>NC_080082.1:21279424-21922410 GCF_949987535.1 Balaenoptera acutorostrata | reverse complement strand
TGCTGGCTTATAAGTGGCTGAAGATTTTCTCTGCAAAGAGAGTTCACAGCCACGATTGTAGCTCTACTAGGACTTGAAAGACATTCATGGGTGTTGGTGTTAAAAATGCAATCTTTTATCTGCTACAAATATGTATAATAAATGCAATTTTAAGCATCTCCTATGTATTTCATCTAAAACCCATTCTTATTTAACAGGGTAATATTATTCCCTCACTAGGTAAAATCCAATCAACAATCCTTTTTGATAGTCCATAAGGCCCTGAGTAGTCTGGCCTCAGCCTGCTTTTTCTACTAATGTTGCCCCACTTCCTTGTTCATTTACTCCCCCTCAGCAATACTGACCTCCTTTCACTGCAGGGCCTTTGTACAGGCTGTTCCCTATGTCTGAAGGTTCCTTTCCCCCATTGTTTGCCTGACTCAAAGACATCTTCCTTAACCATCTTCCCTAGATCACCTTTCTCCCAGCCCCCAGCCCCCACCCCATGGACAATTATTCTCTATCACACAAGCCTGTGCATCTCCTCTGTATAATTATCACTAGGTATGCTTAACTAATCTGTTTGCTTTTAAAACTAGCTAAAATTAACCAATTTTGTGTCAGCCAATTTCTATGTATTTACAGTTCTCATAAACTTTGATCTTTATCACACAACATGAAGTAGGTGGCATAATTAACCCCCCTTTCTTAGGTCAAGAAACTGAGATTTACTGAAGTTGGTTTACTTACCAATGCTTCAAAACTAAGTGGAGGGTCAGGATTTAGACCCAGAAAGTCTTGATCCAGAGTCCATGCTCTTAATTGCAATCCTTTATGCCTCCCAGCCCCCCCCCCATATCATTTATCTCTCACAATTGAAAATAAAAGTTTCAGGGATTATTGTACCCACATGCATCATTTTATTGTTTGTTTGTTTATTTATTTATGTTGGCTGCACTGCGTGGCTTGCAGGATCTTAGTTCCCTGACCAGGGATCGAACCCACGTCCTTGACAGTGAAAGCGCCGAGTCCTAACTACTGGACCACTAGGGAAGTCCCTCATTGTATCCTTATTTAAAACACATACAGGGCTTCCCTGGTGGCGCAGTGGTTGAGAGTCTGCCTGCTAATGCAGGGGACACGGGTTCGAGCCCTGGTCTGGGAGGATCCCGCATGCCGCGGAGCGGCTGGGCCCGTGAGCCACAATTGCTGAGCCTGCGCGTCTGGAGCCTGTGCCCCGTGACGGGAGGGGCCGTGATGGAGAAAGGCCCGCGCACCGCGATGAAGAGCGGTCCCCGCACCGCGATGAAGAGTGGCCCCCGCTTGCCGCAACTGGAGAAAGCCCTCGCACGAACCGAAGACCCAACACAGCCAAAAATAAAATAAATAAATAAATAAAATCAAGTAAAACTTTAAAAAAAAAAAAAAACACATACAATGATTCACAAACTTGGCTTTTCCCAATAACTAAAATATAGCTAGCTAGCTATAGATAGATAGATACAGACACATATACACATAACTAAATATATGTTTATATAAAATATACCTGTATATCAGGCACAGTTCTGTTCACATTAATATTCATAATCTAGAACTCAAAGTTATGTTAAAAAAACAAAGAAAAGGAACAGAATTCACTAAGAAGCTACAAATGACTATAAACCCATAAGTAAATGTTCAGCCTTACTATTCGTTAATGAAATGATACCATTTCCTACTCTCTAATTAGCAAGGATTAAAAATAAATAATATCCACTGTTGTCAGGAGTACAGGGAAAGGACTTTGTCATACGTTGGTGGTGGGAGGGAAAAAATGGTTTACAGCTTCAGGGCAATACAAATTTGGCAACATGTATCAAAGGACTGCAAGTTTACCTTGGACTTGAATCCAAAAAAATCCAGTATTAGTTAATTAACTTAAAAAAAGTAGAGTCAGGGGCTTCCCCGGTGGCGCAGTGGTTGAGAATCTGCCTGCCAATGCACGGGACACGGGTTCGAGCCCTGGTCTGGGAAGATCCCACATGCTGCAGAGCAACTAGGCCCGTGAGCCACAATTACTGAGCCTGCGCGTCTGGAGCCTGTGCTCCGCAACAAGAGAGGCCGCGATAATGAGAGGCCCGCGCACCGCGATGAAGAGTGGCCCCCGCTTGCCGCAACTAGAGAAAGCCCTCGCACAGAAACGAAGACCCAACACAGCCATTAAAAAAAAAAAAAAAAAAAAAAAGTAGAGTCAGACTAAGACTTGGGTTGAGAAATTTTCACTAGAGTTGTGTGTGTATATAAGCAAAAATAAAATGATGATAATGTAAATATCCAACTATGTCAGTCAGCAAACGTTTACTGGGTACCTACTGTGTGCAAGAGCCTGGGTGAGGTGCTGGGGATATGATGGTGAATGAGTAGATGAGGGTGTTGTCCTTACCTTCTTAGAATGCTGTGCCTCATGGGACTGATTAAGGACATACTGTTAAATCCACACTGGGGGATGTTAATTAAATACGGTAATAACAATAATGAGGACATCTGAAAGTATGATTTTGGAGGATATTTAAATAATGATGATTAAAGACCTGTGAACAAGAATGGTGGTAAAGTTAGATAGCAAATGAGTCTGATTTTGTATAAAGTGGATGGCTTGTAGTGTATATCGATATGTGAACAAATGTGTATAGAAGGAAAACCATAGATTAAAAAAATCACCAGAATGTTATTGGTGGCTATTACTAGGAAGTGGAATTAAGAAATGTTTCATTATTTTCCATACAAATATTTTATTGAGGGGAATAATAATATTAATACCAAATGTTCCAGTATAAAAAAGTGGTTACAATTTTGTAATTATGTATGGTGACAGTTGTTAACTAGACTTGTTTCTTCCCTTGCTCATTGGCTGGCAACTCATCCCTGTCTGAATGTCACAAAAAGCACCTCTTCCTAAAACCACACCAGAGCCCCACTTCCCAGACACAATGAGATCATCTCACCTATCTGCTCCCCAGCATCATAGTATTTATAGTGTCATGTCTCAAATTGAGTCAATTTATTCTTTTTTTAAAAAAATTTTTATTTATTTTATTTATTTATTTTTGGCTGCATCGGGTCTTCATTGCTCCGTGCGGGCTTTCTCTAGTTGCAGCGAGCCGGGGCTACTCTTCGTTGTGGTGTGTGGGCTTCTCATTGCGGTGGCTTCTCTTGCTGTGGAGCTCGGGCTTTAGGCACGTGGGCTTCAGTAGTTGTGGCACATGGGCTCTAGAGTGCAGATTTTTAACTTCTAAGTTGATTCTTTGGTACCATTTGATAGATTTTGTTAAGTCTGTGTCTCTGAAAATCAGTGTTCTAGACTGACTTTCAAACTGCAAAAGAGCAAACTTGATTTCAGAAGAAGTATGTGTGTGTGTGTGTATGTGTGTGTGTGTGTGTGTGTGTGTGTGTGTGTGTGTATGTAATTTCATTTGTTTATACCACAGACTTTATTGTCAAAAAATATTCGGCTGGAACCAGGCTCCTTTGTTTATAGACAAGGAAATAGAGGGAGAAGGAATAATATAGAGAATTTACTTTTAATTACAAAACAGTGTTACAGACACTCTACTAGGCACTTTACATACAGTATTTAAATTCTTGCAGCAATCTCACATGGAATGCATTGTCCTTCCTCATTTTTTGCATAAGAGAAAATCCTGAAAGCTTGGAGAGGCTCAGAGGCATGGCCAAGGTTCTGAATTAGCCAATATTAGCTGGATTCAAATTCAGGTCTGAGTCAAAAATCAATGTTGAGAGTGAAGTGAGCTTTGATCTACATGTCCTAACTTACAAGCTTCTGCTGGTCCTGGGCCTCCTTTACATACCTTTGCAGCAGAGAAAAGAGTAGCCTGTGACCCCACTCTCCACCCATCTACTAACAATCCTGTCTGGAGACATCACTTCCATCTGTAACTCATTGTGAAGGCATGTCATTAATGAGACCCTGAGAACAAACGAGAACCCTGCTTCTTCTCTTGGCTCTGCTACAAGCTGCCTAATTGGGATTTATGGGTGCCCGTGATAAGATCTCTGCATAGCAAAACCCTGAGATTTCTCTTGAACTCTTAAATAATGGCCAAGCAAAGCCTTAATGACTGAAGTGATAGGTCAAATATACCTCCACATTGCAGATGTCTCTGTGTGTGTGTGTGTGTGTGTGTGTGTGTGTGTGTGTGTGTGAGCTCACGCATGCATATGTGTATTGGGGGCAAGAAAGGCAGGTGGTTTACACAAAATAGGCTAATATGAAAGTCTACAGCTTCAAGCAATGTCTGCTTTTTATTAATTCAGACCTGAAGTGGATTAAGTTCAAGCTATCCTCCCAGTATCATTGAAGAGCCATTCACAGTGTGCAGAGCTTGGTGGTTTGTTTCTCTAGGTGCCACCCTCATTCTGGTTGCTGAGTCTGATGTATTGCTTTCGGATCCCAGCAAAAATGGCACACTCCCAGTTGAATGCCATCATTCTCTCCTCTTTGGTGAGAGTATTCAATAACAATGATGATAGCTACAACGATGCCAGCAGCAACCCACCATCTTTGACTAGTGCTAAATAGGTATGAAAAAGGCTTGTATTAATTAGCTCTAATATCCTCCAACCACCCAATAAGGTAGCTAGAATGACCTCAGTTTGTAGCTGAGAGAAGAAATGCTCAGAGAGTGGGAGTTACTCACCCCAGGTCAGAGAGCTAACGCATGGCAGAGCCAGGATGTGACATGACACAGTCGTTTTCTATAACAAGTCTTTCACCATTACTTAAAGTTTTTAACCACACGCATTTATTAAGATTTCTTTTAAAAATTAGATATATAAAAAAAAATTAGGTATAGACAGAAACATCATGAACTATTAAATGGAGAATCTAGAAGACCACAAAGAAAGAGAAAGCATGTGAGCATGGCCTAGATTGCCAAGGAGAATTTAAGTGGTGGTGTGGGCAATGCTGGAAGTGATGATTGAAGGCAAGAAGGTCCATGACATAAGTAGAAAGGCCTGTGTTGATGAGCTTGTAATTATTATTGACATCCCTCTCCCCAAACCACCCTCCTTGGTCCATGAATGTCACAATACTCTACCCAGTCACTCAGACCAAAACCACAAGAGTCATCTTTAATTCCTCATTTCCTTTCCAGCCCATATCTAAGCCATCACCACCCACCACTAACACCCTGGCTAGTCCACAATCATTCCTGACCTCCAAGACTACACAGCCTCCTGACCGGTCTCCGCATCTCCATGTCTGCCCTCTTGCCTCACACTCTGCCCTCCACAGGATTCCAAGGTGAGATTCCTAACAGCTAAACCAGACAAACTTATTCTCCTGCTTAAAATCCTGCAATATAGTTAATGGTATTATACAATTTTTGTTCCTTTTAGGTTTCATAATGACATTAATATTATGCCTAAAAAGAAATTGTTGTTTTTATAATATTTAAAATAGGATGATTTAGAGATGACATTTTCTTATGCCTGGGATTTACTTCAAAGTAATCTGGGGGTGAAGACAGTGGCTGGAGATATTCATAGACAAGATTGGCCTTGAAAAGCTGGGTGATTAATTACATTAACACAGGGTAACTTTTAACAACTTAACTTTGAAAGTGTCACAAAAAATGTTAAAAAAAAGAAAAAAACTACTGATGGATTGCCATTGAAACCAGAATTACATAAAAATACCCACCCATACCCTACAGTGTCATGTTTGATCTGACCCTGACTTGCTTCTCATGCCTCTTTATGCTCCTTTCTCCTGATTGTTCACTCTGCTCCAGATCAACTGACCTTTCTGGCCTTTGAAAACGCCAAGCCCTCCCTGTCTCAAAGGGCTTTGAACTTGCTCATCCTTCTGCCTGAGATTTTTTTTCCTTAACCTTGAGGTGGCTACTCCCTTTCAACATTATGTCTCAACTCAGTACAACCTCCAAAGAGATGTCTTTTCTGATCCCTCCAGAAAAGGTATATACTTTACCTCTTCCCTTGCCACCGTATTATCCTGTTTTTTCTTCTACAGCATTTTGAACTGCTAAAGTAAAAGTGTTTTTTTACACATTCTTTTTTTTAATGTATCACATTACCGTGTAACTCTCTTCAAGGCAGGTACTCTTTTGTCCACTCAAATTGTCCAGTATTACGAGACTTCCTGGTGCTTAGTAGTTGTTCAAAACATACTGGTTGAATATTTACATATTGCTTACAGTGATGCTCTAACTTAACATTCCCTGGGGTCTTTATTTATCATTGTCACAATAAATGGGCAATGCCACTGGCGTTTAGGACCGAAGGAGTCAAGGATGCGAAAAGTCTTGCAACGCATGGGGCAATGTCCTGTCCAATGAGGAACTTCCTGCCCCAAATTCCACTGATGCTCCCATTCAAAAAGCCTGGGCTAGAGAAAGGCCATCAGAGGTGGTGGTATTGGGGGAAGTCTGACATTGCAGAGAGTAGTATGGAATGAAGGGCTAGAGGAAAACCAGGACTAGACTAGGACAGGCCTAGTATTGGTTGGCCAAAAAGTTCATTTGGGTTTTTCGTAAGATGTTACTGAAAACCCAAACGAACTTTTTGGCCAAACCAAATAATTCAAATGTTATTATATTTTTAGAAGTTGTATTAGTTTTCCATTGGAGCAATAACAAATTATCTCAAACTTAGTGAGTTAGAACAACCCACATTTTTCATCCCACAGTTCTGTAGGTCAGAAGTCCATGTGGGCTCAGTTGGGTCCTCTGCTTAGGGTTTTGCATGGCCAAAACAAGGTGCCGCCTGGGCTGGGTTCTTACCAGAAGGCTCTGGAGAGTGATCTATTTCCAAGCTCCTTCAGGTTATTGGCTGGATCCAATTCTTTGTGGTTGTAGAACTGAGATCCCTGTTTCTTTGGTGCTGTCAGCTGGGGGCTTGTCTCTGCTCCTCGATGATGCCAGCCTGTTTTCTCCTTCCTTCCAAGTGACCACCTCCAGCAACAGAGGGTCGAGTCCCTCCCAGACTTTGAATCACTCTGGTTTCTCCTTCAGGTACAACCCTCTATCTCCACCTGGAGAAAGTTCTCTGCTTTTAAAGACTTATGTAATTAGGTTGGGGCCACCGGGCTAATCCAGGTTACCTCACTGTTTTAAAGTCTGTAATCTTAATTATATCAGCAAAGTCCTTTTGTAAGGGAAGTCCAAAGTAACATATTCACAGGTTCCAGGGATTAGGTCATGGACACCTTTGGTAAGCCATTCTGCCTACCACAGGAATTATTGAACATTTCTAAAGAGGCAAATTAAATTACCCAAACCTGTTTAAATAAGCATTCCTTTCTCTGTGGCTATTTTTTAGCAATAGGCTTCCTTCTCCTCCAGGAACTATGGCAGAGACACCTGCAGGGACTCTGCTGGGAAAGCCATTATAAGCCAGCAGCTGCATGTCAAACCAAGTGCTGTGGCCCCAGCTCCAAACAGATAAAGCAGAGAGGAAGGGAGTATGCCTTCGTCCACCAATGGTGGGGCTCAGCTGCATCTCCATTTCTGGGAGAATTTATGAGTGGAGCACATGCCAGGGAGCATGGAGAGCTTCTCTCCCAGAAGCAGATGCTGCTGATACCTACACAGAAGCCACCTAACTCTCCAGCACTCCCAGACATTGCCTGCCAGATGGCCACAGCTGAATCCACAGCTGAATAGATATTTACTGTTGGCACCACATACACCTCTGTGGGACTGGTTAAGGACCAGAGGTGGTATGGCAGGGCATCAAATACACACAAACAGTATAAATGCTTACGATGTGCCAGGGACTGTGCTAAGCACTTTGCAGGTGTTAACCTACACAACATTCTCAGGTGGATGGTGTGATTCTTATACCTATTTTATACAAGGAGGAACCAAGTCTCGGAGAGGTTGGGTAGTATGCCAAAGATAATAGAATGCATAGCCAGCAGAGATGGAATTTAAATGGAGGCAAATAGTATGTGATCACAGAGTCTATGATCTTACACACTGCACTAGCTGTATCTGATATCCACAGCTCTTTATCCCTCTGCCCCAGACTCCACAGCATCCAACCTCACTTTGCTCCAGCTCAGATATGCCCAAATCATAGCAGTTTCAATCTGATGAACCACCCTCATTTATAGGTCAATGGCCCAGAATATTTGCCTCCTGTGGAATAGTGTGTAAAGCTGGGGAGACGAAAATTGAAGCTAACACCAAAAAGGATAACTGTCGCCATAAAAGCTTAGAAAACTGAAGCCAAGTATAGGAGTAACACCAGAAGAGGGGTGAAAAATGGGAGAAAGTGATGTCTGACTCAAGACTCACCTTTGGAATACTGAGTACCGTGTGTGAAGTTACACATGAAGGGCAGATGTCATCATCCTGAGCATGTATTGAGTGCTTAATATAGACTAGGAACTAAATTATACCCATTGCATGATGACCTCATTTAATTCTTACACCACCTTTATGAGAAAAGTTATTACCTCTGGTTTATAGATGGAAAACTGAGGCTGAACAATGTCAAGTAACTGTTTCAGGTATCATGGCTAATAAAGGCAATTATGAGATTGGAACCCATGAAGTCTGACATGAAAAGTAGTATGTTAAGTTCCATGTTTTCAGCCCACCAGAGCAACACCCAGCTCGACCCACCACCACTCCCTCCCATCAGGAAGCTTGCACAAGCCTCTTCGATAGCCTCACCCTCCAGAGGGCAGACAGCAGAAACAAGAAAAACTACAATCCTGCAGCCTGTGGAATGAAAACCACATTCACAGGAAGATAGATGAAAAGGCAGAGCACTATGTACCAGATGAAGGAACAAGAAAAAGCCCAGAAAAACAACTAAATGAAGTTGAGCTAGGCAACCTGCCAGAAAAACAATTCAGAATAATGATAGTGAAGATGATCCAAGACCTCGGAAAAAAAATGAAGGCAAGATCGAGAAGATGCAAGAAATGTTTAACAAAGACCTAGAAGAATTAAAGAACAAACAAACAGAGATGAACAATGCAATAACTAAAATGAAAAATACACTAGAAGGAATCAGTATCAGAATAACTGAGGCAGAAGAACGGATAAGTGACCTGGAACACAGAATGGTGGAATTCACTGCCGTGGAACAGAATAAACAAAAAAGAATGAAAAGAAATGAAGACAGCCTAAGAGACCTCTGGGACAACATTAATGGCAACAACATTCGCATTATAGGGGTCCTAGCAGGAGAAGAGAGAGAGAAAGGACCCGAGAAAATATTTGAAGAGATTATAGCCGAAAACTTCCCTAACATGGGAAAGAAAATAGCCAACCAAGTCCAGGAGCTGCAGAGAGCCGCAGGCAGGATAAACCCAAGGAGAAACACGCCGAGACACATAGTAATCTAATTGACAACAATTAAAGACAAAGAAAAATTATTAAAGGCAACGAGGGAAAAACGGCAAATAACATACAAGGGAACTCCCATGAGGTTAACAGCTGATTTCTCAGCAGAAACTCTACAGGCCAGAAGGGAGTGGCACGGTATATTTAAAGTGATGAAAGGGAAGAACCTACAACCAAGGTTACTCTACCCAGCAAGGATCTCATTCAGAATCAACTGAGAAATCAACAGCTTTACAGACAAGCAAATGCTAAGAGAATTCAGGACCACCAAGCCAGCTCTACAACAAATGCTAAAGGAACTTCTCTAAGTGGGAAACACATGAGAAGAAAAGGACCTACAAAAACAAACCCAAAACAAATAAGGAAATGGTAATAGGAACATACATATCAATAATTACCTTAAACGTGAATGGATTAAATGCTCCAACCAAAAGACACAGGCTTTCTGAAAGGATACAAAAACAAGACCCATATATATGTTGTCTACAAGAGACCCACTTCAGACCTAGGGACGCATACAGACTGAAAGTGAGGGGATGGAAAAAGATATTCCATGCAAATGGAAATCAAAAGAAAGCTGGAGTAGCAGTACTCATATCAGATAGACTTCAAAATAAAGAATGTTACAAGAGACAAGGAAGGACAGTGCATAATTATCAAGAGATCAACCCAAGAAGAAGATATAACAATTACAAGTATATATGCACCCAACATAGGAGCACCTCAATACATAAAGCAACTGCTAATGGCTATAAAGAGGAAATCAACAGTAACATACTAGCAGTGGGGGACTTTAACACCTCACTTACACCAATGGACTGATCATCCAAAATGAAAATAAATAAGGAAACAGAAGCTTTAAATGACACAATAGACCAGATAGATTTAATTGATATTTATAGGACATTCCATCCAAAAACAGCAGATTACACTTTCTTCTCAAGTGCACACGGAATATTCTCTAGGATAGATCACATCTTGTGTCACAAATCAAGCCTCAGTAAATTTAAGAAAATTGAAGTCAAATCAAGCATCTTTTCTGACCACAGCACTATGAGATTAGAAATCAATTACAGGGAAAAAAACGTAAAAAGCACAAACACATGGAGGGTAAACAATACGTTACTAAATAACCAAGAGATCACTGAAGAAATCAAAGAGGAAATCAAAAAATACCTAGAGACAAATGACAATGAAAACATGATGATCCAAAACCTATGGGATGCAGCACAAGCTGTTCTAAGGGGGAAGTTTATAGCAATACAATCCAACCTCAAGAAACAACAAACATCTCAAATAAACATTCTAACCTTACACCTAAAGGCACTAGAGAAAGAAGAACAAACAAAACCCAAAGTTAGCAGAAGGAAAGAAATCATAAAGATCAGAGCAGAAATAAATGAAGTAGAAACAAAGAAAACAATAGCAGAGACCAATAAAACTAAAAGCTGGTTCTTTGAGAAGATAAACAAAATTGATAAACCTTTAGCCAGACTCATCAAGAAAAAGAGGGAGAGCACTGAAATCAATAAAATTAGAAATGAAAAAGGAGAAGTTACAATAGATACCACAGAAATACAAAGCATGCCACAAGACTACTACAAGCAACTCTATGCCAATAAAATGGACAACCTGGAAGAAATGGACAAATTCTTAGAAAGGTATAACCTTCCAAGACTGAACCAGGAAAAAAACAGAAAATATGAACACACCAATCACAAGTAATGCAATTGAAACTGTGATTAAAAACCTTCCAACAAACAGAAGACCAGGACCAGATGGCTTCACAGGTGAATTCTATCAAACATTTAGAGAAGAGCTAACACCCATCCTTCTCAAACTCTTTCAAAAAATTGCAGAGGAAGGAACACTCCTAAACTCATTCTATGAGGCCACCATCACCCTGAAACCAAAACCAGACAAAGATACTACAAAAAAAGAAAAATACAGATCAATATCACTGATGAATATAGATGCAAAAATCCTCAACAAAATACTAGCAAACAGAATCCAACAACACATTAAAAGGATCATACACCATAATCAAGTGGGAATTATCCCAGGGATGCACAGATTCTTTGATATTTGCAAATCAATCAATGTGATACACCATATTAACAAATTGAAGCATAAAAACCATATGATCATCTCAAAGGATGCAGAAAAAGGTTTTGACAAAATTCAACACCAATTTTTGATAAATGCTCTCCAGAAAGTGGGCATAGAGAGACCCTACCTCAACATAACAAAGGCCATATATGACAAACCCACAGCAAACATCATTCTCAATGGTGAAAAACTGAAAACATTTCCTCTAAGATCAGGAACAAGACAAGGATGTCCACTCTCACCACAGTTATTTAACATAGTTTTGGAAGTCCTAGCCACGGCAATCAGAGAAGGAAAAGAAATAAAAGGAATACAAATTCGAAAAGAAGAAGTAAAATTGTCACTGTTTGCACATGACATGACACTATACATAGAGAATCCTAAAGATGCCACCAGAAAACTACTAGAGCTAATCAATGAATTTGGTAAAGTTGCAGGATGCAAAATTAATGCACAGGAATCTCTTGCATTCCTATACACTAACAACGAAAGATCAGAAAGAGAAATTAAGGGAAAAATCCCATTCACCGTTGCAACAAAAAGAATAAAATACCTAGGAATAAAAGTACCTAAGGAGGTAAAAGACCTGTACTCAGAAAACTATAAGACACTAATGAAAGAAATCAAAGATGACACAAACAGATGAAGAGATATACCATGTTCTTGGATTGGAAGAATCAATATTGTGAAAATGCCTGTAGTACCCAAAGCAATCTACAGATTCAATGCAGTCCCTATCAAATTACCAGTGGCATTTTTTACAGAACTAGAACCAAAAATCTTAAAATTTGTATGGAGACACAAAAGACCCCGAATAGCCAAAGCAGTCTTGAGGGGAAAAAAATGGAGCTGAAGGAATCAGGCTCCCTGTCTTCAGACTATACTACAAAGCTACAGTAATCAAGACAATATGCTACTGGCACAAAACAGAAATATAGATCAATGGAACAGGATAGAAAGCCCAGAGATAAACCCACGCACCTATGGTCAACTAATCTGTGACAGAGGAGGCAAGGATATACAGTGGAGAAAAGACAGTCTCTTCAATAAGTGGTGCTGGGAAAACTGGACCGCTACATGTAAAAGAATGAAATTAGAACACTCCCTAACACCATCCACAAAAATAAACTCAAAATGGATTAAAGACCGAAATGTAAGACCAGACACTATAAAACTCTTAGAGGAAAACATAGGAAGAACACTCTTTGACATAAATCACAGCAAGATCTTTTCTGACCCACCTCCTAGAGTAATGAAAATAAAAACAAAAATAAACAAATGGGACCTAATGAAACTTAAACGCTTTTGCACAGCAATTGAAACCATAAACAAGACGAAAAGACAACCCTCAGAATGGGAGAAAATATTTGCAAATGAATCAACAGACAAAGGATTTATCTCCAAAATATATAAACAGCTCATGCAGCTCAGTATCAGAAAAACAAATAACCCAATCCAAAAATGGGCAGAAGGCCTAAATAGACACTTCTCCAAAGAAGACATACAGATGGTCAAGAGGCACATGAAATGCTGCTCAACATCACTAATTATTAGAGAAATGCACATCAAAACGACAATGAGGTATCTCCTCACACTGGTTAGAATGGCCATCTTCAGAAAATCTACAAATGACAAATGCTGGAGAGGGTGTAGAGAAAAGGGAACTCTCCTGCACTGTTGGTGGGAATGTAAATTGATACAGCCACTTTGGAGAACAGTACGGAGGTTCCTTAAAAAACTAAAAATAGAATTACTGTATGACTCAGCAATCCCACTACTGGGCATATACCCAGAGAAAACCATAATTCAAAAAGACACATGCACCCCAGTGTTCATTGCAGCACTATTTACAATAGCCAGGTCTTGGAAGCAACCTAAATGGCCATCAACAGACAAATGGATAAAGAAGTTGTGGTACATATATACAATGGAATATTACTCAGCCATAAAAAGAAATGAAATTGGGTCATTTGTAGAGACGTGGATGGACCTAGAGACTGTCATACAGAGTAAAGTAAGTCAGAAAGAGAAAAACAAATATCGTATATTAATGCATATATGTGGAATCTAGAAAAATGGTACAGATGAACCAGTTTACAAGGCAGAAAGAAAGACACAGATGTAGAGAACAAATGTATGGACACCAAGGGAGGAAAGCAGTGGGGGGTGGGGCGGGTGATGGTGGTGGGATGAATTGGGAGATTGGGATTGACACATATACACTAATATGTATAGAATAGATAAGTAATAAGAACCTGCTGTATAAATAAATAAATAAATAAATAAATAAATAAATAAATAAATAAAATAAAAAATAAAAAATAAGAAGTTCCATGTTTTCTGTTCCAACATGTCACAGGAGATTTTTAAAGTTTGTTCTTTGGGTGCTGGGTTGACTCAGTCTGTCTTAGCACCACACTGCAACTGGCATAAATCAGGTGAGCATAACCTTCACAGAATTATGCCCACAGTTTGAGAGGTTCTACTTTCTACCAATGCACCAGACATAGGATGCGTTTCATAAGTGATTATTGAATGAATGAGTTGAATCAAACTGAAAAAGTCAAAGCATGGGAGAGGTATCCTATTGTGGGATTGCCAAATCAGGAAGAGAAAGTCATGGTAAGCATACGGAACATAATCCAGAGGGAAAGGTGAGGTTATATATTGAGATTAAGTTCTTAATCAGATCCAAGACACTATTTAGTGGCACCATGCAGGCATGAGGTATGGCTGTAACTTGGATCACTTTTTCCATGTGCTATTAAGTGTATACTGCAGATGCCAGTGTGGTACCAACTCTGGCTGGACCCTATGATCATTGTCTCTCAGGTTGGGTCAGGACATGTTCAGGAAGTTAAAAGGAAGAGAAACCTAATGACTACTATAATGTGCAGATTACAGAGATACATCTGACCAGGATACATAACAATTATTGCCAACTGAATGGGAATTTTTAAGAAATCCACCATTTGTATAAATGGCCAAGGAACACGGGCTTTCTCCTTATATATATATTGGGCGCTAAACTTCTACCAAGACTGGCAAATTAAGGGCACGCGTTTAAAATTTCTTACGTGAAAAATGAAGATAATGCACTATCTCCATAGAGTTGTGATAGTTAAAATACACTTAGAAACATGCCTGACAAGAAGGAAGTAGTACGTATATAATTTGAATGAGTTAATAAAGCACAAGTATCTTCAAAAGAACGTGATAGGGATGCATTAAAAGTTTATTTTCCTCTCTCCCTTTTCCTTTTCAAATTATCACCTGTTCTAGTTGCTATGGCTACTCTGTAAAACTAAGGGGCATAAAGCAACCATTTATCATACTCATAGATAAGTGTTTCACAGACTAGGATAGGTCACAGCTGGATAGGTTGTTTCTACTAAACAACCAGAACCTCAAAGCCTAGGGCTGGAATCCTCTAAAGGCTTCATCAAATATCTAGCTGATATGATATCTATATCACATATGATATCCAGGACTGTATAATGCCTATATCACATATGATACCTAGTACTATATAACAGTACTGACTGTGGCTGAGACTTTAGATGAAACCATCAAAACAATCAGCCAGAACATCTACACATCGACTCTTCATGTGGCCTGGGCTTCCTCACAGTATGGTGGTTGGGTTCCATGGGCAAGCATCCCGAGAGAAAGGTAGGTTGAAGCTGTACTCTGCTGGTGAGAGAAGTCTGTTCTGACTCAGATTCAAGAGAAAAGGAAATTGTCTCAAGCTCTTCATAGGGAATGTCAAGGCTCTATAAGAATATGCAGGGCTTCCCTGGTGGCGCAGTGGTTGAGAATCTGCCTGCTAATGCAGGGGACACGGGTTCGAGCCCTGGTCTGGGAAGATCCCACATGCCGCGGAGCAACTGGGCCCGTGAGCCACAACTACTGAGCCTGCGCGTCTGGAGCCTGTGCTCCGCAACAAGAGAGGCCGCGACGGTGAGAGGCCCGCGCACCGCGATGAAGAGTGGCCCCCGCTTGCCGCAACTAGAGAAAGCCCTCGCACAGAAACGAAGACCCAACACAGCCAAAAATAAATAAATAAATTAATTAATTAAAAAAAAAAAAAAAAGAATATGCAGAACTGCAAATATTGCTATGGCCATTTTTGGAAAACATAATCTACCATGCCCTCTGACATCTACACCCCCATTGAGTATCATCCATCTGATTTATTATAAAAAGGATTTTTAGGAAAATAACTTTTTTATTGAAGAATAGTTGATTTACAATATTATGTTAGTTTCAGGTATACATACAAAATATTCAGTATAGTTCTCTGTGCTATACAGTAGGTCCTTGTCGGTTATCTATTTTATATATAGTAATGTGTATATGTTAAATCCCAAACTCCTAATTTATCAGGAACTTTTTTTGCATTAACCTCATGTTGACATTCCAGCACATCTAAATCTTGACAAAATTATGTTCTGAAATTCTAAAGAGAGTTTGGCTTAGGAATATGTCTTTATTGCTTCTCATTTCAATGCCATATACATGTCCAACCTTAAAAATTAAAAACTAAAAGCATATATTTTTATTAAGCAAGCACAATAAATCCTCAATGAATCAGTAATGTTTTCACATGATATGCATTTTCTCATTCTCCCATTGTTTGGATATTCACAGCTATATATTTCTCTTTAATTTAAACATAACATTTAAGCAAAATTTATAACTGGACCTTTCTTTGGTTCAATTCCCTCATCTGTCAGATGGGAAAGAATGGGATACATAAACAATTCACAAAGTACACTTATTGGCATGCTGATTTTGATAACATAGAAAGGGTACTATAATCAAGCAGTTTAAACAGAGTGGGACGTGATATTTGTTGTAAGATTTCTCAGAGCCTTTAGTATTTTCCTCAAACCCTTTTTTGACCATGGACTTTATTTTGCAAGATCACTTTAAAGGGCCAGAGGTCCCTGGACTATACTTTGAGGAATGCCGAGATGGGCCAATACTTCTTAATTTGTGTTTCCAGGGAACACAGTGTAACAGAGACACATAGTCTTTCCCCAAAAAAACTGAGAGGAAAAACAAAGAATATGTTACATGTCAGTCTCCTTATTTATCTCTAACCATTTTTGGCATCTATTACATCTTCCTCTTCTAAGATATATTTTGAGAAGGCATCTTCCCAGTCTTGCTTTTTAGTAGTAACAATTTACCATTTATTAAGCTCACATCATGGGTTAGTCCCAGGTCAAACACTTCGCATGAATGGCTTCATTTAATTGTCTAAATGACCCTAAAAAATCAAACTGTTACTATACCTATTTTCCAGATGATCAAACTGAGACTCGAAATTTAAACAAACTCATCCAAAGTCATAGGTAAGGAGCAGAGGCAGGTTTTAAAACAAGGTCTTGAGAAGTCCAGTGAACTATATTAATACCCAGCAGTCTGGCATTTTTACTTCATAGCCATCTCTATAAAAATAATGTGTGAGCCTTCACATCCACAGATTACTCATTAATTAATTAATGAGTGATTAAGCTCATGTTCCAGCTCATCCTGCACACCAGTTCCTGACCCATTTTCAACCTTCTCATTGTGGACCTTAAAACTGGATGATGATGAAACTGATGATGTTTGTGCTGCTACTGCTGCTGATGATAATGTTGAGAGTTTATTTATTCTTTTATTGTTATTTATTTGTTCATATTATTTTATCATTGGCTATAGAACCTGACTTTTGACATTTTTTTCTAGCTTCAGTTATGCCTTTCTTCCTCATCTAAAATTCAAACTCATTCTCTTGTTCTGTGACTTTTGGCAGTTCTGGGATAATACCTCATATGATCCAACACAGCCCCAGGATATTTCCTCTCAGTGTTGGTTCTGTACTGTGGTGTCATTGGTGTTCAGATCCAACTTAGCATGTGTGCACTGTTTTGGTTCAAGTCCCCATGGGGTGACTGCAGGGTGGTTCCACAAACAGTACCATGGCATCAAGGTACAGTCCCTTGAAAACAAGGTTGAGTGTTGGTGCCACGTGATGGACTTAACAAGTATTTATTGAGACCTCCTATGGGGTGAATGCTGTGCTGGGGGTACATTGGTGAACAAGAACAGGACCAGTCTCTGCCCTCATGAAATTGGCTATCCAGTAGGGGAGACAGATACTAGTGCCATATTCATGCAAGTGGATTTATAAAAAGAAACTGAGGTACGTCATCTGAAGTAAAAGAACAGGGGTCCAGGAGCCAGTAAACCAAACAAACCTAATTTTCTTTAAGGAGTCACAGAAATTACATTTGAGAGAGTGATCCTGTAGTTGAGATCTGAGGGACAAGTAGGATAAATGAGGTGGAAGTGTGAGATATCCCAAAAGAGGGAGGAGGCAGCATGTGCAAGGACCCAGGGGGCAATGAAGCATGGACTTTGAGGTCTGACCTGTACCTCCTTTTGCATTTAGAGCCTTGTAGGCTAAGAAAAGGATTTAATTGTCAGAGCAGTGAGATGCCACTGAAATTCCCAAGCAGGAAACTGAAATTAACTTATTTGCTTTTTTCCCAAATCACATTGACTGCACCCACAAGAGAGAACGGGGCTGGGGGGGCGGGCATCCCGGCTGTATTTAGGGAGACCAGTGAGGAGACTGTAGTCCAACAGGTTGTTGACAGCTGATCTCTAAGGGCTTATTCTGCTCTAAAATTAGATGATTTTATGTTTATCCAGCAGAAATTATAGACATTATTGGCCTACATTTATTTGAAACAAATACTAAGTTTTGTTGAATTTTTATACTATTCTTTAGGCGATATATCTTATTTTAAATTGGACTGCCTACACTTGTCAAATTGTCTCTACAGGTAGGGGACACTTCATTGATTGTGAGTGTTAAAAAAGCAGCCTAACCAATTTTTAAAATGTCAAGCTATCTGGGGTGTGCGTGTGTGTGTGTGTGTGTGTGTGTGTGTGTGTGTGTGTGTGTGTTCTAGTTAATGAAAAGAAATGTCCTTAAGGTGAGATATACATTTTTGGAGCCAGTGTCATCTACACGTTCACTGAATAACTATTTATTGAAAGTATTTATTGAGCCCTTACCATATGATCAAAACTATTCTATCCCCTAGGATGAAGTAGAATGAAACAAACCAGAACTCTCTCTCTCTAGGTCTCTCTCTGCCTCCTTAATTCTATTTGAAAAAATGCAGGGTTTCTGACTTTTGATTGCAGCCCCACAGCTGTGTGTCTTGAACTAGTCACCTTTCTGACATTGATTTCCCTTCCCTCTAATTCAAGTAGAATAATATCGAAGGATTTTAAGAATAATATCTAAGGATTTTCTAAGGATTGAGATAATATATTTCAATCACCTAACACAGTATCTGGCACATTTTCAAGATCAACCTAAGTTTCCCAAATTAAGATCTACCCATAACTGCTTTTGGCACTCATGTTCGTGTTTGGCAATAATTTTAATGACCTTACCAAAACACTATACCTACCAGTTTGGGATGTTTTATTACTTTAAAAAGTCCCATAGCTGGGAAAATTTCAACTTATGATTCCAAGTTATGATGCAAAATGCCTTAAGTTACACCAATATTGGGCACTTTCCCTCTTTGTAATCTTAAAAACTATAATCTGAAATATATGCGTATGAATACATATGCAAGCATACAGACAAATGTGTATATATATATATATATATATATATATATATATATATATACACACACACACATACACACACATCAGCAGGGTGGGGGACACCTTTGATATATGCAGTGGTTTACATTTTGAATATATTATCAAAGTACTGAAATAATTTCTGAAGTTTTGAAACAGTGGTGCTGCTGACAGCTTAATCCCCCTTTATCTACTACTTCTGTCCCAGGCTGTGAAAACAACAGCATTGTTCATGGGTAATTTTCCACTCTTTCCTGCTGCTAACAAAATGGATACTTTCTTTAAGCTAGGAAACACACAGTCTGGCATTGCTCACTTCAATTGGCCATGGGTTCCACATGATCAAAGTCACAGCCTGTGGACAAACAGCTCCCATCTCTTTGAAAAAAGACTCAGTGGTCTCTAATTCACAGGCTTATATCTACTGAGGTTTTAATACATTTAATTTCACTAGAGTAGGGGCAGCAAATACAGTATATGCCCAAATATAAGTCGACCTTCTGTTTTCCCACAGTGAAAATCCAAAAAGATGTCAAGTATCAACCTAAGTTATTGAATTATTAATTAGGTTAAGATTACTTTATCATTCAAATGAAACCTCAATCTCTCCGCATCCTTCTTCAAGATCAGTGTCTGTGTGTCATTTAACATGGATCTTTAGAGCACATAATTTTCATTTGCATCAGTCATCTAAATGTCAGAGATTTTGAGCTCCTATAGGATGATGTCACTTGCTTCCAGTAACCACTCCTATAGTATGCTCTTGGGTTGCTTGTGCTTTTCCATTCTTCCTATTAGCAAGAATTTCTGACCTCCATAAAGTAACTACTTACTTTATTTCTTTTTTAAAAGTCATCTTTAAGAAGCTTGTTTACAATAGCATGTAAGCTTGTAATTGTGAGGAAAGAGCTCCAGGAATAACTGCTAAATTGTGTTAAATTCCCTTGCCTTTTTTTCTAATTTTTAACTGATTCTGCCAGTGACCTCTTTAAGCAATCCAAACTAGTATTGATTGAGATCCTTTCTGGCTAGTGTGCAGTACTTTGTTCAAGCTACAGTAATTGAGAAAGTGCTCTATGATGTGAGATGTTTTATTAGGATGCAAATATGAATCCTCCAATGAGGTGATGGTGATGTTTCGTAAGGGGAAAGAAAACCTTGCCTCATAAGTAAACACTGTTTTCATTGCATAAATGCCAGTACACCCCCTCCCCCTTTGCCTTTGAAGAAGAAAAAAAGCTTTTAATGTTTCATGCCATTCTTTTCCTATGATGTTGACCTTTATCTTTCTCAACACTGTTCTATAGACAACTCATTTTGTAAGCCACTCTTAAAACTTACTCTACTGTGGATATTTATCTGTTTAGCATTTACTCTATGGTAAGCACTGGGATGAATGTTTTTCATTTATTTTTCAAATCTTACTATGTAGGTGCTCACAACAAACTATGAAGCAGGTATTTCTTTTCTCTCCATTTTGCAGAAGAGAAAAACTGAGGCTTAGAAAAATTAAGAAACTTGCCAAATATCACACCTAATCAGTGGAAGAGTTGAGCCTCAAATTCAAAATTTTGTGCTTGTATTGAATATAGTATACATAGGCAGTCCTATCACATGTCTACAGAAGAAGTAGTTTTAAACATCGCTAGGAAAGAGAAAGATTGTTTAGACAAATTATTTAGGAAAGGTATAATTTAATGACCCTTAGTTTCTGTATTTCAAAAATCAAAGGATGACCCTGCAATTTCACTCCTAGGTATTTAAATAAGAGAAATACAACCATACATTGACACAAAAACTTATACATAAATGCTCGTAACAGCTTTATTCATAATAGCCTCAAACTGGAAATCACCCAAATATCTGCAAATATCCACTAATGAGTGAATTATTTAGCAAATTGTGTTACAATTCAATGGAGTACTATTCAGAAATAAAAAGGAGAGAACTACTGAAACATGTAACAGCATAGATGAATCTGAGAAACATATTGAACACAAGAAGCAAAGCACAAGAGTATACAATGAATGATTGATTCCTTTTATATGAAGTTCAAGCATAGGCAAAACTCACCTATAAGCACAGAAAGCAGAGCAGTCATTACCTTGGCTAGAGGTTAGGGTTGACTGCAAAGGGGCCCTAAGGGAACTTCTCAGGGTGTTGGGAATATTCTATATTTTTTTTGACATCTTCCTAAATTCTTTTTTTTTTTTAATTGGGGTATAATTGCTTAAGAATGCTGTGTTAGTTTCTGCTGCACAACGAAGTGAATCAGGTATATGTATACATATATCCCCTCCCTCTTGGACCTCCCTTCCAACCCCACCCCCCATCCCACCCATCTAGGTCACCACAGAGCTCCCTGCACTATACAGCAGGTTCCCACTAGCTGTCTGTTTTAAACATGGAAGTGCACATACATCAGTCCCAATCTCCCAGTTCATGCCTCCCCCTGCCCATGTCCACACATCCATTCTCTACATCTGTGTCTCTATTCCAGCCCTGCAAATAGGTTCATCTGTACCATTTTTCTACATTCCACATATATGCGTTAATATACGATGTTTGTTTTTTTCTTTCTGACTTACTTCACTCTGTATGACAGACTCTAGGTCCATCCACGCCTCTACAGATGACTCAATTTCGTTCATTTTTATGGCTGAGTAATACTCCATTGTATATATGTACCACATCTTCTTTGTCCATTCATCTACCAATGGACATTTAACTTGCTTCCATGTCCTCACTATTGTAAATAGTGCTGCAGTGAATATTGGGGTGCATGTGTCTTTTTGAACTATGGTTTTCTCAGGGTATATGCCCAGTAGTGGGATTGCTAGGTCATATGGTTGTTCTATTTTTAGTTTTTTAAGGAACCTCCATACTGTTCTCCATAGTGGCTGTATCAATTTACATTCCCACCAATAGTGCAAGAGGGTTCCCTTTTCTCCACACCCTCTCCAGCATTTATTGTTTGTAGATTTTTTGATAATGGCATTCTGACTGGTGTGAAGTAATACCTCATTGCAGTTTTGATCTGCATTTCTCTAATAATTTGTGATGCTGAACATCTTTTCATGTGCCTCTTGACCATCTGTATGTCTTCTTTGGAGAAATGTCTATTTAGGTCTTCCACCCATTTTTTGATTGGTTTGTTTGTTTTTTTGATATTGAGCTGCATGAGCTGTTTGTATATTTTAGAGATTAATCCCTTGTCTGTTGCTTCATTTGCAAATATTTTCTCCCATTCTGAGAGTTGTCTTTCATCTCATTTATGGTTTCCTTTGCTGTGCAAAAGCTTTGAAGTTTCATTAGGTCCCATTTGTTTATTTTTGTTTTTATTTTAATTACTCTAGGAGGTGGGTCAAAAAAGATCTTGCTATGATTTATGTCATAGGTTGTTCTTCTTATGTTTTCCTCTAAGAGTTTTATAGTGTCCAGTCTTACATTTATATTTGATTGTGGTTGTGCTTACATGGGCATGTATACTTGTCAAAACTCACTGTAACATACATTTAAATGAGAACCTTTTATTTTATGTAAAATATGTCTCAATAAAATTGATTAAAAATTAAAGAAGGGGATTTATGATTAAAACTAGGAACATTTGGTCATTAAAAAATAAAGACTGGCTAATTTGAGGACAAAAGTGTTGAGAATTGGAAGTCAATTAACAAAGGCAATAATAAAGAAATGAGAGATATTTGACCTTGAAAATAGATGATTCAAGGGAAGAGGTGGACAGCCTTCAAATATTAGTCACAAGGTTATTTGTAAGAGGGAAGAGGTTTGAACAAGCATTAAACATGGCATGAGATGGAGATCTTGGTTCACCATAAGGAAACCTTTGTAACAGTTATATTTGTCCAGTGAAATAGGCTGTCCTTTGTGGTGGCAAATTCCAATGGAAGTGCTCAGTAGAATTTGGGTAAACAATTATAAACAATAATGTTCAGAGATCCTTAAAATGGATGAAAGGGAAAATTGAAAACCTTTAAATGAGTATCATTCCACCTGTAAAATGAAAACCAATTTATTTCCAGGTGTCTGAAAGTCCAGTTCAATTTAAAAAGCATATGTGAGCACATCTAATTAAGGGGCAGCTGTCCATGTGCCAACATTTGGAATGGTTCATTAAGTTAAAATGCATGGAAAATTGGCCTTAATTCTAAGAAGGCATTTGGGCCTCCTTATAAATGAAATATGTTTATTTCTTTCTCCCCCCTTCTATGAAGTGCTTCATTTCATCACATTTTATGAAGTTCCTATTAAGGGATGAGAAATGTGTTCCAAGTCGTGGGAATACACATATATATATACACAAGAATATCAGTGCTAACTTAATTGTGGGAGAGAGGACCACACATATTACAACTACAGCAAGTATGTACCCAGGGATATCACACACAAATTGCTCTGGAGGGTCAAAGGCCTGCAAGAACCTAGCCATATATATATATATATATATATATATATATATATATATATATATATATATATATTCTGCCCATTGGCTATCTCTACCAAGATATAACAGGGCCCCTCAAAATCAACATGGTGAAGCCCAAATGAATAGCTGCTCCAATCAGCCTTTTCTTCTTGGAGATCTTTAAGGATGGCACTAATCTCTGTGATCTATCGTAGCCCCTCCTTGCCAAAAAATACTTTGATTTGATTTCATATCCTGGCTGGATCAAGTGCTATTGAGACCCACTTCAGACCTAGGGACACATGCAGACTGAAAGTGAGGGTATGGAAAAAGTTATTCCATGCAAATGGAAATCAAAAGAGAGCTGGAGTAGCAATACTCATATCAGATAAAATAGACTTTAAAATAAAGAATATTACAAGAGACAAGGGAGGACACTACATAATGATCAAGGGATCAATCCAAGAAGAAGATATAACAATTATAAATATATATGCACCCAACATAGGAGCACCTCAATACATAAGGCAACTGCTAATAGCTATAAAGAGGAAATCGACAGTAACGCACTAGCAGTGGGGGACTTTAACACCTCACTTACACCAATGGACAGATCATCCAAAATGAAAATAAATAAGGAAACACAAGCTTTAAATGACACAATAGACCAGATAGATTTAATTGATATTTATAGGACATTCCATCCAAAAACAGCAGATTACACTTTCTTCTCAAGTGCACACGGAATATTCTCTAGGATAGATCACATCTTGTGTCACAAATCAAGCCTCAGTAAATTTAAGAAAATTGAAATCATATCAAGTATCTTTTCTGACCACAGTGCTATGAGATTAGAAATCAATTACAGGGAAAAAAATGTAAAAAGCACAAACACATGGAGGGTAAACAATACGTTACTAAATAACCAAGAGATCACTGAAGAAATCAAAGAGGAAATCAAAAAATACCTAGAGACAAATGACAACAAAAACACGACGATCCAAAACCTATGGGATGCAGCAAAAGCAGTTCTAAGAAGGAAGTTTATAGCAATACAGTCCAACCTTAAGAAACAACAAACATTTCAAATAAACAATCTAACCTTACACCTAAAGGAACTAGAGAAAGAAGAACAAACAAAACCCAAAGTTAGCAGAAGGAAAGAAATCATAAAGATCAGAGCAGAAATAAATGAAATAGAAACAAAGGAAACAATAGCAGAGACCAATAAAACTAAAAGCTGGTTCTTTGAGAAGACAAACAAAATTGATAAAACTTTAGCCAGACTCATCAAGAAAAAGAAGGAGCGCACTCAAATCAATAAAATTAGAAACGAAAAAGGAGAAGTTACAACAGATACCTCAGAAATACAAAGCATGCTACAAGACTACTACAAACAACTCTATGCCAATAAAATGGACAACCTGGAAGAAATAGACAAATTCTTAGAAAGGTATAACCTTCCAAGACTGTACCAAGAAAAAATAGAAAATATGAACAGACCAATCACAAGTAATGCAATTGAAACTGTGATTAAAAACCTTCCAACAAACAGAAGACCAGGACCAGATGGCTTCACAGGTGAATTCTATCAAACATTTAGAGAAGAGCTAACACCCATTCTTCTCAAACTCTTCCAAAATATTGCAGAGGAAGGTACACTCCTAAACTCATTCTATGAGGCCACCATCACCCTGATACCAAAACCAGACAAAGATACTACAAAAAAAGAAAATTAGAGACCAATATCACTGATGAATATAGATGCAAAAATCCTCAACAAAACACTAGCGAACAGAATGCAACAACACATTAAAAGGATCATACACCATGATCAAGTAGGATGTATCCCAGGGATGCAAGGATTCTTCAATTTATGCAAATCAATCAATGTGATAAACCATATTAGCAGATTGAAGAAGAAAAACCATATGATCATCTCAATAGATGCAGAAAAAGCTTTTGACAAAATTCAACACCAATTTATGATAAAAACTCTCAAGGAAGTGTGCATAGAGGGAACCTACCTCAACATAATAAAGGCCATATATGACAAACCCACAGCAAACATCATTCTCCATGGTGAAAAACTGAAAACATTTCCTCTAAAATCAGGAACAAGACAAGGATGTCCACTCTCACCACTCTTATTCAACATAGTTTTAGAAGTCCTAGCCACGTCAATCAGAGAAGAAAAAGAACTAAAAGGAATACAAATTGGAAAAGAAGAAGTAAAACTGTCACTGTTTGCAGATGAGATGATACTATACATAGAGAATCCTAAAGATGCCACCAGAAAACTACTAGAGCTAATCAATGAATTCGGTAAAGTTGCAGGATACAAAATTAATGCACAGAAATCTCTTGCTTTCCTATACACTAATGATGAAAAATCTGAACAAGAAATTAAGGAATCACTCCCAGTTACCCCTGCAACAAAAAGAATAAAATACCTAGGAATAAACCTACCTAGGGAGACAAAAGACCTGTACTCAGAAAACTATAAGACACTGATGAAAGAAATTAAAGATGATACCCGCAGATGGAGAGATATATCATGTTCTTGGATTAGAAGAATCAATATTGTGAAAATGTCTGTAGTACCCAAAGCAATCTACAGATTCAATGCAATCCCTATCAAATTGCCAATGGCATTTTTTACAGAACTATAACAAAAAATCTTAAAATTTGTATGGAGACACAAAAGAACCCAAATAGCCAAAGCAATCTTGAGGGGAACAAAACGGAGCTGGAGGAATCAGACTCCCTGACTTCAGAGTATACTACAACGCTACAGTAATCAACACAATATGGTAAAGGCACAAAAACAGAAATATAGATCAGTGCAACAGGAGAGGAAGCCCAGAGGTAAACCCACACATCTATGGTCGACTAATCTATGAGAAAGGAGGCAAGGATATACAATGGAGAAAAGACAGTCTCTTCAATAAGTGGTGCTGGGAAAACTGGACAGCTACATGTAAAAGAATGAAATTAGAACACTCCCTTACACCATACACAAAAATAAACTCAAAATGGATTAGAGACCTAAATGTAAGACCAGACACTATAAAACTCTTAGAGGAAAACATAGGAAGAACACTCTTTGACATAAATCACAGCAAGATCTTTTTTGATCCACCTCCTAGAGTAATGGAAATAAAAACGAAAATAAACAAATGGAACCTAATGAAACTTAAAAGCTTTTGCAAAGGAAAAGAAACTACAAACAAGACGAAAAGACAACCCTCAGAATGGGAGAAAATATTTGCAAACGAATCAACAGACAAAGGATTAATCTCAAAAATATATAAACAGCTCAATATTTAAAAAACAAACAACCCAGTGAAAAAATGGGCAGAAGTACTAAATAGACATTTCTCCAGAGAAGACATACAGATGACCAAGAGTCACATGAAAAGCTGCTCAACATCACTAATTATTAGAGAAATGCAAATCAAAACTACAATGAGGTATCACCTCATATGCGTTAGAATGGGCATCATCAGAAAATCTACAAACAACAAATGCTGGAGAGGGTGTGGAGAAAAGGGAACCCTCTTGCACTGTTGGTGGGAATGTAAATTGATACAGCCACTATGGAGAACAGTATGGAGGTTCCTTAAAAAACTAAAAATAGAACTACCATATGACCTAGCAATCCCACTACTGGGCATATACCCTGAGAAAACCATAATTCAAAAGGGCACATGCACCCCAATGTTCATTGCAGCACTATTTACAATAGCCAGGTCATGGAAATAACCTAAATGCCCATCGACAGAGAAATGAATAAAGAAGAAGTGGTACATATATACAATGGAATATTACTCAGCCGTAAAGAGGAACGAAATTGGGTCATTTGTAGAGACGTGGATGGATCTAGAGACTGTCATACGGAGTGAAGTATGTCAGAAAGAGAAAAACAAATATTGTATATTAACGCATATATGTGGAACCTAGAAAAATGGTACAGATGAACTGGTTTGCAAGGCAGAAATAGAGACACAGATGTAGAGAACAAATGTATGGATACCAAGGGGGGAAAGTGGCGGGTGGGTGGCGGTGGTGGGATGAATTGGGAGATTGGGATTGACATATATACACTAATATGTATAATATGGTTAACTAAGAAGAACCTGCTGTATAAAAAAATAAATAAAATAAAATTCAAAAATTCAAAAAAAAAAAAAAACAAACAGCATGACACATGAGAAGTCCTCAATAAATAATCGTTATTATTTGTATCTAGAAAAAAAAATAAAAGAAGAAGCTATGATGATTCTTTGGTCATAGGTTTCTTTGGAAAATCTTTAGACCTAGAACCCGTTGACTGAGGAAATGACCAGGTCTCCAGGAGGAAGTACCCTGTAAGGTGACAAGTATATACTGTAATAATGTCCCCCAAAGAAGCCAATGAGCATTTACTCAAGTGACAGTAGACTGGGGGAAAGGGACTGCCCAGACATTTCAAGGACAGATGAGCAAAGACTCTAAATTGATAATGACACTCAGAGATTCAAATAATACCCGCCTCCATCCACTTCATGGAAAGAGATTCCTAATTCATCCCCAGTCTTCAGCACCTCCTTCTGTACTGCTTCTTCTAAAATACAAGGCAAACAAAAATGTTTCTCCTTCATCTGTGTTCAATTCTCAAACCACAATATTGAAATTACTGATATGTGAATTTTCATACCAAAAGGCAAGTTCCTCATCCCAGGGAGATCAGTTCATTCTTTCCTCATCCTGAACACCCTTCTTGAGTGAATCAAATTGTGAAAAACTTGACAGTCTCCAGAGAAAGCAGAACTGAAAAAAGGATTTTGAAACAAAAGGCAAGTAAAAATGACTTTAATTCCAACATAATATATTTTAACCAATTTTTACCCAATATAGGAATATAATATATAGGTTATACTATATTTTTTAAAATGACAGTGCATGATCCTGCTACTCTTGATATAAGACCGTGGATAAGTAACTGAAGTTCTCCATGAAATTGTTTCCTCATCTGCTAAAAAAAAAAGAAGAGGGGGAAGGGTAGACAGACTCAATTACATGAAAGTTCCCTCCCTCCTCCAAAACACACAACTCTATTTCTCTAAGATGTTAAAGGACTTTCTTGTGAAATGTTCAAAAATTTGTGAAGTCTCCAAAGCAGTGTGATTTTAATGAGTTTTCTTGCACATGGTGTACATCTATATACTTTATTACCTTATAGTTACATGGTGCAGTGAATTTTGTATTGCTTTTGAATCTCTTCACATTTGAAACAACCTCTATGTGAAATCTTGGCTTTTTCAAGTTATCTTGCCGTTATGATTCAAAGCAAAGTAATTTTCCTGCCAAGATTTCTCCCTTTGTTATCTCATCTTTTCATCAGAGGCTCCATTCAGTCTGTTATAGAACTGGGGCAGTGCTTAGGGTTACCCCCTTGCATGGAGTATGAAGTCATTGGCCATCTTTTCCAACATATTTGCTCACAAAGGATTAGTATAAAGGTTAAGAATCCATATTGATATTATCACTTGGGTAATCAAAGAAGTAATTACCAAAATGCTCCTGGAAGACAGGCAGCATGATTCAGCCTTGGAAAAGCAATTTATTTGCCTTTTTTATTTAAAAAAAAAAAAAAAAGCAGATTTGGCATGGATCCATGATTAATTTAACATTTACTCAACATAGCAATGAAAGGGGGCCTCTTTTATTATACACAAGTTATTACAATCAAGTTGAGAAATGATTGCATATTTAAACATGTGATTATATCATATAGTTCATATGCTGAATGTATGAATTACTAATTAAGAGAACTCTAACACTTAGGGCGTAGCAAATACACTCCAGTAATATCTTTTTGTTTCAAATCCTTCAGATGACTTGCTTCCCACTAAATCATAAATCCACAAAATCATTGGACTGGAAGGAAGCACTCCAGAAATTTTCAAAGTGTGCTCTCTGGAACCGTAGGGTTCCCTAAGAATGACTCAAGGGAGCCATAAGAAGGAAAGATAAGGCAAAGTAAGTGAAGTTTCAAGGCCTTTGACCTGCTTCAACTTAAGTAGTTCCTTTTTGTAGAGTTTGAAAGCTAGTTGTGCTACTAAAGGAGCTCTATATGTTTAATTTAGTTGTCTAAATATAAAATCTTGTGTCACATTCCTTCCACATGGTTATCTCATCTCTGCATGAGTCATTCAAGTGATAGGACTCCCTCTACTTTTGAGGCTATCAATTCTATTTTCAGACAGGTCTCAGGAGGTCTTTTCTGATTTGAACAATGATATGTATCCCTACAGTGTACATTCTGTACTTGAGTAAGTTGTTTGGAGATTCACATTGTGTGTAACAGGTTGTGTTCTCTAAGGAAGTTGCTCAGAGATGGAGATTAGTATGCAGGATGTTTATTAGGGTATGTCCTTGGAATTAACACCTATGGAAGAGTGGGAGAGAATAGGGAAGAGGGAGAAATCAAGGTGTGATGCAGGTACAAAACTCACCTTACAAAGAGCTCTGGAGCTAAGGTGAACAACCTCTTTGATCAAGCAAACTCAGAATCCAATTCTACACATTCTACCCCAACACTTGCTATTATTCCATGCTTGAAGTTTTTTAGGGAATGGTCTTTTGCTTCTCTTATCAGCTTCAGCACATCTAAAGCTGTGCTATGATGCAACTTAACCCTAGTTACAGGTCTAGTGTCAAGGAGGAGATTGAAGAAACATCCTGAAGGACAGTTGTCTTTTGGAGGTGAGGTCTCTGAATTGCCTTCAAGGAAGGGAAATGTGCTATCTTTTAAATAGGGAGAGATGTGTCACTTTTGCAGGCTCAGATGGTTCAGGGAAATGTGGGAAGTCAAGATTTTCAGATTCTTCAACTTAGATGTCTCCATCTGATTTCTTTTTCCAACCAGGGGTCTGACCTGTGCATAGCAGATTTGCCTTATATTTTTTTCAAAGAATTTATATATTTTAGAGCAGTTTTAGTTTCACAGATAAATTAAGAGGAAGGTACAGAGATTTTCCACATACCTCTTACCCCAAGACATGCATATTTCCTCCCCATCAACATTTCCCACCAGAGTGGTGCATTTGTTACAACTGATGAAGCTATATTGACACATGATTATCACCCTAAGTCCATTGCTTACATTAGGGTTCATCTTGGTACTGTACATTCTATGAGTTTGGAGAAGTGTACAGTGACATGTATCCCTCATTATAGTACTGTACAGAATAATTTCACTGTCTTAAAAATCCTCTGTGCCCTGCCTGTTTATCTCTCCTGATCCCTGGCCCCTGGCAACCACTGATCTTTTTACCATCTGCATAGTTTTGCACCAACCAATTAATGAGAGTTCTGTTGCTCCACATCCCTGTCAGCATATAGTGTTGACAGTGTTTTATACCACTGGCCATTCTAACAGGTGTGTAGTAGTATCTCTTTGTTTTAATTTTCAGTTTCTTAATATATATGATGTGGAGCATCATATGCTCCACATCATATATGAAAAAATATCTTCTTGTTGAGGTATCTGTTAAATGATCTTTGGCCCATTTTTTAATCAGGTTGTTTGTTTTCTTATTGTTGAGTTTTAGGACTGATAGCAGTCCTTTATCACATGTATCTTCTGCAAAAATATTTTCTCTAATCTGTGTCTTATCTTCTCATTTTCTTGACATTGGCATTTGCAGAGCAGAAAATTTTAATTTTAATGAAGTTCAGCTTATCAACTATTTCTTTCAAGGATCATGTATTTAGTATTGTATCTAAAAAAATCAACACCATACCCAAGGTCATCTAGGTTTTCTCTTATCTTCTAGGAGTTTTACCATTTGTATCTTACATTTAGGTCTATGATTCATTTTGAGTTAATTTTTATGAAGGGTGTGAGTTCTGTGTCTAAATTCTTTTTTTTTTTTTTGCATGTGGGTGTCCAGTTGTTCCAGCACTGTTGAAAGACTGTCTTTGCTCCATTAGGCTGATTTTAAGTAAACCTGCTGAATAAATCCTGGTCCCCTTATGTGTTGCTTAGCTCTGCTGTTTTACTACAGGAGATGAAGACCTCTTTGTACGTTGCCAAGGATGCCTTCTGGCTTTCAAACAGACTTTCATTTACCCATTAATCACTCTCAGCCTTTGCTATATTTGTTTACCTTCTTCTATTGTCCTTGTAGTTATTATATCCCCCATTTTAATCAAAAGGCCAACACACTGCAGGAGCTAACACATTCTTTTCTACCAGTATACAATCCCAATTCACCATTTGTAGAAGTTTAACAATTGGTCCATCACTTTGTGCCAGGTGCTATCTGTGTTCTGCTTACTACCAGTAAGTGCTTATTGCCAAACAGGCAGCTAAGGATCTACATCCAAAATACCACCTTATCAACTGCTATCTCAGACCACTACTGGCACCAACTTTGCAGGTTTGCTTCTCTGGGAAGCTGATATGTGTTCAGGAGTGCCCTTGGCATCAACACCTGTGAAAGGGAGAGGAAGGAAACAGGACTGGGCAGAGGGTGAAGTCAAGCTGAAATGCCAGCCCAATGACAAACTTGACCAATCTTATTAGATTTTCTGTAGTTAAAATGGCCCATCAGAGTTGTCCCACACTGGTCTGAAATAGACTAGCCTTTATAGTCCCACTTCAGTGAGTCTTTGGATGTGAGCCACCCCAGGACCATGGGCAAAGTAGCTCTCAGTAGACATTATGTTTGTTGCTTCATCGCATTTAGTCCTCACATTAAGAGTAAAAATTTGCTTTTTTTTTTTCATCTATTCATTTATTCAAAAACCTTAAATTTGTGAATCCATTTTATATAGAAAACTAATCCATTTGAGAGAGAAAAATAACCCATTTCAGCTTACAGTTTCTGAAAGGAGTTGACAATTCAGCTGAGTCTTGAAGGACAGGAAGCAACACAACATCACCACCATCTCTGCACAAATATTGAACATATACCTCAAGCTTCACATGTTCAAATTGAATCCCTTACCCTTCCTCATCCCAGTGATGACTCTGCCTACCAATTGCTCAGGCTAAAATCTTTGGAATGACTCTTGACTTCCATCATTCTTACCTGCCCCACATCCAATCCTTCAGGAATCATGTTAGCTCTACCTTCTAAATACAGCAGGAATCCAGCCACCTCTCACCATATCCAATGCCATCACCTCGGTCTGGGGCACCAGTATTTCTCACCTGGATTACTACAGGTCTCCCTGATTCTATCCCTGATTGCCCTTAATCTATTCTCAATACATCAACTAAAGTGATGACTTTATGGTCAAAATTCTGTACTCGCTTCCTGTTTCACCTAGAGCACAAATTAAAACCCTCCCCATGAAATGTAGATTGCCTTAAACAGCATCTTTCCTGATTTGGATAGATAGCCTCATTACAATCAGTGATAGAATAAGCCTCAATGAACTGTCTGAAATTTCTCTTTATGAATTTACAATGGTCATGCTGAACCTATTGTAACACTCACAGATTTATCCACTCAACAAGCACCTTTTGATCCCATACTATCCATGTATTGTTGGTGGAGACAGAGATTTGGAACATGTTAAAAAGAAAGCTACTACGGCATAGAACTTGAAATGCCACTTCAACTACTGTGCGAATTCTAATGATGCCAAGAAACCCACTCTCAGCTAAAGGGTCCTATGTGTGATCGATCTAAAATGTGGTCATATATACACTACCAAATGTAAGATAGATAGCTAGTGGGAAGCAGCCGCATAGCACAGGGAGATCAGCTTGGTGCTTTGTGACCACCTAGAGGGGTGGGATAGGGAGGGTGGGAAGGAGACACAAGAGGGAGGAGATATGGGGATATATGTATATGTATAGCCGATTCACTTTGTTATAAAGCAGAAACTAACACACCATTGTAAAGCAATTATGCTCCAATAATGATGTTAAAAAAAACGCCTCCCCATGGCCTGGAAGGCCCAAATGATCTACCTTCCATTATCTGTGTGTCCTCATTGTCTGATACTCTCCTGCTTGTTCACTCTACTTCCAGCACACTTGTTAGTATATCACATATATGGATCAGCAGTGAGAAATGAAACCAATGCTGGATGGAGCAGAGCAGAAAGGGCTTTGTATGATGTAGCAAAATGACTGGACATTTTTCTCTTTAAAAGTACTGGAAAGCCTTTGAAGTATTTCAAACAAGAAAGTAAAATAATTAGGAGTTATTTTGTTTTATAGTGACTGTTTCTTTTTCCTTTCTAAATTTTATTTATTTATTTGTTTGTTTATTTATTTATTTATGGCTGTGTTGGGTCTTCATTGCTGCGTGCAGGCTTTCTCTAGTTGCATCAAGCGGGGGCTACTCTTCGTTGCGGTGCATGGGCTTCTCATTGTGGTGGCTTCTCTTGTTGTGGAGCACGGGCTCTAGGCACACGGGCTTCAGTAGTTGTGGCACACGGGCTCAGTAGTTGTGGCTCATGGGCTCTAGAGCACAGGCTCAGTAGTTGTGGCTCACAGGCTTAGTTGCTCCACGGCATGTGGGATCTTCCCGGACCAGGGATTGAACCCATGTCCCCTGCACTGGCAGGCAAATTCTTAACCACTGCACCACCAGGGAAGTCCCTAGAAGTTTGTTTTGAAAAGATGAGCTAATAGCTCAAATCAAAGGTGGACTAAGGGAATGAAACACAGGAGACAAGAAGGATAGATAGAGGTGTTGCAATAACACAGATGAGAGAAGATAAAAACCAGAAAAAGAGGACCAGCAGCAGAGACAGGAGGAGACAATCAGAGTGCAAAGTGGTCAGAGCTTGAGGGATACTTAGAGTGACATAATTGGACGCCCTTTAAGTAATTGAATGATTTGTATAAAAGATGAGTAAGAGGGATTTCCAGGATCCTGGGTAGCACAACTGAGAGGATGTGGGCACCATTCATTAAGATAACCAATAAAGGAAAAGAAACAAATTACAGAGCAAGATGCTTTCTATTGGGGATGTAGTGAGTTGAATGTACCAGCTTTTCCTACAAGTGAGATATTTTGGAAAGAAGTTAATCAGACAGTTGAAGTTATAGAACTGAAATTCAGGAGAATTTCAAAGCTGGGCATATAGATATTGGGAGTCAGCTTAGAATGGCAATTGAAATACTAAGGAGAGGCTTGGTTATGTCAATATTTAGGTAGAAGTAGAAGTAGCAGGTCACTCATTCAAAATTGACAAGAAGAAGCTGTTGAAGTTTGGAGTGTGGTTGACTCACCCTTTGACCTTTCCAGGTTATTACCAGTAGAGAAAAGATACAAGGAGCGATCTGGGGATCAACATTATTTATGTCCCAATAACGCTTAAAACACACTTCTCCTAAGAAAAATTGGGTTTTCCTAAAACCCCACCAGTGAATGTATCTTGCAAGCTATATTGCCCATGCTACCATGCTAATGGACTTCAGGTTGTATTTGGTCAGTGGATAATACTGGTGGAAGATTGAGGGGGTGGGATGAAAGAAAGAAGCAGAATTTTCTTCCTCCTTCTCTATGCTTGGGGGAATTTTAAGATAACGCTGAGTATCCTCAATGGTCTAGCTCATGAGTAGCCCTTTTTCCATGGAGTGAAGCAGCCCTCTCTCTGATTCTAGCTCCCACCAAATAGGCACAGCTCCTGGGTTCTATTAACACTTTTCAGCTCTTCCATCACTGTGTAACCCACTAAGTCTGTATGTATTAACCTATATTAAATTTTGAATTACCTAGAGTAGCTTTCTTAACTTGATGTGATACTGACTCATATGTTTGAAAAACATATTTTCAAACTAAAGACAAAAATGTAAAGGCCTCCTGCCATCCCTCTGTCTCAGAAAGTAATCCCCAAATAACAAAGGGGCACATTTTGACTATTTTCCAGCCCTGATCCGTCATACGTATCAGTAGAAAAGTGAGAAACTGGGAGAAGGCTGTGGAGAGAACAGGTCTATTTCCCACCTGAAGATTAGGGGCTTAATTTGAGTCAATCATATCTGTGGGCAGAGAAAGAAAGCCACAAACTTTTTTTTTTTTGAATTTTATTTTATATATTTTTTATACAGCAGGTTCTTATTAGTCATCAATCTTATACACATCAGTGTATACATGTCAATCCCAATCACCCAATTCATGACACCACCACCCCCACTACCCTGCGGCTTTCCCCCCTTGGTGTCCATACGTTTGTTCTCTACATCTGTGTCTCAACTTCTGCAATGCAAACCAGTTCATCTGTACCATTTTTCTAGGTTCCACATACATGTGTTAATATACGATATTTGTTTTTCTCTTTCTGACTTACTTCACTCTCTATGACAGTCTCTAGATCTATCCACCTCTCAACAAATGACCCAATTTCGTTCCTTGTTATGGCTGAGTAATATTCCATTGTATATATGTACCACTTCTTCTTTATCCATTCGTCTGTCCATGGGCATTTAGGTTGTTTCCATGACCTGGCTATTGTAAATAGTGCTACAATGAACATTGAGGTGCATGTGTCTTTTTGAATTATGATTTTCTCTGGGTATATGCCCAGTAGTGGGATTGCTGGGTCATATGGTAATTCTATTTTTAATTTTTTAAGGAACCTCCATACTGTTCTCCATAGTGGCTGTATCAATTTACATTCCCACCAACAGTGCAAGAGGGTTCCCTTTTCTCCACACCCTCTCCAGCATTTGTTGTTTGTAGATTTTCTGATGATGCCCATTCTAACTGGTGTGAGGTGATAGCTCATTGTCGTTTTGATTTGCATTTCTCTAATAATTAGTGAAGTTGAGCAGCTTTTCATGTGCTTCTTGGCCATCTGTATGTCTTCTTTGGAGAAATGTCTCTTTTGGTCTTTGGCCCGTTTTTTGAATGGGTTGTTTGTTTTTTTAATATTGAACTGCATGAGCTTTTTATATATTTTGGAGACTCATCCTTTGCCCGCTGATTTGTTTGCAAATATTTTCTCCCATTCTGAGGGTTGGCTTTTCATCTTGTTTATGGTTTCCTTTGCTGTGCAAAAGCTTTGAAGTTTCATTAGGTCCCATTTGTTTATTTTTGTTTTTATTTCCATTACTCTAGGAGGTGGATCAAAAAAGATCTTGCTGTGTATTATGCCAAAGAGTGTTCTTCCTATGTTTTCCTCTAAGAGTTTTATAGTGCCTGGTCTTACATTTAGGTCTCTAATCCATTTTGAGTTTATTTTTGTGTATGGTGTTAGGGAGTATTCTAATTTCATTCTTTTACATGTAGCTGTCCAGTTTTCCCAGCACCACTTATTGAAGAGACTGTCTTTTCTCCATTGTATATCCTTGCCTCCTTTCTCATAGATTAGTTGACCACAGGTGCGTGGGTTTATCGCTGGGCTTTCTATCTTGTTCCATTGATCTATGTTTATGTTTTTGTGCCAGTACCATATTGTCTTGATTACTGTAGCTTTGTAGTATAGTCTGAAGTCAGGGAGTCTGATTCCTCCAGCTCCATTTTTTTCCCTCAAGACTGCTTTGGCTATTTGGGGTCTTTTGTGTCTCCATACAAATTTTAATATTTTTTGGTTCTAGTTCCGTAAAAAATGCCATCAGTAATTTGATAAGGATTGCATTGAATCTGTAGATTGCTTTGGGTAGTATAGTCATTTTCACAATATTGATTCTTCCAATCCAAGAACATGATATATCTCTCCATCTGCTGGTATCATCTTTAATTTCTTTCATCAGTGTCTTATAGTTTTCTGCATACAGGTCTTTTGGCTCCCTAGGTAGGTTTATTCCTAGGTATTTTATTCTTTTTGTTGCAGTGGTAAATGGGAGTGTTTCCTTAATTTCTCTTTCAGATTTTTCATCATTAGTGTATAGGAATGCAAGAGATTTATGTGCATTAATTTTGTATCCTGCAACTTTACCGAATTCATTGATTAGCTCTAGTAGTTTTCTGGTGGCATCTTTAGGATTCTCTATGTATAGTATCATGTCATCTGCAAACAGTGACAGTTTTACTTCTTCTTTTCCAAATTGAATTCCTTCTATTTCTTTTTCATCTCTGATACCGTGGGTAGGACTTCCAAAACTATGTTGAATAAGAGTGGTGAGAGTGGATATCCTTGTCTTGTTCCTGATCTTAGAGGAAATGCTTTCTGTTTTTCACCATGGAGAATGATGTTTGCTGTGGGTTTGTCATATATGGCCTTTATTATGTTGAGGTAGGTTCCCTCTATGCACACTTCCTTGAGAGTTTTTATCATAAATTGGTGTTGAATTTTGTCGAAAGCTTTTTCTGCATCTATTGAGATGATCATATGGTTTTTCTTCTTCAATTTGTTAATATGGTGTATCACATTGATTGATTTGCATAAATTGAAGAATCCTTGCATCCCTGGGATACATCCTACTTGATCGTGGTATATGACCCTTTTAATGTGTTGTTGCATTCTGTTTGCTATTATTTTGTTGAGGATTTTTGCATCTATATTCATCAGTGATATTGGTCTGTAATTTTCTTTTTTTGTAGTATCTTTGGTTTTGGTATCAGGGTGATGGTGGCCTCATAGAATGAGTTTAGGAGTGTTCCTTCCTCTGCAATATTTTGGAAGAGTTTGAGAAGAATGGGTGTTAGCTCTTCTCTAAATGTTTGATAGAATTCACCTGTGAAGCCATCTGGTCCTGGACTTCTGTTTGTTGGAAGATTTTTAATCACAGTTTCAATTTCATGATTGGTCTGTTAATATTTTCTGTTTCTTCCTGGTTCAGTCTTGGAAGGTTATACCTTTCTAAGAATTTGTCCATTTCTTCCAGGTTGTCCATTTTATTGGCATAGAGTTGCTTGTAGTATTCTCTTAGGATGCTTTGTATTTCTGCAGTGTCTGTTGTAACTTCTCCTTTTTCATTTCTAATTTTATTGTTTTGAGCCCTCTCCCTCATTTTCTTGATGAGTCTAGCTAATGGTTTATCAATTTTGTTTATCTTGTCAAAGAACCAGCTTTTAGTTTTATTGATCTTTGCTATTGTTTTCTTTGTTTCTATTTCATTTATTTTTGCTCTGATCTTTATGATTTCTTTCCTTCTGCAAACTTTGGGTTTTGTTTGTTCTTCTTTCTCTAGTTCCTTTAGGTGTAACGTAAGATTCTTTATTTGAGATTTTTCTTGTTTCTTGAGGTAGGCTTGTATAGCTATAAACTTCCCTCTTAGAACTGCTTTCGCTGCATCCCAATGGTTTTGGATTGTCATGTTTTCATTGTCATTTGTCTCTAGGTATTTTTTGATTTCCTCTTTGATTTCCTCAGTGATCTCTTGGTTATTTGGTAACGTATTGTTTAGCCTCCATGTGTTTGTGTTTTTTACATTTTTTCCCCTGTAATTCGTTTCTAATCTCATAGTGCTGTGGTCAGAAAAGATGCTTGATATGATTTCAATATTCTTAAATTTACTGAGGCTTGATTCGTGACCCAAGATGTGATCTATCCTGGAGAATGTTCCATGTGCACTTGAAAAGAAAGTGCTATCTGCTGTTTTTGAATGGAATGCCCTATAAATATCAATTAAATCTATCTGGTCTATTGTGTCATTTAAATCTTGTGTTTCCTTATTTATTTTCTATTTGGATGATCTGTTAATTGGTGTAAGTGAGGTGTTAACGTCCCCCACTATTATTGTGTTACTGTCGATTTCCCCTTTTATAGCTGTTAGCAGTTGCCTTATGTACTGAGGTGCTCCTATGTTGGATGCATATATATTTATAATTGTTATATCTTCCTCTTGGATTGCTCCCTTGATCATTATGTAGTGTCCTTCCTGGTCTCTTGTAACATTCTTTATTTTAAAGTCTATTTTATCTGATATGAGTATTGCTACTCCAGCTTTCTTTTGATTTCCATTTGCATGGAATATCTTTTTCCATCCCCTCACTTTCAGTCTGTATGTGTCCCTAGGTCTGAAGTGGGTCTCTTGTAGACAACATATATATGGGTCTTGTTTTTGTATCCATTCAGCAAACCTGTGTCTTTTGGTTGGAGCATTTAATCCATTCACGTTTAAGGTAATTATTGATATGCATGTTCCTATGACCATTTTCTTAATTGTTTTGCATTTGTTTTTGTAGGTCCTTTTCTTCTCTTGTGTTTCCCACTTAGAGAAGTTCCTTTAGCATTTGTTGTAGAGCTGGTTTGGTGGTGCTGAATTCTCTTAGCTTTTAGTTGTCTGTAAAGCTTTTGAGTTCTCCGTGGAATCTGAATGAGATCCTTGCCAGCTAGAGTAATCTTGGTTGTAGGTTCTTCCTTTTCATCACTTTAAATATATCATGCCACTCCCTTCGGCCTGTAGAGTTTCTGCTGAGAAATTAGCTGTTAACCTTATGGGAGTTCCCTTGAATGTTATTTGTCGATTTTCCCTTGCTGCTTTCAATAATTTTTCTTTGTCTTTAATTTTTGTCAATTTGATTACTATGTGTCTCGGCATGTTTCTCCTTGTGTTTATCCTGCTTGGGACTCACTGCACTTCCTGTACTTGGTGGCTATTTTCTTTCCCATGTTAGGGAAGTTTTCAGCTATAATCTCTTCAAATATTTTCTTGGGTCCTTTCTCTCTCTCTTCTCCTTCTGGGACCCCTACAATGCGAATGTTGTTGCGTTTAATATTGTCCCAGAGGTCCCTTAGGCTGTCTTCATTTCTTTTCATTCTTTTTTCTTTATTCTATTCCACAGCAGTGAATTCCACCATTCTGTCTTCCAGGTCACTTATGCGTTCTTTTGCCTCAGTTATTGTGCTATTGATTCCTTCTAGTGTAGTTTTCATTTCAGTTATTGTATTGTTCATCTCTGTTTGTTTGTTCTTTAATTCTTCTAGGTCTTTGTTATACATTTCTTGCATCTTCTCGATCTTTGCCTCCATTCTTTTTCCGAGGTCCTGGATCATCTTCACTATCATTATTCTGAAATCTTTTTCCAGAAGGTTGCCTATCTCCACTTCATTTAGTTTTTTTTCTGGGGTTTTATATTGTTCCTTCATCTGGTACGTAGCCCTCTGCCTTTTCATCTTGTCTATCTTTCTGTGAATGTGGTTTTTGTTCCACAGGCTGCAGGATTGTAGTTCTTCTTGCTTCTGCTGTCTGCCCTCTGGTGGTCCACAAACTTTTTATAGGCCGAGAAATTACCTTCTGGTAAACAAAATCCAGGGTCTCAGCCATCTCACCAATCATATAAGGCAACCCCAATGTAAATAGTTTAGTATGAAGGACTGAATCATAGGGAAAGGGGAGCACTTGTATGCTCACTCTCACCTCACCATCTTCGAAGTAATAGAGGGGCCAGCACCTTCCCTCTATTGAAAGGTGTGGTCTGGAAAATTAATTCCTTCCCGCAGGTAACCGGGAAGCCAGGAAAACTGGTGTGGTTGAGTCCAAAGAAAAAGTAAACTTCAATAAAAGGGAAAGATCAATAAGATTAAATGTTCCAGAAACCTCAAATTAAGATAGCAATTGAAAGATAGTTATTAGATTCACCAACTAGGAGGGCTTTGACGATTTTTAATGAGCAGCTTCAGCGATATAATGGAGGCATTGACCAGACTTCAGTGACTTGGGGATTGAGTAGTGAGGAAGTGATACCAATGTGACTGGACAGTTCTTTCAAGAAGTTTAACAGGGAGGGTATACAAGGGTGAATAAACGAATGGAAAGAAGAATAGATTTTTTTTTAATTAAAAATACTTGTATGTGTTTATATGCTGATAAGAAAGAGCCCACAAAGAGAAAAAGACTGAAAATAGAGGAAAAAGAGAATTTATTAATGAAGCAAGATCACTCAAGGGCCAAGAGAAAATAGGATGGAAAATATAGTGGATGGATGAATCATGCAAGAAAGAAACTTCTTTCTTGTCTTGAAACGATACAATGAGAAGTAGAGATAAGTATAGATGCACATAAATTTGTTGAATTCATTTAAAGATCTTAATCATTTTCCTTTTAAAATTAATTCAGTACATATTATTGCTAGTCAAAGATCTTGATTAGTATACAAAATCAAAATAAAAAACAAAAAGTTACCATTAATAATGTTTTCTCACTAATTTGACATAATTACAGCCAAAGGACAAATATTCCCAATGTCCTCTGGTGGATGAAGCCATGTCCCGTTATTGCTTCCCTCACCCTGCGTGTCTCCATCATTTCTGCCAATGATGGTTTTCCTCTAACAATGTAGAACAAAGAAATTGTTTCATTGGCACATAAATTAAACCAGCAGTTTCCATGATATGCATATTATGGAATTACATGAATAAACTATTTCATGAGATAAACAATATTAAATATTTTACTGAAAAATACATTGCATTTCTTATTATTGATTGTCTCAGGTGCAGTGTTCTCCACCACTACCACTGCACTGTAGAAGATTCTTATTAGTGACAATCACACAGGACAGGAAGCGTGTCTCTGTAGTAAAGTCATGCACATTGTCCCACTTCTACCTTCTGCTGTCTTTCTATGTGAAAACAATCCCAGTAATGTGAGCAACCCCAGCTGTATTCCACTGGGTCTTAAACTCATTTCTAGGGATGCTGTAAAAGTGCTTACATGTAATGACTCTGGTCATTTGGTCCAGTCTTGTCAACCACCAAATTGGAAGGGATGACCTGAGCATAAAGGTTCTGCACCCATTATCAGAACCCCTTCTCTTCCCTACGCTCTATTTCCAGTATATCTATAAAGCTATTTATTAAATGGAAAACATCCCAAGAAGGATGACACTCTTGGAAACAGCAAACGCTGAAGCTGTGACAATGTATTTTCATGCTAACTTCTTCCATAAAAAATCTTAGTGAAGATACTGTCATAACTTTATGACTAGCTTGATCTGCTAGTTGGCCACATGGCTTTAAAATATCAACATTGAAAGACTCCTTTTTATAACATTTCTCAAAAGATGGTCCACAAACCCACTTAAGTTAGAATAACTTAGGTAGTTTATTTTAAAAAAAGCCCTTCTCTGATCCTAAGAGTAATGTTCTCTGGAAATAGAGCCCTGAAATCTGTTGTTTTAGCAAACTCCCCAGGATTATTTTTGTAATTATGTATTAGGCTTTAGTAATTTTTTAATCAGTTTATTTTTTAGGCTTTAGTAGACTAATAAATATTGTCTGAGAAATTCTCTACTCTGACACCCTCATTTGGGTTTTCAAATTTTATTAAGAAATAAAATATACAGAAAAGATCACAAATTCATGAATTTTTAAAAAGTGAATACATCTGCATAGCCAGCATTTTTATCAGGAAGCAGTAACAGAACCCCAGAAGGCCCCGTGTACCCCTTTCTAGCCACTACCCCCATGGAAGATAACCACTCTCCTAACTTGTCACATCATCAGTTTGTTTCACCTATTTTTGAACTCTATGTAAATGAAATCAAATAATGTGTATTTTGGGGTGACTGGCTTCTTTCACTCAACATTGTTTGGTGAGGTTCATTCACACTATTGTGTTTCACTGTAATTTGTTCTTGATCTTTGCTGTGCAATATTCTATTGCATGAATATACAATTTAACTACTTTTCTATTGTATGTAAATATTTGGGTTGGTTTGGGCTATTCCAAATACTGCTTCTATGAACATTTTCGTAAATGTCCTTTAGCCCACATATGTACACATTCCTATAAGCCTAGGGATAAAAATTGCTAAATCATAAGCCTTTTTTTTTTTTTAGCTTTAGTTATTTTTGTTGGGTTTTTTTTGGTTTGTTTGTTTGTTTTGCATTTCTTTCAAAATGATTGCACCAAGTTAAACACCAACCAGCAGGAGACAAGTTTCCAGTTGCTCCACATCCGTCACCCCCTCACTTGGTGCCATGTGTCTTTTTCATTTTACCCATTGTTGTTGGGTGTACCAATATTACATCGTGGTTTTAATTGGATTTCCCTAATGATAGTTAAGCACTGTTTCCTATGTTTATTGGCTATTTTCGATGTCCACTTTTATGAAGTGCTTGTTCAAATCTTTTACCCATTTTTAAAATTGAGTCATCATCTGCCTTTTGCTTATGGTAGCAGTGATTTCTAAATTCTGGATTCAAGTCCATTGTTGGATATATGTATTGTTAATATAGTCTCCAATCCTGTGGATTGTTTCTTCAATCTCTAAAGGGTTATTTTTTTAACAAAAATTCCTAATTTTAATGTGGACCAATTTATCACTTATCATTTTCTATGTCTTTTCTAAGAATTATTTGCCTTCCTCAAATTCATGAAGATATCCTCCCACATTTTTTTTCCAAAAGCTTTATTGTGTAATTGTTTAGTCTTTTACATTCAGATGGGCTATCTGAATAGAAATGATTTTTTTCTTTGGTGTGGTATGCCGTAGGTATCTCCCTCTATAGATAGGTAGATAGATAGATAGATAGATAGATAGATAGATAGATAGATAGATAGATAAATATAAAATGAAGCCTGAAGAAAGACAAAGATGGCCCCAAGATTGCCCATCTAGTACGAAAGCAGCCAGATATAGTGTTAAAACCCACTTTGCTACCTGCTTCCTTTTATTGGTATGATTATAGTTCTCAGCACTGATTTCTCCAAGCAAAACAGCCTCACCAACTTATGGTTTCATTTAAGGTCTTATTTCCTGACCACTGTTCTGATCTAAACCACCTCCAATTACCCTAGTCTTTAACCTTCTTATCGCATTCAGGGCAAAACAGAGATGTCAAAAGAAGCTCAGTCCCCTAACCCCAGGTCACCTATCTGGTACATGTAGTACCATTTCTCCAACATGACTTTAAGTCATGATCCCCACATACCCTGGTTCCATGCTAGTCATTTTCATTATTTAATTATCTAGAAGTTCACCATCTGTAAAATGGAGTAGGATGACTACATTGGTTGGCTCCAGATTTCCTTTATTTCTATTAAGGAAAAAAAACAATGATCCCATTACTTTACTTTATGTTCAAAATAGCCAGTCTCTCTGTAATTATGGCAATGTATGACACATTTTCTCCTTAATCATTCACTGCAAAATAAGAATGTCTGGATATTATTAAAACTTAAGGACATTCTGTGAAAGCAACTCAAAGTATTTAAATTCTTGCAATCCATAAAAAGCATCTTATCTCCTTACTGCAGTTTGCCAAAGGATTTCCATTTTAAAACACAACTTCAGTCTGACACCTTCATTAAACACACAGATGTGTTGTTGGATGTGTTATTCCCTTCTAAAAAATCCTGGTTTCCAACCAGGCAGGAAAGACAGATAGAGAATGAGACCAAAGAATGAGTTTTATTAATGATTGCTGCCTGTTTTTGTATACATATCTCAGTTCATATCCTGAGAAATTCTTTTTCACTCAATCCATTTCTATTACAGTCCTGCATTGTGTTACCACCTCATTATCTGTCTGAGAGACTGATTCAAAGTGAGGTTTAACATGCTGAGCATTTGGACAGCAAAGAGCAAGAATTTTTTATTTTTTTTCCTAGCAGGAAATTCCTGGGAGGTCTCTGGCCACTTTCTTTTTATTGCTGACAAGTTGGTTTTGATATTTGAGAATGTAGAGATCAATACCGACTTAGCCGTCAAAATGACTTGATAGGAAAAACTCTCTAATACTCTGCCAGGAATAATACCTCATATCTTTGAGACTCATGCGATAAACTTTGCAACAATTTCCGAGTACCCCCACGGGGGGTTCCCCTGGAGTAACTTCAAAGGTGTTAAGAAAAGTATTTTTACCTAGTTCTAGACCAGACCCACTCATAATCCTCAAACCTGAGTCTAGACTTCATTGAAGGTAGTATTAGGGATCCATGAGGTACTTCCTTTATTTTAAAAGGCCTGAAGAAGAATAGTACTTATGGGCAATCAGGCTGTCCAAGGCAATTAAAATTCTACGTCCCTTTACTCTTGGATAATTTTTATCAAATTATTTTAATTACACTGGATCTCTCACCCAGATCAGAAGCTGTGATTGGAAGATAAGTACTAGAAATAAAAAAAAAAATAAGGAATGAATTAAATATCACTGAACAAATAGAGTTAGTTTAAAAATGGGTCCTCACATAAATCACAGCAAGATCTTTTTTGATCCACCTACTAGGGTAATTGAAATAAAAACAAAAATAAACAAATGGGACCTAAAAGCTTTTGTGCAGCAAAGGAAACAAGACGAAATGACAACCCTCAGAATGGGAGAAAATATTTGCATATGAAGCAACGGACAAAGGATTAATCTCCAAATTATACAAACAGCTCATGCAGCTCAATATAAAAAAAAAAAAAAACGAACAAACCAATCAAAAAATGGGTGGAACACCTAAATAGGCATTTCTCCAAAGAAGACATACAGATGGCCAAGAGGCACATGAAGAGATGCTCAGCATCACTAATTATTAGAGAAATGCAAATCAAAATGACCATGAGGTATCGCCGCACACCGGTTAAAACGGGCATCATCAGAAAATCTACAAACAATAAATGCTGGAGAGGATATGGAGAAAAAGGAACCCTCTTGCACTGTTGGTGGAAATGTAAATTGATACATCCACTACAGAGAACAGTATGGAAGTTCCTTAAAAAACTAAAAATAGAATTACCATATGACCCACCAATCCCACTACTGGGCATATACCCTGAGAAAACCATAGTTCAAAAAGACACATGAACCCCAAAGTTCACTGCAGCACTATTTACAATAGCCAGGTCATGGAAACAACCTAAATGCCCATGGACAGACGAATGGATAAAGAAGAAGTGGTACATATATACAATGGAATATTACTCGGCCATAAAAAGGAATGAAATTGGGTCATTTGTAGAGACGTGGATGGACCTAGAGACTGTCATACAGAGTGAAGTAAGTCAGAAAGAGAAAAACAAATATTGTATATTAACACATATTTGTGGAATCTAGAAAAATGGTGCAGATGAACCAGTTTGCAAGGCAGAAATAGAGACACAGATGTAGAGAACAAATGCATGGACACCAAGGGGGGAAAGGGGAGGTGGGATGAATTGGGAGATTGGGACTAACATACATACACTAATATGTATAAAATAGATAACTAATGAGAACCTACTGTATAGCACAGGGAACTCCAGTTCGCTGTATGGTAGAAACTAACACAACATTGTAAAGCAACTATACACCACCCCTCCCCCCCAAAAAATGAGTCCTCAGTGTTCTATTCTGATGGTGGTAGCAGTTACATGTATCTGTGCATTTGTCAAAGCACATTGAGCTGTACATCCAAAAGAGTCCATTTTACTATACAAAAATGTAAAAATATATTTTTAAGTGAGTCCTTTCAAAACAAAGCAGGGGTAAGTAATCATTCTCTTAGATGGAAGATAGAGTGTTTTCTTCTAAGGTGACATGGTGGGGAGAGAGAATGTCTTGATTGGGACTCAGGGAGCCAAGGGCCTTGATGGAGAGAGATGCACAGATGTATTAGGGTCACCCCACTGGGGAGATACATTGACCATCATCAGTCCTTGGGGAAGCCAAAGGAGACAGATAAGAAGCCAGGAAGCAGAGATGGAAACCTGAAGTGTCACAGCTGATCCTTCAAGCAAAGGGGGTAGGGTAGAGGTGGCACAAGACAACATGGGCACCAAGAACAAACACAGTCAGGTGGAAGCAGGAGACCTAAGATGTAGAACCTAGAGCTAAGCTCATAATGGGAAGCTAGGGCAGGTTTTATTTTATTCTATTTTTTTTAACAACTTATTCAAGTCAAGAAGTTTTAGCGCCCGGCTCTCCACTAATAGCAGTATGAACTGGTTCCTTCCCTCGGGACTTCAGTTTTCTCACTCACTGACAAAATGGTAAGACTGAAATGGGTCATCCTCCTGGTCCTTTGTACCTGAGAACATCATGTGAATGAAAAGTTTAAGTCGGGGTCTCTCTTCTGTAAGCTTTGTCTCATATGTACATGACACACAAATACTTTTAATACAGGCATAAAAGTCTCCTTTGTGATAGAAATAATAGCTCTCCACTTGGTTTTTACCCTTTGGCCCCTTTAATTTCTCTCTCTGAATCAAGTAGAGAGTGTAGAAAACTAGGTAGGTTTAACACAAATCAGTTGTGATTAGTTCTCAGCCTTTCACCCACGCCATTTTACTTGGTTAATCTTGGAAGTGGTGGATAAGAAGTATGGACTCAGATGGGCTTTAGATATGTTGGACCAAGCTGATTAAGCATTTATTAGAATTAGGCAGTGGTGTGGTCAGCTGCACAAACAGATATATGTAGAAACCAACTAACTGAGAAGGAAGGAAGCAATTGGTTGAGCAGCTGCTTCTGTTGGTCTTTGTCCCAAAGAACTTCGTATACCAGCTATTTTATTCAATTCTCATAGATGCTCTTTGGGGTAGGGAGCATCAGTGTGATTGTACAAACAAGGAAGTGGAAGCTCAGAGTCTTGAAGTTATTACTTCAAAATCTCTCTGTGTCCAGTACGACTAACAGTGGGCTCAGGACACGTAAGAAGGATGTAGAGGCTCTCCTCGGAAGACCCATAGGCAGGAGGTGAGTCTAAAGGGTTCAAAACAAGAATCCCAATACTGGTCCTCAAACTTTCATGTTTTTAAGAATCACAGGCGAGCTTGTGAACTATGTAAATTCAAAGGCCTCTCTCAGGATATTTGGGGAAGTAAGAATGGAGTGAAGTCGAGGTTTCTGCATAATTCTAATGTGAGATTTACTGTTTCTGATGAGAATGAAGAGGCCATTCATCCAGGTCACTGGTAATAACTGTGGCTCATTGAAGAAAATGATAACGTAGTCATTCAAAGTCACAGTGGATGACACCAAGAGAAAACTCTGAGTAAAAAGTTCAGACTGCTACACACCTATCAAAACAGTAAAATCCAAAACACTGATAACACCAAATACTGGGAGAATGTGCAGCAAAAGGAACTCTCATTCATTGCTGGTGGGGATGCAAAATGGTACAGCGACTTTGGAAGACAGTTTGGCAGTTTCGAATAAAACTAAACATAGCCTCACCATATGATTCAACCATCGTGCTCCCAGGTATTTACTCAAATGAGATGAAAACGTATATCAACACAAAAGCCTGTGTATGAATGTTTACAACTTCCTTCATAATTTCCAAAATGTAGAAGCAACCAAGATGTCCTTCAATAGGTGAATGGATAAACAAACTGTGGCACAATCTGAAAGCCAATCTGAAAAGGCTGCAAACTACTTTATTTCTACTATATGACATTTTGGAAAAGACAAAACTAGGGCAACAGTAAAAAAAAAAAAAAAAAGTCAGTGATTGCCACGGGCTTTGGGAGAAGGAGGAAAGGATTAATACATGGAACACAGAGGATATTTAGGGCAGTGAAACTCTTTTCTATGATACTGTAAAAGTAGATACATGTCATTAGATATGTATATATATATCTCCAAACCCATAGAATATACAGCAAAAAGAGTGAACCCTAATGTAAACTACGGATTTTAGTTAATAATATTGTATCTATATTGGCTCATTGATCCTATGAAATGAACTACATGATGCAAGAGGTTAATAATAGGGGAAATTGGGTGGGAGGGTCTGCAGTGGTATACGGGCACTTACTCTAACTTCCTCTGAATTCTTCTGTAAACTTAAAACTGTACTAAAAAATAAAGTCTATTAATTTAAAAACTTAAAATATGCACTTATAAAGATTACAAAGAAAAAAAGTCTCAGGCTTTCTTTGAGCACTCCCTAGGCACACCCTCCTCTTCTAGGGGCCCAGCCCAGGAGTGCTATTTGATTTTGTTGGAGCAGAAGTGTGTCTCAAAGGATCTCAAATTGTTGAAGCTCTGAGTTCCTCAGGTACCATGGATATGGTTGGCCAGTAGATAGGGTTGCCTCACCCAGGACACTGAGCTTTCTCATTGGTTAGTGGACGTGTGCTAAATGTAATCTCTCTCCAGTACCCTCTTGATATTGTGGGATGCTGATAGAGCTGCCTACCATGGAGCTTTTGATGACCCTGGCTGAACATTTGGACCCTCGATCCTGGCCTGGCCAATCATGGTGCTCCATCCCTTCTTTCCTTATGCACAGGGATTGGTCCAGGGAGTAGACGTTGACCTAAGCAATGATAATCCATACAATTATCTTCCATAAGATTTAATATAGAAAACCGAGAAGAAGAGGGAGAGGAGGAGCAAAAATGGAAGAAAGAAGAAGGGGGAAGAGAAAGAGAGGAAAAGAGGAGGGAGCTCTTTTCCTGATATGAAAAGTTGAAAGAACATTGAATGCAAGGAGCCACCAGATCCATTTTTCTGCCCATACAGTCTGAAGGAGAATAAAGCTAATAAGAACAGACCGAGGATGCAGAGGAATAGAGAGAGGGAGAAGAGAAAGAAATCAGACAATTGTTATCACTCTGAATTTTTAATTACATTAGCTAATATACCTTTTTTGTTCTGTTAGTTTCTAGATTTTCTGTCATTTACAGTAATCCTACCAATGCAGTAGATGACACTTAATGCCCTGCGTGCATCATTATCCAAATCATTCCCGTACCTGAGATTTCTGCATGGACGGGGTGCCTGATTTCCTTCCAGAATTCCACAGTGAGAACACTCACCAGCTTCTGTTTCCAGCAAAGTGGAAGAAAACTGTTCATTATGCCCACTGGGAAGATGTGTGCAGAAGAAATTTTAACACATACAGGTTGAACAAATGAAACAATAATGTTACCATGTATGAAGCGAGTCACAGGGATCATAAGAAAGTCAAAATAGAGAATATTCAGTCAAAACAGTGTCATGAAGTGATAGCCTGGCATAGAAAATAAGCTAGCCTGGTAGTTGGCTGCACATTCAAAGAGGACTTTGTAGGGAGATTATTTGGAGATTGTAGGAATAATTTTATTTTTAAATTGTTACTTTTATGGATAGTGTAATCCCTGTTTCACATATGATAAACTGTAGGCTTAGGAATGGTAAATAACTTGCTTAGCTAATAAGTGGCTAGATCCATAATTTTAATCAGATTTATCTGAATTTTAGCCAGTATATTCTTTACTGTGTCATTGCAGGGTAGAGGAAGATAAGTAGGTGGTCAGAAAGTGGTATCCCCTGTTTATGGCCCTCAGTCTCATGAGGTAGATAGAATCACCCTGGGCATATTACCTCTTGAACAACTCCTACTCTTTCCCTCAAGTTGTATCCCCTTCTATATCCATGCCTACAATGAGCTCTTGCATATTCAATAAGGGATTGAAGATACACAAGAAGAAGAGGAACATACAGACTGGCCCTCCTCTGAGGAATGTCAGATCTATTGGGGAGGACAACAGTGAACAAACAATTGCAGTAGGACATAATTGTGCAAGGATGGAAGCACAATCAGGAGCTGGGGAACACAGGTGCAAGTGACTCACGCTTCCCGGGGGCTTCAGGAAAGATTTCACAAGGAAGTTCTCTCTGAGATGGGCCTTGAAGACACATGGAGAAAAGGGGAACTCTTACAGACTTACAGTGTTAAAGATCTTTTTTGGTTAACCTCTCTGTGGTGGGCAACTATTTTTTTGTTTGTCCAACCTACCATCTCTCTCTCTCTCTCTCTCTCTCTCTCTCTCTCTCTCTCTCTCTCTCTCTCACACACACACACATTCCTATTTTAATAAAAATTCCCTTTAGAAAACTACCCCTCTTCTTCTTTCAGTCCAGAGGTTTTATTTTTCATTGACCTCTGCCTAGTAAATCAGAGTTAAGACATTGGTTCATTTAGAGATTGAGGCGTGACCTACATTTGACCAAGTAAGAATCACACCCATAATTATTGCATTCATTAGTTGTCAGAACATAAGGATTTTCTCAGGGCTTGTTATTTGGGAGGATGTAAGTCTACAGGGGCCATTGCTCATGTGTACCACCATGTGGGGAGGGCTTGCCTGAGAATGAAGTCAGAGCAGACACAGAAGAAAGTGTTTTGATGACGTTTTAAGTACCCATGTCTACCTATGCCTGAAGCCAGTAACACCTCTATATGCTATAGGTAAATTAACCAATAAAATTCAAACTTGATAGATACTTCACACTAATACAGTAAATGCTACTTAAGTAACATTTGCATATTACCTGGGACCTTCTAGAGGCATCTTCTTATGCACATTAATGGTGGGAGGTTTCTACACACAGCAGCCATTCAAAAAGCACTTGTAAATCAACTATACTCCAATAAAAATTTTTTTAAAAAGCACAAAAAGCATTTGTCAATCACATCATCAATCATCAGCTATGGGCCTGCTCTGTGTGAAATACTGCTCTTGGCCTGGGGATATAGATAAATAACAGAGCCCTTCAAGAAGTCCAGTGGTAAAGACAGTCACAAAGCAATCAATTACAATGTCACATGATAAGATAATATGAAGTTTGGTCACAGTTTTTTTTTTTTTTAGACAAAAAAAGAGAGATAATATTTCTGGGGGAGGAGAAGGAAAGCTTCCTGGAGGAGACCATATCTCTAACAATGGAAAATGAAGCAAGAGTTCACAAGACAGGAAAATAGTGTTAGAGCTTTCCAAAGACAGAATCAGCTTGTTCTTTAGGCAAGGCATAACTAATAGTGTGTTCAAGGAAGAGCAGGTTTTTCTGTAGTAGAAAAGCAAAGCATGGATGGCGAGATTGGTCTGAAATTCATCTGAGAAGCATACTGAGATTCAATGATAAATGTGTTTAGCTGTACCAATCAATTTTGCCCTGTGAAAAATAGGAAGCCAAAAAAAGAAAACTTTTTTTAAACAGAACCAAATTGCTCAGATTTGAATTTTGGAAGATGCATCTGGTTGTAAGAGGGGATATTTGATATTGTGTGGGGCAGAAATAGAATAGAGATAGGGATGGAAACATGAATGTTACTATGATAGACTAAGAGAGATGGTAGGGCAGACTGAAGGCAGTTGTAGTTGGGATGAGAAAAAGGGGTAAGAGAAGGAAGAAGAGGGATAAGAAAAGATGACACAATGCTTGATGAACAACTGGGGAGAAGTTATTTTACCTTCTTAACTCTCGTTGCAAATGCAAATCACTGTGCCAGGAAGTAGAGGGGGTCTAGGTGAACTTGACCCAGATACATCCAAGTGACAGACACTTCAGTGGCAGGCATTACTTTTGGAATCACCTACATTTTGGGGATCCTGCATCCATCATAAGCAGAAGTCTTCCCAGCAAGCACTGGCCAGCTACAGTTCTTTCACTGAAATAACATACCCAGAGCCCATCTAGCAGCCAGACTCCACTGAGGTTTTCAAAATGCAATTAACATCATCCTCAGTCAACATACACCTGTTATGTGCAAAATACTGGATCAGACTGGCCTCCTAAGCACTTTGGAGTTCTTACAACTATCCTATGAGATGGGCAGTATCATTATCTCCATTTTCCAAATGAGGAAAATAAGGCTTGGAATAAGTGCACATTCTGTTGTTTTTTGTTTTCTTCTGTTTAAATCATCTTGCATGTATACATTAGACTCATTTTTTAAAAATCTTGAATATGTTTTCACACCCTTATATAATATTTGTAACAGGATTATCCGGCTCAAACAATATTCAGTCAAATGGCTGTAACATCATTTATTCTGGAGGTATTTAAGTCACTTTTTTTTTGTCTGGTATTGTGAATATTGCTATGATAAACATCCCTATTTACAGAAGAATAGATCTCTGATTATCTTCTGCAATGAATTCCTAGAATTAGATTTACTAGTATGAACATTCTTAGTCATAACGTCTTTTTCCAAATTTTGGAAAGGGTTTCTAAAAAGAGTGATATTGTGGATTATCAGAGTTTTAAAACAAGGTTTGGAGGAAGAGTTGCTTGGTTAATGAAGGAAGAGCTAGTAACACAGTCAATTACATTTCTTACTAATTCAATTGGCCTTTTCTCCCCATCATCACCTAATCATAACGCTGTCTTAAACAAGTGAATCCTATTCAAGAAACAGAAAAATCCAAGGCCATAAATCACTTATTGCTGATTTATCACTTACTCTTTTTTTCTTATGCAGTGAATTTCTATTTATTTTAATGTATTTTACTTACTGACAATATATGTTTTAACTGTGAATGTTTGATAGATTTGTAAATCATTTTTAGGAAGAAAATCACATAGCAATAGAAACAATCTCAAAATGTTTTCTCCATAGCATAAGCTACTTTCAAAAATGTTATTTCTATTTCTTCATGAATAGATTATATACTTAGAATGAGGTTTATCGCAGATTTAAGGGATGATGATTTGTCTTTAAAATCATTTTCTTAAAAAGTTGAACTCACAGAAACAGAAAGTAAAAAAGTGGTTGCCAGGGGTTAGGGGTGGAGGAAATAGAGAGAGGTTGGTAAAAGGGTGCATTTCACTTTTAAGAAGAATAAGGTCTGAGTCTGATGCATAGCATGGTGACTTTGTTTATAACACTATATTGTATAATTGACATTTGAAATTTGCTAAGAGGGTAGAGCTTAAATGTTCTCACACACAAAAAAAAGTAAATATGTGAGATGATGGATGTGTTAATTTGATGGGGGGAAGTTCTTTCACATTGTGTAAGTATATAAAGTGTTGTACGCTTTAAATATCTTATAAAATACAATTTTAATTGTATTGGTCAACTTGATAAAGCTGGAAAAAATAAAGTAAATTTAAAATATTTTGTCAAAGATATCTATGAATATATAATGAAGATCTTTAACAGAAGAAAAAAATTAGTGAAAATGTACAAATTAAATAAATAAATAAAATCCTAGTCTTTAGTTACAATTTCAAATGTCTTTATAGTTAATTGGCGTTTTTTCTCACTTCCAGGCTTTTAAATTTATTTTATAATTACTCATCATCAGTTCACTTTGAGTTGTTTTAATAAGGTTTCTATTTGGAATGATTTGAATTTACAGAAAATTTGCAGAGGTAGTACAGACTGTTCATGTCATATCCTTTACCCAGTTTCTCTTAATGTTAATTGTGTGTACAACCATTTATCAAAACTAAGAAATTAACATGGATGCAATACTCTTAATCAAGCTATACACTTTATTTGGATTTCACCAGTTTTTCCACTGAAGTCTTTTTTCTGTTTCAGAATTCAATTACTACAGAATCCAAATACTACATTGCATTTAGTCTGTCTTTTGGTTTGTCAAATTCTTCATTGATCTGACTAGAGTGTTATTATGTTAATTTGAAATGTGGCTGATGAAGGCTCATCCTCAGAGTAGCAGTTTCTTCTCTTGTCCTGAAATCTACTTCTGCTTGTCTTATTAGTATTATCTTCAATCAGTATTCTCTTTTCAGGAATTTTAAAAATCCACTTCTTTTTAAATGGGTTAATTTAGTCAAACCCAGGTTAAATAATCCATAAATCTACTTAACTCAGCCATGCTAAACTTCAGGACTTCACAACACAATGGCAGTAGAATAATTGCCAATCTTGTTAAGTTATGGAATTCTCACTCTTTCACAGGATACGTTGAACATTGTTCAGGACTTGGGACCCTCTGAAAGATGGAGAAACTAATAGCACCAGCTTCAATCAATGTGTGAGTATCAGGAAAAAATTTTTTTCTCACTTTTTGATAAATGGATATAAATTCTATTTAAATACAAGCATACCTTGGAGATATTGCGGGTTCAGTTCCAGACCAGCGCAATAAAGCAAATATCACAGTAAAAGGAGGCATACAAACTCTTTTGGTTTCCCAGTATATATAAAAGTTATGTTTACACTATACTGTTATGTTTACACTATGTATAGTGTAAGTGTGCAGTAGCGTTTTGTCTAAAAAATCGTAATCATCATCTGAGCAAGTTGTAGTAGGAACATCAAAGATCTGATCACAAATCACTGTCACAAATACAATAATAATAATGAAAAACTTGAAATATTGTGAGAACTACCAGAATGTGACACAGAGAAATGAAGTGAGCAAATGCTATTGGAAAAATGGTGCTGATGATAGACTTGCTCAATGCAAGGTTGCCACAAAACTTCAATTTGTAAAAAGCACAGTATCTGCAACACGCAATAAAGTGAAATGCAATAAAACGAGGTATGCTTGTATATGAATATTAAAATAGGTTTCAGTATTTTCTTCCCATATGGCCATAGATATGCTTGACCCACTGAAGGGATTCTGCCCCCATAGGAGGCTTCCCGGCTTCTGTAGGCTTTAACAATGCTGGGAGGAAGTAATAGTGCCACTGGGGCTGGTGCAGCCCCACCCATAGGCTTCCTTTCTAGTCCTCACTGCTCAGGAATGCATCCTTATTAAACCAGGCTCAGAAGCTCAATGCGTCTGCTCTGAGTCACTGAAAACACTCCTGAAATATGACATCTGCAGTGTTAGGGAGAGCAGAACTTTGTGGTGTGGCATTTAAACTTTCAGCAGGATCACAGAACGTCTGTTATTTCAAGTTGGACTTGATTATTTTTTTTTAACCGCCAGACTTTCAGACCATACAATACCAGCTTTCTTCAAATGTAACTCTTAAGTTCCTTTTATGGTAAAGTTTAATACTGTGAACATATGGAAGGTCTGAACGTCTGCCAAATGTTTTAAAAGACAAGGTTATAAATACCCCGGCAGCAAGCTTTGTTCCTTAATGTATGGCTCTGTTACTCGGAGTCAACGTGGAAGATAAATCAGAACATAGAGCTGGCTTGGGCATTAACTTGATATTTCTGGCAAGTATTCATAGTATCTCATTCGAGAGAGAGAAAGAGAAGTGGTTGTTCTGAGGTAACATTAACAGAATGCAAAAAAAAAAAAAAGAATTTTATAAAAAGCAAAGAACGGAATTACAGCTTAACTAAAACATCTAAAATGTGAATACACAGTCCAATTCTCTCACCAGAAAGTTGAAGCATGAAAAGTCATCATAAAGCCCATGGGACTGGAGATTATACTCTTTGCCTCGTTCCGCTAGATTTGGAAGAGATACCTCTTAATTTCCTGGGTAATGGATCTCCCCATCCCACCTCAAGCTCAGTTCTTCACTAATCCCTAGGGCACTATTCTCAAGTGTCCCTCTGCCCAAAGTTGGGCTCGTCCCCACCTGACTCAGCTCAGGACCCACCACGATCATTTCTCTGATTCTGCTCTTTCCCTAGAAACAGGGATTGGCTGACCTGCCCTTGCTCTCCACAGCTTCTGACACAGCTGGAGCCATTTGTGGCTGGGCTGACAGTCAAAAGGGACTTCCTCAACATAGGATGCACTGTTTCAAGGCTGGGCCTAACACTTCTTTGAGACAAGGCCTCTTGGCTGAATAAACCTCAGCATGGCATAAGGAAAGCTCTTTGCCTGAACTTTTCAGGTCACTAGGATAATGTTTACTGACTCATGTCCTCCTCACAGTAAGTGCACTTAGTATCCTGAATGGCTTAATGTAGCTTCCAGTGACTCCAGAAACGGCCTGGACTGAGCTCATTTATGTGGCAGGATGTGATTAAGGGCAGAAAGCTAAAAAAGATATCAAGAGAACTAAGACTAAGAACTAAGACTATTTTTTCCACTTCCTGGATAAGAATTTTTTGTTCTTTTTCACATACCATCTAAACCTGAACTTCCACATCTCTAAAATGGGAATAATAGCAAACCTGACTTACTTAGAATACTGATATGAGACTCATATGACATAGGGCATGAAGAAGCTCATAAGAGCCTGAAAAGTGCTTTTGCTCTTTGTATTAATGAGCTGGGGTTTGCTGGTATAACAAAGAACCTTCAACTCCCAATGGATTACAAACACAATTTGATCTCTCACACATGATACATGTTGTCTGTGGGTTTCTTGCCACTCTGCTCCACTTGGACACTTTCTGCTTCACTCCAGGATTCAGGGTAACCCCCTATCTGGGAATTGTTTTTGGTACTGTAGGGGAAAAACAATAGTAGAACCCTATGGTGGTTCTGGAACCTTCTGCTCCAATGTGTCATGTGTCAAATCTGCTCATATTTCATTAGCCAAAGCAAGTCATATTAATAGTCCTGACCTCAGTTGGTGGAAAAGTATACATATCTCATAGGAAAACAAAACAAAACCTGTCAAAGTTCTCTCTTCTCTGCCTTACTTGTAGTCCTTGGACAACTATTATGAAGTAGCCTAGAAAGAAGGAACTCATCTGAAATTAAATAGACAGGGAGGGAATAGAGGATGAAAGATTTTATGGAGACAGTTAGAGGGGGAAAAAAGGCAATAACGAATGAACAGCGAAAAAAAAAAACAAAACATCATACACAACACTTCTGTCCCAGAATTTGTGAAGGAGATGTTGTAACTCATAGTGCAAGATTAGAGCTGAATTCTTAGTGAAAACCAGGGTTCACACACACTGTCACGTCAATGACAGTGACAACTTACATTAGACTCTGGGTCTCAGAGCCTTGGTTACTTGGCTATAAAATGAGAAGAATGAAGGCAAGCGCATCTCATAAGTTTCAATGAGATAAATAGATATGAAAGTGTAAGTCATAGAACTATCAGGCAGAAATAAATATTAAAGCAACATTTTGGGGGAGGTTGTCTATTTGGTTTTGCTTACTCTAACAATAATCATGATAGAAGGACCCAGTAACAATTAATCACTCTCTCCTTCCACCTACCTAGCCATCAGCCACCAAGTCATCCACACACGTATCCAACCTATATTTCCTTACATCAACAATTTAGAAAATTTAGGGCTCCATAAAGATAACAAAAGCATTTGCTGAAGATAGCTGGAAAGTCCCATAGTCATATTCATAATTGCATACATCTAATTGTGAACAATATTCAATATATGCACATTTCCATGCGTAGAGTTGATGAGAGGAGGAAAACTCAGAAAACTGGTTGCACAAAGCTTGGAGTGGTCCCTTTCCCTGAATACATGCCCTGCTCGGTATGCCTGAGGCCTCGCTCAGGACTCATGTCTGTTCCCTCTGCCTGGAAAACTCCTCCTCTGTGGGTCAGCACAACCAGCTTTCCACATCCTTCAGATCTCTGCTGGGGAGTTACCTCATTAGAGATGCTTTCTTGACCATTTTATGGAAAATAACCATCCGGCAGCATGAGAGAGAGAGAGTCTTCCAAAAGGACAGAGACATTTTGTTGTTGTTGTTCACTAATCTAACTCTTAGTGTAAATAGTGTCTGGCACAGAGTAGGCACATACGAAAATGATTTGAATGAAGCCAGTTGTGTTTTGTGCAGTCTCTGGTTCCAGTCAACCCAGATAACCAGCTCACTTAATTAAGACTGAACCTTCAGGATCACCTTATGCCATAGAGTCATTCATCTCTACCTGGTTTGCCTTAACTTTCCACTAGGATATTGGGCAACTATCAAAACTTTCTTTTATAGGCCATTTGGAACATGAAATCACCAAATTTACATCCGTAAAACAATGCACTGCAGGAGTGTCCAAGCAATAAACCTGACCAAGGAGGTGAAAGACTTAGATGCTGAGAACTATAAAACATTAATAAAGGAAATTAAAGAAGATTCAAAGAAATGGAAAGATATCCCATGCTCTTGGATTGGAAGAATTATTATTGTTAAAATGGCAATACTACCCAAAGCAATTTACAGATTTAATGCAATCCCTATCAAATTACCCATGACATTTTTCACAAAACTAGAGCAAATAATCCATAAATTTATATGGAACCATAAAAGACCCAGAATTGCCAAAGCAATCCTGAGGGGGGGAAAAAAAATGAAGCAGGAAGCATAACTCTCCCAGACTTCAGACAATACTACAAAGTTACAGTAATCAAAACAGTGTGGTGTTGGTACAAAAACAGACATACAGATCAGTGGAACAGAATAGAGAGCCCAGAAATAAATCCACACACCTACGGTCAATTAATCTTTAACAAAGGAGGCAAGAATATAAAATGGGAAAAAGTCTCTTCAGCAGGTGGTGCTGGGAAAGTTGGACAGCTGCATGTAAATCAATGAAGTTAGAACACACCCTCACACCATGCACAAAAATAAACTCAGAATGGCTTAAAGCTCTAAACGTGAGACATGGCACCATAAAACTCCTAAAGAGAACATAGGCAAAACATTCTCTGACATAAATTGAACAATGTTTTCTTAGGTCAGTCTCCCGAGACAATAGAAATAAAAACAAAAATAAACAAATGGGGGGACCTAATCAAACTTAAAAGCTTTTGCACAGCAAAGGAAACCATTAAAAAAAAAAAAAAAAAAAAGACAACCTACAGAATGGGAGAAAATATTTGCAAATGATGTGACTGACAAGGGCTTAATCTCCAAAATATACAAACAGCTCATACAATCAACAACAACAAAAAACAAACAACCCAATAAAAAAATGAGCAGAAGACCTTAACAGAAATTTCTCCAAAGAAGACATACAGATGGCCAATAGGCATATGAAAAGATTCTCAACACCACTAATTATTAGAGAAATGCAAATCAAAACTACAATGAGGTACCACCTCACACTGGTCAGAATGGCCATCATTAAAAAGTCTACAAATGACAAATGCTGGAGAGGGTGTGGAGAAAAGGGAACTCTACTACACTGTTGATGGGAATGTAAGTTGATGCAGCCATTATAGAAAACAGTATGGAGGATCCTCAGAAAACTAAAAATAGAGTTACCATATGATCCAGCAATCCCACTACTGCGTATATACCTGGACAAAACTATAATTCAAAAGATACATGTACCCCTATGTTCATAACAGCACAATAGCCAAAACATGTAAACAACCTGAACGTCCATTGACAGATGACTGGATAAAGAAGATGTGCTATACATATACAATAGAATACTACTCAGCCATAAAAAAGAACTAAATAATGCCATTTGCAGCAACATGGATGCATCTAGAGATTATCATACTAAGTGAAGTGAGTCAGAAAGAGAAAGACAAATACCATATGATATCATTTATATGTGGAATCTAAAATATGACACAAATGAACCTATCTACAGAAACAGAAACAGCCTCACAGACATAGAGATCAGACTTGTGGTTGCCAAGGGGGAGGGGAGAAGGAGAGGGATGGACTTCCCAGTCTGGGGTTGACAGGTGCAAACTATTGCATTCAGCATGGATAAACAACAGGTCCTACTGCATAGCACAGGGAACTATATCCAATCTCCTGGGATAGACCATAATGGAAAAGAATATTTTAAAAAAAGAATGTCTCTATGTGTATAACTGAGTCACTTTGCTGTACAGCAGAGATTGGCACAGCATTGTAAATCAACTACACTTCAATAAAAAATAAAATAAGATAAAATGCACTGCAATCCCTCCCCAAACATAACTTCTATTTGAATAAAATTCTAGCATAAGAAAACCAGAGTTTGGGAATATAAAAAGGTAGAAAAATAGAAAACTCAACGAATTTTAGCTTTGAAAGCCTCAGTGGGAGATGAAAAGGGAAAGTGATGTGATATCAGAACTCCATCCGCTGGCACATAAAGCCAGGAATGAATTAATGTTTGAATGGAGAACCATATCCCAAAATGCTTTTTAGTGGATATATTACCTGTGACAACACAAAGTACATTTAGGTATATTTAATTGGGGCCAAGGAGAAAGAAGATCTTAAAGGTCTTCAATGAGCATAGGACAGAAGAAAGAAATTTATAGTATAGCATTAAATGTTATTATTAATCCAATGTTTGTAAAATAAATATATAATGTATTTATTTAAACTATTTCACCTCAACTTTGTTTATTTGGTTTTCCTATTATGTTTTAAGTTCTGAGACTTATTTTCTCAGAGTTGTGAAGAGCCTCTTGACTGGGGTGTTACTGCTATAAGTCAAAGTTGCAGGAGCACAGCCCAGCACTCGGGTTTTGCTTACCCACGTGAGCTCAACTTCTGACAATCTATTGCTTGATATCTGAATGCTTCTGGACAAGTCACTTCACCATTCTATGCCTCTGGTTTCTCATCTACAACATGGTGATGACAGTAAATAGTTCTAATGCATGTGATAATGAAATAATTAAATGAATTAAACTTAGTTGCCTAGTACCTGGCACTGAGTTTGGTATTATTTTTTATTAATAATAGTATTATATAGTAATGCTTTTTCTATTTAAAATCATTGAAGTCTGTATTAATTGGGATTTTTGGTTGTAAGCAATGGAAACAGAAGTTAAGCTTAAACAAGAGAGGTAGTTATTGGCGTCCATAATCGGGGAAGGTTGTAGTTATATATGAATTGAGTCACAGGAGATGCAAAGATGCTGTCATGCTCATCATGATCTTCATCACTCTCACCATCCTCTCATGTTATTTTCCTCTCCCTCCTTTTCTCTGTCTCCCACTCCTTCTTCTCCCTCTCTCCCCTCCCAATTCCCTTCCTGGATTACTTTTCTCTCTGTATCTCCACTTCTATTTACCTATCAGTCTGATCCTCTCCTGTTTCAGGTATGGTTTCTTCCTAGAGCTGGGAAAGTGGTTCTTGCTAGCAATGAAACCATATCCTCAAGTTTATAATGCAGAAGGAAAAGAAACCCTTGTATCCCCATAGAGGTTCCTAATTTCATGAAAGAAGCTGCTTGAGTCCAATGTTCACCATTTGTATACAACTCTGTACAGGCAAATGATGTAAGACAACGGGCTTGTGAGAAGGAACATGCAAGATAATCCCTGGACAACCAAATGGGGTGATCAGGCACAGCTCTCAATGGAATGGGACAGACACAACAACAGAAACCCCCTGAAAGCACCTACTATATGCAGCTGTCATTGCTACTATGCTCCCTATGACCAATAAGAATGTCTACCCCTAACAATCTTTAATGACTTAGGAGCAGCAACTGTCCACCTCTCCTACACTAATCAATTAATATGAGCCTCCCACCCCAAATCCTCAGATATCTCAGGCTTTGAAGAACCCCAGATTATATTTGTCACCACAAAGTTAGGAAGAGCCTGGGATACACTTTGTACTGCCGTTTGCTTGTCAGCATGACCCCTATAGAGCATTACTCCTTAAGACTAATAGAATATAGAATATCACTTCAGTTTTGATTTTTATTTTTTCATTTCCCTCTGCCTTGGCCACCACTGGAATTTCAAAAACTTAACTATTACAATTTTCTATCTACATTAAAATATTAAATGCAAAGTAAGTTAGGTTAGAGTGCAAGTGTTATGGTGAGAATGTTATTTTTAAAATGTATCAGTGGCTCCCACACAGTGGGGCCTTAATAAATGTTTAATGATGGCTATATTAGTTTACTTCCTATAATTGTTTCTGCCATTAGAATGCACTTCTATCTTCTGGAGGAAAATGGCAAGTGAGAAGTGTTAAAACAATATGCCATTAAGATGGTAAAAAGGACATTTTTTTTCTAGCCAGAACAAATAGCTCAGGGATTTGTACTTTTTATTTTCTTATTTAATCATAAGACAAATTGACAAAAATCATACACACAAAAGTTGTGTATATAGAGACTGAAGGATTCATCCAGTAGCATGCAACACTGTTTTATTCCTATCTCTCCTAGTGTTGCGATTTTGGAATAATCCATGAGGAAATCAGTTCACCAAGCACTTTCAGAATGCCCCCGGTGAACAAATAAAGGTGTCAGGCGATGTGGGCAACACAGAGATGAAAGTGTTGAAAGTTCCTGAGAGGTGGGAAGGAAAGATTTTTGTTGAAAGTAAAGCAGGTTATAAAATTTTCTGATGTGATTATTGTGTGTGTGTGTGTGTGTGTGTTGCTTTTATAAAGACTCACATTCATACAACAAACATAAACCATGTTTTTAGAGACACACTAGCAAGCATCCATTCAAATTAATTAATGCTCCATTCTAAACTTAGTCATTTGGTAAGAACAACAAATTCTTATACAATGTATTAGATAACCCATTAAATTCCTCATTCCAAAATATCGAACTTGTCACTGTACTTTTGTACTAACCTGCATAGACAAGTAGTCAGCTAGCTTCTCTTTTTCTGGTTCCTATTTTTTAAATAGCAACATAACTGACAATCTGAAAAACAGTAAGCACTAGGAATTATGAATGACCAAAGAAACAAGGAAAACTGGAGAGATCTATCACATCTTATCAAGCATTATTTACTACCACCTATTCTTGCAGGTTTGTTTGTTTTCACCACCCCCCCGCCACTAATCACAGATGTGTGATGTACCCTTCTGTTTCATTTTATTTTATTGCAATCCCTAGAGTAACGCACTCCTCACTTTACTGGCAATTAAATTTTCTGAGATACTATGCAGAAGATATGAAAACAGACCTGATCTTCCAATAGGGAAGATCCTTTGTTTGAAATACTTGATGTGTTTTAAGAACCCTAAATAGTTCTTTGCATCTGGTCACATAGATGTATATGTAGATATCTGAGGCAAGAATGACAGATAGCAGCTGGTGTCAGGGGTTTTCCACACATCATTTCATAATGTTAGCTATAGGTAAACAATGGAGGGTTCTAAGCATTGATCTGATCCAATATGTGTCTTAGAAATATCACTCTGGTGATTAGCCAGTGGACGAGATGGATTAGATAAGATTGCTTACAGCGTAGAAAGAATGAATGTAGAAAGCTCAGTATAGAGAAATTTTGCAAAAGCCCAAACCAGACAGTAGTAGAGAAGACAGGGGATTGGAAATTTATCAAGGAGCAAACACTATTGAACTTATAGGAAAATGGAACATGGGGCTGGAGAATTCAAGCAGGCTAAAAAAACAATTAGGTAGAGGGCAGACAGCAGAAGCAAGAAGAACTACAGTCCTGCAGCCTGTGGAACAAAAACCACATTCACAGAAAGATGGACAAGATGAAAAGGCAGAGGGCTATGTACGAGATGAAGGAACAAGATAAAACCCCAGAAAAACAACTAAATGAAGTGGAGATAAGCAACATTCCACAAAAAAGAATACAGAATAATGATACTGAAGATGATACAGGACCTCGGAAAAAGAATGGAGGCAAAGATTGAGAAGATGCAAGAAATGTTTAACAATGACCTAGAAGAATTAAAGAACAAACAAACAGAGATGAACAATACAATAACTGAAATGAAAAATACACTAGAAGGAATCAATAGCAGAATAACTGAGGCAGAAGAACGGATAAGTGACCTGGAAGACAGAATGGTGGAATTCACTGCCGCAGAACAAAATAAAGAAAAAAGAATGAAAAGAAATGAAGACAGTCTAAGAGACCTCTGGGACAGCACTAAATGTAACAACGTTCTCATTATAGGGGTCCCAAAAGGAGAAGAGAGAGAAAAAGGACCCAAGAAAATATTTGAAGAGATTATAGTCGAAAACTTCCCTAACATGGGAAAGGAAATAGCCACCCAAGTACAGGAAGTGCAGAGAGTCCCAGGCAGGATAAACCCAAGGAGAAACATGCCGAGACACATAGTAATCAAATTGACAAAAATCAAAGACAAAGAAAAATTACTGAAAGCAACAAGGGAAAAACGACAAATAACATACAAGGGAACTCCCATAAGGTTAACAGCTGATTTCTCAGCAGAAACTCTACAAGCCAGAAGGGAGTGGCATGATATATTTAAAGTGATGAGAGGGAAGAACCTACAACCAAGATTACTCTACCCAGCAAGGATCTCATTCAGCTTCGATGGAGAAATCAAAAGCTTTACAGACAAGCAAAAGCTAAGAGAATTCAGCACCACAAAACTATCTCTACAACAAATGCTAAAGAAACTTCTCCAAGTGGGAAACACAAGAGAAGAAAAGGACCTACAAAAACAAACGCAAAACAATTAAGAAAATGGTCATAGGAACATACATATCAATAATTACCTTAAATGTGAATGGATTAAATGCTCCAACCAAAAGACACAGGCTTGCTGAATGGATACAAAAACAAGACCCATATATATGTTGTCTACAAGAGACCCACTTCAGACCTAGGGACACATACAGACTGAAAGTGAGGGGATGGAAAAAGATATTCCATGCAAATGGAAATCAAAAGAAAGCTGGAGTAGCAATACTCATATCAGATAAAATAGACTTTAAAATAAAGAATGTTACAAGAGACCAGGAAGGACACTACATAATGATCAAGGGATCAATCCAAGAGGAAGATATAACAATTATAAATATATCTGCACCCAACATAGAGGCACATCAATACATAATACATCTGCTAACAGCTATAAAAAAGGAAATTGACAGTAACACAATAATAGTGAGGGACTTTAACACCTCACTTACACCAATGGACAGATCATCCAAACAGAAAATTAATAAAGAAACAGAAACTTTAAATGACACAATAGACCAGATAGATTTAACTGATATTTATAGGACATTCCATCCAAAAACAGCAGATTACACTTTCTTCTCAAGTGCTCATGGAATATTTTGAAGGATAGATCATATCTTGGGTCACGAATCAAGCCTTGGTAAATTTAAGAAAATTGAAATTGTATCACGTATCTTTTCCGACCACAATGCTATGAGATTAGAAATCAATTACAGGGAAAAAAAACATAAAAAACACAAACACATGCAGGCTAAACAATACGTTACCAAATAACCAAGAGATCACTGAGGAAATCAAAGAGGAAATCAAAAAACACCTAGAGACAAATTACAATGGAAACATGATGATCCAAAACCTGTGGGATGCAACAAAAGCAGTTCTAAGAGGGAAGTTTATAGCAATACAAGCCTACCTCAAGAAACAAGAAAAATCTCAAATAAACAATCTAACCTTACACCTAAAGGAACTAGAGAAAGAAGAACAAACAAAACCCAAAGTTTGCAGAAGGAAAGCAATCATAAAGATCAGAGCAGAAATAAATGAAATAGAAACAAAACAATAGCAGAGATCAATAAAACTAAAAGCTGGTTCTTTGAGAAGCTAAACATAATTGATAAACCATTAGCCAGACTCATCAAGAAAAAGAGAGAGAGGACTCAAATCAATAAAATTAGAAATGAAAAAGAAGAGGTTACAACAGACTGCAGAAATACAAAGCATGCTACAAGACTACTACAAGCAACTCTATGCCAATAAAATGGCAACCTGAAAGAAATGGACAAATTCTTAGAAAGGTATAACCTTCCAAGACTGAACCAGGAAGAAATAGAAAATTTGAACAGACCAATCACAAGCAATGAAATTGAAACTGTGATTAAAAATCTTGCAACAAACAAAAGTCCAGGACCAGATGGCTTCACAGGTGAATTCTATCAAACATATAGAGAAGAGCTAACACCCATCCTTCTCAAACTCTTCCAAAAAATTGCAGAGGAAGGAACACTCCCAAACTCATTCTATGAAGCCACCATGACCCTGATACCAAAACCAGACAAAGATACTACAAAAAATGAAAATTACAGGCCAATATCACTGATGAACATAGATGCAAAAACCCTTAACAAAATACTAGCAAACAGAATCCAACAACACATTAAAAGGATCATACACCATGATCAAATGGGATTTATCCCAGGGATGCAAGGTTTCTTCAATTTATGCAAAACAATCAATGTGATACACCATATTCACAAATTGAAGAATAAAAACCATATGATCATCTCAGTAGATACAGAAAAAGCTTTTGACAAAACTCAACATCATGTATGATAAAAACTCTCCAGGAAGTGGGCATAGAGGGATCATACCTCAACATAATAAAAGCCATATATGACACCCACAGCAAATATCATTCTCAATGGTGAAAAGCTGAAAGCATTTCCTCTAAGAGCAGGAACAAAACAAGGATGTCGACTCTCACCACTATTATTCAACATAGTTTTGGAAGTCTTAGCCACAGCAATCAGAGAAGAAAAAGAAATAAAAAGGAATACAAATTCGAAAAGAAGAAGTAAAATTGTCACTGTTTGCACATGACATGACACTATACATAGAGAATCCTAAAGATGCCACCAGAAAACTACTAGAGCTAATCAATGAATTTGGTAAAGTTGCAGGATGCAAAATTAATTCACAGAAATCTCTTGCATTCCTATACACTAATGATGAAAAATCTGAAAGAGAAATTCAGGAAACACTCCCATTTACCGTTGCAACAAAAAGAATAAAATACCTAGGAATAAACCTACCTAGGGAGCCAAAAGACCTGTATGCAGAAAACTATAAGACACTGATGAAAGAAATTAAAGATGATACCAACATGGAGAGATATACCATGTTCTTGGATTGGAAGAATCAACATTGTGAAAATGACTATAGTACCCAACGTAATCTACAGATTCAATGCAATCCCTATCAAATTACCAATGACATTTTTTACAGAACTAGAACAAAAAATATTAAAATTTCTTTGGAGACACAAAAGACCTCGAATAGCCAAAGCAGTCTTGAGGGAAAAAAACGGAGCGGGAGGAATCAGACTCCCTGACTTCAGACTATACTACAAAGCTACAGTAATCAAGACAACATGGTACTGGCACAAAAACAGAAATATAGATCAATGGAACAGGATAGAAAGCCGACAGTTAAACTCACGCACCTATGGTCAACTAGTCTATGACAAAGGAGGCAAGGATATACAAAGGAGTAAAGAAAGTCTCTTCAATAAGTGGTGCTGGGAAAACTGGACAGCTACCTGTGAAAGAATGAAATTAGAACACTCCCTAACACCATCCACAAAAATAAAATGGATTAGAGACCTAAATGTAAGACTGGACACTATAAAACTCTTAGAGGAAAACATAGGCAGAACACTCTTTGACATAAATCACAGCAAGATCTTTTTTGATCCACCTCCTAGAGTAATGGAATAAAAACAAAAATAAACAAATGGAACCTAATGAAACTTAAAAGCTTTTGCAAAGGAAAAGAAACTACAAACAAGACGAAAAGACAACCCTCAGAATGGGAGAAAATATTTGCAAACCAATCAACGGACAAAGGATTAATCTCCAAAATGTATAAACAGCTCATGCAACTCAATATTAAAAAAACAAACAACCCAGTGAAAAAATGGGCAGAAGACCTAAATAGACATTTCTCCAAAGAAGACATACAGATGGCCAAGAAGCACATGAAAAGCTTCTCAACTTCACTAATTATTAGAGAAATGCAAATCAAAACGACAATGAGGTATCACCTCACACCATTTAGAATGGACATCATCAGAAAATCTACAAACAACAAATGCTGGAGAGAGTGTGGAGAAAAGGGAACCCTCTCGCACTGTTGGTGGGAATGTAAATTGATACAGCCACTATGGAGAACAGTATGGAGGTTCCTTATAAAACTAAAGATAGAACTACCATATGACCCAGCAATCCCACTACTGGGCATATACCCTGAGAAAACCATAATTCAAAAAGGCACATGCACCCCAATGTTCATTGCAGCACTATTTACAATAGCCAGGTCATGGAAGCAACCTAAATGCCCATCAACAGAGAAATGGATAAAGAAGAAGTGGTACATATATACAATGGAATATTACTCAGCCATAAAGAGGAACGAAATTGGGTAATTTGTAGAGACGTGGTTGGATCTAGAGACTGTCATACAGAGAGAAGTAAGTCAGAAAGAGAAAAACAAATATCGTACATTAACGCGTATCTGTGGAACCTAGAAAAATGGTACAGCTGAACTGGTTTGCAGGGAAGAAATAGAGACAGAGATGTAGAGAACAAATGTATAGACACCAAGGGGGGAAAGTTGCCAGAGGGTGTGGTGGTGTGATGATTTGGGAGATTGGGATTGACATATATACACTAATATGTATAAAATGGATAACTAATAAGAACCTGCTGTATAAATAAATAAATTTTTAAAAAATTGATATTACACACACACACAAGAAAAAAATAACCAATTAGGTAGATAGAGTACCTGAATGTCTTGTTTTCCCATCTCTTATCAGGAATTCTTAAATGTGGTGTGATCCCTGAGAAAACATATTTATGTGGAAGTTAAGAGAAGTCCATTGAAACCACAGTGTTCATAGGAAACCAGGCCACCCTCATTCTTATTAATGGCAAAAGATGGGACCTGACCATAGGTTACAAAAAAAAAAGGAAGGAAAGAAGATTCTGCCTTATTGTTCAAGAAATATTTGATTATTGGCCTAAATAGAACTACCACTTTAGATTGGGGGTTGTGTAAGTTACCTATATATTACACTTATAGTCAAAAAGCCAGAACTTAATTTTGAGCAATAGTTATGATGCTATAGCCACAACTTTAGGTGGTATAACTGTTATAGTGCTTTACATGGGTTTACATGTTTAATCTTTGCAACAATTTTTTGAGATGAATACTATTATTAGCATTACTATTAGGGATAAAACCAACTAATTTCACATAAAAAATCTTGCATCAAAAAAATGGTTGTGAAGGGATAATTTATCATTGTAAACTCAGACTTAGGGTATGACTGAAAATGAGTTTGCTAACCTTGGGAGATGTGAGAGTAGAGGGGAAAAAAAGTGAGGAAAGGTGGGTGTTAATTTTACTTCTACTTCAAACTTCCAATTTGAAAATAGTGATTCAAGAATTTGGGACCTTGGGTTTGTAATATGAGAAATTAAGAAATTATGCAAAATACTCTTTAAGATCATTTTTATTTTAACAATCCTATCATTTTTTTCTTCCAAGTAGCAAGTTATTCATGGAATAGTTTCTTGTTATTGATATTTATAATAATTGATCAATGAGTCTTTAGTTTATAAACACCATATAAAGCATTTGGGAGGACTAAATGCTACATTTAATTGAAGAAGTTTTCATGAAGAGCTGTTTTTACATATTATTTAGATCTTCTATGTATAATATATGTGATAATTGAAAGCTGGTTGTTTACAAAACCATACAAAGAGCATAGCAAACTCAAGAGACAAAAGGGTGAGGACTATAATTTAATGAAATTATATTTGCTAACACAGGCTAGCCATTTGTGAAACTCCGCATGTCTATATTAATTTCACACTGCCCTGATTATGTGTAGCACTTTGTTCCGCTGAACCAAAATTTAGCCTCAGGATCCTTCTCAACACAAGGCTTTAGTAGCCATTACTGACAAAGTAGAGGTTTGCCACATAAGATGAAACTTCATTTCCATCTAAAGGGTACAATATCTATCCTGTTGAAAATGAAACAAACATGCTTCCATACAGGTGTCTCACTTAGGTACATCTGAAACTGTAAATGTTTCTGCAAACTTTTAAGGAGAACAGCTGCCCCACACTATGAAGAAGTGCTTAGAAAATTGAGTATTTTCTTCAATTCTCTCTCCACATATAACTCTCTTAAGAGCCTTTGTCCTGACTCTGTTAAAAGATAAAGACCTGAGAAAACTCTCTGCTGAGAACATCTCATTCAGAAGCTGAATATCTATTTATAGGCTGGGGGAATTAATAATAATGTTACCTAGGCAGTAAGTGTTAGATTAAAAAAGGAAGCCGGTGTTCGCTTGTGTTAATGGGTCAACAGACAGACTTTAGGACCCACCACCTGGCACATCTGGGCCTGCTGCTTCTCACACAGGCCCCATGACACATTGGAAAGTCAGGAAAAGAGGCGTCGCACCTTTATTTGTCTCTGAGCTCAGAAGAGGTGGTGTTGGGCCTGAAAAGAGCTTGGAAATTACAGCCAGGTAAATAAGGATTCATAAATTAGTTACGATGTTACTAGCTCTTGGGGGTTATATAGAGGTGCTCCCCAAGCCAGCAAATAAATTAAATGAGCTGGTGTTCTAAGAAGGAAGCTAAACATGCCTCTCTGAAGGGATCATGGTGTCCTGAAGCTCCCTGGACACCATGACTTGATAGTAAAGTTGATAGGAATAACTTATCCAGAGTCGGAACACATCCATCCAAAAGGTGGGAGGAAGTGGTCTGCCATGGAGACCTAGTAAGGGAGAGTCACAGAAACACATGCTGGCAATGTGTAAAGATGTCTGTGTAAAGACATCTAGATGAGGAGGAGCCTTAATTAGCGATTGTTTTTTTAAGATAGGAGAGGGGGGTGGAACAGCAATTCTAGAATTCAGCGACCTTCTTCAAATACATTCAGATAACATCTTTCAAGGAAATGGGAATGTCCCTAAATCACTAAACTATCTTTTTTTTAAAGTCCAACCTTTATATTTCAAAGCAGGAACTTTGAAACTAAAACATCTAATCATGAATAAAAGGCTACATCTCGAAGAACTGCCCCGACTAGATTGTTCTAGCAGTAAGAACAAATTCTTTTCATCAATACTGTTGTCTAAAAGCCAGCATTTTATGCTGAGGAGAGCAAGAGCACTTTGAATCCCAGGAGAAACTTTTCTGATTTTAATTTTTAATTAAATCGTTTCTTGCCAGCAATAAAGTAGTTTAGGGGAAAGGTCATCCACACACAAAAAAAAAAAAATCATGATTTTAAGTGGAGCCAAGAGAATGAGAATAGAAAGTGTTTAAAATCTTCTCTAATCTCCCACAATACTTTTAGAGAGTGATGCAATGTTTAGTTGAAGGGAATCAGCATTTATCAAGTGCCTACTGTGTCCCAAACTCTGTGCCAGGGGTTTAACTGGCTACTGTCTCAAAACACCCATGAGGTTTGATCGTAACTATCCTGATTTTTCAGGTGAGGGAACTAAATTTGGGTGGCTTTAAGTAATGTGCCCCTGATTGTAGACCTGAACATGGGAAGATCTAAGACTTAAACCTCAGGTTTCGGAATTCAGTACCCACTTTCTTAGGCATAATCCTTCTCAGTGAAGGAACACACAAAAGAAACTTGAACACAAACACTTAGTAATATGCACAGCCAGAATCTGATAGAAATTCAATTCCCTAAACAATTTCCTATAAAATATAACAATCAGTCCTGCCTCTTTTCTTAAATAGGAAACTACAATCCATTGGATTAATAATATTCTTCTTTTACTGATGCTTGACATATCTTTTTCTCAGTAAATTTATTATGTTTGAGCATGTATGCATATGTGGGTGTATAATGTTTGCTTCTAAAACAAGAGGGCCTGATATTCTTCTTAGATGCCTGTTTAAATTAGCCATGGGGAAAAAATTATAAAGTGATAAATTCATGCATTCACGCATACATTCTTTTAATGTCAATAGCAGTGTGATCAGTTAACAAGGTAACACTGGTAAAATCTTTGTTTTGATGTGAAATAGAATTACATCTCACTATTCTTTCTAAATGCAGAGAAACTTCACATTCCTATGGATGCCATTTTTAGGTTTCTAAGTACGTGGCAGCCAATCATCCATTTATAAAGGAAATTATTTTTTCTCTGAGGCAGAACTTCATTGTACACTAGAAACTTATAAATGAAATTCCAAAAGAAATTAAAATACTTATGGAACATAGGGAAAAGGACTACATAATTATGTGATTGTAGTGGTTTGGAGCACTCAGTAACCTGGTAAACACTTAATATATTGATAAGATCATCATTGTCTCTACTCCAACAGGGTGCTCTGTGTGAATTGCTCTTATAAGCCAATCAGGATCACACTTATCCTTAGGAGATAAAGAATAGTAGCAATGCCTGTGATGCCTATCGTGCGTTCATATTTCTAAGAGTCCACTGTTTCATTAGTCCTCACAAAAACCCCAGGAACAGTGATGATCTTTCCTCTCCAGAGAGGAAAACAGAGGACCAGAGACTTACACTGACTGCCTAATTTGACTCTGATAGTCAGTGGAAGAGCTTTGACTTATGACATGCTCATCGTCTAAGTCTAGAGCCACAACTTCATACCACAACTACCCACAAAGAGCTCCAACAGTTTGATCACTTGACCTACTGCTGGACGACATTGCTGTATATCGCTTATTCATTTAGTGAGCAAGCGCGTAAGTGCCTGCTCTGTGCCCAGGACAGTGCCGGGCACTGGGAATGCTGTATTTAGCAAGCACTGTCACAATCTGAAGGGGCAGGTGAATGTTAAGCAACACAAAGCCTGATTAAAGAAATATGGTCAGGTGAGAAGCTGACCAAAAGTTCGGAGAAGACATGTCTAAGGAATAAATAAATACAATTTAGTGGGAATCTGAAGAATGAATAGGCATTAACCAGACAACGTATATATACTGTGTATGGATCAGCATGTTCTAGGCCAAAGCGGCAGAAGGAGCAACGGCTCTGTGATATGAGTAATATGAGCTGAGGATGGAGAAGTAGGTGGGGGTCAGACTATAACAGGTCCTCTAAGCCATTAGGATTTACCGTATCTCTAACAAATCAGTGGGACGTGACTAAAGGGTTATAACAGCTTGGGCAGAGAAAGGGTGATGTGACTACGTGGTAGACTGGCAGCCTCCAGAAGACTCTACCTAGTTGGGATCCTCTGAAGGTAGCAAATGATATCTCCACTTTATTCTCAACTAAAATAAGCAATACCAGATCAAAAAACATCAAACTTTTTTTTTTTTTTTCTAACAAGGACCTAGTCTCATGTTACAAAAAGGCTGGGTAAGGCTGCAATACTTATTATCAGTCCCCAAATATTCAGCATATAAAAGATTGCATGTAATTTCAGGAGTGGAAATAATCTGAGAAAAGCTTGAGTCATAGCCCTTCCCCTTACTGGCAAGGAAACCAAGGGTCAGGAAGTGAGTTATCAGAATTCATGGAGCAAGTGAGAGTCAGGAGCGGGGTTTTCTCTGGCTGCCTTAGCATTTTCCATTTCTAGGGAGAAGTGAGCAAATTTCCAGGGGGATTAATCTCCCCTCTTCATTCTGCACTACATGCAACCAAGATGATATGGTACCTTTAGATAACAAAGAGTAACAGCTCTCAGTTGACTGTCAAATATCCATTTCAGAAGCAGTGGGTAAATTAAATGTAGGAGGCACGTACACATTTATGTACTTTCCATATCAGAAAATGACCTTGTTCACTGTCATCTTCCCATTGAGGCATCTCCCTCAGCACAACATATATTAAATTTATGGATACAAGGTATAAATATAGTCACTAGCCATTCATTCAGCCAGCATGTATTAATCACTGTGTGCACAGCACCATAATTCAATTAAATTCAGTTCACTTTTATAAGTATTTGAAAGGCAGCAAGAGGAAAGAACACCAGATGCAATTTTGAATCATGGTTTCAGTACTTCCTGAGTGTAATGTTAGGTGAAACATATAACTTCTGCCAGTCTCAGTTTCCTCATCAGGAAAAGGAGGATAATAAATAATGACCTTATTATGTACGGAAACTAGTAAATGGAGTCATACTGCACCTAGTCCCTGGCACATAGTACTTAATACATGTTTCCTAAGTCCACAGTGACTTAAAAACACTCTGGGATTTTTCACTTTTCTTTCGGTGATTCTCTGTTTCTACACAGATACTTTGGTATTTCTCTACTTGCGGGCCTGCTTAAAACAGAACCCATCTATTCCTTGGGTGCAGCAAAATGAACCCATTACTATAAAACCGCCTCAAGGATTATGAAGTGGAATTGGAAGGCTGGGCTCTGTTTTGCCCGGTGTTGGAGCACCATCCCAAGCAGGGAGGAAATACCACTCCTTTCTCGGGCACTGGAAGATTCTTCTAGACCCATTATATTTCCACCATAAAGTGAAATTGACTAGAAGCCTTTACTGAATTCTTTCCTGCCACACTGTGGTTTGGCCCATGAGTGAACTGCTAACTGGCCGCTCAGTGCCCTGAACGGTTCTGCGAACCCAGAACTCAGCTCAGCTGGGGAAGCAGCAATGTCTAATTACATTAGTCTTGAGTGCCAAGGACAGAGTGGCAGAATTCATGAACTGCTGGGAGAACCATTTGTGTATCATATTTCTTTGACTATGTAGCTGTTTTCCCTGTGTGTCAATTTCTAGTTAGGGTTGGGGATGTGCCTGACAGCGCTCACCTTCGAAATGGGGGAGATGGCGCCGATTTGAAACGGTGCTTGCCATTTGAGCAGATAGACAACCTCTTCATGTGTTTAAGTATGAAGAATTATACTGCATCGTGGTACAGACACACACACACAAATATAAGTGCGCTGTCTACTTATACTGCACTTTTAAAAATATACAGATGGATATAAATAAAAAGACAAGGGGTTCAGAATCAGTTGAATTTGGAATTGATCCTAAACTCAATCTCTTGCCAGCTCCATGACTTTGAGCAAGTTACTTCACCTCTCTGAGCAGGGCCAGGGTGAAGGTGGTGTCAAAGAGGCACCTAGGGTGTAAAATTTAAGGAGGCACACGTGACCCTGAGAATCTACTTAAATTTTGCACCCCAGGAGTCTTGCTTGTCTCACCATCATGCTGACCCTGTCTTGGAGCTTCAGAATCTTAAGAATCAAGACATTTAAAGCACCTACTGCACTGCTCAGCACAGACACCAAGTAAATGGTGGCCTTTAACCAGAAACATTCACATATATGGGAGCGAGTGTGCCAGTTGCAGCCAAAACCACATCCAGATATTACGCGTGTCCCCCTTCCACGCTGGGGCAGGGTGGGTGTCCATGACCACCCAGGGGTCCACCAGGAAGCAGCTACTGATGACATGGCAGGGATGTTGAGATCCAGATTAAATAGCAACATGTGGGGTTTCTGGAGCAGTCCTGGTAACCCAGTCCACGCACACTCCTCAGGGAGCCACCAAACTAAAGCAAAGGAATACCTGCGTAACATTAGGAATGCTTCTCCTGCTCATGTGAGTTAATTTTAGGGAACAAATAAAATAAAATAAAACAAAACCAACATTCTGCAACAGTGCCACTGTTCATTTCTGAGGTAGGTTTTTTCCTCTATAATGCACACTTGTACATACTTTGGGTTGTGTTTCATAAAAAGATTTCTTTTTTGTTTCTTACTTAAGATTGTGTCACGACTATTACTCCATGTCATTAAATGTTTTTACAGTGTAATGGTTAATGCCTGAAAAGAAGGCCATTTCATAGATGTAGCATGACTAATGAATTTTATGTTGTTGGGTTTTGAACTTAGGTCTGGAATACATAATATATATTTTTTTAATTTTATTTATTTATTTATTTATTTTTGGCTGTGTTGGGTCTTCGTTTCTGTGCAAGGGCTTTCTCCAGTTGCGGCAAGCGGGGGCCCACTCTTCATCGCACTGCGCGGGCCTCTCACTGTCGCGGCCTCTCCCGTTGCGGAGCACAGGCTCCAGACGCGCAGGCTCAGTAGTTGTGGCTCACGGGCCCAGTTGCTCCGCGGCATGTGGGATCTTCCCAGACCAGGGCTCGAACCCATGTCCCCTGCATTGGCAGGCGGATTTCCAACCACTGCGCCACCCGGGAAGCCCAGGAATACATGATATTTTGATGAATATCTTGTCCTCATTTATCAGTCCACTTTTGTTTATGTATTAATATTTGTCAGTGGAATTACTCATCAAATGTTATGAACATTTTTAAGGCTTCTGATGCATATTGACAAATGTCTTTCCAAGAAAGTTGTACCAATTTACATTACCCACAGCTGGTGCTACAATGTGTCACAAGAGGACATTTTCACTGTTCCATGCTTGGCAGTTGAGGGAACAGACCAGGTCTTAAGCTGTTTAACCAGGGACAAACCTTCTCCTGCCTGCGATGGCTCTTCTCCACTCAGCTACCAGCCTGTTTTCTTAGCCGCTTTACTTGTGTTCCATCCCCATGGCTATAATCCCCATGGATCTGACCGAAAAGCAGGGCGTTCTTCATAGCTTTGCTTCCCCACTCTTCTGTAAAAGCAAACGACGGTATCAAAGAGTGAGTAGGCTGTGCTGGGCACAAAACAAGGGGAAAGGCACTGCAGAAAATTGACCTTATGTGCAAAGGTACAGCTGGATAAAAGGACAAGAAGTTTCCAGGAATTAGTTAAATATGTAAACAAACATTCAGCATCTCAAAGAGTGATGAGAAAAATGGCTGGAAAGGTTGGTCTGAGTCCTTTATTTAAATTACTCTTTACTAAGCACAATGTATTTTACTTTTTAAATTCTTATTGAAGTCTTATGGGCAAGTGTTATTATTCTCATATTAGATGAGAAAATATGTTCAAAGAAGTTCAGAGAAATTCAATTCCGGCCCCCCCCAGAAAAATCAACTAGTGAACCACTAAGCTTGGATTCAAACCAGCCTGACCTCTATGATCATCCTCTTTGTCTCACAATGTACTTTGGCACCAGGCAAACTAATTTGGATAGTTGGGCTTAGCAAGTCAATATTTTTAATCCTTCTGATCTCGACATTGTTTTGAAGTGGTTTAGCTGTTCCAACTCTCTAACAATAACTGGTAACTCGGTATTTATGCTCTTCCAGGCATTTTTCCAAGAACATTACTTCTAAGAAGTCATTTAAACCTCAAACATCCCCGCAAGGTAGGTACCATTATTAGTCTCATCTTACAGTGAGGAGGCAGAGGCCCACAAATGTTAAGAAATTGGTCTGTAGCTGTGAAGTAATTGCATGTGGTAATTGAGTTTATCACCCAGATCTTCATAATTATGTCCTGCTTCAGAGGTGTTCCTGGCAACACCTTACATCCCGTTGTGGACACAGTGGTGGAATCCACAAGAGCCACCTGGACTGCACTGGTAGCATAAAAGCAATAGGTGAAACACCATAGGCCAGTTGTTTTAGACCTCAGACTTATCAAAGGTTATCAAATAAGAATAAAAAACCAGCTGCCTCTATATCACTTGCAACTAAAATATATTCAAAGTTACTGATCTTGGTGGTGCCTTACCATCTTTCCTGTGCTGGATTTCACAAGTCTGACCTTTAGACACATAACACTGCCTGCATCCCCATGCCCTACACCTGGCCCCTATTAGAGTGAGCACATGCTCAACATTAATTGCCTGAATAACTCCAACCGAAGAACGGCAGATGAATTTAAGCAGCGAACCATCCAACAAAGAAATTTTCATTAATATTCACAGAACTTAGAGTGCAGTAGAGCAAAGATTCAAACTGATGTTGGTTTTAATCTGGTGGTGAATACATTCCTACACTTCTTGGTGGGGTGCGGGGACAGATGGGGACAATTCTTTCATGCAACCAAAATATAGTGATTTCCCATGCTCTGGTGTGGACACAGCCAAGTTCCATCTGCAACATGACCTTCAGATTCAGGTAAAAAGATTTTAACTCCTTTAAAGACCTGGGTATATCCACATGCTGCTGCAACATTTGAGTGGAAAGTAAAAAATATGGTGCTTGTTCCAGATATTTTTTCCTCATTGAGCATATAGATGTTTCAATGTCTTCAAATATTTGGCACCAAATAGGAAAAGAAAAATCCAGGTGATAGATTACATCTTTCCCTTTACATCTTCACATTTTTGTGGGGCATATGAAATGGTGTGCTGCAGGGATCTATTTCTGGTTTGAATGAATAAACTAACCCATGAGTGTTTTTCTATTTTCTCCAGCAAAATAGAAAATAGCCACACACCACACAATCTCAGGGCTTGATATTATATCTCACCTTGCCATGAAAAAGCTAGGTGTATTATTTGGCAGAAAGAATAGAGGATATCTGTAGGGTGGGGAAGGGGAGGGACAGTGTTGTTTCTTCATAATATGTAGAAGATCTTTGGAAATATTTGAGGAAAGGAATAGATCGTTTGGAAAGAACAAGGCTGAGGAGTCACACTGATCTTCCATTTACTAGCTATGTGATGTTGAGAAAATTGCAAAACCTCTCTGATCTTTGATTGGAGTGTCAGAGAGAGCAAAATTCTCTCAGCTGCTGTAAGGACTAATGAGATGGCATTTGTAAAGTCCCTAGGTAGCTTATATTGGCACTTCATTTCATAACACTGTTCTAACCTCTTTATATAAATCAATTCACTTTAGCCACAAAGTAACCCTATGAGATAGGAACTGTCATTTTACAAATGAGGAAACTGAGCCTCAGAGAGGTCAAGATAGTTGTTTTGTAAATGACAGAACTGGAATTTGATCCCAGGCAACTTTACCTTGAAATCAATGTTTTTAACCATTATACCGTACCACTTCTAATATATCGTAAATGATTTATAAACGCCTGCCATTTCAGGATTATCTGTTGCAGAGTTAGCCAAGTTCTCTGAACAAGTTCCTCCCAATCAGAACACTCATAGGTGTCATCCCTAATAGTGGCCCAAGAGGTTTCAGACTTGTGTTCCAAACATTTGATGTACCTCAAGCATGATTCACCTGAACATGAGGGAGAATACAGTATAGAAGTAGAGAACATGGGCTTTGGAGTCTGGTAGTATTTAGGTCTAAAGCCCATTTTGCCACCTAGTAGCTGAGTGGCCTAAGCTAAGCTAAGAGGCTTAGCTTGCTTCTCTGCTTGTTATGAGGACTAATTAGTACCATAAAAATAACACCGTTGAAGTTCAACAAATATTACTAATTGTGATGATGGGGTCACAGTAGTGGTTGTAGAGTAGTAGTAATAATTATAGTTGGAATGGTAATCATAGTAGTAGTAGAAAAGTAGGGTATTAAGTTGCAAGGGCCACAATAACAAAGCACAGTAGTCTGGGTGGCTTTAACAACAGAAATTAATTTTATCATGATGCTGGATACTATAGATGTCTGAGATCAGGTGTTGGAAGGGTTGGTTTCTTCTGAGACCTCTCTCTTTGCCTTGCAGATGGCCTTCTTCTCTTGTGTCTTCACATGGTCTACCCTCTGTATGTGTCTGTGTCCTAATGTCTTCGTATAAGGACACCAGTCCTATTGGGTTAGGGTCCACCCATATGACCTCAATCTCTTTAATGACCTTTTCTCCAAACACAGTCACATTCTGAGGTACTGGAGGTTAGAACTGCAATATAGAAATTCTGGGGGCCACAATTCAGTCCATAATAGCAGGTCTTAACACAAACCAATTTCCTGCGAGTCAAGAATCCTTCAGCATCCTTAATATTATGGAATTTAGGACACTCAACCTCAGAAGTAATTATATAAGTAATGTAAGACATTGGACCTTGGATACTCAACCAAGAGAGCACCGCAGAGTGTGTGTTTTAATGATGATGGGGATGGTGGGGGGCAATACTGGTATTTGAATGGGTGGGGGTCAGGGATGCAAAGCAAGGACTGTCCTGTACAATGAAAAATTATCGTGCATTCTATATGACTTTTGAAAGTCCATCAGATAGTTAGGTAGATTAAAACCTCTTTATAATTATATGTACCTAGATTCAAGTCCATTTTACATATAAACATGTGGCTTTTATCTCATTGCTTTAAAATGCACTGAATTTTTCAGAAATACACCTTCTGTGTAAATTGGGGAAGGTAGATTTTTAAAATCTTACCAAGTCAATTATACTTCAGTTAAAATAAAAAATTACAAAGAGTTATTAGTTAGAGAAATACCCCCTACTGCTGTGGGTTTTTTTTTTTTTTTTTTTTTTTTTGGCTGCATTGGGTCTTCGTTGCTGTGTGCGGGCTTTCTCTATTTGTGGCGAGTGGGGGCTGCTCTTCATTGAGGTGCGCGGGCTTCTCTCATTGCAGTGGCTTCTCTTGTTGCAGAGCACGGGCTCTAGGCACACGGGCTTCAGTAGTTGTGGCATGCGGGCTCCGTAGTTGTGGCTCTCAGGCTGTAGAGCGGAGGCTCAGTAGTTGTAGCACACGGGCTTAGTTGCTCTGCAGCATGTGGGATCTTCCCAGACCAGGGGTTGTACCCATGTCCGCTGCATTAGCAGGTGGATTCTTAACCACTGCACCACCAGGGAAGTTCCCCTACTGGTGTTTATACTGCCAGTAAAATATATCTGTTTCAGCCTGTATTTTTGGCTGTTCCATTCATGGTGATTTTATGTATGGATATAGGTATCTTACTACTTCATTATATCTTCTTATAATGTCATGTCAGACATTATAACTTAATTATGGGAAATAGTTATTAATATTATCACAGTAATACTTGTGCATAATAGTTATTACTTTATTGTAATCTGTTATCTTTAATTTCTCTTCTGTATCACGATTAGGGCATTGCACTGATTTTATAAAAATGATGTATGTAGATAATTTATATTATTTATGAATTTCATTTCAGGATGATGAAGGGAATATTATAAAATATGTGTTATAAAAAGAGGCATTGAATCAATAGGATTTAAAATAACTACTGTCATCAGTGCTCCTGGGATTAGAAAGTCTACAGTGGCTAATGGGTTGAATGTTGGACCCTAGAATTGAATCCAAGGTCACAGAGCAAGAATTAGAATGTTTGCATTGTAGAAATACAATTGTATTGTAGAAATGTTGACTGCATTAGAACTCCGACTCTGAGCAGGGTTTCCCCACACTAGCTTTTCTGGTAACCCATGAGCACATATAAAGAGCCTTTGGGTTTGGGAAGGAAAGCTGAGGTTAACATGCAAAGTTTGAGTACCCTAATATGTCACTTCTATTGGTGGTTTTGTTTGTTCATAGCCCTAAATTAATTGTTCATTCAGCTTGGAGCTCTATGAAGGAAGAAGATAAAACACAGTAATTAGCTTATTGCCCTGCAATTATTGAAGGCCTATGATGGCAGTCCCTATAGGTATCTTCCCTTTGTGTAACACTCTTGGAAGAAAATGTTACTTTATACATAGCTTAATTTTGCTTATTTTATGGCATGCCACATGATTCTGCCACCAAACTGTGAGTTAGGACAGGCAGCGGCACCCTCCCCTTAGCTTCAGATGAGTGAATTGAGTCTCTTAGCTTCACCACAATCACCATGGTTCAGACAAATGTCTCAGTAAATTTAAGCCATTGATTGACAAAGCAAATTCCATCAAAATCTGCAACGATCCTCCAACACATAGATGATAAAATGCAGATTCTCTAGAATGGCATTTGAGCCCTGTCCTTATGATTCCCCCATTGATTCAGCCTCATCTCCCATCCCATATCCTCCAGGTCCAATCCAGCCACACAAACTATAGGAGATACATTACCCAACATGACCTCCCATCTAAACTGTTTCCAACACTGGGTTTCCTAGACTACTCAATATTAAATTTACCCTCAATATTACCCTCAATATTAAAGACCCAGCTCAAAAGAGAAGCGTTCCTATTTCATCACCTTTCTTACCTTTCCCCTCCATATTCCAATGTCTCCCCGCCATATCACTTGTTACTTTAGAGTGTCATTAGTGATGAGCCTATTTCTGTGGACCCCACCCAATCAAGTAGTTTTTCAAAGGAAAATACTTTTCATCCTTATCTTGTATTTCCAGAGTCGAGAACAGAGTTTGGGACATTGCAGCTTGGTCCTATTCAGTGAATAGAGTAACTGATGACTACCCACTACAGAGTGTTTCGCCTCCTTGTATTTTAGAGTAAGGAGAGAGAAGTGATATTGAAGAACTGGGAGCAGTTAATCAGAGTTACTGGTAGAATCCTGTAAAAAGTGGTATTTCCTTAAAAAATATAGGCTGGTAAGTCAACCTTGGTTGGGGTAACAGTTTTTGAGTCTTGGGCAGAAGGCTTGAGTTGAGACTTCTGGTGAGGCCATTGGTCTTTTACCAGTGGCTACGGTGCTAGAATGGCCCTCCCTCTTCCTGCTGAAGGCAACAAGGCAGCCAGAAGCGCTAAGAGGAGAGGAACCCTCTAATGCACAGCTGGCAAGAGGAGAAGTTGGTGCAAACTTTCTAGGGAGGAACTTGCACGTCTGTGTATAGAAAATTTTATTAATAAAGATGTTAGCACATTCCTTCTAGAATTATTGATATGAGAAACTACTGAAGAAATTAAATGTTTAAAAGTGGGGACTAATTCTAGTAAATTATGTAATATCTACATGATGAAATATTGTGAACCATTAAACACTTATTCCAAATAATAATAATACCAACTGCACAGCTAGACAATTTTTAAACATTAGCCCTTTTCATCCTATTATCAAGTTTAAGATATAGTCCTTCTCATCCCCAGTTTATAGACAGAGAATCTACACTAACAAAAAAAAAAAAAAATGTAGTCTTGCTTAACATTACATGATCAGGTAAAGCTGGGATTCAAACCAGATGTGCCAAATGAAAAAGTCCATATTCTTCCCACTTTACTGAATTGCTTGTAATACTTTCAGTGACATGGGAAAGATGTTCAGGCTACAGTGCTACATGACAAAGATGATTATAGATACAGGTGCTATGTTAAGACCATGAAGGAAAAATAGAAGAAAAAAAAAAGAGGGAAATAATAAATTTGTGGTTTGGTTACACACCTTTTCTTTTCCTTGTATTTTTCTGTTCTTCCTAGTTGTTCTATAATGAGCAGGCATTACTTACGTAATGCAAATATTAAAATAATACAGAACAAGGAAATATTCCAGTTTTATTGTAGATATCAAATAAGATGGCATTCACTTATTTTCAGGCAGATCCTAGTGTACCTACTGAGCAAAACTAGGCAAGAAAAAGACTTCACTCTTGCTTGTTCCCAGCAGGTCCTGCTGCATTTATAACAGCATCACAGAACCAAATAAAGCAGCGTGGGTCAGGAGGGACAGGGTGGTCAGGTGACAAATGATCCAATCCGGTTGAAGGTAGTAGCAACCAAGAAAAGCCATTAGATTTGGTGATTAGAAGGATATTGGCAGCACGTGCCAAAGTCGGTGGGCTATCAGGTCCAGAGCCAGACCACAGGGTGTGAAATAAGACAGAGAAATGAGGAAAATGTCAGCAGGTATATACCACTTTCAATCAATGGGCGAGTAATAGCATATCAATTGAAGTGTGCCCAAGTTTATATGAAGGTTGCCCATTGTGATTCAACAATCATTTTGAATTTCTCAACCGCAAATATTCATACACATTTGACAGGAGGTAGAAATTGGTGTCGGTTGTTTCTAAAGGAAGGTCTAAGACTGAGCCATTTTTGGATTGCCATCTTAATACTCTGCTAATATCTGGAACAGAGTGAATTTTTTAGTCTTTCAATGACCTCATCTTGAAAATGGGGTTGTCAGTGCAATAGGAGACTTGGTATGGATCAACTACTGACTTAAATCCTTGTGAACTAAACATTCTTGCTCCATGTAGCTTTCTAAGAAAAGGATACTACAGGAAAAGCAATTGCCATTAGCTCAGTCTGCCCTGGGAGAATTTAATGAAAAGAAGGAAACTGGAGAGAAAACAGCACTTTTTAGATACAACCGGATACCTCATTTCCACGGGCTACCCCATCCTAATTTGTCTAAGCAGGATCCCTTTTTCTCCTGAGCCCAGCAAGGTTTGCCAATCTGCCTTCCTTTCTTTAAGTGGCCGCCTCCAATTTAACATATTTACTGGCATCCTCAAGTGAGCCTTCAACAGAACTGAGCCATTTAAGGGTTTGCCCTCATCTTATTATAAATTAGTTTTGAATATCTCTCAGTATGCACAACATTCCTCAGCTACCCAAGTTAGAACTCCTTATTAGACTAGGAAGAATTTGCGTTTTAATTAGTTTTACCTCTGGTGTACAAAGCCCACTGAGATTACTACACTTAGTAAAATTTAATTAACTTGACAAAAGATCCTAATTGTTTTTGTACCACTGGTCCTTTGCAGGGCTAAAATTAATGCCCTCCAAATTAAGCGGCCACAACAAAGCTTCACTCTGACTGCCCTATATTGAAAAAAAATGCAAATTATAATTCACAGGAAGTTTTTCTTCGTCAGACACCAGGATTTGGGGGCATAGGCAGAGATTTACAAACCCCTTAGGAAGAGCTGTCCAGGGGCAGGGATGGGAAGAGGGCAGGGATGAGCCCCCTACCCCCAGCACACACACTATCTCTCTCTCAACTTCATTCTTCTGGAAAGCTTTGTGGAAATGAGATGAGGAACATATTGATTTGTTCAACTCCTCAAAGACCCAAGCAGACATAATATATCATGTGAATTAATAATGAAGGTTTATAAGTAAAAATGCTGAATGAATAAATATTCATTCATTCATTCATTTATCTTTCATTTACTCCTTTAATGTGCACTTCCCAAGTACCTTTGGGGTCAGGTGTTCACAATGGAATATCTGATCTTTAAGAACCCTGAGCCGTTACAATGTCATTCCCAATGTGCAGCTTTCCTTTTCGTCTGCTCACTCCATCTAATATTCTGTAGCCTTCAAGACTAGCAGCATTTTTGTGCTCACTCCTTTGTGTTCCTGAAGCATTTTGTCTTCCTATTCTAGTAATGCTAACTGCATTGGAAGGATATATCCTGACATCGTGTGCCCCTGCTGCTGGCTTTTGTTTCTTTGTGGCAAAGTAGGTTTTAACCTGGTCACTCTTGGACCTTGTACAAGAAAATCTTTGTATTTTGGTCTACTCTTCAGAAGTGATAATAGCCTCTTGGTGGAAGTTCTGAAGGATTGAATGAGAGCTTCATATAAAAAGAAATGGACGAGGTTTGGCATAGAGCTGATGCTCAGTATTTTATTTTATTTTTATTTTTTTATCTTTTATTTTTATTTTAAGAACCAAGTCAGTTCCCTCAACCCTGATCCTACCAGGCCTAATTTCCCTGTCTCCTTCCACAGACCACCACGTAGTTTGAGAATGCACAGCCCTTATGATTAAGCCCATCTGACTTATGGTATATTTTTGACCTGAGACTATCATCATCATCATCAATATTACTATTTATGTAATGAACACAAGACTATGCCTGTTGCAAAAGCTGTATCCATTAAGTATGGCTGAAATTTTAAAAAGAGTTAACATTGAGTATGGGCTGCAGCATTTCAAGAGGTCCTAGTTTCTTTGTTGCAGAATCAGGCCACTCTGCCACATACTGGAATATTGTGCTATGCCCAGAGCTTTGCTTTCTTTGCTCTGTTTCTAACCGACTACCCTTACCAAACGAGTGAGGACTCTGAAAAAGTTTTTTACTTCACCAGTCAGTGTGGTCAACTGCCTAAAAAGGTCTTTCCTCCATTTCTGAAATGTCAGGTTCCTTCTCTTGTGTTTAATAACAGCCTCCCACTCCAGACATCCCTTTTGGAGCATGTTGTTCTCTGCTTTGGCTGCCAGTCACAGTATCCCATCCTCCTGAGTGTGCACATCTGACCTGGGTCTGGACACTCAGGGTGCCCCATCCCAGTGGCCACAGTGACTACACAGTGACGATTCTGTTACCAGCCTGGATTGCATATAGACGAAGTAAGCTCTCCATTTCCTTCAGGTTCAGAAAACTGAGCTGGTGGAAGCCTGGAGCTGGGTATGCCTGTGTCTCTTTTTTCCAGGATAACTGACTATGGGATGGAGGGCAACTTACTGAGAGAATTAAAGCTAAGACATGTAGAAACGGGGAGGAAGAAGGAGAAGAGACCTGGAGGGGAAGAGAGGGAGATGACAATATTCCTGAAGTCACTGGAGACATTTGACTCCAACCTCAGACTTTCTCATTATGTGAGAAAGTAAATACTCCCCGCCCCTCCCCTCCCATCCTCCTCCTTCCCAACCCCTCACCCCTTGCCCTAGGTTAGTTTGAGTCAGATTTCTTTTACTTGCTACTGAAAGACTTTTCCTCCATTCCTTTGTACCTTCAACCCCTTTATCATGCCTTCTTTCAAATTCTTTTCTTCAACAAGGACATGACCAGCTCCAAAGATGGGGCTACCACCAGTGCACAGTTTTAAGGGAATGTAGGTCAAATGCTGAGTGCCCGTGAGGGTGCCACCCTTCACCCTGCCTCCAGGCTGTGTACATCCTGAGCACCCCAGATGGGGTATTGTTTCAGGAGCTTACTCCGTGCTGTACATCCTGAGCACACCAGACGGGGTATGGTTTCAGGGGCTTGCTCCGTGCTCGCTGATGAATTCTGATGGGGTCAGCCTTAGAGAATCTCAGGCTCTTTCAGCACCAGGCCTTTACAAATTTGAAGGACAGCCAGAAATAAAAGAAGACTCTTCCAAACCACTGCGCTTCAAACCACACGTCAGACTTACAGCTCAGAAAGGGGCTTTTTCCTGCTGAAGCAGATAGACCTTGGCAATTTCCCCTCTACAATGAAAAATTGAACTTTAGACCACATTTTAAATGAAATGAAGTAATCTTTGTTTTTCAAATACTATATATTTGTAAGGTCAACCATTAGCACAATATTTATGAACTTTGACAAGCACACATTTTAGCACAGGAGGAGAAATGTATATGTGATTGATATCCATAGTTATATATATATATATATATATATATATATATATATATATATATACACACACACATACATATATATATATACACACATACATATATATATATATACACACATATATATTATGATTATGTATATATAATCATACCTATATCTATATCCATAGCCATAGCCATAGCCATTACCTATATCTCCCTTCTTGCTCTAAATTTCCCAGGGATCAGATCTATAACATTTATGTTATTATAAAAGAAAAATAATTGTCCCCAACTGTTTTTTAGTCTATCCACATCTACTCTCACTCAACAAAACTTTAATGAGCACCTACTACGTGCTGCTGAAAGGTGCCAGGAAATGAAGATAAGGGAGAAAAGTCCCTGCTCTCAGCTTATACTGAACTCATCTGCCCCCTATTTCATAGTCACATTTTGCACTTATGCTTTTTCTTCTCTCTTCAATACCCTCTCCTTCCTGATGTGCATTTGTCCGTATTCTTCCCAAACTTTACAATCTATGAAGTCATCTCTGATATAGGCAATGTGGAAATGGTTTCTTTTCTAGATTTTCATAGTTTATTTGCTGTCTCTCCCTTTGGACATATAATATATTTGGTCATTTAGTAGTTATTTATGTGCATGTCATCTCTGCAAATCAGAGATTCTATCATACAAGTATAGATATATATTCATACATATATGTGAATATGCACATAATATACATAAGTGTGTATGCGTGTGTGTACATCCTAGGTAGCACCGACTATAGTTACTGTGGTTAGTACCGAGTCTGACACATCATAGGTGGTTAAAGTAATAAAAGAATGTTCAGTGACCATACAAATGACTGACTCAAATTCCCCATTGAGTGTAAATCCTTCCCACTAAGAAATGCTCTTTAGAGAAAGTGATTCCCTGAGACTGTTGTATTTCCCAACAAAAATGCTGAGGTGTGTTTGCACTGGACAGAATGAATTGCTTCCCTGTGACTCAAGCATCCATTTGAGGGGTGACATTACAAGTTCCTGTAATGACACCGAAAAGGATGGTATTGATCTCTGAAATTGGCAGGTACATGTCCTGCAGATGGAATATTCATTTAAGAAAATTACAAGGATCAATAGCTCAAAGGTCATCAAGAGAGATGACAGGTTCTAATTTCAACATATGGCCTGCCACAAGCTAATGAAAAGGGAAAGGGCCCATTTGTCACATCTGGGAGATAAATCTTCCATGTGCCTCTTTATTAAACATAAAGTCATGCAAGCTCTCGGCAGCTGTGGCCTGGGCATCCTAATCTGAGAAATGGGGTAAGGTTTACTTTATTTATCAAAAGTACTGTCCAAAGGGAAAGAAGTGAAAGCAACATTTGTTAAAAGCATGAAGCGCATGTGAAGCTTGGCAAAACACACTTTCACAAATGCAATCAAACCTCATACTCCCAAAAGCCTCATGGGGCAAACAATGTCATTTCTGCTTTTCAGATGGAAAAACTGAAGTCCCCAGGGCTAGCGGGGCTTAGCACACTCTCAGCATCTAATTGATTCTGGGGCCCAGAATCTTAGCACCAAGCCTTATGGAGTGAAGACTCCTGAGGAGAGCAATTGTCACATGGACTGAATTTCAGAAAGATCATCTTGATCCCTAGCTGGATTTACCACTTTCCTTCTGGCTGACATTTGTTCTCTCAGCCTCGGTTCCCTCATCTATGAAGTGGGAATAAGATGTGTTAGAAAGGTATTTAAACACTGGAGGATTCTTGAAGCTTCTGCACATCACACTTTTAAATGTCAGAGCATTTTATTTACATGTTCAGATAGGGGAATATTTTTACCATAAAGGTGAGGGTAATGCCACATATAGGAGAGAGGACTTTTTAAATTTTTTAGTTTGTTATTCACCTATCTAACTCATTTATGATCCAGTCTATTAACTTTAACACCAGCGCTGGGAATATTACCCTTCCTCCGCCTCATGGAGATAGCAGAATTCATTTTGGATTCTTGGTTTCCCCCAAAATCCATGCTTAGTGTCCCTTCCCTTCCATGCACTATGAAATATACAGGCAAATCCCAGATCTGATCCCTGGGAAGTTTAGAACAAGAATGAGAGATGGTATAGATATAGATATAGGTATAGATATAAATATAAATATGAATATTAATCACATACACATTTCTCCCCTATACTAAATCGTGTGCTTGTCAAAGTTCATAAGGGCACAGAGCTACATGCCTCCTGCATCAAAACCCTTAAGATTCAGGCAAAAGAAACCAATCTCCCTCCCCAAGGGCATGTTGATGGCACCAACAAATTGTCTGGGGCTGTAGAACATTAAAGAGTTGGCAGACAAGAGATAAGATACTGGGAGATGCTTTGGAGGAGGGGGAGAAGAAGGAAGTAACACACTGGGTCCTTGCTTTGTGGCAGGTGCTCTGCCAAGCATGTCGCACGCAGTGCATGGTTGACGTGTCCAGACAACATGAGGCAGGCCTATGGTTTTGCGAATAAGGCCACTGAAGCACAGAGGGAGTAAGGTCTTCTCCAAGTGCATGCCTGGAAGGACGGGAACCCAGGCTGTCTGACATCACCGATGTGCTTCTTGGGGCTGCAGATTTCTTCTTGGGGAGGGGATGCCCTTGAACTCCAGGATTTGGCCCAAGCAGACTGCACTGGTTTGGTTTTGTTTTGTTTTTTGTCTGCGTTGGGTCTTTGTTGCTGCACGCAGGCTTTTCTCTAGTTGCGGCAAGCAGGGGCTACTCTTCGTTGCAGTGCGCGGGCTTCTCATTGCGGTGGCTTCTCTTGTTGCGGAGCACGCGCTCTAGGCAGGCAGTCTTTAGTAGTTGCAGCACGCGGGCTCAGTAGTTGTGCCATGTGGGCCCTAGAGGGTGCAGGCTTCAGTAGTTGCAGTGCGTGGCCTCACTAGTTGCAGCATGCGGGCTCTAGGGTGTGCAGGCTTCAGTAGTTGTGTCACGCGGGCTTCAGTAGTTGTGGCGCATGGGCTTAGTTGCTCCGTGGCATGTGGGATCTTCCCAGACCAGGGCTCGAACCCGTGTCCCCTGCATTGGCAGGCGGATTCTTAACCACTGTGCCACCAGGGAAGTCCTGCACTGGTTTTTAATTCCTTGGAGATTTGGGAAGTGACCAGAGACAATAACCAGCCACACTAGGCTCTGCTGATAAGACAAGAGTTGGGCGTGGGGCATAGCCTGAGGTCCCTGGGTGTGCATTTCTGGGCAGAGAGCCTGGAAGGAGGAGAGGCAGTGAGAGGCTAAGGCAGCCTTGCCGCAATCTAGGAGGGGAAATGGGCTCTGCATCAGGCCTTGCACTATAGCTCCTGCCTCCTGGGGCCAATGCCACAGACAGTGCTCTAGGAGCAGGGCAATGCCAAAAAAAGGCCTTCTCCTCTGACCTCCTCTGTTATTTCTGGATCCTCCACCACTTTTGATCTCTCTGGCCAAACTGGGAAGTCCCTCTCCAATAGCAACCTATGAAGGTTATCGCTCATCTTCCCTTCCCTGTCTTTGCCCTCTGTGTTAGCCCTCCTGCACTTTAAAGATATTAAAATATTGTATGTCACAGCATTTTCTTTAAATAATAAATTTGCTGCAGCAAAATTGGAGCAGCTTTCGAAGCACATTCTTTGAGATGAACCTTGATGTGATGTATTACAACATTTAAAGCAGGAATTCCATACACAAAGGACTCATTGGGACCTGAAATGATTAGATACATATGAAAAAGAGCAGTAATGGGAAAGGCAGGCCCCTCTCTGACCTTTGCTTCCCACAGTCAATACTAATCATGTTCTTTTTTAATGACACCCACAGCTCTTGCCTAATGAAAATTTTCCCACTGTGAACTTCTGTCAGGAGAAGAATGCACCAGAATGATGCACGTATCCACATCTGGGTACTTACAGGGGTGTATTAGCAAATCTGAAAGAAGGACAAGCCTTCATAATAGCACATGCTTCTTTTCCAAAAGCTGATGGTAGCTATTCCCAATTTGTGTTTATCTCAAGGGCAGTAAAAATTCTGGTAAGTTGGCATAAAGAATATGATTCTTGGGCCCTGATTTAATAATATGGGGCCAACTTCAGAGACATATTTCTAAACTACCCTTTTAATTTATTTTAATACATTAGTCAGACATGGGAAGGGAGTGGACATAATTACCACACTTTTTGGGAGATCATACACTGTTTGCCAGCTAACACTTCAAAATAAAGGTGGCCCTCTTGAGAAAATTATGGTCTCTTAATTTTGTGCTATTGCATTTTAAGTCACCTTTGAGATTTTGTAATAACCTATAATTGATTGTTTTAGTGAATTGCATCTTAATTGAAAAGTATAATGTCTAAAAGCTATTTTAATTAGCAGTTGTACCAGCATTTTGCTGCTGTAGACCCAAAGAAAATAAAGAAATGAGTAAATAAGTACATAAATGATTTGCCAGCTCTGTCTCATGGCAGTGTTCTGTTTCAGAACACAGAGCTGTGAACTGGGGATCCAAGGGTAGTTATAGAAAGACTAAAATCGGCACCTCTTAAATGACTTAAATTTCAGTCCAGGAAAAAGTAGCTGACTTTTCACCCTAGCCATCATACCCCATTGAATTGCCTTCTGTCACCCAACTGCTGTTTCAAAAAATCAAGTCTTCTGGACAAGGCTAGTTTTAGATTTAGAATCATGGATTCTTTACGAAGAATTAAAGGAGAACGCTTCACAAGGGATTTTTCCTATATCATTCGGGGGTGGGGGGCATGAAAACCTATAAAACTAATGCCTCAAAGTCTACTTTTTTCCTAATTTATTTACTTACTTTTGGCTGTGTTGGGTCTTCATTGTTGCACACAGACTTTCTCTAGTTGCGGCGAGTGGGGACTACTCTTCGTTGCGGTGTGCGGGCTTCTCACTGCAGTGGCTTCTGTTGTTGCGGAGCACGGGCTCTAGGTGCGTGGGCTTCAGTAGTTGTGGCACATGGGCTCAGTAGTTGTGGCTCGCAGGCTCCAGAACGCAGGCTCAATAGTTGTGGCACATGGGTTTAGTTGCTCCGTGGCATGTGGGATCTTCCCAGGCCAGGGCTCGAACCCGTGTCCCCTGCATTGGCAGGCGGAGTCTTAACCACTGCACCACCAGGGAAGTCCCTCAAAGTCTACTTTTTAAAAATCTGATTTCCTTCAGTATAACAGTATTGAGTGGTCAAAAGTCACTCAACTCTACATTAAAATGTGTGTATTTACTATATGTAAATTATGCTGCAATTTAAAATACACAAGTATTAGGAACATAAAAGCCCACTTTAACTAGGTTCCTGGCCTGCTTGGCTCATTTAATGTGGCATCTACTGATTAAGAGAGCCACTCAGGACTTCCCTGGTGGCGCAGTGGTTGAGAATCCGCCTGCTAACGCAGGGGACACAGGTTCGAGCCCTGGTCTGGGAAGATCCCACATGCCGCGGAGCAACTGGGCCCGTGAGCCACAACTACTGAGCCTGCGCGTCTGGAACCTGTGCTCCGCAACAAGAGAGGCCATGATCATGAGAGGCCCGCGCACCGCGATGAAGAGTGGCCCCCACTTGCCGCAACTAGAGAAAGCCCTCGCACAGAAACGAAGACCCAACACAGCCATAAATAAATAAATAAATAAATAAAAATTAAAAAAAAAAAAAAAAGAGAGAGCCACTCATTGCTAGTGAGGCAACAAGACTTAAGGTTTTGTGCCACTGCATGTTTACAAAGATGATTATCATATAGTACCTTCTGTATTCGTGGCGTGCATTTTTTAATGAACCAAACAAAAATGTTTCAAATTTTTAGAAAAAAACGGGAAATCTTTGCAAAGCCAAGGGACATGAAATTGTATGACTTTAAGCCTTGGAGGAACAAAAAAGAAAGAAAGAAAAAAGAGAGAGAGGTGGGAGTATAAGCTGAACCTGTTTATAATATATTTAACCAGCCAATTACACTGTTAGCCCACAATGGCAAATTTCTCTCCAAGTACTGCTTAGCTATTCCTCATTCGTAGCACTAATTTTCTTCCAATTTGCTACTGTTTCACAAAGTTTTGTCAATCATAAGCATTTTTTTAGAAGATTGAAATGGCAAGTTAATGGTTTACTCTAAAAGAGACAAACACCGGGGGGAAAACGCAGCTGCAGCATTAAACATCGATGGAGAACGTCAGTGTAATGAAGGAGCTAGCATGCAGTTAAAAGGAAGGAAGTGCTCGAGGAATGAAATTCTAATGTGGGGAGTTCTCTAATTTGTAAATCTATTGAGGATTGTTTAAACATGTTCCCTTTGATCAGTAAAAATCCTGGTGGCCATTTGCATTCCCTCCGAATGTCCCCAAACTGGTATCTGCAAGCTTAGCAAAGTTGGACACAAATGAAGTCAAGGCAAACCCAGAACATGCATGTGTGTGCCGTTCCTGCAAAATTTTGAACTCAAGAGCAAAAATGGTGTGAACCTTAATAATGGTGAATTGAAAAGATAAAAGAAAGTTAAAAGTGTCTTAGAAGAATATATATGTATTTTAGAAGAATTCTAGTCCAGAATTTCCACATTGTCTTCTTTTTTTTTTCTTTGAAATCTAAAGAAGGATGGAGTGGGATATGAAAGCTGAACACCAATATTTAAGTCTCTGCATTAGGAAGCTTGGCATATCTGAAATAGATTTAGGGAGAAGGGTGTGTCTGCCACAAAGCATTTGCTACAAAAGACTTTCCTTGCACTTAACTCTTTTTGTTTATTCCAAATGCTTTAAGTTATCAAGTCTGTCACTGACAGCATCAAATAAGAGACCTCCTCTGGTACCTGCTGCATATTTTTGTTTTACATGACTTATCTTTGCTTAACCCACACAAAATTTTCAAACCTTTCTCATTCTTCCCATCATTTGATGGTGTGTGTGTGTGTGTGTGTGTGTGTGTTCTTACTAACAATTTTCTTCTTAAATTTGCTATATTCTGCTATGACCTCTTGCTGCACTTTTGGTCTACAATTCGAATCCCACTGAGTTCCACTGTCATTAGCTGTCCTGGGTAAAAAAAAACCCTGCCCTTGTTTTGCTCCTACCTTCACATGTCTCTTTGAAGGGACTTTTCCTGGTTTGTTAATCAGATAATAAATTTGCCCAAATACTAGTTACAATAATGTCCATTTACTTCCTCTTTGGAAGTGGGAGATGGATCAAATGAGTGGGTAAGGAAGAGCCTTATCAGACAGCTAGGAAAAGGTTCACTTGGGCAAGACCAAGACCGCTATAAACGCTGAAACTTGATGACGTGGGGCTCCAGTGACCCTCTCATCACAAGTGGGAAGCAAAGGGAAAACGTGGTACCCTTTGCCCCAGAGAGCTGGGACCTCCAGCTCTGTCCTCTGTGTTGGCATAGCAATAGCAAAGCTTATTCTCTGTGATGGGGAATAGATGGGAACTCAGGATTATGGATAATTTCTGTTTATTTGTTTTAAGAAGAAACTTCAAAAGTAAAAGATTATCAGATGAGCAAAAGTTTCCTACCAACTACAGACGAGTGAATGAAAAACTTTTATCTGGCATTTTACAGCTGGGAAAACTGAGGAGAGAGGCATCTAAATGACTAGGCTTCTACTACACATTACATTGTATATGCACACATCCATGATTAACACAAACAAAACCTTTTCCTTTTGAAAGTACACCCTATGCCAGTCCCTGTGCTAAGTGCTGGGATAAAGTGATAGAAAGGCATGACCATGGCCCTCATGGAGTTTACAGGTTAGTAGAGGAGACAGTCATTAGAAACTAATATAATGGGGAATTTGGTTTTGTTTTGGCCAGTGTGGGGAAAGGAGTTTATTTTGATTTTCAAATTTAAATAGTTAAATTATTTTTTCTGATTATGGACAAAACGTGTGCTCATGCATAAACATGGCATCACACCATGCGTGCTGCTCCCTATGCTGCTTGTATCACTCAGTAACTCAAAACATGCAGAGCATGTTTTCCAGCGTCAAAATAGGCTTCGTCTATTTTTTTGAATGGCTGCATGGTACTTCATTGCATGAATGAACCGTTTCCCCTAGTTTTCAGTTCTTTCTCTTTAAATCATAATATTCCTGTTTATATCAGACTTTAAATATGGTTCTTTGTGATTTTGCTGTATGCTTTGGAAACATGTTAGACAAAATGTTTGAGAGCATTTTATAAGCAATGAGCACAATGCAAACTGTTATTTTTCTGTTTCTTTTCTATTTCAAGAATAGATTAGTATTTTGCTTCACGTAAACGGTGATCAAATCCTGGTTCTACCAACCAAAAGGGATTTTTGTCTTGTTTTGTTTTTCTCTCTCTGAAACGTAGGCTCCTCATTTTCAAAATAGGGCTACCTACATCTCAGGGTCTCCCAAGGACTAAGGGTGTCAATTCAGATAAAATGCTTGGTTCTGTACCTGGAATGTAAAACTGCCAATACATGTTAGGCATTTTCATTGCTGTCACTGCTCCACTCTGAACTCTCATTACCTCTATTACAATTTACTCCTACCTGAACTCTCTGTATCCAGTCAGCCTCTTAGTACTGTAGATAGGCTTGAAATGCTCGTAAGTACCTTGTGTGCATGAATTCAACTAGTCTTCCAACAACCCATAGATGGGTACCATGATCACTGCCACCTTACAGGCAAGGAGGCTCAGAGAAGTTAAGTAAATTGTCTAAGATCATTCTGTCTATAGGTACTTCTCTAGGGTGGTATACAAACTAGGAGAAGGGAAAAGTTATAGTTGACACTGAAGAGATAGGCAAAAGCCATATGACATAAAGCACCTTGTGCGTTGCAATATAGAACATGAGTTCAAAGAGCTCAGCTCCACTACAACAGCAGATAATAGGATCCAAGTAGAAGAAATCATCTCTGAGGGGCCAGCATGTAAGACAGGACTAGTATGGAGTGCCTGAGACTCGTGGCCATGTCACCAAGCCTTGAACTGGCCTGACAACAGTGATAGTATCACTTATTACTTATTAAACATATTATATACAAGTCATTGTTAGAATTGGAGGTAGAGTCAAGATCAAATACCAGGACTGATCAGGACTGCAAAGCTTTCTGAATTATCCCTGCATTAATAGGACCACATTTGTGATTCTATGACAGAAATGTCCAATGTGGTCTACTTGATTAGACATTCCAGCAAGAGAAGAGAAGAAACCAAACTCCTGGTCATTACTGTTATACACATTTGAATTCAGAGACGTTTTCCAAAAAAGAGGAAAAATTTTCTCTTCCAAATGTATCCTTTGTGTCAGAACTCTTTAAGAAAGACAAATGCTGACATAATGCAGTCATATGTATCTGAGTAGCTTGATATGTAGTAGAGGAAAGACTATATATTATGACAGACAGCAGCATGTGGAGGAAAATTCCATTGCCACGTGATAACTTCTGCTTCGATAATACATTAAAATTCAATAAGAAATCTCTAAGGAGTGTGGTTTGATGGGTTGGGATAGAGGAAAGCCCAGCATAAATAGCCATTTATGTATGAGATCACACATCAAAGAGCTGTTTTCACTAAGACTGAAATAGCTAACTAGGAGCCCATCTGACAGCAGGATGGAGTAGACCCTCCATAATGCATGTGTGTGAATAGGGCTGATATCTCAAGGGGACCCCCATAATAATGATGATGATGTAGTTTCCGAGAAGGGTGATACTACTTTATCTTGGAGAAAGCCTGAGTTACAGAAACCCAGTTTTCCCACTTCACCCACACTCATTATCATCAAGAAATGCCTTCATGTTTGATTGCTTTGAAAATGACTGGTTAGTGCTGGAATGAAAATTTTATAAATTATTCTGTTTCTTTTATGATTTATACAAGTTGGCAGAAAAGCATTCCATTAATCTGAAATTGCTTCCTTAAAAGAAGATTCTAAAACAAAACAAAAGGATCATCTTACCCTGGTGTGGAATGGTGGACCTTGTAATCCTGTTATTCTTCACCCAGTACTACCTATGCCTGACACTAAAGATCATCTTTGCTGAGACGATCTAAAAAAAAAAAGTTAAAATTCAATTATAAATTCATCCATTCAACAATTTGAATACATCCTCTGTATAACAACTATGCTGAGAGCTGGGGATACAAAGATGATTGAGACCTTGTTTGTACTCTCAGGAAATGGAAAGACTCATAAATCAACAGTTACAATGCAATGTAATTCTATAGTGTGTGTGTTTGTGCACATAATCTGATAAGAATGATAAAGTTTATCTTAAAATGCAAAGGATAAAAGGAGGTAGGGCTTCCCTGGTGGCGCACTGGTTAAGAATCTGCCTGCCAATGCAGGAGACACGGGTTTGAGCCCTGGTCTGGGAAGATCCCACATGCCGTGGAGCAACTAAGCCCGTGAGCCACAACTACTGAGCCTGCGCGTCTAGAGCCTGTGCTCCGCAACAAGAGAGGCCGCGACAGTGAAAGGCCCGCGCACTGCGATGAAGAGTGGTCCCCGCTTGCCGCAACTAGAGAAAGCCTGCGCACAGAAACAAAGACCCAACACAGCCAAAAATAGAAATAAATAAATTTATAAAAAAAAAAAAAAATAAAGGAGGTAAAGATCACTCACAGACTATGGAGTCACTGAGGCTTTGGCTAGAATGAACCAAACTTCAGTAGATCAAGGCAAGGATACTCAATGGAAGCATTTTAGGGCAGATAAAAGCATGGCACATGTCACAAAACAGCTAGCAATTTTGAGAACATTCTTTGCTCTAAAATATCATGCTTCCTGATAATAGAAAAAGCTTCACAAAAATAGCATCTGCTTCTCAAGTTGTTGTAAAGGTACAAGGAAACACATATAAGACCCAAGCAGAGTGCCTAGCGTATAGTGTATGACCACTATGACTTTCTTCACCTACTTGCCCAGGATCCCTCAATCTATTAGACCATCTGGCCACATCGTGAAACTAAGCCCATAAGAGTAGATCTTTATCCAGAGAGAGCTAAGCTCTTTAGTGTCTTCCAACCCCTCTGACATTTTAAATATGTAAAAATCAAATTCTACCAGCAAGAATCCCTTTCAACCTTGTAGTTTAGACCTAATTATGTCACCAGCTCACCATGTCCACCACTGAGAATTACTGGGCTTCAAAGACTACTCTACCTAAACATGTGACTCCTTTCTACGTCTTCTCTACATATGTCAGTTCCGTAAGTTCAGTTCCTATGAAATAGCTCACCCCTCTATCAAATTTATAAAACCAATGGACCCTTTAGTTGAAAAAAAAATCATCTGTGGTTTTTTGTCTTATGATAGTTATTATCTTAATAATTAATAATAAATCAGTACTTATAGTCTGCTAATAAGTTTTAATTCTGGTTTGACCTCTATAGCTCTGAATCTGAATTAATGAATACCTCATTAATAAAATGGAATTAATAATACCTATTGCTTCCAAGAGGTCAATACTGATAAATACCAGTAGATCCTACAATAATTTCAATAGATCCTTGAGACAGGATCTATTGGTATTTATCTAACAGACTTCAAATCCTGTGCTCAAGCATCATGTAGCTCCAAATCCAAAATGCTTCCCCAGTAACTTGCCTATTCTCTGATTGGTTCCTCCCATAGTATCCTGGGCTGTACAAGGTACTCATGACATCTGCACTTGTCTCACATATTCAGGGGAATGATACAGTTTAACAGAGGTAGAGGATAGGGGCACCTGGGGATCTGAAGGTATCCTCACTCTCTACCAGTATACTAAGAATGCTGGCATTTCATTAGAAAAGTTCTTCTCACACTTAAGAACTCTCCAATCATAAAAAGTAGGCAACTTACTTCTCTACTTAGAACAATGCAGCTACTTAAGTTTGCAGGTAACTTTTCTAAACCACTTTAGAAAGATGAAGAATTAGGTATCTGATCCCATAGACTTACTTTGGGACTTCATTTGAGGAATGGAAGCAAAAACAGTGTGTTCTACATTGCAGAAGAATCGTGTCCCCTAATGGGGCCCTTTGTCAAGATTCTATGAAGAAAACATGTGCCGTCATTGTAAGAGATTTGAGCCTAAAATATAGAATATTGATTCTAAAATATTATGAGGAGAAAGCTGGGAAGCGTGAAAAGTGCAGAAGAAACTCCTAGCATCTTAGATTTTGAAGAGCCCTTAGAAGCACATGGCTCCATACCATAACCTTGAATCCTCCATTGTCGTTAAGACAGCTATCTAACGTTTTCTGGAAACCTCCAGATATAGGAAATCCCATTACCTGCCAAGACAGTGCATTTGATTTGTTTCTGACATTGTTAGAAGTTCTTGCCCCTTTTTAGATGAATTTTGCTTCTCCAGTTCCAACCTCACCCAGCATGAGTGTGGCCCCTTTTGATCATGACACATATTCAGTAAGACAAAGGGGATATCATCCTCCCTCCCCTAGCCCCCAGAGTATTCTCTGAAGTGTGGTGGCTGGGTCTCAACTATTTCTGGGAGTAGAGATTCATTGCAGAGTTAGGGTGGGAGAAGTTGTCAGGAAACAAACTGAAAAGAATAGTACTTCAACACATCTTAAAGGAAGAGAAAGAGATCCCAGGTCTTTTGCAATTCTTTGGATGGAGAAGCAGCTCAAGTTCCTAATATGATGTGACAAACCAGGACTGATGTTACATTGGGGTGATTTTCCTTACAGGTGAGTAATCATGAGAGGAAATGGGCGTTATTCAGAGAAACCACCGTGCTGATACGGATAATGTTCCTCCAGCAAGCACGTGCACTTAAACTCCTTTCTTTCTGTGCCTTTCTGGTCTTCCACACATAGATGTTTAATTCTCCATTTTGCCATCAATCAGCTCACTGCTCTGGGAAGGGTCTGTGGATAAAAGCTGCTGGGTGAGGTCTGCCTAGACCTCCAGATGCACTCAAGGCACCAAGAGCCTCTAAAGAGCTGATGTCAGGATGGGGCCCTTGATTAATGATTCCCTGGGACATTCTGACTCCCCTGCAGGGACAGGAAAGATAAGAGCCTAGATGAGGCTGCCAGAAAGCCCTGCTTCAGAGGAGTGAGGTCAAAGTCAAAAACATCGGCAGGTCTACTGCAAAACCCAAGGCGAGAGTTTCCTCTGGGGCAGTGTGTTTGCTTGCAAAGGCCAGGAAGAGAGCAAAATATCATCCTATGGCACTCAGAGGCAAACAACAGACAAGACAGATGGAGTTAAAGGGGAGAGCAGAGACAAGAGGAAAACTCCACAGATAAGTGAGGCAGAAGGCGCCTGGGGATTTGTTCCGGAATGCATGATTCCATTTGTCAGAGGAAGGACTGTTTTGTGTCACCAGCCTTTGGGTCTTCTTACTTGGGGCGGGGGGAGGAGGGGTCATCTGCTCAATGCAGGAACACCTCAAATTCTGGGACTTTTTGATAAATTGCAGCTCTAAGTTTTCAAGAGCTGGAAACAATATTCTCCCTGGTATGTGGTCCTCACCAAGGAAGGCCCCTCTGGTCTTTCACTTAAAAAGAACATCTCAGGCCAGGAACAGTGCTATCATAAACTCAAGGCACGATCCACTCCCAGAAGAGAAGGAACAAGAATATTGTCTCCTTGATTTTATCTCCTGAATAGTCACCCCCTGCTGGCTGCACCCCAATCAGAGCCCTTCTCTCCATGCCGCCTGAGCCTAGGGCTTTGTCCCTCTCAGCTTGGATTATCACAGTGGGCCTCTGGCTGGTTCCGTGGCATCTGTCCTAGTATCTTCAAGCTAGTCTCTCAAATCAGTGATCCTCAGAAGTTCGTACAGTGTGTCGGGGGGGTGGGGTGCGAGGGGTGGGGAAGGTTAGCATCCAGTGAGTATTCTTTAAAAGTGATCCAGTTTAGGGCTTCCCTGGTGGCGCAGTGGTTAGGAATCCGCCTGCCAATGCAGGGGACACCGGTTCGAGCCCTGGTCCGGGAGTATCCTACCTGCCACGGGGCAGCTAAGCCTGTGCGCCACAACTACTGAGCCTGTGCTCTAGAGCCTGCGAGCCACAACTACTGAGCCTGCGTGCCGCAACTACTGAAGCCCATACACCTAGAACCCGTGCTCTGCAACAAGAGAGGCCACCGCAATGAGAAGCCCACGCACCGCAATGAGGAGTGGCCCCCGTTCACTGCAGCTAGAGAAAGCCCGTGTGCAGCAACGAAGACCCAACATAGCCAAAAATAAAAGTAAAATAAAATAAATAAATTTATTTTTTTAAAAAAGTGAACCAGTTTAAAAATATATATTTTTGTATGTGTGTGTATACACATATATATGTGCACATGAACACATAGATATGTATAAACAGGTATGTTTAGATTTATAGATATGTGTGTTGATATAGATATATAAAGCATAGTATCTATCTATCTAGCTGCCTAACTATTGCTTGAATGCACCCTATGACTTTAGACCATTTTTGCCATAATTCTTAGACATCTAGGGAAATAAAATGTCCGGATCATAGGATTTCTTAAAGGTCCCTCCTTAGCTATAAATTTCTCCGATATTTTGTCTGTTTGAGATTACACATTTGTCAGAGGGAGAAAAAGCTGACCCTTAACTTTATTGCCAGAGGACTGGAACTCAAAGCAATATCTATGCATTCATTCATTCACTCATTCATCATTCAGTAATTATTTACGTACAGATTGGGCACTGCATGAGAAGCTGGAGTTACGATGATCAAAACAATTTAGTGTCTGCCTGAGAGGCTCAAAGTTTATTTGAAGAGACAGGCAAGTAGAGGGACAGATTTCAATACAATGGGATAATTTTGGTAGCAGAAAAGTACTCAGAATACTTATTATCCACCCCCCCAAAAACAGAACATACTCTCTTGTATATGCCATATAAGATACGGAAAAGCAGAGATTGATATTAGGATGTGGTTTTGCTCAAAGAAAACAGGCACTTGACAAATTATAGTAGCAGATAGTTTAAACCAAACAACTAAATGTGTCTTGATCTTGCTTTTGAATAATTCTTTTATTTTTGGCTGAGTGGTCACCATCCCAGCTGACCCTCCCTTAGTGCTAGACAATCTTGTGAAGGTAGCAAAGTTAGCTGCATTTTGAGTGTTCTGAGCTCCCTGATCAAAGACCAAGAGACAGTAAGAAAATTTCTTAATAAGACACAAGGGGTGATATAAAAGTTTAAGGGAACAAGTGTATAACTTTTTACTGTACCATCGAGCCCCACTGCACAGGAAGGTAGTGAGCGCACTTCTGATACATCCTATGGGAGAAACGGCACAGACCACAGCCAAACCATTCTGTGATCCTGCTGCTTCTGGCTTGAGAATAACCCCTGGCTCCTGCCCCCATGGGGTGAAAGCGTGGGTGGGGAGACAGGTGCTATCTCACACACGAGAGGAAGATGCCAGTGAATTCCACATAGGACTCTAAATCTGCTAGGATTTGGAGAGAAATGATGGTCAAAAGCCAGATGGAACCGGAATCATGATAAAAAGAAATAGCTGAAACTGAAGGCTTAGTTTCATGATCTATAAATGGTGACTATGATACACACCTCTTGCCAACCAGGTACAAAGGCAAAATGATGACATTTATAAAGCCCAGCATCACCTACTTGGTAGCCCAGCATCCTCTCTGTAAGGATGCTGTCTTAGCCTGTCTGTCTTGAATGGTCTTGATGACTTTCTCTCCCATTCACCCTCGGTGAGTCCTGGAGGTCCAGACTCATTCCTTCTGATGCACCTTGTCTGACCAAAGCAGAAGGCACCCCCATTCTTCCCATCCCAGCCTCTCCTCCCCTAAAAGTGGTAACCAGCTAAGAAAGGAGGAGCCCTGATCCCTGGGGAGTTCTGCAGGAAGCTGAGCCAACACCCACACAGCTGCCAGACAGGAAGCACAGCAGACAAGCATTCTCTTCCCAGGGGACTGCAGCTTACCAGCAAAAGGGATTCCAAGGCTGGAAATGTAAAGCCACGAATCAGACACTTGGCTACCTCAGGCGTCCTCACTGCCTTGCAGTATACTTAGATACTTGTCACTCCTTCCAAAGGTACAACTGAGAGCCTTCTGCTGTTGTTGTCATTATGAATACAGAGTCTGAAGATTCTGGTGGCAACACAGCAATGGAAATGAGAAATTAAGATTTTGAAAAGCAACATGGTATGGTTAGGAAAAACACAGATACTCTGAACATAAAAGAAAAAAACACATTGTCCAATAAGCCTGTAAATTAGTCTCAGTTCCCTGCAATCAAATGCATGAAAATTTACAATATATAATTTGACTATCAGTTTGGCAAATATGAATGAATGAATGAATGAATAAGAGACATAATACCCAGTGCCAGTAAGAGTTTTGGAAACTGGGACCCTCATGTACTATATAGGAACAAAACCTAGCACCACCTTACTCGTTAATGACATGTTTGAAAAATTTTTAAACATGCTCTGTGCCTATCACCCTTAGGAATTTATAGTAAATGAATCATTGGTTAAATATCCTGAAGAAGAAAGAACTCTGTTTCTTCTTTACTCTCACATTCTACTTCCAGAACATTTCTGACCCTGCTGGTCACTAAATGTATGGGGGATGCCCCACACCAAGTAATTCTCAGACGTCAGCAGGGTGTCCTACACTTTTACTCAAACTGGATGCTCTCTACCTAGAGGTAGCATCCGATCCCACAGGTCAAGGGCTCAGTCCCACAAGACTGACCCCGCTGCAGATGCCAGTCGCAAGTCCAGGTTGTAACCTGTGCTTCTGACCCACTGGCTGTTAATCCGAGTTTCCCACGACCCCCTTTTAGGGTTTGATAATTTGCTAGCATAGCTCACAGCATTCAGGAAGACAGTTTACTTACTAAATTATGGGTTCATTATAAAAGGATACAACTCAGGAACAGCCAGAGGATTAGATGCATAGGGCAAGGTATGTGGGAAGGGACACAGAGCTTCCATGCTGTCATCCTCCAAACAATTCCACGTGTTCACCAACCTTAAAGCTCTCTGAATCTGTACATAAGGGGCTTACATGGAGGCTTCATTTTGTATTGTACCTATGATTTAAGTACCATTGGCCATTGGTGATTGAATAAGTCTCCAGCCCCTCTCCCCTCTCAGAAGGTCCAGACTGGACTAAAAGTTCCAACCCTTTAATCACCTGGTTGGTTCCCCTGGCAACCAGCTCCCATCCTGTAGTTATCTAGGGGCTTTCCAAAAATCACCTTATTAACATAAACTCAGGTATAGTTGAAGGGGGATTGTTATGAATAACACAAAACACCCATTTCACCTTTCTGGATGTGAAGTTATTTCAGGAACCCAGGAGTAAAACCAAATAATAGAACAAAAGATGCCCTATCACTCTAATCACTTATTTACCTATACTAAACGACAGAGATTATGCTAAGGAATTTACATGCTTCATCTCATTTGAGCCTCACAACTTTTCCGAGGGCAGATATGATTAAATATTGTTATTATAATTCATATGGAACCATATACAAGCCAGGCAACTTCATTATCCCTCCTCACACAATTAAAATTTTTTTAATTAAAAATATCTAGGGACTTCCCTGGTGGTCCAGTGCATAAGACTCCTCGCTCCCAATGCAGAGGGCCTGGGTTCAATCCATGGTCGGGAAACTAGATCCCGCATGCATGCTGCAACTAAGAGTCCACATGCTGCAACTCAGAGGTCCGCCTGCCACAACTAAAGATCCCACGTGCCACAACTAAGAACCAGTGCAGCCGAAGGAAGGAAGGAAGGAAAGAAAGAAAGAAAGAGAGAGAGAGAGAGAGAGAAGAAAGAAAGAAAGAAAGAAAGAAAGAAAGAGAAAGAGAGAGAGAGAGAGGGAGGGAGGGAGGGAGGGAGGAAGGAAGGAAGGAAGGAAGGAAGGAAAGAAAAAAAATCTAGCAAGCAATTAGAAACAATTCAAATGATATCCTGGGATTTTTTATTAATATGGGAAAAACAAAAAATACAGGACTTGATAGGAAAACATACCATTAAAACTTTATACATAGTATAATCTTAACTGTAAAAAATTCATACAAACTCATGCATAAGGAGAGTGGGGAAAAAAATCCAGCAAAAAACTTATAGTTGTTTCTTTGAGCTGTAAATTAAGGTGGTATTGAGTTTTATGTTCATGTTCCTTTAAAACTTCAATATGAACCTGAATTAATTTTATAATGAGAACATTTTATAATCATAAGTCATATACTCAGGTAAAATATTAATTTTAAAAGAGTGTAAACACATAAGTATGTAAATAAATACATTAAATACATAAACACAGTAGTAAATATTTTCTCTTACTCAATTTTACTGAGGCCTGAGGTAGTCTGGCTTTGTCTCTATGCTTGTTTAGGATAGAAACAGAAAAAAAAAGGAAAGAAACAGAAAACTACGTATTCCTGGAATGCTGTAAGAGAGCTGATGTTAAAATGCTTTTTTGACATAAGGATCTTAATCTTGTCTCCACATTATAATGACTTGGTGAACTTTAAAGGTAACAGAAGCCTGGTCTTCAAGAAATTCTGACTTAATTGGTGGGGTGTTAGACCCAGGAGTCAGTCTTTTTTTTTAAACTTTCCTAGCTACTGCTGTGTAGCCATGGCTGAAAATCATTAGATTGTATCCTTTATATTCCAAAGGCTCTTTCCAAAAACTGTAGCAAGCATTTCAGAGTATCATTGATGGAAATGCTTCCCCTCACAGCCTCCCCCCATACACGTATACTCAGTGGCTTGACCTAAGCCTACTTCTAAACTGGACACTTTTGTAAATTTTCTTCTATCTTCTCCCTCATTTTTCTTTTCAAGCTTCAGACAATGCTCCAAAGGATATCTTGAGATTAAAAAAATTTTTTTATCCTTTACAACATACTCTTTTTTATTTTATTTTATTGAGATATAATTGACACATAACATTGTGTAAGTTTAAGGTGTGCAGTTTGTTGATTTGATACATTTATATATTGTAATATGATTAACACAGTAGCCTTAGCTAGTTAGCTAACACCTCTGTCATGGCATAATTATCATTGCATTTTGTGGTGAAAACATTTAAGATCTAGTCTCTTAGCAACTTTGAAGTATATAATACAGTATTGTTGATCATAATCACAATGCTCTGCATTATATCTACAGAACTTATTCATCTTCTAATGATATTTTTCTACCCTTTGGTCAACATCTCCCCAATTCCCCCACCCCCAGCCCCTGGAAACCACCATTCTACATTCTGTTTCTGCAAGCTTAGCTTTTTTAGATTCCGAATATAAGTGCTACAGTATTTGTCTTTCTCTGTCTGACTTATCTCACTTAGCATAGTGTCCTCAAGGTCTATCCATGTTGTTATAAATGGCAGGATTTCTGTCTTTCTCATGGTTGAATAATATCCCAATGCATACCTGTGTGTGTGTGTGTGTGTGTGTGTGTGTATTTCACATCTTCTTTGTTCATTCATCCATTCCATTGACAAACATTTAGGTAGTTTCCATATCTTGGCTATTGTGAATAATGCTGTAATAAACATGGGGTGAAAATATATTTTTGATATCCCGTTTTTATTACCTTTGGGATTACTGGATTACATAGTAATTCTACTTTTAATTTTGGGGGAAACCTCCATACTGTTTTTCATAGTGTCTGAACCGATTTACATTCCCACCAACAGTGCACAAGGGTTCTCTTTTCTTCACATCCTCGGCAACACTACTTATTATCTCATGTCTTCTTGATGATAGCCATTCTGACAAGTGTGAGGTTATAGCTCATTGGGGTTTTGACTTGCATTTCCCTGATGATTAGTGATGTTGAACATCTTTTCATATTCCTGTTGGCCATTTATATGTCTTCTTTGGAGAAATGTCTATTCAGTTTCTCTGCCCATTTTTTAATCAGATTGTTTGTTTTTTGTTATTGAGTTGTATGAGTTCTTTATATATTTTGGATATTAACCCTTTATCAGACAGATGGTTTGCCATTGAATAACTTCCCTAATATTAATTCTTTGGTTAGCACTTTCAAAGGGCTTGAATATTTTCATGATTCTGGACGTTTTGTATGTTGATGTCCAAAAGGTAAAGGTTTCTATCAATCTTCATTGCCCCCCCATAGCATAACAATTTGCTAGTTCACCACAAAAGTAAAATGCCAAATTACTCCATTTTGCTGTTTTTGATTATACAGCAGATGAAAACATTCCATCTGTATCCTCATTTCTGATTACAATTTGTTCTTCCTTACTTGAGAATTTTTCTGTACTAATATATATTATAATCTGTAATTGTTTTATTATCAATATGTGTAAATTCAACAGGTATTTTAGATATCATCACCATTGCTGATGATTTTAGCCTTTTTTTTTCTAAATCTGACTTAAATTTGTTTGTTTTACTTTACTGTAGAGAACATTTTCATTTTATGGGAGATAAAACTGTTGGATTTTTCCTTTAAGATTATATTACTTCAAAATGTATAAGTATTTTCTCATAAAGTGTTGATTTTATTTTCATTTTCTGTGCTTAGATTATATGTAAGTCCTTTATCCATTAGGAATTTATACTAGTATATAGATGCAAAGGATTTATTGAAATTTTCATTCCCTCAAAAATTAGCTAATTTTACAAACATCATTTATAAAATGGTCACTTCTTTCCAATTATATAATGCTACAATTTTACAAGTCATATGGGTACCTACACATACAGGTTTTCCCTTCTGTCTCATTGATCCATTTGTCTGATTTTGTACAAGCACCATGCTGTGTTATGTTTTGCTGCTGTAAAATATAGTTTTATACCCAAAAGAGCTAGCATCTGCTAATTCATTAAGCCATTATTTGACATGTATATGCCCAAATATATTTTATAATAATTTTACTTTGTTGCAGAGAATTTCCTTTTGATGTTTTATTTCGGACTAGATTAAATATGTACATTAACTTATGGACTAAAGACATGTTAAGCAAATGGCTTTTTTGAACACTTAGTGAAATTTCCTAATACTCACAGCCACCCATTAGGAATCAAAGAAAAAAAGGTGATTACCTTGTGTCTCTACTGAGTACGTAATTTTGATACTGTTCCCTTTGGACTGAGTTTCTTACCTCGCAGAGGTCTGGGTATGAGTGTTATGGAGAAAAATCACGAGATTTTCATTTCCACTTTCTGACAGCGACGTTAAACAAACAGGGCAATAGCAAATCAATGACTGGCATTGGATTTAGATTTCACCTGCAAACAAAGCATGCAGTGCCACACGGAGCTTGGGTGCATAATCATGCCTCATAACAAGAAAAGGGTCGAGGCAATTACGCAGGGCAGTCACGTTGCGGTGCCAGCCTTTTTCCTCGCTCAGTTCAAATATTATTGCTTTTAAATGTCAGCATATCACCATTGTAAGCATGTGTACTTATTAAAACTTCTTCTTCCTGAGACATTTCAGGTGGACACCTTGGAGCATGATATGTATTTAAAATGTTAATCACAACTCCAGAAACAGCGAAGCTTGGGTTGGAGCTGAATTGTCTAGGAGAGAACCGAATTTAATTAAGGTCCTGCCATAGGTGTGCAGTGTTAGGCATGTTCAATTCTCGTGCGCTCTCTATGAGGGCGGGATGTTTCTAAATTCCCACTTTACAGGTGATAAAATGACGTTTCAGACTCTGGGGATCAAAGTGAGCCTTAAAGGACACCCAAGACACTGCCCCATCCATTCCTTGCTCACGGGCGTCTTTAATATCTTGCTAACATTGCAGAGAAGTCTTTCTGAATACACATGTCTGGACATCTCTGAGGATATGAGCTCATGCCTCTTCCTCCAAAGGGAGCTCAGTCCATTCTGGTCTGACCGTTTAAAAGCAAACAAACAAAACAGCACTCTTGAGATCTAACTATATCCAGTTTCCTGACCCTTTCTGACCTTAGGCTCTATTTGTGTCTTCTAAAGTCAAGGAGAAAAGTTCTTATCTCTCTGTTCAGATATGACTCAAAGGCATCTCAGGGACCAATCATTCCCACTGAGTGACAAACTCAGCATTTATGAGACAGAGAAACTGGCACCTGTTCTGATATCCTCACTGTTAGGAACTCAAAGTGCACTGTCTCTTTTTCAAAAGACCACATCCTTCATCCTAAAGGTATCGAGGAAAACTGGTTTCCCCCCAAATGTCAAGGCTTTCACTGAAAAATCCCTGAACCTCACCTTGAGCCCAGGGAAAACTGTGTCCTCAGCATCCATTTCTAAGATCTCTGTCTTCCAGGAACATATCACCTTTCCTCTTCCTAGAAAGTGGAGGGAAGCCAGAATTTTACATTATTGTTCTTTTCTCCTTTGAAACCTCTCAGGTGATAGCTTTTCAATGTCTTGTTTGATCCACCCTGGAGTCCCTCGGAGAATGTATGGGTGGCTTGTCCCTTGGCCAGTCTTCCTGAAATCTCATTTCTCTTGGCTCTGCTTCAGAGAGGAGCTGGAGACCAGACCATTCCAGGTTATGCCCTCTAATGAGGGCCTAGAGTAACAGCATCAGGGTAGGGGATTTGATGTCAGGAATGATCAACATCCAATCACTGTGAAATTATTTTCTGACTCCAGCTGACCACGCACTTTTCTTTGCAGCTGCAACTTCATTTAATGGAGGAGTGAGTTTCCAGCAAGAAAAGGTCAACATTTCCATTCGGGCATTCAAACATCTCCAAGATGGGTTTGAGGCTTTAGTGTTCTATTGATTCAGCCATCCCCATGCTGAGCACAGAACTTTGCCCAGAATAGATGGGCTGTGTCAATCAAAGCTCACCAGTGGGGCTATTTATTTTCCCTTTGATTCGTGGGACTATCAAATATTGAAGTTGAAGGGGGACTGAGGTAATTCTACTTTGGTATAAATGTGCAAATAGGACTTTACTTTCACAACTGTTATATTACTGAAATTAAAATTCATAAAGAACACTGAAATGACAAGGTTTTCTCCTGCATGCATTTAGCAAATATCCACTAAACATGAAAACTCCAAAGTAGGGATCTCCAGAGGAGGCACTAAATCTGTCTAAAAGAAACTATCATAATTAAGTGACATAGAAATATAAAGCACTGTTGATCAGGGAAGAGGCAGTCTTTGATTTGGAATATAACAGAGATTGGTGGCATTTGTACATGCAGAGATGAAGGATGCTCTCCTGATGGAAGGAGTAGTAGTAGTTTACCTAACTGATGTTAATAATGATAGCAACTTCTCTAATTTTATACTTTTTGTGTACTTTTATGGCATTTAGTTGCATCCTGTAATGTTTTTATTTAAAAAAGCTATTTTTATGTTACACATGTAAGTTTCTTCTCTCAATAGTGTAAACTATACGATAGATGTTGTTTATCAAATTTTTTATGAACCCTGTATTTTGGGAGCTTTGTTTTTTTCAGGTTTTCTCCTTCTAATCTCCCTAAGGTGGGATTTTCACTCTGAGTGGATCATCTCCACTCCCACCACACATACACACTCACACTTAAAAGATTCAGTTTTTCTGGTACCTTGGAAATTCTTTGTTCTCCAAGTTTGCCTTTGTCTTTCCATTCCTAGCTAACCCGCTTTAATTTCAAACATGTTTAAGTAGCAGTGAATGTATCAAATAAACACTAAAGAAAATGATTCAATCAGTTATAATCATATCCCCATACCCAAAGGCTATTTATAAACCTTCTAATAAAATGCCTGCCCTTTACTTTGTGTGTTCGGATCTCCAGTATCTTTACATCTCCAGCACCTTGGCTAATTGATTTCATAGGTTTTATGTTTTACTTTTTTTTGGTAAAGAAAAGGATCAATTTCTCCCTCTTTAAGCTTTTTATTCTTTTTTCCTTTGAACTTTTCTTTATAGATGTCCAGATTCTGACTTTCCTGAACCAGAATATAATACCTATGTTTAATATAAATTATATATATCATCTCTTGAAAAATGTATGCATAATCATTGACTATATAGGGTGACTGAGAAATTACTAAGTCTACATATGTGTACGTTCTGTAGCAGGAGGAGAAGAAAAACCCGAGCAGATTAAGTCATCTTGTCCCTGTTGTGTTGCTGTGTGACGTGAGTTAGAATGGACATAGCTCCTTCCACCCTTTGTGTTTGGAAACTGGCTGTGCAGAATGCAATCATGAGCTCATCTTGACTGGTCCCCAAGGTGATGCTTCAGGTGTGCTTAGGAGCAGGTCCTCTGATCTTTTCTGCACCTCCTCATTTAGCTGACCTCAGCTCACTCTCTGGCAGTGACCCTGAAGAAGTCCCCATTTGCCTGGGAAAAGTTGTGCATTGGACGGTGACTCTATGCATGCCCCCACTCTGTGTTCCTCTGCCGCCCTGTCCTCTGGTCCTAGGATAAGCCCCTTCCCTGGGATCCACATAGGGCTGCATAGACATGGCCAGCAAGGTGCATGAAGGTTGTGTTGAAGATCTGATTATAGCAGAAAGAAGTACAGCCTATTTGCCCCCTCCTTTGGACACAGGCCACACTGAACGCCTCTACAGAAATGAGATTTTCTCACCCTGATTCTTTCCTGCTCAAGATGACTTCCTCCCAGGGCGATTGATAGCTGGAGTCCCCATTCCCTTTAAGAAACGCTCCCCTCACCTCCATCCCTAACACTCCCTACAGGAGACCCCCATGAGACCCTATCACAGTACACAGACACCAGCACATTTCTCAAGATATGAGTTACTAAATCTCTTATATCCCCACATGTGGGATGACCTCAGCCTATACCAGTTCTCTGTAGTCTCTCCTCCCCAAAGCCTTCAGAAAATCTTGATGCCAGTAGTTTCCTTATCACGACCAAAGAGAGAGCCAACCTTGCACAATAAACTGATTCATTAACTTCATCCTGTCTCTCCATAGTTATGTGCAGCTCATCTTTCTTCTTGATTCCATTCTTTTCATATTCCCGTGGACTTTGGACATAGAAATTAAATTCAGCAAACATTTCCTGAGTCCCTGTGATGAACCTGAACTTGAGTCAGCACTGTGGTTAGGACTAATTTTAAGAAGAGAGGTCAGAGGAAAGGTTCTGAAGGAATATCTGCAAGGAGAAGAGTAACCTAGTTTGGCTGGAGTATGTGGGAGGATGTCATGGAGGTAGTATCATAGACGTTGGCTCTTGAATAAAGGTGATTATCCAAGAACAATCAACCACTTATTATTCAGGTATATGCCAGGAATATTCTCTATTTGTAAATGATTGATGTGATGATATTTCCTTTCATCTCTTGGGTGATACCCAGCAGCTCATTCCATTAATTCTTACCTAGAGACTCTGGCATACATACTCTCTCTGTGTCTTAATATTTATCTTTCTAAGAACTCCTATACACTGCATAGAAATGTAAATTGATGTGGAAGTCTTGCAAAGCAATTTGACATTAATGTATCAAGAGTCTTAAAAATGTTCATACATCACACCACCAGGTTCCACATATATGCATTAATATACGATATTTGTTTTTCTCTTTCTGACTTGCTTCACTCTGTATGACAGTCTCTAGATCCATCCACATCTCTACAAATGACCCAATTTTGTTCCTTTTTATGGCTGAGTAATATTCCATTGTATATATGTACCACTTCTTCTTTATCCATTCATCTGTCGATGGGCATTTAGGTTGCTTCCATGACCTGGCTATTGTAAATAATCCTGCAATGAACATTGGGATGCATGTGTCTTTTTGAATTACGGTTTTGAATTACGGTTTTCTCTGGCCCAGTAGTGGGATTGTGGGTCATATGGTAATTCTATCTTTAGTTTTTTAAGGAACCTCCATACTGTTCTCCATAGTGGCTGTATCAATACATTCCCACCAACAGTGTGAGAAGGTTCCCTTTTCTCCACACCCTCTCCAGCATTTTTGTTTGTAGATTTTCTGATGATGCCCATTCTAACTGGTGTGAGGTGATAGCTCATTGTAGTTTTGATTTGCATTTCTCTAATAATTAGTGAAGCTGAGCAGCTTTTCATGTGCTTCTTGGCCATCTGTATGTCTTCTTTGGAGAAATGTCTATTTAGGTCTTCTGCCCATTTTTGGGTTGGGTTGTTTGTTTTTTTAATATTGAGCTGCATGAGCTGTTTATATATTTTGGAGATTCATCCTTTGTCCGTTGATTTGTTTGCAAATATTTTCTCCCATTCTGAGGGTTGGCTTTTCATCTTGTTTATGGTTTCCTTTGCTGTGCAAAAGCTTTTAAGTTTCATTAGGTCCCATTTGTTTATTTTTGTTTTTATTTCCATTACTCTAGGAGATGGATCAAAAAAAGATATTGCTGTGATTTATGTCAAAGTGTGTTCTTCCTATGTTTTCCTCTAAGAGTTTAATAGTGTCTGGTCTTACATTTAGGTCTTTAATCCAGTTTGAGTTTATTTTTGTGTATGGTGTTAGGGAGTGTTCTAATTTCATTCTTTTACATGTAGCTGTCCAGTTTTCCCAGCACCATTTATTGAAGAGACTGTCTTTTCTCCATTGTATATCCTTGCCTCCTTTCTCATAGATTAGTTGACCGTAGGTGCGTGGGTTTATCTCTGGGCTTTCTATCCTGTTCCACTGATCTATATGTCTGTTTTTGTGCCAGTACCATATTGTCTTGATTACTGTAGCTTTGTAGAATAGTCTGAAGTCAGGAAGTCTGATTCCTCCAGCTCCATTTTTTTCCCTCAAGACTGCTTTGGCTATTCGGGGTCTTTTGTGTCTCCATACAAATTTTAAGATTTTTTATTCTAGTTCTGTAACAAATGCCACTGGTAGTTTGATAGGGATTGCATTGAATCTGTAGATTGCTTTGGGTAGTATAGTCATTTTCATAATATTTATTCTTCCAATCCAAGAACATGGTATACAGGCTTCTTTTTTTTAATGTGTAATATTTGCAGTCAATTTTTAAAAGGCACCTTTTTATCAAAAAGTTTTTCTTGTCCTTGCCAGGGCGATGTTTTGTGCACACGCGCAGAGCCCAGATGTCTCCGTTTGCCTCCCTTCATTATCAGACTCGGGTGCTCATAAATTTCACATTTGAGGCTTCTCAGCCCACACACACAACATCAGACACAGAGGCCAACTCGCTCCCTCCCTGGTCAGGGTCATTTCTACCCAGCCCACCCACAGAGCACAGAGAGTCTGGCTACTTTAATATACAATAAACATACATATTTCTGTGACTTCTCTGGTGTTCCTGAACCCTGAATTGTGCTAAAGAGAAAATTCCAACTTGTTTGATACAAACTTTGGTCTTGATTCAGCTGTTACTCCTACGCCTCTCTCATTTGGCATGAGTTTGGTGTCCCACAAATGTCAATATCAGCTCTTTTTGGAAGGTCTCTGCACCTGGCACTGCCAGCCTTCTGCTATCTTAGCAAAGTTTTGCCGCAAGATTTCCATAAACACCTGGACTTCATGTTTAGCAACGCCAGTGCATTCTTCCCACATTGGATGGACTCTTTCTCACATTTTGTGATGACATGCTCATTGTTGCCCCAGGTTTTCCACTGCCTACAGCTCTCATGTACCCCTGATCATCCAGCCTGAGATTTAGTCCAGGTAAGGAAGCGAGACTGCTAGTAGCCTCCTCCACAGTTTGGTCTGCTACTGAAACATACATAATCTGATGCTGGTCATTGTCTTGTCACTTTCTCTCTACCTTTCCTTTTTCCAGAAGAACTCCAGCATGGGCAATTTTGCTGAGTATAATTAATCAATAAACAGACATGTATTGAGTGTCTGCCACTTGAAAAGTGTAGTGCCAGCTTCATAGGAAAGTTAGGGAAAGAAAAATGGGCATCCTTACCCTCAGAGATTGAATAGTCTAGTGAGGGAGATAAGATAGGTTTGGTTAGCATCTAAACCTAAGGCATAGCAGGTAAGTGATGCAGAGGAAGGAAGGAAGGAAGGAAGGAAGGAAGGGAGGAAGGGAGGAAGGAAACTAATATTTATTAAGCCCCTTCCATATGCTAAGCACATACAAATGTGGTACAGAGAAATAAAGTCAATGATTTGAAAGAAGTCAATAAATACTCACAATTGTATTTATTTTTATAGAAAGAACAGAAAGATAAATGAAAACTCAGTGCATGGGGGAAGGGTGAATTTGGAGCAGAATTTCAAAAATCCAGGCTTAAGCGATGTAAGTTTGTATAGATAAAATTAAAGTGACAAGGTAAGCAAATAGAGATCATGTGTGGACAAAACATCACTCATTCCCTGATTTGGTATATTATACACTTGTTGTGGGAAGAAAATAATTCCAAGACTTCTAAAATGGTGGAGTAAGGAGGTTGGTGGACCCTTTCCCTAGCAAAAAAATAAATTTAACTGGTGGAAATTATAAAAAATAAAACAAAACAAAAAAAGATTACTTAAGGTATCTGGAAATGGTTTCAAGGACATACTCAAATGAAGAAATATGTATTCAAGAAAATTTACTAAATTTCAATATGAAAAGCAAGAGTCTGTGGCATCTGAGCCAGGACCTGCTACCTTTCCCCGCTAGCTCCATGTTACAAAAAACTCTACCCTGGGCACTCTACTCTGGACCCAAGAAGAGAGAGGCTCCCCCTTCCCCAGCTCACAGTGCGGGGTTACTGGTCCACCTGGGAGAGGCAGGCTGCTTGCGGGGTTTTTATCCCCCACCCCTATGTCACAGAGTCTCTATTCTCTATTTCAGTCAATAGGCTAAAAGGTGTGAGGCTCTTTTCCCTCCATCCATCCCTCACTCCTAGGAGAAGAGAATGCTTCCAGCCCCAACCCTCCATCAACTCCTCCCCATCACCTCCACCCCAGTTCATTCATAGAGAGGAGGTTCTATTCTGGGAGAGGCAAATTGAGAAGACCATGGACTTCTGCTTCCACACAGTGTCCAATAATGGAGCATTGGTGTCACTCTTGGAAAACTGGGTCCCATCCCCAGTTCTGTGCAGTGCCCAGGGGAAAGGCAGGTCATAAAGACAAGAGCTCCACACTCTGCTTCCTTACCTATGAGTGCTATGGTCTGAATGTTTGTGTTTCCCCCAAATTCATATGTTAAAGTTCTTACCCTCAAAGATGATGGTTTTAGTAGGTGGGGCCTTTGGGAGGTACTTAAGTCACGAGGGTATAAAAGAGGCTCCAGAGAGATGCCTACCCCCTTCCACCATGGGAGAACACAGTGAGAAGGTGCTGGCTGTGAAACAGGAAGATGGTCTTCATCCAACCATGCCGGCACCCAGATCTTAGACTTTCAGCCTCCAGAACTGTGAGAAATAAATGTTGTTGTTGATAAGATAGCCAGTCTGTTTTGTTATAGCTGCCCAAAAGGACTAAGACAATAGATGTTGTGGAGAACAAATGAGATCTTGGTGGAGAGCAATTAAGAGGAGGCTGGTAGATCCATTGTAGAAGCAAAATGGCAGAGCCAACAGAAGTTCAATAGAGAGAACCATGTAAACAGACAGAAAAGAACATAGGCAAAACATTCTCTGACATAAATCGTAGCAGTGTTTTCTTAGGTTAGTCTCCCAAGGCAATAGAAAGAAAAGCAAAAATAAACAAATGGGACTAATCAAGCTTACAACTTTTGCACAGCAAAGGAAACCATAAACAACACAAAAAAACTACAGAATAAGGGAAAATATTTGCAAATGATGCGACTGACAAGGGATTAATTTCCAAAATATACAAACAGCTCATACAGCTCAATATCAAAAAAAACAAACAACCCAATCAAAAATGATGGGCAGAAGATCTAAATAGACGTTTCTGCAAAGAAGACATATAGATGGCCAACAGGCACATGAAAAGATGCTCAACAATGCTGATTATTAGAGAAATGCAAATCAAAACTGCAATGAGGTACTACCTCACACCAGTCAGAATGGCCATCATTAAAAAGTCTACAAATAAATGCTGGAGAGGGTGTGGTGAAAAGGGAACCCTCCTACACTGTTGGTGAGAATGTATATTGGTGCAGCCACTATGGAGAACGGTATGGAGGTTCCTTAAAAAACTCAGAAAAGAGTTACCATATGATCCAGCGATCCCACTCCTGGGAATATATCCAGAGAAAACTCTAATTGAAAAAGATACATGCACTGCAGTATTCATAGCAACACTATTTACAATAGCCAAGACATGGAAGCAACCTAGGACAGAATCTATTTACCTGTGGTAATCACTTCAGTTGTTTGTTTCATCAAACAGGTTTTTGGACTTCAGACTTCAGCTGTATCCTCTCCCCTGGAACTATTCTGTATTGATAAGGCTCTAAAAATCCTTCTCTGGTCACAAAGTAAAGACCCCAGCCCTACCAGAAAAGTTTATTTTCTTAAATTTAAGTAAAGTAGCAACTAAGAGGTGAGAGTTTAGGCACAGGTTGGAAAACCTTCCTTGCTGCCCACATCAGGAATGAGCAGGACTGCTTGGGGCAGGTCTGCTAGCCTGGAGTGGAAGTGCACAAACAGATGATGGAAATGTACTCATACAGCTGTATGAACAGATGCAGTGAACTTTCTGTACCCCCACAAATGCCAGATGGGCCTAAAAGTGATGAATATGGACGTATCAAGAAAATGTCCCTTCTCACACTCAAAATGAAGGAGGTCTCCCTAATCACCAGAGGTTGGGCACCAACATATTCAGCTGCCCAATTCCCCTATTTGAGCATTTAAGTGAATTCCTCTCCAAGAAGTGTTGGCCTATCGTTGCTTAGACTACGAAGCAGATGGAGTGTAGTTTATAGTTCAATCAGGAATCCAAATTAAAGTCATTGGCTTGTTCTTAATGGGATTAATGGGAGTTGATGAATACATCCTGGCAGCTTGAGAAGCTGCCTGGTTTTGGCATTAAGCCCACCCTATGTTAAGTACACATAGGTATGCCAAGTGGCTAGGTCCCCACCTTCTGAGATTTCAGATCTGGACCAGGAAGCTTGCTGGGAGGATGGCACAGGATGAAGATGCTCTTGTTTATTAAGGCCCCAAAGTTTTGTATCCTATTACTTTTTTTTCCATTTCTTTTATTGGGGTGTAAGTTATATGCAGTAAAATTTACACTTTTAAGAGCAGAGTTCTGCCAGTCTTGACAAATATAGACAGTTACATAACTACCACCATAATTAAGATATAGAAGAAAATTCCCCCATCTCTCTTAGTAGTTGACTTCCCCCCTACCCCCAACTCTTGGCAAACACTGGTCTGCTTACTGTTCCTATAGTTTTCTTTTTGTAAAAAGGTCATATAAATGGAAGCATGCAGTATGCAGCCTTTGAAGCTGGATTCTTTCACTGAGCATAAATGCTTTTGAAACTGATCCATGTTGTTAACTGTATGAATAGTTCATTCTTCTTATTGGATGTACCACAGTTTATCCATTCCCAGTTGTTTTTATTTCACTTGTTTAAATACCTCAGAGTAGGTATGCCTCACTTTAAGAAAAATTGCTGAAAGGTTTTCCAAATCGGTTGTAATATTTTGCACACAACCAGAAACGTATGAGAATTCCAGTTGGTCCATGTTCTCGCCAACACTTAGTATTTTTGTTGTTGTTTTTGTTTATTTGTTTTATGTTACCGATTCTGAGAGGTGTCTAGTGGTGGTTTTCATTGTGGCTTCAATTTGCATTTCCTTAATGACTAATATGTTAAGCACCTTTTCATGTGTTTATTTGCCATCCATACATCTTCTTTAGTTTAAAAAAAAAAAAGCTAGATTTTCTTAAAATGGGGCTGTGTCAAAATATTCATTGTGATGTTGAGAAGTATAGGTGTTTAGACCTATAATACCCACACCCAACCCTAACATTCCTGGGTTTGGTAAGAGTATTTAGAAATTGAAAAAATAAATAAATGAAGGACCCTTAGATTTTAGATTTAAATCCCCAACAATCAATGTATAAGCAATACCCCTAATCAGTGATTCTATAATATCTCCTTAAATACCACCAGTAATGGGGAGCTTATTATTTTCCAAAGCATAAATTCCATAGTCCTTCCTTACACTGAGAATAATTTTTAAAATTATTATTCCCACCCACTATACTACCTGGAGGAAGCCTAACCCCATCCCACAGGATAATCCTTGGGATTATTGTCAGTCCTAAACACATCCAGACAGGTCTATTTTCTAGACTACCAGGACTGTACCTTTGGCCTTTATCCTTGTGAAATGGTTTCAAGATCCTTTATCACTTAAATGTCAATTTGTTAGTACTTTTTGACAACTGGGGTTTTCATATCTAGAAACGATTCTGTAGTTGTGATGTGACTAGGGCAGACAGACATCTATTATCTTCCCCTTTATTCTGTTGAACAAATAAAGGAATGTACCTATAAAATAAAATGATTATTTAGAGAAGGTATTAATGCCATACTGAAAGCTCTGAGCGGGTTGGCTAGGATAATGCCTGCAGTAAACTCTAGTCAGAACTTCTGTCTGCTCAAGATGGCTAACTTGTCCTCCTTCCTCTTGTATCTCTTTTCTCTAAGAAATCTATTTCATGTGGTACAACTGAGGCTGCTCTCTTCCTACCCACCCCTGTGTAACAACATGTCATAAGCATTTACCGTGTCACCATGTTACTTAGTCATTTTGGAATCATCACTTTTGATAGCTACATATTAATCCATTGAGAGACTGTGCCATAATTCCTTAGCTCACTTCACGTTGCTGGACATTTAATTTGCTTCGATACCACTGACCACTCTTATGAATATACACATGCATGTATTTTTCCGTATTTGGGTGACATCCCTGGATAGAGTCTCAGTAGTAGAATGACTGCTCCTGTGACATTTTGGCTTATGATACAGATTACCAAATTGATATTCCAAAGTAGTATACCAATTTACATTTCTGCCATCAGAACACTAATGTGTTTGCTTCTCTGAATTCTTGCCAGGACAAGCATTATAATTTTAGCTGTTTGTATTTGTTTTTATCTTGGTTTCATTGAAATACAGCAGTTTAAATGCTACTTTAGTTTAGTATATATTTGTTTGATTACTAGTCAGTGACGATATATACATGATTTTTCTGGGCTGTTGCTAGTCAGTGCAGTTACTCTTTTGCAGTTTGTTCATAATCTTTACTCATCTGTCTATTAGTACTTTATTGACTTATTTGAGCCATCTGGGTATTAAAGATGGGATCCCTTTACCTGCCGTATTTCACATACGTATTTTCCCATCTCTCTCTTTGCCTTTCTAGTTCAGTTGTCTTTGCTTTAGCTGTTCCCACTGCTTGAAATACTCTTACACCAGATGTCTGTGTGATTAGCTGCTCCTCCCCTTCAGGACTGTACTCAAATACCAGCTTCTCACTGAGGACTTCTCTGGCCAGACGATATAAAATTTGAGTAACTTCTCCTCCACTTGACAATTCTTTTCCACTTTCTTTTTTTTTTTTTTCCTCCTTACCACTTTTCACTGTACAACTATATATAACTTTAATTATAATTACAACTGTATATACTGTATTATCTATTACTGATTTGTTGTGCTTACTGTCTGTCCTCTCCCATCACCAGAATGAAATAGCAGAATACTTTTGCTAAATATTAATCAAACCTGATTCTTCTTATATTCTCTACCCCACACTATTCTATTAAAACAAACAAACAAAAAAAAGGCTGCCAAAATGTTTTGAGCTTCTAGCCTCAAGGATATCTGCCCTGGAGAAAGCAGACATAGCCTAAAGTCAAATAGCTTTTCAAACTGTTTTGTAAAACATGAAACCCAATGAAGAAATAATAGCAGTGAGAGGGGAGACATTTAAGTTTCCACCTCCACCCTCAACTGAGGTAAAAAGGTGTGATGTCCATCTTACTGGGCTGCCCCACAAGACCCACAAGGTGTCTGCTGAGACTGCACTGAGGTGGAGATTAAAGGTCTTTCCTCCATTTTCCAGAAGGTTCCCGGATTCCAGTGCAACCCTGAATAGGAAATTGAGGGGCAATAAAGGCTGGGGTGCACTTCCTCCAGTTTGGCAGAATGAACATGCCCCTGGAGATTAAACAGACTTAAAAAGAAAAAGGACAGTGGTATTCTTTGTAGTACCAAGGTTGCTGTCTGAGGTACAAAATCTATACAATTTCCCTAGTCAGAGAGCTGTTGGTCACAGCCTGACCCACCTTGAGCTGAACTCATGAAACCAAAGCAACAGAATTTGGTACATATTCCAGGTAGGAGGTTTTGCCCACTGACAGCTGACCTGAGAGGGACTTTTTCATCCAAATGTGGCAGACTTGACTGGGGACTTGAAGGACATATTTTAATGGGATATAAAGTAAGATAAGCAACCAATGGTGATTTCCAAGAAATTGTGTTTGGGGGTTTCTTCTGGCAGAATCAAGGTCGTGCCCTGGTCAACATTAATGGCTAGAGGAGTCTCAGACCTATTGCTACTTGTTTTTCAAATCTCCATTTACTTAATGGGGAGTCCTGTGGGTTATGAAATGATTTACCCCAGATGGTTCTGTCACTGTCAGTCACATTCTGCAGCACACGGATCCCCATCCATTCTATCTTTACTCCACGTGGACAGGGGACTGTTTGCAGTGGGATAGCATTCACTTTGGTTCCATGTACCTATGAGGAATGTTTTACCTCATACCTTTCAGATTAGCTCAGAACTTTGTTCTGTAGACCAGAAGCATCAGCAACACCTAGGAACTTGTTAAAAATGTATAATCCCAGGCTTCATTCCAGACCTGCTGAGTCAGTTTTCAACAAGATCCCAAATTGGTTCACATGCACATTCAATTTTGAGATGTGTTGGCCTAGACTAGTCACTGGAGAAGGCTTCTCAGCCCTCACTGTACATGCATTAGAATCCCAGGGGGGAGGAATTGCCCCTGAGGCACTGGCCTTGGGTGCAAAATACAAGGGAGCTCTGAAAATTCAATTATCAAGACAAACAAAATTTAATGCAAACTTTTTTTGAAAGTCAGAATTAATGCAAAAAATACATGATGAAGAAAATATCAACTCTTTAAATAAAGACAGAATTAGTATTACTAATTTTTCCTTTTTATTCTGGCTCCAATATTTCTAGATAAGGCACTGCTTTAAAAAATACAGATGCATTAAGTACCATCTCATTCTGAATCAATCAGTCTGGGATGAGGGCAAGACATTATTGCTGTGGAGGAAGAAAATTTCCTCTACCCTTCTAGGTTCTTCTGGCTGGTCTGACTTAAATTGACATGAGACAAATTAACAGGAGAAAATCAAACAAAATTTAATAACATGTATATGTGGGAGAGACCCAGGAAAACTGAGTAACTTGCCAAAATGGCTGAAATCCTCAACCTCAAATACTATCTTTAGGTAAAGACAAAAGAGGATGTTGGGGCTAGTGGTGTGGTCCTTCAGTGGGGAGGACAGCAATTCACATGGAGCTGGAAAACCGAATGTTTGGTAAACAAATGTTTGCTGGGCCCTGCAGAGACAGTGGGGCACACAGAGGAGTTTTAACAATCGGACCTTGCTAGGTTCCTCCTGTCTATACACCTGGCTCATACCTTAGTTATCTATGGTGATGGCTCCCTTCTTTTAAGTGGTTAAGAAGAAGGCCAAAGGTTCTTTCTGAGTGTTTTGGGCCTTAAAAATAATCAGCCTAAATTGATTTTTATGCCAAAGAGACATATTTGGGGATGGCAAATTTTGCTCCCCTACATTATCAAGAACAGCAACAACAGTAAAGCCACTTGAACATTTTCTTTATTTTTTATTATGGAAAATGTAAAACAAAAGTAGAAAGAAGAGTGAGCCCACCTGTATCCATCAGATAGTTTCAGCAGCTACCGACACATGGACCATCTTATTTCACCCATATACCTTACTATTCCCCACCCCATCCCCAGCCCCAATTTATATGAAGTAAATTTCAGGCATCATAATATATGTATTCTGGTATGTGTTGTAAAAAGAAAAAAAACTCTTTAAATAAATGAATCACACTAGCAATAACATAATGACAAATTATTATCAAATATTAAATAATATCAAATATCCAATCAGTGTCCCAGTGTCCAAGTTTTCTTTTTCTTTTTAGCATTTTGTTTGTTAGAATAAAGATCTAAGTAAGACTGAATAAGTATCCAAGATACTTTGTTTGGTTGCTATATCCCCTAAGTCTTACTTAATCTCTAGGTTTCTCCTCCATCTGAACATCCCCAGCAGGCACTTGTTCTATTTTGCTTTTGTTTTCCCTGGGCAGTGATGAGTGTCCAGCTTATAATTAGGCGTTTAATAAATATTTGCTAATTTAATGAAAACATAAGTGGGGATTCATCCACACTATATAATATTATTTAAGTAATGTAATATAATTTAAGTAAGGGTTAAAAAAACTTTTTTGATATTGAATACTGCTCCTATGTTAAGTGAAACATACAGAACATCAAACTGTATAAACAATATAAACCCAATATTCTTTTTTTTTATTTTCAGTATTTCTGTATCCTGGGGAAGAGGGTTAAGGTTGCTTTTTAAAAATCAGTCTTAAAATTTAAGCCTGCAAAGATGGTAGAAGTTTATGTGGAGTACTGCTTTAAGATTAATGAGACTGAGTCTCAGGTCTCTTTCCTTTTCATTCCTTCCTACAGTAGGCTGATCACCTTTCTGCGGTTGTGGGAAAAGTCTCTATGAGCCACTGAAAACCTGTTACACTGTCAACATACTGTGGGATAAAATTATTGGTAGGATGACCATATAAATTATTATCCATAATGGGCCATTTTGGAGAATGAAAGGGGCACTCTTAAAAAAATTGCTCTAGAACCACAAACAAAAACTGGGACTGTCTCAGGGAGAACTAGCATACCCATAAGAAGTACCCTGCCCCTACTTGTTTCTAATAAACAAACAAACAAAAATTATGGCTATGGGATATTTGGATCTTTGGGACTTCAATTATCTTGCTGGAGAGTTAAAAAAAAAAAATCCCACACAGTGAGTGGTATCTAGAATATATTCTATTTCATTTGGAGTTTTACCCATAATGCTGAACAATTGAAAGGGAAGGACTATGAATATTAAATGGGTCTAATTTCTAGAACAGAGCAGGCTGCCAGTAAATTGTCCATTTGATTCTTGAGCCTGGGAATCACGTTCATGTTGCATTCATTACAGGTAAGATGTAAGAGCAGGTGTTTAACATTACCAGAATGACTAATAACTGCTTTAGTTCCTTTTTTACCACCCTGTCTGGGTATAATAATGCATCATAGTTTAAACAAAAATGTATCTCATTAACCAGAAACTCACTTCATAGCACAGCTTTCTACATCCTTTTGGGTCATTAAAATGGGATTTTGAAGCTTTCTTCTTTTTTTTTTTTTAATTTATTTTATTTATTTATTTATTTATATTTTTGGCTGCATTGGGTGTTTGATGCTGAGCGTGGGCCTTCTCTAGTTGCAGCGAGCGGGGGCTACTCTTTGTTGCGGTGCTCAGGCTTCTCATTGTGGTGGTTTCTCTTGTTGTGGAGCATGGGCTCTAGGTGCATGGGCTTCATTAGTTGCGGCACTCGGGCTCAGTAGTTGTGGCGCACAGGCTTAGTTGCTCCACAGCATGTGGGATCTTCCCAGACCAGGGCTTGAACCCGTGTCCCCTGCATTGGCATGCGAACTCTTAACGACTGCGCCACCAGGGAAGCCCCTTGAAGCTTTCTTTCACTTAAACATTGGGAACCCTCAAAAGAGGGTCCTCAAAAGAGCTCATCTGGCCTCAAAAATGGCCAGATGAGCTCTTTGTGCACTCATGTAGTGCTGTATTCACTTCATCTAGAGTCGCTTCTTTAGCACTGGGGATGCCAAGCTGTTCAGTGCTGTAACATTTGGGATGCTGGAAAAGCTAGAGGGAAAACCCCAATAAGGGGTTAACAGTTGCTGATCAATCATGGCTCTGAGTATCTGAAATGCCTGTATTCAAGGAGTGAATGCAGTTATACTGTCTTCTCTAATCCTCATTTGGTTGACAACGTCATTGCTATTAATAATTGGAACTGAAAGAAGAAGTTGAATGAAGTCTCACTCGATTAAAACTAAACATTAAAAACCTAGGGTTGATAATGCTTATTGTTATGCATTCATTAGTTCAACAATTATTTATTGAGCTCTTTTATATGTCAGGCACTGTTCTAGATTCTGTGTGTACAGATGAACAACACAAAACCACTGTTTTCATGGAATTTTCATCCTGGTGGGACGGGGGACACAAATAATAAACAATACATAGATATCAATTATAATGTCAAGTAGTGCTAATTGCAGTGAAAGAAAAAATGAGATAAGGGGCTTGGAAAGGGACTCAGAGAGAAGGGATATTATTTTACATAAGGTGGTCAATGGAGGCCTTTCTGAGGAGGTGACATTTAAGTAGAGCAATGGTGGATGTAAGGAGAAAGTCAATGTATCTGGGCAGGAAAAAAACACCTGGCAGTAAAAAACTGACTCAATGGCTGGTAACTCTGGAGTTCAGGTTTCTTAGAACTGAGAGTAAGGTCATAAGCAGAAGATCCATATTTTCTTTTCAGATCCTCTTGTTGGTCCTCTGATTCTTGAAGCAACGTAACAACTTCTAGGACCTCAGTTCTTTTATCCATAAGTGGACTGGTTGGACATCATCAGTGTTGCCCCAACTCTCAGGATACCGCTGAATTCAACATCACCCTCCTCCCCCCACCCTCTTCCCAGTCAACATATTTGAATAACTGTTTAAATAATATACATTTATCTTTAAATAGCTCATTTTTTATCTAAACAGATGTATTTTTAAAGGTTTCTGCACCCAATTCCAGTGGAGGGTGGAATTTCCCCACCAACAAGCAATCACTGGACACAAACTGGATATCCTACAAGTCAATTCAATTTTGAAACTATTCTGGAGATGGTGTTGTTACCGAACCACAGGTTGAAGGCTCAGGCCTACAGGACTGTTGGCCCTCACCCTGACCTATTTCAGATGCCAATCACAAGTTCAAGTTGTCACCTGTGCTTCTCACTGATTGGCTATAAATTGGTGGTTCCAACAACCCCTTCCTTGGGTTTGATTAATTTGCTAGAGCAGCTCAGGGAACTCAGAGAAACATTTTACTTACTTGGTAACTGGTTAATTATAAAAGGATATAACTCAGGAACAACCATATGGAAGAGGTGCATAGGGCAAGGTAAGGGGAAGGGGCATGGAGCTTCTAAGCTCTCCAGGTACACCGCTCTCCCCAAATCTAACATATTCACCAACCTGGAAGCTCTCAGAACCCTCTGCTTTTGGGTTTATGGGAGACTTCATTACATAGGTATGGTTGACTAAATCACTGGCAATTAAATCATTGGTGGTTAGATTCAAACTCCAGCCTCTCTCCCCTCCCTGGATGGTCAGCAACCAGCCCCCATATCCTTAGGTGTGTTCAAAAGGTCACCTAATTAACATAACAAAAGATACCTCTCTCTCTCTCTACTTAGGGAATTCTTTTTTTTTTTTTTTTAAATACATCCTTATTGGAGTATACTTACTTCACAATGCTGTTTCAATGTCCGTTGTACAACAAAGTGACTCATCCATATGCATACATATGTCCCCATATCCCCTCCCTCTTGAGCCTCCCTCCCACTCTCCCTATCCCACCCCTCTAGGTCATCGCAAAGCACAGAGCTGATCTCCCTGTGCTATGCAGCTGCTTCCCACTAGCTAGCTATTTTACATTCGGTAGTGTATATATGTCGATGCTAGTCTCACTTCGCCCCAGCTTCCCCCTCCTCACCCCGTGTCCTCAAGTCCATTCTCTATCTCTACGTCTGTATTGCTGCCCTGCCACTAGGTTCATCAGTAGCATTTTTTTTTTTTAGATTCCATATATATGTGTTAGCATGCAGTATTGGTTTTTTCTTTCTGACTTAGCTTCACTCTGTATGACAGACTCTAAGATCATCCACCTCACTACAGAGCTCTGTGCCAGAAATGGGAGGGAGACCAAATATATATTTCTTATTATAAATCACAATGTCACAATTTTAAAAGAAAACGTTGTATTATTGCTATGAGTGGAAAACTCTCCATGGTATGGAAGGTAACTGCACAAATATACACACGGAAAGAAAACCATGTTATTAAATTCTATCTTGACATTTGCCGCTGAGGACTTTAGGCTTGAGGTTTTATCTCCTTTTCTAAAACGGGATTTGCAGTGGTTAGACATACAGCCCCAAACTAGGCCTTACCCCATCAGAAGGAGCAATGTAAGTTTTACCAACATCCCTAAAGGGCCAACAGTTGTTTATTGAACATCTACAATACAGCAGGCTCTGGTCTAGGATTGGAGATCATGGAGAAAAATACGAAGTCTTTGTTTCCCAAAAGGCTTACAGTCTAGACAGTAAATAGATTTACTGAAAATAAACAAAGCAATGAAAAGAGAAAAAAACTTAAAAAGTGATACATGTATTCTTGTTAAAGAAAAAATTATTCATGATATCTCTTAAAGACTGTAAGGCACACTTTCTTCAAGTTGGGCTACTATGTGAGGTGTTGTAGTAGGGGAGAGAGATCAAACTCAGTTCCAGTAGGACAAGTGGAGATGTGTATCCAAGGAGCAGGTCAGTGGATAGAAAATTACTAAGAGGAAACCTCAAAGGTAAGGGAGATTCTCGGTAGACCAACCCAACAGAATTCTTGCTGAAGACAGGCCATGGTGATTAAGACATGGAGGGTGGAGGATTTTCCCTAAACAGATTTAGCAAGATTCTTGCTCAAACTGGATTCTACAAAGACAAAAAAGGCCAAGTTTGGGCCTAATCCAGCAGCTGGGTCAGAGGAGCCTGATTAAAGTTCAGTCAAAGGAGAGAGTCTTTGTCATTCTGCAAAGAATGACAGAAGGGCAATAGGTAAAAGGTGATAGGCAATAGGGAATAGAAGGAAACTTTAGATTGGGTGGTTTGGGAAAGAACCAGCTAAGGAGGAAGCGGATTCCAATCAGAGGGAGAATTGTGTGTATATTATCACTTTAGTAATTTAAAAGAGGACACTATTCTCTCTTTAGTATTGTTAATGCCATGTAAATGTTTTCTTCCAACCACCAGTGATGCAGAAATGCACATTCCAAACTTGGAAAACAATGGACTAGAAGGATCAAGGTTCCTCATAGCCTAGACCTAAAAACCACTATAGTTGACCCTCCACATAGGTGGGTTCTGTGTCCACAGACTAAACCAAACACGGATGGGAAAAAATTTTTTTTAATTCCAGAAAGCTCCAAAAAGTAAAAGTTGAATTTGCTGCAGGCCAGCAACTATTTACATAACATTTACATTGTATTTACAACTATTTACATAACATTGACATTGTATCGGGTATTACAAGTAATCAGGAGATGATTCTTTTTTCGAATTTTATTTTATTTTTTTATACAGCACATTCTTATTAGTCATCAATTTTATACACATTAGTGTATACATGTCACTCCCAATCGCCCAGTTCACCACCACCACCCCCGTTGCTTTCCCCCCTTGGTGTCCATACGTTTGTTCTCTACATCTGTGTCTCAATTTCTGCCCTGCAAACTGGTTCACCTGTACCATTTTTCTAGGTTCCACGTATATGTGTTAATATACGATATTTGTTTTTCTCTTTCTTACTTACTTCACTCTGTATGAGTCTCTAGATCCACCCACATCTCTACAAATGACCCAGTTTCGTTCGTTTTTATGGCTGAGTAATATTCCATTGTATATATGTACCACTTCTTCTTTATCCATTCGTCTGTCGATGGGCATTTAGGTTGCTTCCATGACCTGGCTATTGTAAATAGTGCTGCAATGAACACTGGGGTGCATGTGTCTTTTTGAATTATGGTTTTCTCTGGGTATATGCCCAGTAGTGGGATTGCTGAGTCATACAGTAATTCTATTTTTAGTTTTTTAAGGAACCTCCGTACTGTTCTCCAAAGTGGCTGTATCAATTTACATTCCCACCAACAGTGCAGGAGGGTTCCCTTTTCTCCTCACCTTCTCCAGCATTTGTTCTTTGTAGATTTTCTGATGATGCTCATTCTAACTGGTGTGAGGCGGTACCTCACTGTAGTTTTGATTTGTATTTCTCTAATAATTAGTGATGTTGAGCAGCTTTTCATGTGCTTCTTGGCCATCTGTATGTCTTCTTTGGAGAAGTGTCTATTTAGGGCTTCTGCCCATTTTTGGATTGGGTTGTTTCTTTTTTTAATATGGAGCTGCATGAACGGTTTATATATTTTGGAGATTAATCCTTTATCCGTTGAATCATTTGAAAATATTTACTCCAATACTGAGGGTTCTCTTTTCGTCTTTTTATGGTTTCCTTTGCTGTGCAAAAGCTTTTACGTTTCATTAGGTCACATTTGTTTATTTTTGTTTTTATTTCCATTACTCTAGGAGGTGGGTCAAAAAGGATCTTGCTGTGATTTATGTCAAAGAGTGTTCTTCCTATGTTTTCCTGTAAGAGTTTTATAGTGTCCAGTCTTACATTTAGGTCTCTAAACCATTTTGAGTTTATTTTTGTGGATGGTGTTAGGGAGTGTTCTAATTTCATTCTTTTATATGTAGCTGTCCAGTTGTCTCAGCACCACTTATTGAAGAGACTGTCTTTTCTCCATTGTATATCCTTGCCTCCTTTTTCATAGATCAGTTGACCATAGGTGCATGGGTTTATCTCTGGGCTTTCTACCTTGTTCCATTGATCTATATTTCTGTTTTTGTGCCAGTACCATATTGTCTTGATTACTGTAGCTTTGTAGTATAGTCTGAAGTCAGAGAGTCTGATTCCTTCAGCTCCACTTTTTTCCCTCAAGATTGGTTGGCTGTTCGGGGTCTTTTGTTTCTCCACACAAATTTTAAGATTTTTTGTTCTAGTTCCATAAAAAATGCCATTGGTAATTTGATAGGTATTGCATTGAATCTGTAGATTGCTTTGGGTAGTATAGTCATTTTCATAATATTGATTCTTCCAATCCAAGAACATGGTATATCTCTCCATCTGTTGCTATCATCTTTAATTTCTTTCATCAGTGTCTATAGTTTTCTGCATATAGGTCTTTTGGCTCCCTAGGTAGGTTTATTCCTAGGTATTTTATTCTTTTTGTTGCAATGGTAAATGGGAGTGTTTCCTTAATTTCTCTTTCAGATTTTTCATCATTAGTATATAGGAATGCAAGGGATTTCTGTACATTAATTTTGTACCCTGCAACTTTACCAAATTCATTGATTAGTTCTAGTAGTTTTCTGGTGGCATCTTTAGGATTCTCTATGTATAATATTATGTCATCTGCAGACAGTGACAGTTTTACTTCTTTTCCAATTTGTATTCCTTTTATTTCTTTTTCTTCTCTGATTGCCATGGCTAGGACTTCCCAAACTATGTTGAATAATAGTGGTGAGAGTGGACATCCTTGTCTTGTTCCTGATCTTAGAGGAAACGCTTTCAGTTTGTCACCATGGAGAATGATGTTTGCTGTGGGTTTGTCGTATATGGCCTTTATTATGTTGAGGTAGGTTCCCTCTATGCCCACTTTCTGGAGAGTTTTTATCATAAGTCGGTGTTGAATTTTGTCAAAAGCTTTTTCTGCATCTATTGAGATGATCATATGTGTTTTCTTCTTCAATTTGTTAATATGGTGTATCACATTGATTGATTTGCATATATTGAAGAATCCTTGAATCCCTGGGATAACTCCCACTTGATCATGGTGTATGAGCCTTTTAATGTGTTGTTGCATTCTGTTTGCCAGTATTTTGTTAAGGATTTTTGCATCTATATTCATCAGTGATATTGGTCTGTATTTTTCTTTTTTTGTAGTATCTTTGTCTGGTTTTGGTATCAGGGTCATGGTGGCCTCATAGAATGAGTTTGTGAGGGTTCCTTCCTCTGCAATTTTTTGGAAGACTTTGAGAAGGTTGGGTGTTAGCTCTTCTCTAAATGTTTGATAGAATTCACCTGTGAAGCCATCTGGTCCTGGACTTCTGTTTGTTGGAAGATTTTTAATCACAGTTTCAATTTCATTACTTGTGATTGGTCTGTTCATATTTTCTATTTCTTCCTGGTTCGGTCTTGGAAAGTTATAGGTTTCGAAGAATTTGTCCATTTCTTCCAGGTTGTCCATTTTACTGGCATAGAGTTGCTTGTAGTAGTCTCTTAGGATGCTTTGTATTTCTGCAGTGTCTGTTGTAACGTCTCCTTTTTCGTATCTAATTGTATTGATTTGAGTCCCCTCCCTCTTTTTCTTGATGAGACTGGCTAATGGTTTATCAATTTTGTTTATCTTCTCAAAGAACCAGCTTTTAGTTTTATTGATCTTTGCTATTGTTTTCTTTGTTTCTGTTTCGTTTATTTCTGCTCTGATCTTTATGATTTCTTTCCTTCTGCTAACTTTGGGTTTTGTTTGTTCTTCTTTCTCTAGTTCCTTTAGGTGTAAGGTTAGATTGTTTATTTGAGATTTTTCTTATTTCTTGAGGTAGGCTTGTATAGCTATAAAATTCCTTCTTGGAACTGCTTTTGCTGCATCCAATAGGTTTTGGATTGTCGTGTTTTCATTTTCATTTGTCTCTAGGTATTTTTTGATTTCCTCTTTGATTTCTTCAGTGATCTCTTTGTTATTTAGTAACATATTGTTTAGCCTCCATGTGTTTGTGTTTTTTACGTTTTTTTCCCTGTAATTGATTTCTAATCTCATAGCGTTGTGGTCAGAAAAGATGCTTGATATGATTTCAATTTTCTTAAATTTACTGAGGCTTGATTTGTGACCCAAGATGTGATCTATCCTGGAGCATGTTCCATGCGCACTTGAGAAGAAAGTGTAATCTGCTGTTTTTGGATGGGATGTCCTATAAATATCAATTAAATCTATCTGGTCTATTGTGTCATTTAAAGCTTGTGTTTCCTTATTAATTTTCTGTTTGGATGATCTGTCCATTGGTGTAAGTGAGGTGTTAAATTCCCCCACTATTATTGTGTTACTGTTGAGTTCCACTTTTATAGCTGTTAGCAGTTGCCTTATGGATTGAGATGCTCCTATGTTGGGTGCATATATATTTATAATTGTTATATCTTCTTCTTGGATTGATTCCTTGATCATTATGTTGTGTCCTTCCCTGTCTCTTGTAACATTCTTTATTTTAAAGTCTATTTTATCTGATATGAGTATTGCTACTCCAGCTTTCTTTTGATTTCCATTTGCATGGAATATCTTTTTCCATCCCCTCACTTTCAGTCTGTATGTGTCCCTAGGTCTGAACTGGGTCTCTTGTAGACAGCATATATATGGGTCTTGTTTTTGTATCCTTTCAGAAAGCCTGTGTCTTTTGGTTGGAGCATTTAATCCATTCACGTTTAAGGTAATTATTGATATGTATGTTCCTATGACCATTTTCTTAATTGTTTTGCATTTGTTTTTGTAGGTCCTTTTCTTCTCTTGTGTTTCGCACTTAGAGAAGTTCCTTTAGCATTTTTTGTAGAGCTGGTTTGGTGGTGCTGAATTCTCTTAGCTTTTGCTTGTCTGTAAAGCTTTTGAGTTCTCCGTGGAATCTGAATGAGATCCTTGCCAGCTAGAGTAATCTTGGTTGTAGGTTCTTCCCTTTCATCACTTTAAATATATCATGCCACTCCCTTCTGGCTTGTAGAGTTTCTGCTGAGAAATCAGCTGTTAACCTTATGGGAGTTCCCTTGAATGTTATTTGTCGATTTTCCCTTGCTGCTTTCAATTATTTTTCTTTGTCTTTAATTTTTGTCAATTTGATTACTATGTGTCTCGGCATGTTTCTCCTTGTGTTTATCCTGCCTGGGACTTGCACTTCCTGTACTTGAGTGGCTATTTCCTTTCCCATGTTAGGGAAGTTTTCCACTATAATCTCTTCAAATATTTTCTCAAGTCCTTTCCCCTTCTCTTCTCCTTTGGGACCCCTATAATGCAAATGTTGTTGTGTTTAATGTTGTCCCAGAGGTCTCTTAGGCTGTCTTCATTTCTTTTCATTTTTTTTTGTTTATTCTGTTCCACAGCAGTGAATTCCACCATTCTTTCTTCCAGGTCACTTATCCGTTCTTTTGCCTCAGTTATTGTGCTATTGATTCCTTCTAGTGTATTTTTCATTTCAGTTATTGTATTGTTCTTCTCTGTTAGTTTGTTCTTTAATTCTTCTAGGTATTTGATAAACATTTCTTGCCTCTTCTTGATCTTTGCCTCCATTCTTTTTCTGAGGTCCTGGATCATCTTCATTATCATTATTCTGAGTTCTTTTTGTGGAAGGTTGCCTATCTCCACTTCATTTAGTTGTTTTTCTGGGGTTTTATATTATTCCTTCATCTGGTACATAGCCGTCTGCCTTTTCATCTTGTTTGTCTTTCTGTGAATGTGGTTTTTGTTCCACAGGCTGCAGGATTGTAGTTCTTCTTGCTTCAGCTGTCTGCCCTCTTGTAGGTGAGGCTATCTAAGAGGCTTGTGCAAGTTTCCTGATGGCAGGGACTGGTCCTGGGTAGAGCTGGCTGTTGCTCTGGTGGGCAAAGCTCAGTAAAACTGTAGTCTGCTTGACTGCTGATGGGTGAGGCTGGGTTCCCTCCCTATTGGTTGTTTGGCCTGAGGCAACCCAACACTGGAGCCTACCTGGGCTCTTTGCTGGGGCTAATGGTGGACTTTGAGAGGGCTCATGCCAAGGAGTACTTCCCAGAACTTCTGCTGCCAGTGTCCTTGTCCTCATGGTGAGACAAAACCACCCCCCGCTTCTGCAGGAGACCCTCCAACACTAGCAGATAGGTCTGGTTCAGTCTCCCCTGGGGTCACTGCTCCTTCCCCTGGGTCCCAATGTGCACACTACTTTGTGTGCGCTCTCCAAGAGTGGAGTCTCTGTTTCCCCCAGTCCTGTTGAAGTCCTGCAATCAAATCCCGCTAGCCTTCAAAGTCTGATTCTCTAGGAATTCCTCCTCCCATTGCCAGACCTCCAGGTTGGGAAGCCTGACGTGGGGCTCAGAACCTTCACTCCAGTGAGTGGACTTCTGTGGTATAAGTGTTCTCTAGTTTGTGAGTCACCCACCCAGCAGTTATTGGATTTAATTTTATTGTGATTGTGCCCCTCCTACCATCTCATTGTGGCTTCTCCTTTGTCTTTGGATGTGGGGTATCTTTTTTGGTGAGTTCCAGTGTCTTCCTGTCAATGATTGTTCAGCAGTTAGTTGTGATTCTGGTGTTCTCACAAGAGGGAGTGAGTGCACGTCCTTCTACTCCGCCATCTTGAACCAATCCCCCAGGAGATGATTTAAAGTAGGCAGGAGGTTGTGCTTAGGTTATAAGCAAATACTATGCCATTTTATATAAGGGACTTGAGTATCTGCAGCAAAGTTGAGAGGCGTCTGGGAGAACCCCTGGGGCCACAGTCCTTACATGGCAAAATGAAATAGCCATCTCTTAGAAGCAGTTTAAAGCCTGCCCTGAGGCTATTGGATCAAAGTCTTCAAAAGAGAAGCCCAATCTCCCTTGTCTTCACTTTTGGATCTGAAGTTATCTCTTGCAGATGCTTGAAATATCTGGTTTATTGTAGGAAACAGCCCAAATAACAGCAAAAACAACAATAAAATCATTCATTTGTGCAGCAATTATGCATTTAATTATTTTCCTGTTCTAGGTCCATCTTTCCTAGAGTTCTTGGAGGAATGCCAGACAGAGATTACATATCTCCACGGTATAAAGTCAGTGAGACCCACAGACATTAAGTGGACTTTCCAGGGCTCGCAAGTCACATAGGTTATCAGATGGCACTTCACTGATCTGCTCAGTGCATCCAGGCCCAATTTGATCTGACTATGTGTTGGGTGAATATCCAGTCATGACAAATCTAAATCCAAAGCATTATAATGGTACTATCAAAACATGGGGGCGGGGAGTGAGGGAAGATACCCAGAGGAATCCTCACATATACATTTCTAGTAGTTTTAAAATGCTATAATACCTAGACCATAAAATGAAGAATTTATTTTCCTTTACCCATTCATCCCTATATTCCTGCCCCAAATATTTACTCAGCACCTATTTTGTGCTAGGAACCCAAAGAGAAAAAAAAGAAAAGGTGGGTGCCCCCACTGATCTAGTTTGCTAGGTCACCATCATCAAACTGACCACCTCTTTACTGATTTATAAGAGAATAATTTGAAAATTATGTTTCCAAGCACTACTATTTCATTCACATTCCAGTTAGTGTTTGGAAAAAAAAAGAGGAAGAAAATTACCATAGCATAAAATAATTTCCAATTTCCTGAGTGCTAAATGAAGTAAAAATTGTGGTTAAATTAAACTCATCAGGATGGTTATTTTAAAAAAACGTATGCTAATGAAATTATATGTCTTCAAATCTAAATATTTTCAGAGTTATGTCTATTAAAAAGGAGTTCCATTTTTGGAACAAGTGAGCAAAAATATATCGAATATGAAATTCCCCATATTAAATGTCAGTTTGTGCAGTTCTCGACAAGCTCATCCAAATTCCATGTATCACTTGATACACAGTTTCTACCCAATTAAATATAATTCATAATCATGTGAGTTTATTTATTGTCTTCTAATGGAACATTTAAGACCTATTTTACCTGGCGCTTTGCCAATATCATGCTAGCCATTGTAGTCAAACAGGTGAATTCATTCATCAGGTAATTAGCCTTATTTAAAAAAAAATTTTTTTTTTTTTTGCTGGTAGGAAACTTAATCAGTTCTCCGCCTGTCCTAAACTATGGTGTGCCAAGCTATGTTCTATTGTTGGCTCAGGACAGAGAGATGATAGAATGAATTGATTTTGAAGAGGAAAAGGGAGGCATAAGGAAATGAAATTCTTCCCTTACATTGTTCTGCAACCTGGGATTGGGAAAAGGATATTGACGCTAACAGTATAATTGCTACCTTATTTTAAGGGTTTGCCCTGTTCTAGGAACTGTTAGTGGCTCTAGAAACATGAGCTCATTTATTCTTTACCACCAGTGGCCATGTTATTTGCATTGCATGTTTGTAGAAAATGAAGTTCAGAGAGGTCAAGTTACCTGGCCAAAGTCACACAGCTAGTAAGTGTTGGAGCCAGGCTTTACACACAGTGATGCAATGAATGCCACACCCAACAAGGGGTAGTATATTGCTTTTAATCTTGAGCTGAAGATTTGAGGTCCATGAGGTTTGAGCCTTAGACTAGTGTTGCCTCTGTGAGCCTGTGACAGATGACCATGTGCAGGCCATCAGCTGATTAAAGTGGCAAGAGCTATAAAATCACATGTAAAAATGTATTCAAACACCTTGAATGAAGAAGGCCCTTTTATGAAGACAGTAGCCTCTGATCACAAAAATCATTAGCTGAGTTAGACTGCAAAATGAAAATTCAGTTCTTACTCCCAGTCTACTGGGGCCTGACAAAGGCTCCAGACTGACATTTTTCCCCCCACACAATTTTAGTGCAATGAAGAGGATGGAATATCAAACTTCTCTGTGAAACATATTATAAAGAGTTATGACATGCCTAATCAGTTTCTTTTATATTTGATTTGCAACATACTGTAGAAAGACTGCAAACCCCAGCAAAAAGAATTCACAGTCCTGCCTCATGTATCACTTTGGACTTGGAAGGCAGGCTGGGCATTCAGAGGTGTGACTAGATCCTATTATCCAGCTCTGTGGTGAATGGCAGCTTGAAGGAGTGTCCATCCCAAGTTCTTACTGCCAAGCTTGAGCTAAGTCACTGATTATGAGGAATAGTCATCGCTGTTAGCTCTTCAAGTTTAAAGGATAAAACCCTTGACCAAGGTGGAAGAAACAAGATCTATTCCCATCCAGCTTTGACAATCACCTCCTGTGTATGTGTTGGAGAGACACTTAGCCTCTCTGGTCTAGTAAGGTGGGGATTGTAGCACATACTTTGTCTTCTCATAGGAATGAGATCAGTGTCGTATCTAGTACACGTTCTCCCACACATTACGGGCTCAAAAAAAGCCTCATTAATTGACGAAAAGAATTAATGCATTAATTAATACTCTCTTCTTATTTTTCAAAGCATTTGACCTACAAGGATAAGGTTTATGCTTACTAATGATCCTTATTAATAAAACTAAAGTCAGCATTACTCTTCAACACCAGAGGGACTTACTTTACCGTCGAAATACTCCTTTAAAGTTGGGAGAGAGCAGTGAAACCCAATTAGAAATACAGTCACTCCTGAGACTTCACCACCTGATGACTCTTACTCCACATGCCCAGCCCTACTTCTGTAGTGAGCTAAGTGGCAAATCCATGTTTCTGATCACCTAGTTCCACCTAGCTGCCACACAAGCATCTCTAACTTACAAGTCCAACCCAAACTTAATTCAACTTCTTTCCCCCTAAACCACTTTTCCTTCTGGATTTACAATCCCAGATACCAAGAGCACAATCCTCTCAATTTCTCAAGTAAGGAAGCTTAGTATCTCACTGGCACTCTCTAATCAGTCATCAAATCTTGATCAGTCTGCCTTATCAGTGTACCATCATTCATTCAAGTATTTTAAAAAAATATTTATTTATTTTGGCTGCATCAGGTCTTAGTTGCAGCATGGGGTATCTTCGTTGAGGCACTCGGGATCTTTTGTTGCAGCACGTGGGCTTCTCTCCAGTTGTAGCATGCAGCTTTTCTTTCTCCAGTTGTGGCACGCAGGCTCCAGAGCATGTGGGCTCTGTAGTTTGCGACATGCGGGCTCTCTCGTTGAGGCGCGTGAGCTCAATAGTTGTGGCGTGTGGGCTTAGTTGCCCTGTGGCGTGTGGGATCTTAGTTCCCCGACCAGGGATTGAACTCGGGTCCCCTGCATTGGAAGGCAGATTCTTTACCACTAGACCACCAGGGAAGCCCCTCATTCAAGTATTGACTGATATGTTTCAGACAAAATGCAAAGAACTGGGAATACAAGAAGACAAGATCCCTGCCCTCTTGAGGCTTGCATTCTGGTGGGGTGGTCAGACTCACAGATACAGGAAAAGCCAATAAGTAAAGTAAGTTTACAGAGTTGTAATTGATACGAAGGAAACCAACAGAGAGTGAGCTGCTTTAGATGGAAGAGGGGGCACATTTTGTCTGTACGAGGAACTAAAAGGTGGCCAAGGTGGTTGGATCACAGTACACTGATAGGAGAATGGAGTAAGATGAAGTTGGAGAGATTTGCAGGGCACTGATCATGTAAAGCAATAAAATAAGGGAATTGATATACATTTAAGACTTTGGGAAGCCAGTGAAGAGGTTTAAGTTATGGAGTCATGTGGTCTGAGTTGGGAGTTCATATCCCTCTGGCTTCTTTGTGGAGAAGTTGGGAGCAGGAGATCAGCTAAGAGGCTGTGTTCGTCCTTCAGGTCAGAGATGATGATGGGTTAGACCAGGCTGGTGGCAGTGCAGGAACAGCAAAGCCTTGCCTCTTTTCCATCACCAATTTACTGAATTATTTTAGGATACTTCTATCACATTTTGGCTTTCATAATAACCCTCCTGACATGCCTCTAGGTTTATATGCTCCTAATCTGTCCTCCATACTGCCTGGCAGCTAGATTTGGCCACTCTTCTGCTCAGAGATCCCAACTCACCCCCCATTGTCCTACAGAGGCTCTCAAAAAGAGGTGAAGGATGTTGCATAATTACCCAGGAGCAATTTCAAATACTGTTGACCAGGTGTCACCCTATACACAGGGTTATACTCTCTGGGCAACTTGAATGTGTATTTTTTAATGAGTTCTCCAAGAGATATAGATAATCTGCTCTCTTATTTCCTCCATCATGCCAGAAACAGTGGCGTATAAAATGCAACTTCGCTAAACACAAGATCTGTCCAGAAAGGCCATGATTGGCATACCCTCCATTCACAGTCAACATCTCACCATATCCTGTTATGTCTTTTATTTATTTTCTTCCCTCAACTCTGAAGGAGAGGAAATAGCCTGATGCATTGTCTGGGGAGGTGGGTGGGCATAGAGGTAAATAGCTGATTACAAGGCAAAAGGATAGATATTTTGGAAAGGGTTGGAAAGCCTGAAACACATCAGGAAACAAGACATTCTGCAAGCTTGAGAAACTAGCACAGGGTCTACAAGATTTTGATGAGTGAATGAAGGAGTGAATGAATGATGATTGAAACAATACCTACTACTGAAGGACAAGAATAATAAAGCAGAGTCCTTTCTTTAGCTGAATCCAGGTCATAAAGCAGTGATTACTTTATATTGAAATAAGGAAGGACCACTTAAACTAAGATTGCTTTTAAGGTAACATGTTCCAAATGAAAAAAGGACTCCACTAGTCGGGAAAGACGTTTTATTCCCAAGCTTCTAAGAGGGTTCTACAAACAATAGAGGCTTAAAGTAAAAAAGAGAAGATAAAAAGGAAAAAAATAAAAATAAAAACAAGTATTTTTAACTATTGAAAAGTAGACAGCTTTTTTTTAAAAAAAATTAAACATAAAAAATGTGAAACTGTAGTTGTCAAATCTAATCCAAATACATTCCTAGAAAAAAGGATCATCCACGGTGACAGGCTTACTTACAGCTGTATATTTGTTTAAGTGCTATTCATTTTCTTTTTTTTTTTAATTAATTTATTTTTGGCTGCGTTGTGTCTTTGTTACTGCACGCAGGCTTTCTCTAGTTGCGGCGAGGGGGGGCTACTCTTACTTGCGGTGTGCGGGTTTCTCATTGTGGTGGCCTCTCTTGTTGCGGAGCACGGGCTCTAGGCACGCAGGCTTCAGTAATTGTGGCTCACGGGCTTAGTTGCTCTGCGGCATGTGGGATCTTCCCGAACCAGGGCTCGAACCCCTGTCCCCTGCATTGGCAGGCAGATTCTGAGTCACTGTGCCACCAGAGAAGCCCCAGTGCTATTCATTTTTTCCTTTTGAGTTATTTCTTCACTTCAAATTCAACTGGAGATCTGTGCAAATTTAGCAAAATGTTCTTTGGATTACAAAAACCATATAAAAAATGAACAAAACCTGCAATTATGGAAGTCTTGAGAGTGTGCAATCCTTCACTGAAATGAAAGATTCCAAAGTGACATTGTCCACAGAATTTATTCCGTTGAAGTGTTCAGACAATTTGATTTAAATGCAAAGGAATGTGGAAGTGAGCACTTCATCAAAACATTTCTCTTTGTATGCATTTTGACTGAGTCATAAAAATAGTATGTAGCAGGATATCAAGAAATTGCTTGAAACAAACTCCCACAATAAAGTTAAAAAAAAAAAAGAAGATAATCTAAAAATTATCTGCAATCCAAGAGAAAGTGTGTGCCCTCTGTCTAGGGGAAAGAGGAAAAGCACTTACAGCATAGCATAACCTGTATGTTCTTTCCCCGAGTATTGCTATGTTTTGACCTTTGGCCCTATGGAGCAGGTGAAGTGTCCTTCACAGAAGTCCCAACCCCCAGGCAGCAAGATGGGACTGCAGGAGACTGCAGGCATGCTCACAGATCAAATGGCATTGACCCTCAGAAGCCACCATGGTCCCTGTCCTCATTCTGAGCTTATGGCCCAAAGCATATTTTAAAACAAGGTTTGGAAATGAATTGCTCTTTCTTTGATCAAACTTTAGAATGCCACATTGTTTTAAGAGGAGTTAAAATTATAAAAGGAAAAATAAGCAGTTTCAACTGGCAGAGTCATTATGATAGCCTGGCAAGATCAAAGTAAGGAAAAATAGAATAACATTGGAGGTCTGATCTGATAACTACACGTGGCAAATGTATATTTTTGACTCTTCACCCCCCCAACCCTCAAATGCTCGGTATGGGGCATAAAATCTACGTCTTGAATTTCAGAGTTCTGATAGTTTCATTCCCTCATGGGCTCGTTTCTCATAACCATCAAATTACTGATACACAAGATAAAGGCATATTATATAACAAGTATTGCAAAATCATAGACTGACCTAGATCTTTAGCATCCTTCATTTATAGAAGATGCATGTGAAGAGAAGTCAGGAAGCTAACACCAAGAATGTACAAAAAAGCTTTACACAATGCTACCGAATCTTGTCTGAAAAAACATTTGTAAAACATATTTGATTTTAAATAAACAATAAAAGAGCAGACTACAACAGATCATAAATAGAGTTATTAAAAGATCACAAATATCTTAAATTAGAATTATAAATGGGTCATTAGAAATAATTTTTTTCAATGTTAAGAATCAAACCCATAATTAAAAAAGAATCTTTTTTTATTTCAAAGGTTGCTTCTTATATTGAAGCTCATATTAAAGCAACAGTACAATGTTCATAAAATATAAGTGTGATGCCGTAACATTTCTTACATGTCAGAATACTGATATTTGTATGTATACTAAAATAAGAACTTTAAAATTGTACAAATAGATACATTAAAAATGACATAGAAATAGGGCGCCTCTCACTGAAACAAGACAGTTATATCTGGCACGTATTAGTTTAAGATGAAAGTAGAAGCAAAAAGATTTACAAGAATCAGCAGTAACAAGATTGATACTCAAGAGACATAATTGTACATTGTATTGTACATACATTGTATGGGTTTAAGCTGGCTGAATATTATATATTTCAAGTTTAAAAATGCACTACATATAGAGTGTCCATAGTTTAAGGCGAAATTACAGCTCAGAACTGTTGTCCTTTCTAATTTTGTGGAAGCTTCTTTGACAAATTTTTTAAAAAAAGAAGAAAAAAAGACTTAGATGTTCATAACACATAAACAATTTCCCTTCATTGTGAGTTCACCGTTAGACTTCCCCTTCTCTTAAATATTTCGTATGCCAAGTGGTTTTCCTCTAGCCAAGTTGATAAACTTCAATATTTGCCTTTTTTGTGAGAAAAGGTACTTCACAGTATTTACCACTTTGATGTCCTTGCAGTTTTATTAAATGTATCCTCTCTGTTAAAACTTTGCTTGTTTTAAATGAGCCTTTCCTTGATTTAAAAAAATACCTGTTTACATATCTTCTAGATTCTTCAGAACACCAGACACAGTTCTTAAGGCCAAATTTGTATCGTTATTGTTAAGAGTCGTCATCAAACGTGTCTTTGGAACCGTACAAGTCCGCTAGTTTCTTAAATCGAGGTCCCCAGTTCTGTAGGTAGTCATAGTCCAAGTCTGAATCTGTGGTGGCCGACTCTAAGGAGCTCAGGGAGCCCGCCACGGAGCCCCTGCCTTCGTAACCATAGATTTGGATGGAGTCATAAGGAGGGGCGGTCGGGTCATTATCCGCCTCCTGTATTCTTGTGTTGATGAAGTCATCCACATCCACACTGTTGGGTGCTGGCCGGAGCCCAGGTCGAGGCATGTACTGATATTCAGGTTTTATGTCTTTGCGAGGGATAAATCCATTGATACCGTCAGGGTTCTGGAGGGTGGCGATATCAAAGGCTTCTGTGTCTTCTTCCCCACCCCCCTCATCATCATAGGTAATGATGTTCTCACGGACATCTTCTTCCTCGAAGACAATGAGGGGTTCTTTCTTTTGCCTTCTCAGTGTCACAAACAACACTACGATGACTAGAGGGAAAAAAAAAAAAAAAAAGAAAGGAAGCATAGGTTAAGCCCAGTCTTCTGGGTTCTTTTCCCAGGGAAACTCTGCTTACCTTAAAGCATGGTGTACACATGCTTCAGAACTGGGACCAGTCTATGAAATGAGAGCTTTACCTGGAATCCCCAAAGATGTGCAAAGTTGCCCTCCACCTGGCTCTTCATCTGCAAAATGCTTCCAGGAAAATATTATATCCAAACAAACTGGCAAGTTGCAACTATTTTGAGTTTTTACAAATGAATCCGACACTATTTGGAAGTCATCTTCAGAAGAATTAGGAAGATTCTAAATATGTCTGTCTGCAGCCTCTTAAAAGTGGGTTATGCCTGTTTCTTTTTGCAAAGGAAGACAGCTGCCTCTCCAAAGTTTACAAATGAGGACATTCAGAGACTTGAGGTCCTAACTTTCTACAGGAGGTGCTGAGCCCCTGCCCAGAGTTCTGAGGTGGGGTCAGCATTGACCTTTACTCTACCTTTATAAGAAATCTTATCATAAGCATGTCTAGACTCTCTTCACACCACTGTATAGAAGAGGGGTAGTTTATAAAGATCCCTAAGAGACAAATGACAAATCTTCTCTATTTATCTGAACACAGGGAAACAGCGTCAGCTGAAACTCCAGATAAAACCACTGTAACTGTCTCTTCCCTGAGAGAGGGGATTCCACTAAACTCAGGTCGTCTAGGATGAATAAGCAGAGTTGCTTATAAGGAAAGCTCTGACACTGTTTCATTCTCTATCAACCCCCCCACCTCCCCACAATGTTCCATTGGAACACTCGCCCGCACACTCAGCAAGATTGAAGAAAATGTTTGTGGCTGAATTTGGCAAGTGACTTGAGAGCCGCTCTGGGTCCACCATCACTCTGAGATGCAGGGATGAGGGTCTGCACTTGACCAGACTGTGAACAGCTTCCAGTGCTCACCAGGCAGTGTCTTTCCCCTGTGCCTTCTTTAACAGCACCTTTACCAGGACCACTCTTTTTCACTTTCTTTGCTTGGCTGACTCTTTATCTTTCATCACAAAAATCCTTCCTGATATCCCATTCTGATACCAGACAGGGCTATTGGTATCCACTCTATGTACCCACCTGGCCATCACCATGACTCATGTCACACTGTTCACACATCTGCCTCCACCACTAGATTATGAACTTCTCAGAGCTTTTCTGTTTCCTGCTCCCTCTGCTTGGACTATCCATCCATCCCAGTCCCTTTCCCCAGCTGGAAAGCTCTTTCAGCATCTGATAAGTACGTTACATCCTCCAGGAAGTTGTCTCTGACCTTCCCAGTCAATGTCAGATACTTTCTCCTCTTGTGCCCCCACTGCCTTAGGTTCGTGTCTCTATCATGGTGCTCACCATGTGCCTCTGCAATTTATCTGCTCATGCCTATTTTCCTCAATAGACTATGAACTTTTTGATCACTGAGATCTTGTATGATTCTTCTCTTTATCCCCCAGGGCTGAACACAGGGCCTGGTACCCAGAAAATACTCATTAACTATTGGTTGAACTAAACTTGCTGGCTCTTCCCTATGTATCAGGGACACATTAATTCATTCAGTGAAGAACTAACCATCATGCAACAAGTATAAATTTGATGTCAGACATACTTAGATTTGAATCCTGATTTTTTTGTCATACACGAGTTCTGAGACTTTGGGACAACTGATCTAATCTTCCTGAGGCCCGGCACTGGTAGATGTTACCTGCATCAGCACATTCCTGCTATTACAGAGTAAACCACAGATGGGACCATGTGCAGAAGAGGGGCACCTAACTCAGCAGGCAAGTGCAGGAAAAGCTGCTCTGGGGTCCCCATGAGCTGACACATGCACCCAGATATTACATATGACATCTAGAGGAGGAGCCCAGATCCAGCTTCAGCCAGGCCAGTCTTCATCCAGTTCCTTGAGTCCTTCATAGACCGTCTTTGACATCATGATTATTCTTTCTACCGCTAACTCTTCTCACTCCTCTTGTAAGGCACACCATTGTTCATATACTAGGTCTCTGCCTAAATTCCTCTCCTGCAAAATCTCTGATGTCCAACCCCGTCCCCTGCTGATGCCCCCAGATGTCTTCTGCTACGCAGTCCTGTGATGCCCGGCATTTGCTCATCACAACCATCCCCCAACTCGGCTCTAATGCTTGTTAAGTTGCCTGTTCCCCCGCCGTACCCTAAAATACACTAGCAAGCAGGAACCACCTCTTTTTTTTCTCAAATTGCCTCCACGGTATATAGTACAATTCCTGGTAACTTGAGAAATATGTGTTTCAAGGATGGGCATCTGGTTAAAAGACCCTTCCTACAGGTGACCTGGGAGGTCCCTTACCCAGGAGAATGACGATGCAGGCAAGGATGGCGATCAGCGCCCCGGTGCTCAGGCCGGCGTTCAGGATGTAGGCCTCTGCGTTGCAGGACAGCAGTGCCCCGTTCACATCACACCCACAGACCTTGATGGTGAGGGTGTTGGTGCTACTCATGGGAGGGATTCCGCCATCACTGATCACGATGGGCAGGAGGTACAAATCCTGCTTCTGCCGACTGAACCCTCCGCGCCGGGCATACACCCCTGCGGTGTTGTCTGTTGGAAGAGGGGAGACAAGGTGTACTTGCAGAGCAAGACCACGGAATCACAGACTTCACATTTTTGCGTTCAGCTTGGCTGATCTGAATGTGCTTTTCTCACCACGAAGGCTACAACCAGAATCCTCCCCACTTGTTCTTTAATCTAGACATCTATAGAAGCCGCAGTCATTTGGCATGACAAGGATCCCTGAGTTTTGTCCCATCTCGAAACGAAACGCAGAAATCAGCTCTTTTTTATTTCGTCGATATAAATGCCTTCAGTGGCTGGGTAACCACACCATTTTCTGTTTGGGTGTTGTCCCTTTCCTCAAATACAAGAAAGTATGGGCTTCAATCACACACTCTATGTTAATGTATGATAAAATTAAATATATAGGCGAGTGTGAGAAAAAACACACAAAACCCTTCTTTTTCATGTTTGCACTTTCCCAACTTCATGACAAGCCTTTGGCCAGTATTTGTTAGTTTTTTGAGAGATTTCTAATCCACCCTCAAATCTTGCCCAAACTATGAACCCACCTATAAGTCCTAAAGGAAAATATCATCTTTAAAGTGGAAATATTTTATAAACCCAGCAGCAGGTTTACAGTTTCTCTGAAATTCAGCCACCCAGATAAACATGTCACTCCTGCTTAAAAAGATGACGTTTTCTCTGCTGCTCACACAACACAGCCCACATCTGCGCGGTGGATCACCAGATAGTTCCCTGATCTAGATTTTACCTTGCCTTCCAGGCTCATGCCCGCCCCTTCCCACACGCCCCAGTTCAGCCTGCTGTGCAGAACTCATGTCTGTTCCCCAGCACACTACACTCTTTGTACGCCTTGGCTTTGACCCTCTGCTTTAATGCCCCCCAAAGCCGTTCCTTTGATCATGACAAGTGAGCTTCTCAAGCCTCAAAACTGAATCCAAAAGTCACTTTCTGGGAGCCCTTTCTAGACCTCTCCCCTCTTCTCCTTTGTGACCCATCCCACTGTACGTTCCTACAGAAATCAGCCTCCCACTCTCCTGTCATTATTTGGTGGCATAACTACTTGGGTCTCTCCTAGACTGTGAACTTCTAGAGAGTAGGGGCTTTTATCTGATTCATCTCAGTCTCTCCAGTGCTGGACACACAGCAGACATTCAATAAATATTTGTTGAACAAATGTCGTAACCTTGTTCTGGGAAAAGTTTCACCCAAGTTCCAGATGTTGGTTTTCATGTATTTCCCAATCGTTTGTAACCTATTCCCCCAAATGCTTCCTCATCGTGTTTTCTGCAGATCTGTACCAGCCAAAAAGAATTTTTCCAGGCCATATGCTCTGCGTTTGGAAAACATCACTATTATAAAACTGTGGAAGTTTTGAATATACTCCATCAAATTACACACACACACACACACACACACACACACACACACACACACACACACATCCTCCATATGGCACACATTTTTGTGTGAGTTAGGAATCAGTAATTTATAGCAATAAGAATGTTATGACCAACATGATGGCCCAATAGCCAGCATGCTTTGAATGGATTGACAGGACCATGAATTAGCTCTTGTGGTAGGAAAAATTATCTTAGAATCTAAAAATTGAATTCATATATTTTAGGTTAAAGGAAATGTAATATATTCTCTGTGAGATAAAATATATACAAATGGCAGATTCAGTCTCATTTAGGACTGAGCAGATATTCTGAGTATTGCAGAAGGTAAGGTGGGTGTACCTGCTAGCTTTTGGGAAGACTTATTAATGACGGATCCTCTGCCCTTTGCTGCCAATCTCTCAATAAAAACAGGGCAGAACAGCTAGCCCTCATTTCTGTATTTTCTGAAGTTTGTGTGATTGGCATATATTGCTCTTACCACTGGAGGAAAATTATATATACTATGAAAAATCATGAAAAAATAAAAATAAGCTGGTCAAATAGAATGTTAACATTCAGTTTCCTGACCGTGCTTTTCTCTTCTAGGCTATAACATTGTTGTATGCTTAACAAATACAAAAAAATTACATATCTACATAATTAATTCAAATGTTATTTTTTCCGTCTCATAAATTTCTTTTGAATTCAAGTAAGACTTTCACAAATTAAATGTTAAAATATCTACCACATTTTAGTGATCTGAAATGGCACAAATGCCGTCATCAATAAAAATGAGTATGAAAAATTTATGAAGAAAAGCAAATTAATTGCTCGGTCAAATATACTTCTCTGATACAAATGACATCCCCAAGAGGGCATTCACTTAGTTTATCTATTGGGTCCCACCCTGTTACCCATGGTGTAGTTTGGAGGGAATGTGACCTGAGTGTTTTTATTTTTTTAAACCTGTGGAAGCCATAATTTAAAATCTATTTTTCAATGTGCCATCCATGCAAGACTGTACCTCCGGATCACAGCAGGCTGGCTTACACATGAAGGTAACTGAAAATTAAACACTAATGGAAAACATGTTTCTGAGCAGGACACCAGCCTGCGAGTTCAAGATGTTTCACATTCTGAACAGCTGAGTCCTCTCAGACACACTGTAACTATGAAATGGAAGCTCATCAAAGTACCCGGCTGACTGAACCATTTACTGTCTCTGAGTGATTCATTAGTAGAATCTCGAGAACTTTTAAAAACTGTCTTCTAGTCAAACATGTTTCACATATGGATTTTAAGATTAGTTTGAGAGGTGGAAGATAAATGGAGTGAAGGTCTCTTCCTGGGCATATTCTAAATCCATGCTTTAGAATGAGTCACTTGTCCTGTCAGAGCCTCACTTGTTCATCTTTAAAATGAGGACACTGGTTGATATCAAGCATGCCTCACGGGGTTGCTTTTGGAACCAAATAATATAATAAAAGCCCATGGTTGTCCTCTGGGCTTTGCTTCCAGAGGGCTCAGGAATCATTCTACCAGAAAACCTAGCACCAGTATTGAGATCCTCCAGGGATGGTGAACTGGTGAAGGGTAGATATGGTTAGACAAGAAACATGTCTAACCAGACTAGTTTGGAACTTAGGTGGTTACTGTGGCACTTAGGTGGTTGCTGTGGCATGAATGCATAAAATATCCCCGCTCTAGATCTAAGTGGCCCCAGCACCAATGGGGGGGATGAGATTTTCTCGGGGAGGGCCATATCAGAGGAGACAGTGCCATGTTCTCTGATAGTCTTTCTTGTGGTCCACTCTGATCACTGATCTTTTACTAACAAAAAGAGCCACTATGGGCAGGGACTCCATGAAAATCAACTCTAGAAAAACAAATGGAAAAAGAAACAAACAGTAATAAAAAATCCCTCTAGGAAATCAATTTTGCATCTTAAGTTTGGCTACAGATTCTCTCATCTCAATTATTTCAATTAGCCAGCTACTCCCTATCTATCTTTGAGAGGGTCCCCCTACTTTGGACATACATATTTCTGAGGTTTATCAGTGACCCAAGAAAAAATAAGAGCTTCTGTGAGGACACATTTTTAGGGAAGTGTCAAATTGGCTCCATGGTTAATAAGATGAGGCAGAAAATGACAAATGTTGTATGGATTTTTAAATTTCCATCAAGAGATTTCTCAGATCCTTCTCCTTTATAAAGCTTCCAAAGAGCAAATCTCTCAGTATTTGGGGTCAGACAGACCTGGGTTTGAATCTCGACTCTTCTACATATCCAATTGCCTGACTTTTAGACATGTTAGGTAAATGTCTTGATTTGCTGTATTCTCATCCAGAAAACTAATAATTTTTAGGGTTATATCTGATTCCATTCATAAAGGTACTTAGCATAGTGCCAGGCTGTCGGAGATGCTCAGTAAATACTAATTCTTTTCTGGAAGCTCTCCTCTTGGTGCAGTAGACTAATGAGGAAGAGAAACATATTGACAAAGAGAGGAAAGTGAATTCTTGGAAATGTCATCGCGGTTTTGAATGCAATTGCCTACATAGAAGGGCTCATCATCCAGAGGTAGGAAGATAGTTCATGCTCTTCAATCCTGGGTGATATATTTCCCATGGTAAGAAAATGTTTTTCAAGCACCTCGGTGTTTCTTCCTGACACCCAGTGTTCTCCTCCCTGGCCACAAATGTGGAAGCAGTTAGCAGTTCCGTTTTCTTACCCCTACTTAGGCAAAAACTTGCGAATGAGGCTATAAATTACTAGTATATGTGATGTACAAATTGTAGTATTTCTATTAATGGAAAATAAATTCAGGTTTCAAATTTTTATGGCTACAACCTGGACTCCTAATCGTATGCTGTTTTTATCTGCACACTTTGTCATTACACTAACAAAATGTAAAAGTTCCTGATAATGATGGTCTCCATGGTACCAGTTTGGAGATGCAAATGTACGGGCTATGATGATGATGTCACCCAAGGGAGGAATATATACAACTGATATTAAAAGGGAAAATTATGATAGGGGAGCAACCTTTGATACATAGACTGCACAGGGTGCCAACCGTTTATTAGGTAAAAAAATAATGGGAACAGGGCAAAATGGGCAGTATATGGGCATAGCCCCTGCATATTAACAACTTGAAAAGAGGGATCACTGAAGCAAAGGATTAGTACTTTCTGCTCTCACCATGATGTCAGGAGAGAGGCTTGGCCTAAGGTGAGAGAATGTTGCCCCATTAGCTTTCCTAAAGAGCATCTTAAGATGCTCTTCCTTACCACTTCTTTTCCTCTGTCCCTCTCTGTTCCAAAGCTAAAAATTCCCCCACTGATCAACTTGATCAGAGATACTTTAGCCTGTGAAGATAGGCGCTGTCTGCATCAGACTGGAGCCCATCTCTTGAGACTGTTAAAGAAAAAAAAAAAAGATATGGAGAATCTAGGCCAAGCCTTAAGCCTTGCTCTTATTTAATTCACTTCTGACCTAAATCTACCCACTCTACCCTTTCTGCTCAAACCTCAGAGACAAAGTAGATCTATCTACCACATTAAAAGCTTCCACACACTTGAAGACAGTTATGCAGTCACTAGCAGAATAATCATTATTTGATTACTTTCTTCTGGGCCCTCTCTACTTTCCTTAGAAATGTGGCAATAGCTGTATCAGAATAATGAAAAAAAAAATATATATATAGTGTGTCCCAAAAGTCTCAGTGGAGTTTCAAGTTTAATAATTTCAGAAGTACACATGCTATACAATTACAAAAGACATCATTGAAAAGTCTCCTTATTTAGGTTTTTTAATACTCATTTAGAGATGTGATTTTTGAAAAATTAATTTCAATTTTTGAAGCCAGTATTTGCCACCTTGAATCTGAGGGAGGGACTGAAATAATTGAAATTTCAAATAACATTTTTAAAGTTTGTAGCATTAATTTTCTGATATGACTAATGCTTAAAGGTGAACTTAATAGCTTGCGTATATATCTTTTCTTGTCTTTCTGAACACCATATGAGCCGTCTATCTACCCGTAGTCACGGCTCATATCTCATATTTCAGTCTATGGTAACTGTTTGAATGTCTGTCCTCTCCATTGGACAGTAACCTCCCTGAAGGCAAGAACCTTGCTCACTCATCATTGTTCGGTTAGGAGTATTTTGTGTGTTAGAGGACTAAACAGTTGAAGGATGTTTCTTTCACTATATCTCAGCATCCATCTGGCTTTCCCACACAGTCAGATTTTACTGATAAGCTTGCCATCAATTTGTAGACTCCATCTTCTCCCACTTTGTACGTTTGAACCCAACTCGATCAGCGCTGCCTCTATCAATATTATGGATCTTGTTCCTGGTAAATATCTTCATCTCTTTGTCTCATTATTCTTTTCTCATTATTTAGGGTGAGTCAGATTCAACTAACTAACATTTATTGAGCTGCTAATATGTGCAAACCTTATTCCTTGTTACTTCCGCCTACCTTATCCCAAAGAATTTTTAAATTATGTGCAGAAAGTATAATTACCTTTATTTTATATGAAAAGAAATGGAGAAACAAAGAGGGAAGCAATTGATCACAATAACATGGAAAATACAAACAAAACTAGGATTCAGACTCCTCTAGGTTTCACTATATTTTCCCCAGTGCACAGCAGACCCTAGAATCCTGATATTATTGCATGCCAATTACATTGGATCTTTTTTTTTTTTTTAACCAAATTTCCCCAACATGGTTAGTTAATTAGATGGACCCCATCACAGCCTATAGCTAAATCCAGATAGACTCAGGTCCCAGATAAAAGAGCTGCTCTTAGAAACCTAAGACTTTATGTCAGAGAGACCTACAAAGAATTAAGGGCACTCATTCAACACCTCTCTTCCCATAGCACTTCCAGAAACACACACACACCTTCAGAAACAAACCAATATGCAAGGGGCAAAAAGAAATCTATTATTTTCTCAATATTTTGGAATAAAGGAAATGCTACAATGAGGTAAATTCTATGAGACTAGCCTTAAAATATTAATGCAGAAAATTGTTTGATCCAAGACTCTGATGGCTGTAATGTTTCCCCTCTAAATCAAGGAGCTGCATACTACCGGGGAAGGGGGAGTATCATGATCTTTTACTTAACACCTTTGATACTGAGGGATCGGCAAAATACAAAATGCAACAAATAACACTGTGGAATAATTGCCTATGTGCATGTGTGTATGAGGCATCTAAGTGTGCCCTGTTTGTGGTATCAATAGACTTTTCATTGTTATAAATTATCACATCCCTTAGAATCAACTCTCCCTCCACTTTTGTTAGAGGACAATTTTCTCCTTGGTGATAGGGAGGGAGAAAGGAATATATTTCTTGGTTTAAGACAAGGAAAACTACCAAGGAATTCAGGGGGATATAAACATTTAGGGTCTTTTAGTGAGTTGAGAAATCCCAAGAGTAGTTAAATCAGTGACCAGAGGGAACTTTGAAAGAATAATCTGTCTGATTCACCAAGAAGACCTATTTCTCTTTCTCTTGGGTTGAGGAGGGGGTGGCTTTCCAGATAAATTGTATTCTGTGTTGGACAAACTGCAGCAATGAATTTCAGGCAGAAAAGAGAACATAATTATTTATACAGTGAAAATGGCAGGGCATTAAAAGCCATCTGCCATTTTGATCTGCCAACAGAGCATATTCCATATTGAAGCAATTAAGGGGGGAAAAAAGTTCTACAGAAATCTGTTTGTCTATCTTTGAATTATAAAAGTGAAAAACCAGAAGCATATTTAGATGATTTTTGGTGCTGCTCATCAAAAAAAGAACTGTCCTTAGTTTAGACCAAAAAGGCGGGGGGGAGAGGAAAGAAAGAAAGATGTTTGCCAATTGGTCTAATCAGGGTCAGTCTGTCTTGGCTATCTTTCCTTACCCAGCCAAGCCTGCTTTCCATACAAACTCTTTTTTGTTCTCTTTGTTTTTTTTTTTTTTTTTTTTTTTTTTAGCAGTTCAAACTTAACTGAATGTATCAGGTATCAGAGTTCATTTGATCTATAACTTGGCCCATATTAGATAATACACTTGCAAAATAAATACATTTGAAAGTCACCTCTTCCTGGATCCAAACCTTAGATGTCCAATATAACTTTGTGGAATAATAAATAATGAAAGGATGAATGGATGGGTGATGTGGTATTGGCTCCTACAGAGCATTCCAACACCAGAAGATGGGTTGTCTTTTTCAGCCTGAAGCTTATCTCATAACATAATCATTTTTCCACAGTAATAACTAATCCCTGAAATGTCTGAAGCACATTACATGTCTTTCCATCTACTCTTTCACTTTAATTCATGCATTCAGTTAACCCACTTTTCTTAAGTTTTGGGGTACTGCCCCGACAGAGCTCATATTCTAATGGGAGACAGACAGGGAAATGTATGCTTAGAACACAGAGTGATAAGAAAAATACTAGAGGTTAGTGCAGTGTTCCTGGCGCACAGAGGACGTAGCATCCAAATGGGCTGGGAATGTCCAGCAAAGCTTCCCCTAAGAGACTTCATTTATAGTGAGACTTGAAAGAGGAGGTATAATAGGCAGTGGGGGGTACATTTTCCACAGAACAAAAGCATGGACATGTGAGAGCATGGCATATTTGGGAAACTAAAGGTGGTTTGAAGTTTCTGGAGCCTACGTTTTAAGGTAGCAAGAGAAAGGAGATAATAGATGCAACGTTTATGGGAGGTAGATCATATCATTTCTTGCTCACTAGGCTATAAAGTTTCAGTTAAATCCACCAGAAATGGAGACCCATAGAAGAATTTTAAGAAGAAAGACATTATCAGTAAGGGCTGAGTTAAGGGGGGACAAGACTAGAGTCAGACAGCCTGTTTGGAGGCCATCATGATAGCTACAGCTCCTCTGCAGGTAGGTCACGAAATAATCACTATCAAAATTAGCTGTGCTTTCACCGTATAACTAACTTTGCTGCATGTGCTTTTGGGAATTTCCTGACATCTGGGACTATGTCTTATTCACTGCTAAAGCCAATATTTAATCTTTAACTCTTGCTCTTTTCTCTATATTTTATCATTGTTTAGAATAAGAGGTTTGGAACTTTAAAATATGAGGTTCAGTATCAGGATATGTCAATTTAATTTATCAAGTCATTAGGTCAAGGGTCAAAATCATACCGTCTCTTTGTTAGAATCCAAAAATCGTGATTAAAAATTGAACATCCAGGGCTTCCCTGGTGGCGCAGTGGTTGAGAATCTGCCTGCTAATGCAGGGGACACGGGTTCGAGCCCTGGTCTGGGAAGATCCCACATGCCACGGAGCAGCTGGGCCCGTGAGCCACAATTGCTGAGCCTGCGCGTCTGGAGCCTGTGCCCCGCAACGGGAGGGGCCGCGATGGAGAAAGGCCCGCGCACCGCGATGAAGAGCGGTCCCCGCACCGCGATGAAGAGTGGCCCCCGTTTGCCGCAACTGGAGAAAGCCCTCGCACGAACCGAAGACCCAATACAGACAAAAATAAATTAATTAATTAATTAAAAAGAAAATCCTTAAAAAAAAAAAAAAAAAAAATTGAACATCCATGTTTTAAAAATGAAATGCTAATGGAAAGGAAACTTCCTAAAATACACACACACACCATAACACAAATCTTAATTTTAATCTTCTTAATTTTAATCTAACAACCAATATTATGCTTAATGATGAAACTCTAGAAGTAATATCCCCATTAAAGTAACAAGTAAAGCCATTATTATTGCTATTATTTCACATATAAAATCCAAATCTATGCAATTTGTAAAAATAACCCAAATATTAAAAAAAAGAATGAAGCAAATTGTTATTATTTAATTTTTATGTAGCTGTCTCCCTACAAAACCTAAGAAAATAAGCTTAGAAGTTATATCACTTTAGAACAATGTCCAATAATAAATGAACTAACTAAAAGAGCTATAGTTTATATTAAAAATTGTCACTTAGAAAATATACATAATTTAAAAATCTACCTCATAATAGTATCCAAAATTTAAAGTAGCTAGCCGTAAACTTAGTAAGAAATGCATAGAACAAAAATGAAGAAAACTATAAAGCATTCCTGATGGTAATAAGAAGAGAACTGAGTCAGTGGAAAGTCAGATCATGCTTCTAGATAGGAAGAATATTTTAAAATTCTTAGTTGTTAAATTAATCCATAAATTTAAGGTAAACTCAATAAAATTCATGAAGATACTTATCAGGCACCTGAAAAATAATTCTAAATTATATCTGGAGGAACAAAGAAACCAAAAGCTAAGAAAGAGTAATAAAATGAAAATAATGTAGACAAAACCCCTGTCAGATTTTAACACACATATTATACGTGTGCAACCATTAAAGAAAAATATGATACTATCATGAGAATAAATAGAATAGGGAGAGTTGATAGTCCAAAAAAAAAAAATCTAAGAGTATGTAATGTAGGTGAAAAAAAGAACGGCATTGCAAAGCAATTAGAAATGACCATTTCTTAAATGATATTTAGGAAATGGCCAACAAAGGGAGCCTGTGTATTTATTTAACATGGATAAATGATTGAAATGGGAAACATGATATATAAGAAAGAAGATAAACTAGGTGAATATTGATATCACTTTTGCATGAGGAAAGTCTTGCTAAGAATAATTTTAAGCAGAAAAACTGATACAAAAAGTGCAACATCTATACTTCAGAATATAGCATAATCAGGACTGAAAGGACATTGAAACATTGGAGAAATCTATGCAATGGGTATGATAAGTCACAAGTTAACAGCATTAAAAGATGAAGAGACTTTATAAATCAATTGCAAATTGATGAATATACAATTCAAAAACTGGGTAAAGGACATGAGTAGCTGATTTATAAAGCAAAAAAAAGAATCAGGGAATTCCCTGGTGGTCCAGTGGTTAGGGCTCCAGGCTTTGACTGCAAGGGGCATGGGTTCGATCCCTGGTCAGGGAACTAAAATCCCACATGCCACGTGGCCAAAAAAAAAGAAAAAAAAAATTTTGGACTTCCCTGATGGCGCAGTGGTTAAGAATCTGCCTGCAAATGCAGGGGACATGGGTTCAATCCTTGGTCCTCGGAAGATCCCACATGCCACGGAGCAACTAAGCCCATGTGCCACAGCTCCTGAGCCTGTGCTCCAGAGCCCTCGAGCCACAACTACTGAGCCCGTGTGCCGCAACTACTGAAGCCCGTGGCCTAGAGCCCGTGTCCTGCAACAAGAGAGGCCACCGCAATGAGAAGCCCACGCGCTCCGATGAAGAGTAGCCCCTGCTCGCTGCAACTAGAGAAAGCCCGCACACAGCAACGAAGACCCAACACAGCCAAAAATAATAAAAATAAATAAATAAATAAATAAAAGCAAAAAATAAAAAATAAAAAGAGCTTCAATGAAAAAAAAAGAATCAATACTTATTTAAAAAATCCTAACTTTACTAGTAATGAAAGGAATTGAAAATTTTAAATGTGATATGTGATTATAATTTACTTATCAATTTGTGAATCATTTAAAAAGAATAATAGTATCTAGAGTTGGCCTGAATGTGAGGAAATGGGAGCTTACCTATTTTACTGATGCTATTATAAATTGGTATAATATTTCTGATAGGCAATTTGTCAATTAAGTATCAAAAGCTTCTGATACAGTAATTCCACTCTAGGAATCTATCCTAAAAGAATAATTAGATATTTGGCAAAGGTGTGTGAAAACAACGTACTTACACAACAATAGTCAACTGATATCATATACCTTTGTAATGAAGTTAGGAGGATATTTAGGGAAAAAAAATGTTGACATAAGTATACTGATGCTGAAAAATGCATATCATGTATTATTATGTAGGGAAAAAAGCAGACATCATTTTACGGTTGCCTTTTTTAAAGATCAAAATATATGCCAAGAAAAAGTCTGGAAAGCTATAAAAATTAGCAGTGATTATTTCTGGATAGTATATTATCAAGTTATTTTATTATTTCTAATTTTATTTCTGCTTGTTTGTATTTTATAATTTTCCTACAAGGAATATGTATTAATTATGCAGTAGAAGAAACTTATAAAATTCTTTGCAAATATATTTTACAACAATTACCATGGCTGTGATTAAAATTAAACTTGAAGTACAGTTTGTCCTTTTCTATTCACACTTTCCCTGGAATACTAGATTGATGAATTTATTTTAGAGTTTTTCTCTTCTGAAGATCGTTGTTATTTGATTATGGGGTAAACAAAGATTTTTAAAGAAAATAATTAATTAGAAAAGACACAAGCTCTATATTCATAATATATAAAGTGTTACTACACGAGACAGAACCCTTTAAACACTCAAACATTTTAGTTCAATTCACTTATTGCTAGAGTGACCTTGGGCAAGTCTCTGAATCTTATGATGTTTCATATTCTTTCCTCATCTAGGAAATGGGGATAAAAATATTCAAAATGCCTACCTCCTAGGGCTGTTTAGGAACTAAGTGGAACAATGGCCATTAGCAGGTTTTATAATCCAATGAAGAACTACATAAATGAGAGGCGCTATACTCAGTATTTTTTTCTTTGCACTTTTCTTATTCATTACATGTTCCTTGTGTTTTTTAAAGATGCCATAAGTCTAATATTTTCAAAGTAAATGCATCTCAAAGCCTGGGTGGATCAGCTCTTCATTTCCCCAAACAGCACCACTCTTGATATTATTAGCCCAAGATGGACTCATATGTTGAAGAGTTATCCAGTGTTCTACTTTCCTGCTGCCTGCTGGGTTGTCTTTGAAGCTCAGACTGTAGAATGGAGTAAGATAAAAATGAAATAAAAGGCTTGTGTGTGTTAAGATGGCTTCCCCTCTTATATTTTTAAAGAGGCCGAACACTTATGCCGAGTTTAGGCAAACACAATCCTAATTATTTACATGGCATAATGGAAGTAAGCACTCAAGGAGAGAGAAATCTGATGCTTTTACTCAGCATGCTGTAAACCATTATCTCATGTTTTCTATGGAAAACAGTCTCAGCTGGGAAATTTGGTAACTCAGTAGGCTATTAATAGGATGTGGAATGTGATTACTCTTTTTGGATCACTTCAATATGTAATTACTTTTAGGATCTGGTAGAAAGAAACTCTATTAAATGATAATTATAGGACTGTATTTGCTTTAAAGTTTTGTAATAGCTCTAAACATGGGAGTTTTCATTAACTGTTTGCCATAGTTAATAAAGTCATTTTTCTTAAAAAGTAGCAATTCCCTGCAAAAGTGGTAGCTCCACAAAGGATTAGTTTCTTATAGGAAAGGGCAGGGGAAACAGATTGTGCAGTAGGTTGGCTTCTCCATGGTAATATAATCTCCTTGAAAATATAGATGGTGTCCCCGAAGAACTGTGACAAAGTGAAATATTTATAAGTCCCTAGAGAACAATAGGTCTTAGTATAATGTTTTCAGAGGGTAAACAGCAACTAAATATTATTGCACACATAAAAAGAAGACAAGGCAGGTGATGGAGGCAAAGTTGGCAAAGAAAAGCCTAGAAACACCAGCTGTTTCAGGAGGTGTCCAGCAATAAACAGGGATATTGCCAGAAATACATCCAGCAGTTAGACCTCAAATGTAAATTGGGGATTATATGAACACACAGATATAAGGATCATAATGAAATGCTCAAATCAGTCCAAGAAATAATAATAAAGTATGCCAGGTCATATCCCCCCAAATCCAAGGAGCATGGGGCACAATGGTTCAGGCTGCAACCTCTAGCCTCTGAATGTCCAGGTTTAAAATCTAGGTCTCGCTCCCACATGGCTGATTTACTTAATGGCCTGTCCCTCATTTTCCTCATCTTCAAAATGGGAATGATAATAATAATCCTTACCTATGATGCTGTTGAGAAAATTAAATAAAGTATGGGAAGGATCTTGGCACCGTGTTTAGAACATAGTTACTGGTATGTGTAATATAGATAACATTGATAATGGTGATGGGGAAAGTAATATTACTTATTAGATTAATTTAAGATCCTATAAACCTGATCTCAGTCATCAAGAAAGCAATATATCTATAACCTCGTACATAGCTAGCATGTGTCTAATGAAAACATGTGTTCAGAAGGACGACATTTTATTCCTATGTCAAATCATGGCATTTGTCTTCCTGTTTTTACAGACCTGCATTGTCACAGGCTTATAGGAACAGGTGCAGGCCAAAATAGTCTTGTCAGGAGTCAAGAAATTTATTTTTTGATCTTGGCTCTGCTATACACTTTGTCAAGGGACTGCATCAGTTTGGGCCTATACTACAACAGCAACAAAAAACAACTACTTCGAATAATTTCCAAGTCTAGAGCCTCCTTGACTAATGAAATGAGAAGTAGAAATCACATCAAATTTTGCATGTTTACAGTAGAGAAACAATGCTTTATTCATGTCCTTCAGGCAATAATTCCATAACTACCTTTAGGTATCAAGCTCTGTACCCAACCACATTGCATTAAAACTATGCTGGGAAGGGAAGGACAGCTGAAAGATTACATTACCTTACAAGGTTGAACTAATCTCTTTCAATGCTTTACTTAATATCAATATTCATAAAGCCATGCTTCCCCCTAAGGATGTATCAACCTCTTAAAAAAAAGATAAATGAAGTTGTTTACGTATTGACCCTGTAAGCCTCCCCACTTGGTTTTCGCACTGCTTCGTGAATATCAAAGCCAACAACAACAAAAAAAGTAAAATAAAATTAGACTCACTTATTCCTATGCACCAAGAAAGCCCACATCTCAAAATAAAGGTGGCATTATTATTTCTTGTTTGTTCTTCAACAGAAAGGCATTATTAAGATTAGGGGAAATACTTGTGCTCTGCAATATAAAAGCCATTTATTTTCCATTTCTACTTCTCTGAATGCACAGGAACCTTGGTACGAACCTCTGTTGTCTCTGACTGTGAAATTTGGATTGTGAATGATTTCAGGGGGTAGACTGAAGATAAATCTTGGTCCATTGGCTGTGTCATCCTTGTCATCTGCACTAATTGTAACAATTGGCTGAAAGAGAAAGGTGGCCCATAAATAAATCATGCTGACATTGGCACATCATTCATTCAAAAATTCCTGGCTGGCTGAGAAGCCTGATTTTAATTAGAGAACATAGCTCCAGAGCTAAACCAGGGCTCTGAAGCCTTCTTGGGCAGTGGGAAGTATCTCCAGGTGATGCTCTCAAAACCAAACTCTGTTTCTAAATGCTTATTCATAGCCAAGGCAGAGCAGCGTTACCTGGTTAGAAAGTGGCTTGGTCTGGTCACTCTCACAGATGAAGCCTTCATAAGGGGCAGCAAACTTGGGAGCATTGTCGTTGACGTCAAGGACCCTAATGGCCACAGGGACTTTGGCTTCCTGATGCCGGTTGTCTGAAAGGAGAGGATTGAGACAGTAAACATGTGCAAGGGAGGAATCCATGTTGGTCCAAGGTTACTCTTGGGAAAAAGTGAGCTCCAGCCACTCATTCAGGCCCTGCGGGGAAAGGCACTGTTGGCACAAAAATCACCTAAAATCCAAAGTATGCCAAATCCAATGTGAGGGGGATGTCCTAGAATAAAGGTCAACATTAGACCAGTAAGAAATAAACCACTTTTCCCTTTCTGTTGAGGTTTAATTCTAAATGCTTATAATGGAGCCTGGCCCCCTCAGAGTGTAGTCCACAACAGCAGTTCTCCAAGTGGGATCCCCAGAGGAGCATCAAACAATTTGGGAATTCGTTGGAAGTGAAAATTCTCCAACCCAACCCAAGACCTGAGTTAGAGGCTCTGAGGGTGGGATCCAGAAATCTTTGTTACAACAAGCCTTTCATGATAATCCATTGCATGATCAAGTTTGAGAACCACCGGTCTATAGGTAAAAAAGAACCCACAAATCTTGGCTCTAAGGATTCTGCTGCTCTGGGTTTAAACAAAACTGAGGATAAAGTGGGGAATCTTTCAGTGGTGGTTAAGAGTTTCAAGCTGCTACAGGCTATCAGCTCATGTGCCAAGTCTGTACCCAGTTCTGCCAAAGAAAATGAAAACATCTCTATTTGCTTATATGTCTCCCTAGATAGACGACCAAAAATAAATTTTAAAGATTGAAAAATATGTTTAAGACTAAAAAAAAAAATTGTTCTATCTCAGCTGTCTGTTATTTTCCAGAATATATAGAAAGTCTCAAAGAATAATATTTGGTAAAGTAGGATCAAAACCCTTACGATAATACTTACGGATTTCTGCTGCAAAAACTGATATGTTGAGCCAGGCAGTTTCTTCTCTATCTAAAGGTTTTGTGGTTTTAATAAAACCATCCTCTGGATTAATAGTGAAAAACCTGTCCAGGTCAGTGTGACGATCGATTGAATACCTAAACAGAATGCAAATGAGGCAATTAGACCAAGACATTCCAAGCAGCTTAATATTTGAATATTTTCTCCATGCTATATTTAAAGCAACTTTTTCAATGAATTGCTTGAGCTAGGTTTTCTTTTTAATCAGATTTACTTTTCAAACTTCATACATTAATCTTTTATAGAAATCATTTTGCTACATTGGAATTCTTTATTCAGGACAATGAATGAAAGAGCTGTTTAGCATATTTGATTGAGAAATGGAATAATATGTTGCATATCTGATTGAGAAATGGAATAACATGCTGCATATTTCTTCGTATTTACTACAATCACCCACCATCTGAATATTTATGAACCTGCATTTGGGAAGTGGGTTTGCCTTGCTCCCAAACTACTCAGAAAGTCACAAGTGTATGGAACATTTGCCAGATTTTTGCATATGAAATATTAAATAGTCTTAAGTTATCATCAAAGATCATTTACGGTACTAAAAAATCAGTTTTCTCCTTACTTAAAGGAAAATGCTAACTATATTTTGAATAAATTTATTCAATTTATTTGGTTTTAGGGGTTCTCAGGTAGCTTGGTTCTGAATTCCATTGTGAAATATGCAAAGAGGACTTGGCCATTCATTTGTAGAGCATTCTCCCCACACTTTAATGACCCCAGGCTGAGCCTAACAGCATAGTTGGAAGGTTTCAGCTACTTCTGTCCACTAGAAAATTTGCCTTTTTCTAACAAAAGACAAAAGAATTTCCAGAATATTATGGGGCAAGGTGAGGTAGAAGATGGGTCAAGAGGAGTGGTGTAGTAACGTAAAATAACTTGCCCAGGATAAAGTTCTGGAGACCTGGCTTTAATAAGTGTTGACAGTTGTCCCATGGCATCCATGGGGGATTGGATCCAGGACACCTGAGGATACCAAAACCCATGGATACTCAAGTCTCATATAAAATGGCATAATATTTGCATATAACCTACACATATCCTCCTGTACACTTTAAATCATCTATAGATTACTAAAATACTTAATACAATGTAAATGCCATGTAAATAGTTGCTGGTGTGCCACAAATTCAAGTTTTGCTTTTTGGAACTTTCTGGACTTTTTTTCCCCAAATATTTTGGACCTGTGGTTGGTTGAATCCATCGACATGGAATCCATCAACGCAGAACGCATGGATATAGAAGGCCAACTGTACATATGTCTGAAGGCATTCATTGAGGGCCATAAAACCAAAGAATATTAGAGAATATTAGCAAAGACCATGGATGTCACAGAGTTTAGTCTCTTCAATCTACAAACGATGGGATTTGCAAATGGTCTATTATCTTGCTTCTGGGGGAGCCAATATTAGAACGTGGATCTTCCAGTTCTAGATCATGTTCTTTCCAAAAGAGAGGAATTTAGTGCAGAGCAGCACTTCGCAATATAGAAAACATAAGCTCATCCATGATATCGCTGACTTCACAGCTCCCTATGAGAATGGAATGATGAGTCCCCTTCCCCAGTGAGGAGAAAGAAGATAAACTATCACACACCTCATAAATGTCAGTAGAGGCTCCGTGACTAAACCCTCAGCAGAGCTCTATGTGAAAATAAAGAGAAAATAATAGAATATTTTGTCCCTGCCACTAGGGAGTTTACTATCCAGTTGACATGACAAGACAGGCTCACAGGAAGAAAGGTAATTAACAAGTATTATTCTATAGAAGTGAAGCGCATGGATTTTGGTTTTGTAAAGTCCTAGGTACAAGTTCTTGCTTGGCTACATATACGCTGAGTGATACTGGAAAAGCCACTTAAGTTCTTTGAATTTCAGCTTACTTATCACTTAAACTAGAATATTAATAGTAACCTAACTTTTAGGTTATCCGTGAGAATTACATAAAATGATAGATGTTGAAGATGCATAACCTAGTGCCTCACACATAGTAAACAGAACAACAAATATAGCTGCTCTGATTTTTGTTGTTGTCGCTGCTATTACACATTGTGGACAGATCAAATGTCAGTCTACAGAGTATGACTTTCATACTATAGCCAGTGAAAAATCATGAAAGGCTTTTGATCATAGGAACAAATAAACTGATTCAGACTATCAGGGTGATGAATAAGATAGGGTGGGCAAGGTGGTCTGAGCTAGTGAGAGTGAAGGAAGGAACAGAGGAAACTTAAGGAGGTGATGTATTGATACTTTTTATGGAGTGAGGTGATAAGAGAGTGAGGTATAGAAGCGACAGAGGGAGATAGCCTCAACCACCAGAGGGCAGACAACAGAAGCAAGAAAAACTACAATCCTGCAGCCTGTGGACCAAAAACCACAGTTACAGAAAGAAAGAGAAGATGAAAAGGCAGAGGGCTATGTACCAGATGAAGGAACAAGAAAAAACCCCAGAAAAACAACTAAATGAAGTGGAGATAGGCAACCTTCCAGAAAAAGAATTCAGAATAGTGATAGTGAAGATGATCCAGGACCTCGGAATAAGAATGGAGGCAAAGATTGAGAAGATGCAAGAAATGATTAACAAAGACCTAGAAGAATTAAAGAACAAACAAACAGAGATGACCAATACAATAACTGAAATGAAAACTACACTAGAAGGAATCAATAGCAGAATAACTGAGGCAGAAGAACGGATAAGTGACCTGGAAGACAGAATGGTGGAATTCACTGCTGCGGAACAGACTAAAGAAAAAAGAATGAAAAGAAATGAAGACAGCCTAAGAGACCTCTGGGACAACATTAAACGCAACAACATTCGCATTATAGGGGTCCCAGAAGGAGAAGAGAGAGAGAAAGGACCAGAGAAAATATTTGAAGAGATTATAGTCGAAAACTTCCCTAACATGGGAAAGGAAATAGCCACCCAAGTCCAGGAAGCGCAGAGAGTCCCATACAGAATAAACCCAAGGAGAAACACGCCGAGACACATAGTAATCAAAGTGGCAAAAATTAAAGACAAAGAAAAATTACTGAAAGCAGCAAGGGAAAAACGACAAATAACATACAAGGGAACTCCCATAAGGTTAACAGCTGATTTCTCAGCAGAAACTCTGCAAGCCAGAAGGGAGTGGCATGAAATACTTAAAGTGATGAAAGGGAAGAACCTACAACCAAGATTACTCTACCCAGCAAGGATCTCATTTAGATTTGATGGAGAAATCAAAAGCTTTACAGACAAGCAAAAGCTAAGAGAATTCAGCACCACCAAACCAGCTCTACAACAAATGCTAAAGGAACTTCTCTAAGTGGGAAACACAAGAGAAGAAAAGGACCTACAAAAACAAACCCAAAACAATTAAGAAAATGGTCATAGGAACATACATATCGATAATTACCTTAAACGTGAATGGATTAAATGCCCCAACCAAAAGACATAGACTGGCTGAATGGATACAAAAACAAGACCCATATATATGCTGTCTACAAGAGACCCACTTCAGACCTAGGGACACATACAGACTGAAAGTGAGGGGATGGAAAAAGATATTCCATGCAAATGGAAATCAAAAGAAAGCTGGAGTAGCTATACTCATATCAGATAAAATAGACTTTAAAATAAAGAATGTTACAAGAGACAAGGAAGGACACTACATAATGATCCAGGGATCAATCCAAGAAGAAGATATAACAATTATAAATATATATGCACCCAACATAGGAGCACCTCAATACATAAGGCAACTGCTAACAGCTATAAAAGAGGAAATCGACAGTAACACAATAATAGTGGGGGACTTTAACACCTCACTTACACCAACGGACAGATCATCCAAAATGAAAATAAATAAGGAAACAGAAGCTTTAAATGACACAATAGACCAGATAGATTTAATTGATATATATAGGACATTCCATCCAAAAACGGCAGATTACACGTTCTTCTCAAGTGCACACGGAACATTCTCCAGGATAGATCACATCTTGGGTCACAAATCAAGCCTCAGTAAATTTAAGAAAATTGAAATCATATCAAGCATCTTTTCTGACCACAACGCTATGAGATTAGAAATGAATTACAGGGAAAAAAACGTAAAAAAGACAAACACATGGAGGCTAAACAATACGTTACTAAATAACCAAGAGATCACTGAAGAAATCAAACAGGAAATAAAAAAATACCTAGAGACAAATGACAATGAAAACACGACGACCCAAAACCTATAGGATGCAGCAAAAGCGGTTCTAAGAGGGAAGTTTATAGCTATACAAGCCTACCTAAAGAAACAAGAAAAATCTCAAGTAAACAATCTAACATTACACCTAAAGAAACTAGAGAAAGAAGAACAAACAAAATCCAAAGTTAGCAGAAGGAAAGAAATCATAAAGATCAGAGCAGAAATAAATGAAATAGAAACAAAGAAAACAATAGCAAAGATCAATAAAACTAAAAGTTGGTTCTTTGAGAAGATAAACAAAATTGATAAGCCATTAGCCAGACTCATCAAGAAAAAGAGGGAGAGGACTCAAATCAATAAAATCAGAAATGAAAAAGGAGAAGTTACAACAGACACCGCAGAAATACAAAACATCCTAAGAAGCTACTACAAGCAACTTTATGCCAATAAAATGGACAACCTGGAAGAAATGGACAAATTCTTAGAAAGGTATAACCTTCCAACACTGAATCAGGAAGAAACAGAAAATATCAACAGACCAATCACAAGTAATGAAATTGAAACTGTGATTAAAAATCTTCCAACAAACAAAAGTCCAGGACCAGATGGCTTCACAGGTGAATTCTATCAAACATTTAGAGAAGAGCTAACACCCATCCTTCTCAAACTCTTCCAAAAAATTGCAGAGGAAGGAACTCTCCCAAACTCATTCTATGAGGCCACCATCACCCTGATACCAAAACCAGACAAAGACACTACAAAAAAAGAAAATTACAGACCAATATCACTGATGAATATAGATGCAAAAATCCTCAACAAAATACTAGCAAACAGAATCCAACAACACATTAAAAGGATCATACACCACGATCAAGTGGGATTTATCCCAGGGATGCAAGGATTCTTCAATATACGCAAATCAATCAATGTGATACACCATATTAACAAATTGAAGAATAAAAACCATATGATCATCTCAATAGATGCAGAAAAAGCTTTTGACAAAATTCAACACCCATTTCTGATAAAAACTCTCCAGAAAGTGGGCATAGAGGGAACCTACCTCAACATAATAAAGGCCATATATGACAAACCCACAGCAAACATCATTCTCAATGGTGAAAAACTGAAAGCATTTCCTCTAAGATCAGGAACGAGACAAGGATGTCCACTCTCACCACTATTATTCAACATAGTTCTGGAAGTCCTAGCCACGGCAATCAGAGAAGAAAAAGAAATAAAAGGAATACAAATTGGAAAAGAAGAAGTAAAACTGTCACTGTTTGCGGAGGACATGATACTATACATAGAGAATCCTAAAACTGCCACCAGAAACCTGCTAGAGCTAATTAATGAATATGGTAAAGTTGCAGGTTACAAAATTAATGCACAGAAATCTCTTGCATTCCTATACACTAATGATGAAAAATCTGAAAGAGAAATTATGGAAACACTCCCATTTACCATTGCAACAAAAAGAATAAAATACCTAGGAATAAACCTACCTAGGGAGACAAAAGACCTGTATGCAGAAAACTATAAGACACTGATGAAAGAAATTAAAGATGATACCAACAGATGGAGAGATATACCATGTTCTTGGATTGGAAGAATCAACATTGTGAAAATGAGTATACTACCCAAAGCAATCTACAGATTCAATGCAATCCCTATCAAATTACCAATGGCATTTTTTACGGAGCTAGAACAAATCATCTTAAAATTTGTATGGAGACACAAAAGACCCCGAATAGCCAAAGCAGTCTTGAGGCAAAAAAATGGAGCTGGAGGAATCAGACTCCCTGACTTCAGACTATACTACAAAGCTACAGTAATCAAGACAATATGGTACTGGCACAAAAACAGAAACATAGATCAATGGAACAAGATAGAAAGCCCAGAGATTAACCCACGCACCTATGGTCAACTAATCTATGACAAAGGAGGCAAAGATATACAATGGAGAAAAGACAGTCTCTTCAATAAGTGGTGCTGGGAAAACTGGACAGCCACATGTAAAAGAATGAAATTAGAATACTCCCTAACACCATACACAAAAATAAACTCAAAATGGATTAGAGACCTAAATATAAGACTGGCCACTATAAAACTCTTAGAGGAAAACATAGGAAGAACACTCTTTGACATAAATCACAGCAAGATCTTTTTCGATCCACCTCCTAGAGTAATGGAAATAAAAACAGAAATAAACAAGTGGGACCTAATGAAACTTCAAAGCTTTTGCACAGCAAAGGAAACCATAAACAAGACGAAAAGACAACCCTCAGAATGGGAGAAAATATTTGCAAATGAATCAACGGACAAAGGATTAATCTCCAAAATATATAAACAGCTCATTCAGCTCAATATCAAAGAAACAAACACCCCAATCCAAAAATGGGCAGAAGACCTAAATAGACATTTCTCCAAAGAAGACATACAGACGGCCACAAAGCACATGAAAAGATGCTCAACATCACTAATTATTAGAGAAATGCAAATCAAAACTACAATGAGGTATCACCTCACTCCTGTTAGAATGGGCATCATCAGAAAATCTACAAACAACAAATGCTGGAGAGGGTGTGGAGAAAAGGGAACCCTCTTGCACTGTTGGTGGGAATGTAAATTGATACAGCCACTATGGAGAACAGTATGGAGGTTCCTTAAAAAACTAAAAATAGAATTACCATATGACCCAGCAATCCCACTACTGGGCATATACCCAGAGAAAACCGTAATTCAAAAAGACACGTGCACCCGAATGTTCATTGCAGCACTATTTACAATAGCCAGGTCATGGAAGCAACCTAAATGCCCATCGACAGATGAATGGATAAAGAAGATGTGGTACATATATACAATGGAATATTACTCAGCCATAAAAATGAACGAAATTGAGTCATTTGTTGAGAAGTGGATGGATCTAGAGACTGTCATACAGAGTGAAGTAAGTCAGAAAGAGAAAAACAAATATCGTATATTAATGCATGTATGTGGAACCTAGAAAAATGGTACAGATGAGCCAGTTTGCAGGGCAGAAGTTGAGACACAGATGTAGAGAATGGACATATGGACACCAAGGGGGGAAAACTGCGATGAGGTGGGGATGGTGGTGTGCTGAATTGGGCGATTGGGATTGACATGTATACACTGATGTGTATAAAACTGATGCCTAATAAGAACCTGCAGTATAAAAAAACAAACAAAACAACTAATACTAAACTTTCATTGGGTTATTTGTATGGAAATATGTTAATATAAATGTTTCAGACATTACATGAAATTTCTAAAAATCTTATATTTGTATTTGTATGGAAATATGTTAATATAAATGTTTCAGACATTATATGAAATTTCTAAAAATCTTATATTTGTATTTGTATGGAAATATGTATGGAAATATGTTAATATAAATGTTTCAGACATTACATGAAATTTCTAAAAAAAAAAAAAAAAAAAAAAAAAAAGAAGCGACAGAGGGAATAGAAGACTATGTGATAAAGACAGAACCAGTAGGACTCAGTTGATATTTGGAGATCTGTGGGAGTCTGGGAGAGTCCTTGACAGTTTCTAGCCTGAGTGTCACAGAGAGGGAGACATTGGGAAATACAAAGTCAACTTACCAGGAAGGAGAGGTTGAATTTCCACTAGGACTATGCTGCCACACCAGGAGAGCAAGATTCAACTTTATCAGAGGTTTCACAGAGTCAGGGGTATAGTCGGTCTTTTTTTTTAAAGTATGTCACAAGAAGTATAGGCTCAAAAATATGTTTTTAATGAATGAGCCAGTGAAGGACAAAGGAAGTGGGTAAAAATGCAGAGCAGACAGCAGAACAAGAACAGAATTAGAATCAGGGAGAAAGATCAGCCTAGAGGCAGAAAATTTAGAGCATTAACTCAATTCAATCAGTAGCATGGACGGAAACTCTATAGATAAGTGGACAGAGAGAGAGAGAAAGTCTGAAGTGTGAAAGGCTGAGTGTCAGGGAGCCCCCAGTGCCTGGACTGAGATCTCAGACTAGTGGAGACACCGGGTACGTCTGAGGCATGAAGAGGTCACTGCCAGTGAAGCTAAGAGGAAAGAATATTTCAGGAAGGCAATGGTAAACGAAAAGGTCTCTAATGCTAGAGTCTGAGAAGAAAGCTGCAGAAATTTCGAAGCAGTTAAGAGTTTGGCTGACACTATAAGGCCCTCCTACCCAGTATGTTTAAGGACACAAATGTCCTTAAAGGTGAAGATAAGCACTCAGGAAAGTAGGTAGTCTGGCTAGGAGACCCACTGAATAAAAAACTTTAAATGTTATTCTATGAATTGTTTGGCAATTCTAAGAATGAGGACCTGAGTGGGTGAGGGGGGTTGGTTCAAGGGCCATAGTGAGCATCTTTGGATAATTATAGACATGAAAAATGGCTCCATGCACAGAATAGCTTCCACTGAAAATATGACCCAAATAACCAATCACAGATGTGGATCCTTGGAGATAACGAGGTGCCAAGGAAATGAGCAGCTGTTCCATGTGTTTTTACATCATCACTCTTCTAAAAAGCTGCTAATGCACCTTGATATTCTAGGCCAAAGCTAACTCATTTAAAATTCACACCATGAACATTTCTGAGTAGTTTAAAGGTGTTACCAAGCTCCTCAGTCCTTACCTGATGTATCTTCTTGCACAGAGAGCACGGTACTCAAACCTTCCTGGGAAATCTTTCCATTAGTGGCTGCCCAGGGAGAGTAAACTGCTCATAGTGGACTCAAGGCAGCTCTGGACTAAAATCCAGTCTCCAATACTGACTGGTCATGTGACTTTGGGTAATTCACATCATCTCTTTGAGCCTCAGTATTTCCATCTATTGGACCCTAAAGTGATCACAGCCTCAAGGGTGTCTGAGGATTAACTTAAATAACTTAGTGCAGGGTTGTCTGGGGCCAAGAAGATGCTCAATAAAGGGTAATTTCCTTCCTTTCTCCCCAAGGGGGCAATGTTCAAAGACTTAAAGGCAACTGAACAGCATTTACATTTGGGACTTCCTTCTGCTCTGTCAGCATTTTCTTTGGTATAAATAGAAAAACTCCATTGTCCATGGCAATTTTTTTTCATACTCAGATCTATTTACTTTTCTTCCCAGCTTTATTGAAATATGATTGACAATTTAAAAAGTCTGTATTTAATGTGTACAACGTGATGTTTTAATATAAGTATACGTTGTGTAATGATTACCGTAATCAAGCTAATTAACATAGCCACTGCCTCACACAGCAACCGCTTCCTGTGTGTGTGTGTGTGTGTGTGTGTGTGTGTGTGTGTGTGTGTGTGGTGAGAACACTTAAGATCTACTCTCTTTGCAAATTTCAAGTCTACAATACATTATTATTAACTATAGTTACCATGCTGACCAATATCTCCTCATTTTCCCCACTCCCTAGCCCCTGGCAACCAGTGTTCTACTCTCTGTTTCTATAAGTCAGACTTTTTTAGATTCCACATATGAGTGATATGCTATATTTGTCTTTCTGAGTCTGGCTTATTTCATTTAGCACAGTATCCTCCAAATTCACATATGTTATCACCAATGGCAGGATTTTCTTTTTTCAGGCTAAATAATAGTCTGTTTTATATATATAATATACACCCACATATATATATATGTGGGTGTATATATATATATCTCACTATTTCTTAATCCATTCATCTGTCAACGAACATTTAGATTGTTTTCATATCTTGGCTATTGTGAATAATGCTGCATTGAACACGAGAGTGCAGATACCTGTTCAAGATGCAGCCATTATGGAAAGCAGTATAGGGATTCCTCAAAATGTAGATGGAGGCTGGATTTGTTCTGTGGGCTGTAGCTTATTAACCCCTGACCTAGACAGACACATCCCTGGCCCTCTTTGACTGTGCCAGGGACAACACAGTGTAAGCTGTCATTGTGATGTATGGTGAGAGCTGTGAGGTGGAAGCTGCATTTGATCCACCTTAGGGTGCCCTGGAAGAATCCCTAGAGGAGGTGACACCTAGGTGGAGATGGGAAAAATGAGTACCATGTAGCAAGTTGGAAAGGATGAGAGTGAGATCTCCAACCAGAAGGAAGAACACGCGAAGGTCAGGAATTAGAAGAGGACAGGAAGTAGCCCCGTCTAGCTGCAACTGAGAGTCTGATGACAAGGGAGAGTAAGACAAAAAGCAGGAGAGACCAGCAGGACACAGCAGGAATTGGGGGGGAGGAGCTCGAAGAAGAGCCTTAAGCCAAGTAAGAGAATTGAGACTATTTTGGAGTAGGGGACAATGGGAAACAATTTGATCAATGATTTTTTTTTGTCGTTGTTGCTGTTTAACTGAAGTATGATGTGATGTTTGGATGTGCATTTTAAAACACTCAGTCTGGCTACAGGATGACGGAAAGGTAGGTGGGAGATTGGGGGCAGGGGGACCATGAGGAGGCAGAGGAAGGAATCTAGGCAAGAAGGGAATTAGGGGAGTGGCCATGGAAAAACAAACACCTGCTAGAATCCAGTCCAGGGCAGGTTTCAGCCAACTTTACATTTCTGCCCTATATGGACATGCCTTGAATCTGTGACTCAAGCCTCCTTCTCAGCCTCTTTCTCATCACCCTCTCATCTTCATCGTCAATCTCCTTGGTCATTAGCTCAGGTTGGGGAGTGAGGGAGACAAGGTTCTAAATGGCTTTTCTAGCTTTCTTGTCTAAGTCACAAAAGTATATTTGTGATAATAAAAGCATCCTAAATTTGAGGGGCACTTTGTTATCTCTTCAAAGTGCTCAGCAGTTAGATAGATAGACAAAGCTTGCCTTCTGAGCCTCCTGTTCACTGTCTGTGTCTCTTTGGTTAAGTCACTTTGCCCTGCAGAGCCCCAATTTCCTCTTAATTTAAGAGATAATAATTCCTAGAAAATAACATTGAGGGGATAAATTGGATTATATATCTGACACCCCTAGTACAGTAACTGGAGCATAGGAAGGTGTTCAATAAATTAGAATTACTGTTATTATTTCACAATCATTATTTATACTTCACCACAGTTCTCTGAGACAGGCAAAGCTAAGGTTTACATCACCTAGTATACATCGGGAAATCTGCTCCAGAAATTTTGGAGCTTGAACAAGTCTATCCAAAGAGTTGGTGCAGAGGTGGAGTAGAACTCATGTCTTCTAAGTCTTCATCTTGTTTACATTGAATGATATCTTGGACCCTTTTTGAGACTGAAGGACCTGGTTCCTATAGGGATTTCCTAAGACCTCTTGCCTCCGGAATTCCCCATCCAGGATTTAAAAATAAATCTCTCTGTACCTTATCGGGCTATTGGCAGCATCAGGGTCTTTGGCATGCACTCTCCCCACCACAGTGCCAGCAGCTGCATTTTCTTGGACTTCATGGATATAACTCGGGGCCAAGAACATGGGGGGCTCATCAGCATCTTCCACTGCAATCTTGACCGTCACGGTGTCTTTGAAAGGCCCATTGCTGATGAACTTTGGGTCGATGTGCACGTTGGCTGCCTCTACCTTCAAGCTGTATGCTCTTTTGGTTTCAAAATCTACAGGCTGGCAAGAAAGAAGAGAAGATTGACAACCAATTCCTTGAAAGAATAATGGAAAAGAAAAACCTGATTGTTCTATAGGGCACCATGAATAGTTGTTCAAAGAGAGAAAATCAGTGTTTATTCAATATCCAATTACCTGAGCCATTTGGTTAGAAAATCAGACAAATCAATTGCTGAAACTTGGAATGTGCTTAATGGGTAATTCTAGGAGCATGACAGACACAGAAGGACCACATCATCGAAAGTGAACCACATTCTATGAACACACTAAGGCTGCCCAATTCAGTCACTAAAATCATTTAAGGAAAGGAATTAAGACATTATAAAAATAAATGTTATAGCCCATTCTGAAAAGTACTAAGAATCTTGGTGATAAAAATAGTCAATGAATTTCAGGCAAAGAAAAAAGCAATGTCTTGTTAGATGACTGCTCCCCTCCACACATACACACTTCTGGCTTAATCATATTGATAGTCTCATTTTTAAAGTTTCTGACCATGTAGCATTTCTCAAAGTCTGGGACCCTTACCAGCAGTGGCCCATACACTGACTTAAGGTGGTTTATGGGTAATTTTGCGTGGGTGGGTTTTTTGAATGACATTATCCTAATTACTGATCTTATTATTCCTTTTCCAATTCTTCCATTCCCAAACACGTCAAGGACAGCTCAGTATACTGCTAACTTTTAACATACCTGTTATGCTTCCTGATCTCCCTTTCAAGAGACTATGATATAACTCTCTAGCTAGAATGTAATGACATCGTTTTGTTTTGACTGCATTCATTTTTAGGTTACCTCCTACTTATGGCAAGTGATATAGTACAGTGTGAATACTTCCCTGTTAAAAGAATACATGTATGTAAAAAAAGTCCATTTAAAGAAAAACAATTATAAACAATATAGATTTTACACAGACGTGAAAAAATATTAAGAAGCAGCATTTGAATGGCTGTCATTTTTAAGAAATTGATGGTAAGCACTCCCTAAATCTGAAGGAGACAAGGTTCTGTGAATCAATCAGTAAAGGGTGAAAAGTAAAATTATGGAAGAGAAACAAGCTTTCCTGCCTAGGAAACAGAACTTTCTAATTAGCTCTCTGGATGATACTGAACTCCCACATGTGTTGGGTCTTTTAAGGCTAGCATCTGCCTGCCATGTTGTCATCATCTGCCTGGTATTATTTTGAATGGGCATATAATCATAGGGCTTAGTCCTAGCCTAATTCTCCAGCACTCTAAACTGAGGATGATTCCAGTTTCAGGAAGGTTAAACGCATTCAACACCCTTGACACTTTTTCCATCATTTTTCCACCCCCATCTCCCCAGAGTCAGAGAACACTCCCTTTTCCTGAAGCAAAATCTGTCACCAGCTGCTCCGTCATTCCGGACTCAGCAGCATCTTTGTCCTTCACTGGGTTACTGAGCAGCAGAAAGAAATGATATTTATAGGCTGAAGGTATGAGACTGCTGCAATTCCTCAAAAATCTCTGCTATTATTAGACAAAATTAAAACATGAATATGATATTCTGAGACCAGGTAAGAAGAAATTTTCTGATCTCAGATAGCCTGTTGATTCTCCCAGAACAGAAAGTTTTGAACTTGGTTTAGACATATACCTAAGGACCCAGAGCATTGTTTCCACTGGAAAGCCTTGTTGTTGTTGAAGCCAGTATAGTCATGCTGCAGTTTGACTGATACTTTTTGAATCTCAAGCGAAGCTCCCCAGATCTTTGCAAGTGTTTGTCTGGGATGCCCTTTCCTAGTTTGGTGAGATTTTACTGTCTTCTGGTGCTCATTCCAGGCTTGTGAAGTCCTCCCCATCTCCCCCAGACAGATTTGTGTGGCCCCTTAGTTGCCCATCTGCAGTCCCTCATCCCCCACCCCAGCTAGGTGAGGAGCATCCCAAAGGACTCTACTGAGTCTTGTTGATCTTTGCTGATCTTTGCCTCCCCAATGCCCAGTAATGACCGTACCAAGTGATCACATGTACCAATCATTGTGACTGAATGGGAAGCAGAGTTGATGGATGGACAACATTTAAGCATCTGCCTACAATTTATTCCCTGCCTCCTTCCAAAAGGGATTTAAGGTAGTTTCCCATGTGAACCTTTATATCCATGTTATGAGTAGTTGAAATAAAGCTAAATGAGGCAACATACTACTTAAGCCATAAAAATCTCAATACCCCTGAGTTTACTAATCCCACCTCTAAAAATTCTCCCTGGGGGATTAATTCAACAGAAAACCCAAACAAACAATATTCAAAAATGCATGACGTTTAGATATCATAGAGGGCTTATATTTAATCATGGGAAACATACACACAAAACACCAAATCCAACTGTGAGATTTTATTAAGGAAATCATGGTCCATCAATAGGATGGGATGTTACGTAGTCATTAAAAATAATTATGTATATTATATAGCAGCACGTAAAATGCTTATGTTGTGCCATTAAGTTAACAAATCCGATCACCTATGACTGCAACTGTGTTACGTGTTACACATCACATCTATCTACATGTGGACAGAGAACATAAAGAAATAATCAGGCATAAGAGTGGCTTTATTAAAATTATTATTTTAAAAATATTTAAAATGCCTTCTAATGCTGCTCTCACACTGCTTTACAAGCAGTTTATTTGTTTGAAAGTAAATACCTCAGAAACTGTGCCGGGATCTCTCAGTGATAATTGGAGTCCCACTCGGTCAAAGGTGCTGCACGATTGGATTTTCCTCCCCAAGTCTACCAAGCCACCTACAAGTCTCATCTTTATTTTGCTAAGCACACAGAGATTGTCTCAATATCCTGAAGGCAGCTTCTCTCTCTCATGCACCATTATAATCCTGACACCTACTGTGTCTGACACAGAGTACTCAAGAAATATTTATTGCTTTCTAAGCTATTCAATAAATGAATGACTCTAGCGCCTAAATAACTCTTGAATTCTTCACCTCTACCTCTTTTGCCTTCTTCAGGTCTTTGTAATTCCTCCCTTGAATTCCAACAAGATTTCTTCAACTGGTCCCACTGTATCCATCTCAAAACCCTCAAGAATGAACTTATTCAAGTTTCTTAACTGTGTCCTATTTCCCTCAACACCAGTCCTTCGTGAGCTCATTTTCTCTGACCTTCCTCTCCTTATCTATCTGGTAATTTCCTATTCATCTATGAAGGCTCAGCTCTAGAACTGCCCCCTGTAAGCAGTCATTCATGACCCATAGTCACAGATCTTATCATACTTTATCACAGTTGCTTCTCAGCTGGGGAGTGATTTTGCTGTACCTCACCCCAGGTATGTTTAGAGCTAGAGCTATTTTTAGTATTTTTAGTATCACAACTGGTGGGGCTGGATGTGTGCTTACTGACATCTGGTGAGGAGAGGCCAGGAATGTTGCTAATCACCATACAATGCACAGCCCTGCCCCTACAGCAAAGAATTCTCTGTCCTGAAATGTTAATAGTGTCAAGGCTGGGAAAACCCCCTCTATGTTAATTGTCTTTTCGCTTTTAACTGTCCTGTTAAATTGTGATCTTCTTGTGACCAGGACTCTGTTTCTTCAGTTTTAGATGTCCAGCCTCTCACAAAGGGTGTGCCTGACAAATAATAATAACTCAATAACTCTTGGTAGAAAAAGGTTGAATGAATTAAGGAATGAGTGAAAAAACTATATTAAAAAATATTTTTAAAAGACAAAAATATTTTCACGGATCTCTCTATATGTTTTTATATTATTAAATCATATATATAATGATTTCTATAAGGATCCATCATTTTACTCTATTAAATTCACCTCTCAATATTTTTTTCCTGCTGGACAGTTGGAACATTGTGTTATAAGCTTAAGCAAACGTTCTTTTACAAATTAAAGAACATCTTACTCTGTTTTAAACCTAAACATCAGTGCTTTATAGAAGATTATTCCTTTGCCCGGAAGAAACACATTGAATTGGGGGAAAATGTGCAAATTAATCATATGCAGAGAGCTCATGTGCGATGTGTTAGTTCCATGGGGTGATTTACATGTTTCAGATTTTAGAGACACAGTGTGTGTTTATACCTTGAATACATTGAAAACAGGTGACAACCTAAGCATAACCAACTACCCAGTTACTTGAACAGCAAAGGATGGGAGGCAGGAATCGCTGATGTCACTGCTTATATGTCAGTGGCAAGCAGGAGGGATAGAAATGTTAATTAACAAAGCCAGTTGACAGCTCTGTGCTACACATAGTCACACAGCTACTTTTCCAGAGGAGAAACCAGAAGAAGTGATTGCTCCAGCCCCTTGTGACTGGTGATTAGGCTTCTGTGGCTACACCATTCATCATCACTAATGTTGACTTTTCCAAGTATCCAGAGTTCACCCCGACTTCCATATTCTTTTATGACAGTCACTTCTACTTTCTCTTTGTTTGGGTCCCCTCATATTTCCCCCAAACCCAACAATGCTTCCTTATGTTGTGAACAGTTGGCTTCCTAGAACACCTCTCTCCTTGCTCTCCCTACTGAAAGGTTCCTCCCAGGCATCTCCCTCGGCCCCACCCTTGCCTCCTCTCCAGCTACTGGCCTCTTCATTGATTCTTCAAATTAATTTTTTTTATCAGTGTTCCAGGCCAATCTTTTCCATCACACCAAGGAGCTTAATATTCATGTTACAAAACCAAGTTGAAAATGAATACTTGATTAAAACCAAGGTAATTCCATCATCCAATTCAGATTTAATACTCCATATACTTTGATGATGGAGAAGTGTTGATTTCTCAAGTGGTAAATCAGGGGTAAAACCATTTTAGAATATACTGTAACTGCTTCTTTACCTGAAAGTGAATCAAATCTGGCTCTCTTCTATAACCCCTTTCCGGTCCATCTATTTGCAAAACGTCTTGAGTGGGAAGATGTTCTAGAATACACTAAGTTTGAATTCCATGTCTTTAAATTGCTGTGTGATTACAACAGGGTCAAATTATTTAATCTGTCTGAGCCCCAATCTCCTCACAATTAAACTGAGGTATCATTGCTGACTGGGATAATAACATCTACTTTATATGATTTTTATCATGTAAGATAAATGAATGCTTATAAGAGGCTCAGGCTTTGGCCAATATTTAGAATTGAGTAAATGTTAGATTTTTTTAAACAAAACAAGAACAAGCAATAATCTCAGTTTTGTAGTGAATTAATCTCAGGGACACATTTTTAGCAACAATTTAGCTGACTATGAGGGAAGGCCCATTATTATTGCTTCTCAGGTTCAGTTTTGAGGGAAAATCAAGCAGAGGATTGGTTTAAGTTTCATAGAAGGCCCAGCAATGTAATGGACCTTGGATGTTTGAGATAAGAAAAGTTCCAAAGAGTCTATATTAACAGACTCAGCTTGGCAGAGCTAAAGAGGGAACTTCTTGTATGCTCAGGGCTGTCTCTCCAAAATCTAGATTTATCTAGCTATCTTTCTTTCCATGGGGAAACTGTGCCAAGTCATATAAGAACTAACCAGCAATCTCAGGGCAGGTATTATCACTCCCCCCTTTTTTTTCCCAGTTTATTGAGGTAAAATTTACATACAACACTGTCTAAGTTTAAGGTGTATAGCATAAAAATTTGACTTTCATACATCAGGAAATTATTACCACACTAAGTTTAGTGAACTGCCATCATCTCATATAGATACAAAAGAAAAAGAAAAGGAATTTCCTTTTGATGAGATCTCTAAGGATTCACTCTCTGAACAACTTTCATGTATAACATACAGCAGTGTTAATTATATGAATCACAGTGTACATTGCATCCCTAGGACTTATTTATCTTATAACTGGAAGTCTGTGCCTTTTGACCCCCTTCATCCAACTTCCCCTCCCCCTACCCCCCCACTTCTGACAACCACACATCTGGTCTCTTTTTCCATGAGTCTATTTGTTTGCTTGTTTTTGAAGTATAATTGACCTACAATACCATCTTAGTTCCTGGTGCACAACATAGTGATTTGATATTTCTATATATTTCAAAATGTTAAGTCTAGTTGTCATCTGTCACCAGACCAAGATATTACATTATTATTGACTATACTCCCCAAATCATTCAAAAACTAACCATCAAACTCAGGCAGGCATCATCGGCCCCTTCTGCCAGCTTCCTCTGGAATACAGTTCTGTTATCTCCCCAAAGCTCAGAGCTCAACTGCAAAGTCAGGTCCAGCCCTCAGTTGTCCATATTCTCCTTTCTTTAGCCTTCAACTCCCTGTTTCCAGCAGCGGTGCCTCGGCAAGGCAGGCCACACCACTGCCGTATCTGATTCCTCACCCTAACTCACCTTTTTCAGTTTCACCACGCCCTCCTGTGTTTCATAGTCCGTTGTGATTTCAAACAATTCCATCCCATCTCCATCAACAATATTGTATGTGACTAAGCCATTTTCTCCAATGTCTGGGTCTTTAGCCTTCACTCGTCCCACTTCCTCCCCGGGGACAGCTGCTTCTGACACAGACATCTGGTATACGCCTAGAAGAAGAAGACATCTATTTTTATTTTCCCTTTTATTTGGCAGCTGTAAGACTTTAGATTTCATTGAATCTCAATACATTTCTCAAAGGGTTTGACATTGAACTTTCTATTGATTGAAAACATGAAAGAAGTGAATGGATGGGAGGAAGATCCCACATGGCTTGCTTGTCAAAGAAATGTTTTCTGCAAAGGATGATGAAACAATATCAGGGTCCAGGGTGGTAGGGTGGGGTCACCTGTCACATGTGAGAAAGGAAAACAATGCCCAGTTACATTTCCCATCAGGAACTCATGGAGGGCCATGTATATCTTCACACATTCAAAAAAATCAAAACTTCTTTTTATGTCTTTGGAATGGTCCGTAAGTTAATTCTAAGGCTCACATATGGCACTGCCAGGTGCCCAGAAAAAGAACACCCTTCCCTGTTTAAAAGCCTTCCGTAGCTCCATATTTATTTTAAAATCAAATGCAAGTTGTATCCTTCATGGTCATGATCCTTCCAGCTGTATATCTGACTTTCTTCTTACTTTACCTCCTTCACCATTTGATTAACTGATACCTTATATTGAAAAGCTTCTCATAGTGTGACATTTCCATATAGATTTGTTTAATATGTATCAGGAACCTAATATATGCTAGGCACTGTCCTAGCCTTTGGTGACTCAGTAGTAAATGAAAGAGTCAAGATTCTTTCCTCATTCTAAAGAGAAAAAAACCCCAAATGTATACATACGCTGATATCATTGCTAAGAAGGAGAAAAATAAAGTGCAGTGAGGGACAGAGGATAATGAAAGAGTGTAAGTGTGACTGTGTATAAATGTATGTTGTGTGTGAGTGTGTTTGTTCATGTGAGTGTGTGTGAATGTCCCCTGAAAGGACTGGGCCAGACAAATCATGTGAATACCTGGGGATAAAAATTATAAACAAAGCAAGCAGCAAATTGCAAAAACCCTGAAGTGGGAACACAGTGAATACATACAGAACAGCAAGACCACAAGTGTGATTGCAGCCTTCTGGTAAGGGTATATAGGGAGGCTGGGGCCCAACTGTGCACAAAGGGCATTGCAGGAGATGGAAAAGACTTCAGGTTTTCTTTAAACTTGGTGGGAAGCCACTGAAAGGTTTTCAGTAGAGAAGTGAGATTTGAGATAATCTTATTTGCATTATCACAATTCAAAAATATTCTCTGCGAAACAACGTAGAGAAGCAAGGGTTGGAAACCTGGCCTCTACCACTTTCAAGCCAAGTAGTCTTGGGCAAGTTACTTAAGCTCTTTAAGCTTTAGTTTCCCCTTACGTGAATTTTATCAGTTCTAATACTCTGCCTACATTTATCTGTTGGGTTGGCCAGAAAGTTTGTTTGGGTTTTTCCATAACATCTTTTAGAAAAACCTGAATGAACTTTTTGGCCAACCCAATCTATTGTTTGGCTGTGAATACTTTCAGTTCAGATCCATATTTAACTTAAACACACCATGCCCTCCATGGTAAAGGACAAGTGGGAGGTGGGAGCCTCTGCAGATAATTACCAATTTACATGAAGATTTAGAAAAACCTACTCCCAGTTGATTTTCTCTAAGTCTTCGTCAAGTTCATAGCTGTAAAACTGGTATCTTCACAGTAGTGACGTAACTTTACTCTATGATTGTATGTGAGCAGGGGCATTAATCACTACCTGCTAATAGTCCTGCATGGCCTTTTCCATCCAGCATACCAGCCAGCTTTAGAGTGGATAATGGAGCACGCAGTTTCTTAGAGCGCTCCGTGAGGCTTAAGCTTACTGGGGATGCTGAACCTTGTGGCTGACCGGGCAGGGCAGTCTTCATCTCTGCGGTGACTTTATGAGAACTGGCTGTTGCCTTGTAATCCTCTATCTCAATGTCTCCCTTGCATAGATTGTTGTCTTTGGATTCCTTTGAGTGACCATGCATGGTGCCTTCCTGGGGCCATACTTGGTGGCCTTCCCTGTTCTCTCATTTATACAAAGTGCCATCTCTCTGGCAATAAACTCACAGTCTTCTACCAGCTGCCCTCCTCGTCAATGAAGCAGACACTTTCATGGTGAACTCCCCGAGAACTAGCAGCAGCAGCATCACTACGATCACACTGTACCTCTGTCTATACTATAACGTACACATAACAGATCTGTGTACAAAATCTGGCTTTGCCGTATCCTTCGGGCAAGTTACTGCACCCTTCATGGAACTCAGTTTTATCTGTAAAATGGAGGCTCTCATAGAGATCTGTAATAGTAGTAACTACTCACTAAAGGATGGTAGTCATTTTAATTATGATTATTAATAATGACCTTTCAAATCATTTTTTCTTTTGTTTCCTGCTGCAAGCCTATCAATTTTGTAGAAAGGCCATAATCCCCTAGATAATATTGATAATAATGTCTAACATTTGTTGACAACTTATGCCAGATAACATTGTGAGATTTTACACTAGCTCATTTAGTTCTAACGACATCCTGTTAATTGAGCCCTGTGGAAGACTGTATTTTGCAAAAATAGTCCAAACAGTATCTCCAAGCCCACATGCTTTTCTTTCAACGCGACTTTAACGGTCCTTCCCTTGAAAGGTGGGGTCTACAAGAACTCCACTTACATTTGGGCAGTCTTATGACTATAGTAGAAATGATGCTATGTGATTTCTGAAGCTAGGTCACAATAGGCAATACAGTTTCTGCTTGGTGTCCTTGGGGCTCGCCTCACTTTTAGAACCTATCCAAGCCACTCCTTTGAGGTTGATATGAAGGGGAACCAACAGCCAACATTAACTTGCCAGCCATGTGACTGAGCCGTCTTGGAAGTAGATCTTCCAGCCCCAAACTGTGCCAGTTGATGCTATGGAAACAGAAACAAGCTGCTTCCTTCAGGTTTTGCCCAAATTGCAGACTCATGACAAAAATAAACGATTATAATTGTTTTAAACCACAAGATTTGGGGCAGTTTGTTAGGTAGCAATAGATAACTGATTCAGGTACTATTACATATCCAGGTTAGAAATGAGAACACTGAGACAGAGAAAGGTTAATTAATTACTACATCACACCATGAGCACCTAGCAAAATGTTCCCAGGGCTGCAGAACATTTTATGTCTCCACTTTCTCCCACTACCTCTCCTCCACTTAAGTTTTTTGTTGTCTTGTTTTTTGCAAGAATGATATAAAGAGCCTCCATTTTTCTAGATTTCTTCTGGAAAGTTGAGTACAGCAGGAATGTGTCAGAGAAGAGTTGGCTGTGGCACCACTGGAAAGTGAAAGCCAAGCCCACCTACTTACTCTGTGGAAACTTTGGTGGGTTGTCATTGACATCAGTCAGTGTGATCGTCACTTTGGTTGTCCCTGAGAGTCCGCCCATGTGTCCACCCATGTCCTTGGCCTGGATCACCACGTGGTACTCCTCCTTAGCTTCCCTGTCCATGTTGGGAAGGGCTGTTCTGATGATACCTGGACAGGTGAGCAGGGAACATCACAGATATTCATTGGTAACATTATAACAAAGAAGGTCTAGGCACAGGGGAAGCAAAGATGAATAGAACAGCACCTGCCCTCACAGAAGAGTCACTCCAACATGGTAATTATCATCACAAGTAGCCATACCTGGAGCATCATATAGATATATTTTCTAGCAAATTGTCATAATTATTAATATAGCATTAAAAGTTTATGTTTTATATGTTGTACTGTAAATGCAAGTAATACCTCATCCTTCTCAGGTGTGACACTTAAAGATCCTAAAGACTGATATATTTGAGGACACACTGCATGAACATCAGTAACATAAACCCGTGCTTTTGGACTGCCAGCAGAATCTTTTGACTATCTATGCCTGCATGCAATTCTTAGAAACATTTCTATGGTCCATATTAAGTTAAAAGTAGAAGGTGATATATTAAAATGTTAATATTAATTTTTTTTAAGTGTATACCAAATGGGTTAAAAATATATACAATGCTTATACAAACACTTACTGTCTACTATCTGCTATCACTGGAAACAATGATACATTAATAATTGAATTCTACATCATCTCTGGATATTAGCACATTATTGGTGTGGAAACCATGCTCACTTAAATCTTTTGGGAACATATTCAAGCTTTCTCTGTCTCTAGATACGGTAACATTTATATTGGAAATATAAGAGAGTGCTGTGGAAGCTTTAAGCCCTTATCCTTTTCTGACCCTGACGTTTGTATGTTTCTCAGCAACATCCTTGAACTCACTGAGCCTCGTTTCTCTTGTCTGTTAAATAATTTGGTAGGTTCAAATTGGTGGTTCTTAACTATGAGTCCCTGAGACACGAAAGTTGCAACTGGAGTCCTTCCAGCAATTTTAACATCTCAAAAATCCATATAAAATCCCACATTTATCCTTGGTTAATCTGAAAATTAATTGGCAAAATTAACTGGTAAATGCCTTTGATGAAATGATAGCAAGTAGCCCCATAATTTGTGATCTGAAGCAAAGAGGCTACAAATAAATGATTACATAGGTAAGTGGAAATTATATTCAATAAGTGGGCAAAGTATCTGATTGGCAGGCTATGTATATATATATAAACATATATATTTGATAAATTTTAAGTATAATAATAAAAGCGGATTGTTTGTAAACATCTTTCAAACACATGGGGGTATGTTGTGGAAGAAAGAAATGAGTTTGGGGCGTAATATCGTGGACTAGCAGTTTCACAGGACTTTAGTGTTTATTCTGATAAAAGAATCCTAGGATCAAATTTGGTACAAATGGAGTGAAACATTTTGGCATGGGTTTTGGTTGTTTGTGTTTGTTCACTTTCGGTTTGCTATTTGTTTTCTGTACGGAATTTGCAGAGCCTCCTTCTTGGATGCTAACGCCCGCTGGGAATCTAAGCACAGTGGAGGAGGCTGGGGATATGCCTCCTCCCAGACACACGTGAGCATCAGTTCCCAGCCCCACCATCCCCAGCCCTGGCTTTGAGAGCTGCCAGTTTTCATACCAGTCTTCAAGTCCTGTGGTCTCTTAATTTGGATCCACAGTTGAATTTTATGATAAAACATATTTTAAGATAAATTCTTAAGTTTAAGTTGAATTTTAAGATATGGTTTTAAGAGAAAAGTTGCATCTAAGACTATATTTATTACTGTGACATGGTGCAATACAGACAGTATCTAATCCTCACAATAGTCTTGTTAGGTGGCCCTTTTTATATTTTAGAAACCTAAGACTCAAATAGGTTTTAGTGAGCAGGCCTGGACTCCTTATTCAAGTACGGTTCACTGGATGCTCCCCTTAGGCCAGGCACATGCACAGTGTCTGATCCTCACAATAGTCTTGTTAGGTGGCCCTTTTTATATTTTAGAAAACTAAGGCTCAAATAAGTTTTAGTGAGCAGGCCTGGACTCCTTATTCACAATGTGTCGCAAATCGCAATGCCATTCCACGGTACCTGTCTGTGCTTCTACTGAAAAGTAGGGCTGTCCTTCCAGGATACTGTACACTAACTTGGCACTGTTTCCATAGGTGGGGTCATCTGCGTCTGAAGCTGTCACCTGGATTACTGACGTTCCTTAAAAGTGAAATACAGTCATTAGCAACAGTCCCTCAGCTTTTCAAATTATATTCTAGTTTGCAAAGTTTTATCTTAAGATTAAAAACTGAGGAGAGCCCCAAAATTATTCAACATGCTTTCATTTTCCGGGATTGAGATGCAAAAATAACCTCCCTCCCTCCCTCTCTCCTTTCCTTTTGGTTTAATTCCCATAGCTTAAAAATGAACTTTCTATATTCATAGTGCATCCTGCTATACTTAGTAGTTAAAATAATAATATGAACATTATTGCAAAAACATTCTAAGACCCATGCAACTGGAATGTTCAGTATATCAAATAATTAAATAAAAATCTTCCCAAAGAGTATAATAAAGGATAATTAATGATGAATTGCTTTTCATGAAAGGACAGAGTGCAGTCTTCCATCTGTAGCAGAGCAATAAATACATCGTTTTATTGTTGTTTGCATGTAATAAAATGGCTGCTAATACTACATTTTAATTAATTGATGGCTATAAATATTGTACAGAATGTTGTTCCCTACTGGCATGAAAATTGCATCTTCCCACCTCTAACAGGTCTGGTAGTCATATAACACAAACCACCAGTAGACATCTGGTGAGACCTAAGGCAAGCATTTGTGGGTCACAATGGAAGGAAACCAGGGAATTGAAGGAAGATGGGATTCTGTTTTTCCTAGAAAAAAACCTCTGTTCCTTGATGGTCACAAGTATCTGAGGGCATGAAATGCTGGGCTTCAGAATGGGGCAGGGGAGATGCTCAAGGGAGAGAGCTGGTTATTATAGAATTCCTCTGTGCCAGGCATTGTTTGGGGCATGTTCCATGTATTCTGCCCCTCTGCTGGGTGTTTTTACATTCACTGTGCTTGTGAGGTACTTAGTATGACAGGTAGGAAGTTTTGCAACCTATTTTTCAGAGTGGGTTATTGCCAGAGTCAGGAGTCTACCCAGCAAACAACCAAACCCAAGTTCTTTCCGAGACAGTTTCAGCAGAGGGACCAGGTTCTATGTGAAAGGCAAGGGAGCCCATTTACACAGCCTCTGACAACCCTTTAATTTACAAGGCTGTCAGTGATTTTCACATGGCATAAAAATAAATCTCACTTTTTTTTTCTGTAATTCATTATTTCGTACAAACAACTTTTTTCTGAGCTCTTCCCACATAACTAGGCACTATTCTAAGTAGTGGAGATTTATAAGGGAGTTAATAAGCTCTATTCTCTACCTTCATGGTAGAGCTAGGGAAAGTATTATTTTTTATGCTTAATTTGCTTCGAGGAATCCACTAAGTTCATTACAACTCTTTGTATTTTACATCTATGTTGTTTAACTCTCGTTAGAGTTTACATTATCCTCATTGTATAGATAACGAAACAAAAACTGAGAAAGATGTAAGATGTTGTCTGGGTTGACCTGGCTGGTCAGAGGCACGGCCATGATTCCAACCCAGTACTGTCTGGCAGCAGACTCTACTCTCATAGGCCACGATGCAAAGTCTGATGTTACTCCTTAAGCACCAAGCTGCCCCAAGAGGTGGGATCAATGAAAATTGCCCTCGAGCATCATGTTTGATAGCTGGCCTTTGTCCCCTGGCTCAGCTGCGGACAATGCTGTCCCCTATTTACTGATTTATTTGATGTCTGCTACTTCTCATTAAAGTCCCCAGGTGAATACTGAGAAACTAAAGAATTGGGCAGGGCAAAGGGAAGAGAAGAAGGCAGAAAAGGCTCAGCTGGGTTTTCACAAAGTATGAGAAGGGTTTGACTTTAGCTGGAGGAGAAGAAGGGGACAATTTTTTTTAGCATCAAAAGTTCTATATGCAGAATGGAAGGAGCTTAGAGTTGTAGAGTCACTTCTGTAGCTAACACTCTTGAGCAAACTGATTCCCAATCTTGGTGCTTAGTTTTCTCATCTGTAAAATGGCCCTGATGATCCTTACATTCATGGGAACTTTATTTTATTATTATTTTTTAAATTTATTTATTTATTTTTGGTTGCATTGGGTCTTCGTTGCTGTGCACGGGCTTTCTCTAGTTGGCGGCGAGTGGGGGCTACTCTTCATTGTGGTGTGCAGGCTTCTCATTGCGGTGGCTTCTCTTGTTGTAGAGCACAGGCTCTAGGCGCACGGGCTTCACTAGCTGTGGCACGTGGGCTCAGTAGTTGTGGCTCGCGGGCTCTAGAGCACAGGCTCAGTAGTTGTGGCGCACGGGCTTAGTTGCTCCGCGGCATGTGGGATCTTCCCCGACCAGGGCTCAAACCCGTGTCCCCGACATTGGCAGGCGGATTCTCAACCACTGCGCCACCAGGGAAGCCCTCATGGGAACTTTAAATCTCTGATTCACATAACCATACTCACTCCCTGATTAGTACAGCTCTGATCACTGTGTGAAAAACAAATCCTTCTTAATATGAGGCATGCTTCTCAAAAGACCACAACTACATGCATTCTATAAAGCCAAACAAAGGTTATTGCCAGGAGAAGGTAGCTAGTTGAATAAATCTTTCACAGAATTGTCCTCTAACAATGTAATGTGTCTTTATGCATGATAAAAGACATAGCTTCTTCTGAATTATCCTAACAGATGATGACACAGTGTCATGGTTAGGTGTATATTCTGGATTGACTTAATAGCTCAGATGACCTTGAATAAATTAATTAACCTGTTTCTAGCTTGGGTTTCCCATCTGCAAAATATGTCAAATAGGACCTGCCTCATTGCAAAGATGAGTCACTGCAAAGATTAAATGCAATACTGCATGTAAATCATTAATTAGCATGGTGCCTACATGGTACAAATATTGCCATTACTTATTGAACACCAACTAGCACTAGCGACCAGATGTATATTATATCTAATCCTGCATGACTAGAAACTTTTATCCCCATTTTACAGAGGAGAAACTCAGGCTAAGAGAACAGATGCAACTGATTCCCAGTCACAAGGTTAATAAGCACAAGGGCCAGGATGACATGGATTTGATTACGTTTTTCCTACTCTTCCACACCTCCTCATATTTTGTAAGCTTAGAGTTTAAAACCTCAGGGCAATTTAAAATATTTGAAACTTCAGCTACATATATGAAATTTTTTTGTTTGTTATTCTGCCATAGAAGATACAGCATACATTCTACTTCCCGATTTGGGAGAATAGGCACCAGCCTGCCCACCCACAGAGACACCAGGCCTGCAGGTGGAGTGGGTCCGCCCTCCCCTGCCCTTACGTACCCACGTTGGACCTCTCGGGCACGTTGGCGTGATAGGTCTCGTGTAAGAACTCGGGAGGGTTGTCATTAATGTCCTGGACCTTGACGATAAATTCTGATGGCGGCTCCAGGGGCCGGTTGGTGTCCCTGTCCACCGCCTGAGCCATCAGCGTGTACTGGGCTCTCTCCTCTCGGTCCAATGTCTTGGTAGCATGAATGTTCCCTGATTTGTCATCAATCACAAAAATGGTTCCGGCTCCTTCACCTGAGAGAATGTATTTAATGTTCCCATCACCAGAGTCAATATCGGAATGAAGCTAGGAAAAGAGAAATTAAGATTTGTAATTCCAGGACGGATGCACTGGGGAGGTAGAGACACACATGCTGTTGAGACAATACACTGTTTATGCACACACACACACACACACACACACACACACACACACACACTGAGAGGGAGATGTTCTCACCCCATTTTACAAATGAAGAAATGTAATCTTAGAGAAGATAATTGTCTTGGCCAAGGTCACACAGCTGGGGAGCAGTGAAGCCAGGGTCCAAACATTTTTAAATTTTAAGCTTCATGCTCTCCCTCCCCCTCTCCCATTACATATGCACACATACAAAGTATATATAATATACGTTAGTTCAGTTATTTTGAAAGAAATATGCACATACTATAGAAAATAAAAAACACACATTTGTGCAATAAGTAAATCTTATAAGTTCTGATTCCCATTCCTTCTTTTTCCCTGCTCAGAGACAGCTCTTATGACCAGTTTCTTGTGAATCCTCTAAGACATATTCTATGCATATGCAAGAATATCTATACAGATACACGTGCTTTGGTTTATTTTTACACAATAAAGTGCATAGTGCACATACGACTCTTCACCTCTGCTTTCCTACCACAATAAATTCAGAGGACCCTTCCACACTGGTACATATAAATCGACCTCATCAATTGTATGGATGTTATTATAATTTCAGTCCTCTTCCAAAGGACACTAAGATTCCAAAGGACACCAGGCTTTTGTTACCTCAAACAATCCATTGATCAGACTTTCTGGAAGACCTGCTGTGTGGCACAGGAAGTATGAGGAGCTGAGGATGGAAGCTGCCTGCACAAGCCCCCATTCCCATCATAAGCATGGGGTGGGTGGGGTGGGGTGATGCAGCTCTTAGACATAGAAAGACTGTATATCCTTGGGAATTTCCCCTCTGTTGACAAAGCCCAGAGAAATGATGGAACTTGCCTAAATCCACAGTTGGCAGGGCCAGGAAGTCATCCAGGTCTCCTAACTACCCACCTGTGCCTTCTGCCTTGACTCTGCTCTGTGTTTTGTAACATGGAACTCCCCCCCAAAGACCACATCCAATTTTCCTGTAGCAATAAACTCTTTATTGTACCTTGTTTTCCAACCTCAATTTCTGCAGCTATCATCTTGATGAGTTCCTCTGCCCTCATTTTACCCTTTGTGGGAAAAGATAAGCATTACTTTCACCATTCTTATAGGCTTCAAGAGTAGCCAAGTGGATAAAAAGCCCTTGGTTCTACCTACTACGTAAGAAAACCTAGTATAAACTAAAAAGCTTTATTCAAATGACATTGAAATATAATAATGCTTACTACTTATAATTATTATCTTATTATTTATTATAATTCTGTTTTAATATTATTAATGCAATTTTAATTATTATTATTATGAAACCAAGACCTAGAAAGCTTGTCCAGAATCACAAAGCAGGATTGAACACATTGCTTTTAAAAATTTTTTGTATTGTTTCAATTTCCCCCAAAATATCTAACTGATTTACAGTGCCTCAGTGAAACACCAAACATTTCAGCTCTGGGGGATACCTGTAGGTACAAATTACATGTTGATTTTAGTCTATAGTGCTTCTCAGGAAAAGAAAAAAAGCATACTTTCCTTCAGAACTTGTTACTCATAACAAGCTATGTGCTGTCATGAAATTATGACTACACATTTCTTATGAATAAGGAAGTTTGCGAGTAATATACAAAGCTATTTGAATATATGAAGCTAAAAAGGATGACCCAAATTGCCCCAGTCTTCATACAAGTTTCCACGGTGAGGGCAGGATCCCTGCCCCCATTCCTCTGGCTCCCCACCTAACCCCCAATAATAGTTTATGTTCATTTGTTTTCCCTGCCTCAGACCTGGCAAAAGTCAGGGGCTCAGCCACGTGAATGCGCAACAAGGAAATCAATGCAACACTTACTTTAATGGGAGTGTTTAGACAAGGAATGTTTCTAGGGACCTTCATATATTACATATGAATTTGGCAAGACTCTTGGGAATTAAACAAATTTCATGATCAACCAAATAACTGAAAAAAATTTAAATATACTGCTCATTATTTTTATCTTGTTTTCAGAGTTCAAAGTTGGATATAAATTCCTTTTTTTCCCTCTCCAACAAAGATGATCCATACAACCAACAATGATATTTATTAGTTTCAACACAAAAAGCAGTTTGGCAAACCATTCAGTGCTATCAAGGGATCAGTTGCTGAGGTGGACACAGCCAATTCCTAACTCCCAAGACTGATGGCATCCCCTCTGCAGAGCACAGCATGATGCAGACTGTGCTTCCTGCAGGAAATCCAGAAGTCCATGGTTTGCCAAATTCCACTTTTTGAGAGCATCTTAAATCACGCAACCTTGAATGTCATCAAATCAAAGGTTTTTAGGGAACAAGTCACCTAGTCTAATCCTCCTATTCATGGGGAACTACAGATCAGCATTGTCTCAAAAGGAAGTTCCATACGATCCAACCACTTTATTTCTTTTTACCCCCATCCAATCCGACATCAGGCTCACTTTCATGTGTCTAGATTTTCCATCCTCTTCCATCTGCTGCCTTTTAGGAGGCATGACACCTGCTTGCTCCACAGAGATGCTGAAACGGCCCTCTAGGTCCTGTCTCTTCTGCACTCCCCACCCTAATACACACCCTGCTCCCCACTGAGAAAGTCCCCGTGGCAGATGTTCTGTTTTCTCAGAACAGTTCACGCACAGCTCTCCACATTGTTCAAGCCACACAGCTCCTGCTGTGGCTCAAGTCTCTTCTTCCTCTCTGGGCACACAGCCCATCTCCTTGATGGAAGGAATTCTATGTGCCAGTTGTTTCCCTGTGCTCCATTCCTCAAGGATACTTCTACTTTGGGTGTAATCTTTCCATTTTGGATATAAATGATGAAATTGCTCTAGTACATCTCTTCAAAAAGGCACTTTTCCATCCCTTAACAATAGTATTGAGACACTAATATGAACCTCCTCCGAAGATGTCACTTCCATAAATATGGAATGCTCTTCTCAAGTTAAGCAGCAACTAAGATAACTTCATTGGAATCTATGAGGCTCAGAAATGATCATCCCACAAATCTGCTCTTGTCCCTTTCCCCCTTCACAGGATAACTCTTACTCATCCTTCAGGTCACAAGTTGTTACCATTGTCTCCATGAAACTGCCCTTCATCCCTCCCAAACTTTACCATGTAGATTGAATTGCTAGTGAATTTCTTTATTATTCTGCTTCTTGTTTTAGTTTTTTAATTGCTTAGGTAAGTGTCTCTTTTCCACTAGTCCCTGAACTCTTTGAGACCAAGGACTATTTTACCCTAGTTTACCATTTGCCTCACTCTGTACCTTCCCATAACAGGCTTTATGTTCTTATGTGTGTGAACACCTATCTCCTCGCAGTTCATGTCAGTGTCCTCTAAAAGATGGCTGTATGTTTTACCATAATTGATATAGCAGACAGTCAGTTTTTTTTAAATTAATTAATTAATTAATTTATTTTTGGCTGTGTTGGGTCTTCGTTTCTGTGCGAGGGCTTTCTCTAGTTGTGGCGAGTGGGGGCCACTCTTCATGGCGATGTGCGGCCCTCTCACTGTTGCAGCCTCTCATTGCGGAGCACAGGCTCCGGACGCGCAGGCTCAGTAGTTGTGGCTCACAGGCCCAGTTGCTCCACGGCATGTGGGATCCTCCCAGACCAGGGCTCGAACCCGAGTCCCTTGCATTGGCAGGCAGATTCTCAACCACTGTGCCACCAGGGAAGCCCCAGACAGTTTTTCAAACATATTTTGTTTGTTTTTGTTTTTTAATTTTGGCTGTGCTGTGCAGCTTGCAGGATCTCAGTTCCCCGACCAGGGATTGAACCCGGGCCTCCTCAGTGCAAGTGCCGAATCCTAACCACTAGACCACCAGGGAGCTCCCTCAAACATATTTTGAACTCTCTACCCTTGCACTTTTTGGAGGGGGTACACAGAGAATGCAGGATTTCTCAGTAGTACTAAGACTCTCAAGCCTTCTGAAATGGGTTTCGCCATCCCTAAGCCAAAGTGGATAAAATTCCACCCATTCTTATGACACATCCATTCATCTTGTCAAATATTCACAGAGGCGTCCCCAAAGCTGGACTTTGGTACAGGACCTGGGGATACACAAATGACGCTGTTCCTGATGGAAAGTAGCTCAGGGTCCAGTGAGGGAGATAGATGAATACATAGACACGTGTACTACAGGAAGGAAAGCTATGATGAAAAGAGTCCAGAGCATCATAAGAACACAAACGGTGGCATCCAAGCTGGGGTTTGGATGTGGTAGGGGAAATGCCCCCAGTTGGAGAATGGTTAAATAAATAATCATCATTTCTATTCAGTAGACTACTGTGTAACCATTAAAAAACAGAGTTTTAAGGGCATAACATCAAGTGGAAAACTGAAGTGTTCTTAACATGGATAAGTCTATGAACTAAAAAAAAAAAAAAAAAGGCTAGAAGGATGTATGAACAATGATTTTGCGGTTTTTACTGATGGCCAGACCATTATTATTTTCCCTCCTATATTTTTGTTCTGACCATACCCTAGTACAGGGATGGTGGAGAGTGAGAAATAAATGTGGAGTGACAGCAGCCTTACCCTGCCCACGAGCACGGGGTCAGGCCCGGTGTACTCCTCTATCACGAAGAACTGGTTCCAGACCCAGCCTCTCTTGGAGCGCTGCAGCACCTGGCCCTCCTTGCCCTTCTCGTGGTGCCCGTGGAACGAGGGTCGCAGGTGGCTCCTACGCTCCGTGGCGAAGGCCTGGCTATGGCACAGCATGCCCAGGCACAGCAGCGCGGCTTGTAAACAGTAGTTCTCCTTCATTTTTGGTTACGTGGTAGGCACAGGAGAACGCGGCTGTCACCCCTTCCAGCGACTGTGCTGCGGCCTGGCCAGTGGTGGCCTGCCACGCGTCACGCCGAGCTCTCTCGGACTGGAATGTTTCTCCTCGCTGAGCACATCACGTCAGGGCTGCCCACTTCCCCGGTCGGCCTCTGCAGGGAGATAGAAAGGTCAGACTAGTCGCAGGCTCCATCCCCACTTCATTTCAATTCCATTCTGTAAACACTGACACACTTTGGACCCTGTTAGGGCTTTGTTCTGGGTACTGAGGCTGCAGACGCCAGTGAGAAATAGTCCCTGCTCTCTGGCCGTTTACCACGCGGTGGGTAAGATAAACACATACACGAAGAAACCCCTCAAGGTCGATATAAGGATAAAACGTGTGCGCTGTGGAATCCAGCTGCCCAGGTCTGAGTGTCAGTTTTACCATTTTCTAGCTCTGGGTTTGGGGTAAGCCAACACTGAGCTCAGCTTGCTCATTTATGAAATGGGCTCGCGAATCGAACTCACTGCAAGATACACGGGTAATACCCCTAAGTCTCTTAGCACAAGGCCTGCTATACAGTAAACGCTTCATATTTATCTGTTATTATTATGATCATAACTGTGCTTGGGTATGTTTTCGTAATAGGGAAACTTAGGGCATTATGGGCGGCCAGGAGAGGAACACATAACTGATGGGGGTTGAGGATGGAGACGGCAGAGAGTGGGGACCGTTAAGGAGGACTTCCTGGAGGATGGGATGGATGGGCACAACCATCAGATGAGTTACTGTGATAAGAAGGGAATGGATGGGATGTCCAGGTAGAAGGAACAGCGTGCCCCAAAGCCCAGAGCTGGTCACAAGCACAGCACGTCCCAAGACTGTTCGGCTTACTGAATGGTATAAGAAAGGAGGAAGCCCACAATGAATCCTTCTAGATATGGGAGGTCGGGGCAGACCCTAAGATGGTCACTGATGGCCACTAAAACATTTGTCTGTGAAATAATGGGTCAAATTCCCATTGTTGGATCAATATAGTGTCAATTCAGTAAGCAAGATTTGCTCTTGTCCGGTCCAGTGTCCACCCAAGAACCTGACGATCCTACCTTAACCTGACAGTCTTTCCAAGGATACTTTATAAGCTCTCTCCAACAAGGAAAAGCAAAATAAAACAGCATCCCCACCAGCTGGTCCAAAGGTCTTGTTCCTGGCACCCAGCCATGACTCAGCTACTCATCGATAGTAAAGATGAGTGCTAACGCCTTTCCATGCCTCTTGTGGTTTCTCACCTACAGTCACTCCAGTCCTCTCTCCAGCACTCTGGTTCTTCTGTCTGGTCCTTAACTCCTGCCTCAGGTTTCTGGGCTTCTTCACGGGACTTTGTTTTTCTGGTGCTGGAAACTTAATTCTCCCCTAAGGAACTTCCAAAGCTCATTCTCCTATCTTAGGATCCTACACCTTCTTCTGGGCAGTCATCCTCTCCCCTTGGAGCACCTCTCAGAAACAAGTCGGACCCCTAGTTCCCGGAACCAGACTGTCCTCACTACCACCCCCATCCCCAACGGGAGGGACTCTCAGAAAGTTGCTGGGCATGGAGGATGACACTTCATTTCAACACCAGTGGGTCTAAATGAAACTGGTGAGATTCTTTTTTTTTTTTTTTAATTGAGAGGTATAGTTGATTTATAATGTTGTGTTAGTTTCAGGTGTATGGCAAAGTGATTCAGTTATATGTGTGTGTGTGTATATATAGGTTTATATATACATATATATATATATTCTTTTTCAGATTATTTTCCCTTATAGGCTATTACAAAATATTGATTATCATCCCCTGTGCTATACAGTAGGTCCTTGCTGGTTATCTATTTTATGTATAGTAGTGTGTATATGTTAATCCTAATTTATCTCCCCCACCCCATTTCCCTTTTGCTAACTCTAAGTTTGTTTTCTGTGTCTGTGGGTCTATTTCTGTTTTATAAATAAGTTCATTTGTATCATTTTTTTGTAGATTCCACATATAAGCAATATCATATGATGTTTTTCTTTCTCTGTCTGGTTTACTTCACTTAGTATGATAATCTCGAAGTCCATCCATGCTGCTGCATGTTGCTGCAAATGGCATTATTTTATTCTTTTTTATGGCTGAGTAGTATTCCATTATATATATATATATATATATATATATATATATATGAGCTGCTAATGCCTTTCCATGCCTCTTGTGGTTTCTCACCTATAGTCACTCCAGTCCTCTCTCTAGCACTTTGGTTCTTATATATATATCTCACATCTTCTTTATTTATTCCTCCGTTGATGAACATTTAGGTTGCTTCCATGTCTTGGCTATTGTAAATAGTGCTGCAGTGAACATTGGGGTGCTTGTATCTTTTCGAATTATGGTTTTCTCGGGATATATGCCCAGGAGTAGGATTGCAAGATCATATGGTAACTCTATTTTTAGTTTTTTAAGGAACTTCCATACTGTTCTCCATAGTGGCTGTACCAGTGAAATTGGTGCGATTCTTGAGTGTTGTAGGAATAAAAACCATCACCTAATTCTTTGCTATTTGATTTGGATGAAGTGGTTAGATGTGGGGGGAGGGGAATAGGAAAGAGAGAGAATGCATCTTGGCAGAGTGAAATGTACCTAGATTTGGAGGTCAGGTAAAGCTGAATTGGAATACCACGTCTATATATTTCAATCAGGGTGGCTTCGACATGTCAGTCAGGCACTCTTAGCCTCCTCAGTCTCATCTGAACAATAGGGATGACAAGAATTGGTACACACATGCAGGGCTGAAGACAGAGAGGGAACTGGGCACACACTGGGTCTCTTCCTCTCTTTCTAGAGCACCACAGTCCAAGCATGCAGCCCTCACTCAGCAGAAGGAAGTACTCTTGCCTTGCAGGTGGAGATGCCCAAAAGACAGGGGTGAGGTGCTTTCTCTAAGACAGGAATTGAGGAATAAGAGTTATGTGGAGGTACCACAGCCCTCTGGCCTTAGAGGTCTCAAAAATAAGGGAACTGGTGGCATTCTAATTTGCTGGTGCAGAACCCCTTTCTTCTGAGGCTCTTTGATTTCATCAACCCGAGTCTTTCTGCTCCTTTGTAATATGGCAAACTGTTATCTGGGGAGGCCACAGATGTGCATTCATTTCAGGTGTCCATCACTGTCCTCAAGACCATTTTATGATGTTTTATGCAAGACCCTTTGCAGGGAATAGGGAGTTTAGTGTTTGTTGTAGACAGACTCTGGGATATGTAAAAGGCTGTGTGGAAGAGAGAGAAAGATTCAGAAGGCAGTGTCCTCACTTAACAGCTTCACCCTGAGACTCAGGCATATCAATACTACATCAAATGCTGTTTCTTACAAGGCAAACTGACTGCATGGAAAGAGCACAGGGAGGGACCAGAAGGAGTTTGATCCTACACTGAGGCAATGTGAAGCCATAGGAAGATACCTGCATTTACGTCAAAAAGCCAAAGATATGAGTAAGAATCTGCCACTTAGCTGGTGGTGGGTCCTCCCTCAGCTCCGAGAGCAGTGGCTCTGCCTCATTCCCTGTAAAGTGGAGCCATTGGGTGACATTTTCTACAAGTGGTTTCCAGGTTCATGTTCTTGTTTGGAGTTGGGGTGAGATATCTTGGGGGCGCTTCTGATTATACACCATCTCCTTACTATACTGGTTTCCTCTTAATGGCTGGGATGATATCTTATTCACAATTAGATGGCCAATGCCTGAGCTCAAAGCAGGACACCAATAAAAGCTGAATGTATGATTTGAACCCCATACTTCAAGTTCAAACTTGATATTGCCACCATAGAATCTCAAGAAGAAGAAATAGAAAAGAAAAAGCATATGGTGCAACAAGATCTCTGCCCATTTTACACCATGCCAATTATTAAGTGTTCATTTACACGGTGATAAATTATTCTTGCATATAAACTGTGAAGTGTATTTGAAAGAAAGGGTTTAATTAAAGTTGATATTTCTGCACCTCTTTCTTCTGGCTGCCATTTTGCTGTAAAGCACAATTATTTCTGACACTAAACGTGTTGAAACTAGATGACAACTTTCTTTTTCCTTTACAGAAGAAAAATTCTAGCTTGATACTAATGAATTTAAGAGTTTCCACATGACCAATAAACAATAAATTTCACCCTTTGTTTAAAAGGTGAAATTATCTATTTTCTTCTGTTGGAAAGAATAGCAAAATCAACTTGCTTTTAAAAGTAATTCCTTGAAACCATTATTTATAAGTGCTTATATGGCTGTATGTACTATATAAAGCTATTTTAATGGTTAATCTCAGGTATGTTAAGACGAATTTTAAGACATTATTTTTTAATTCAATTTCAGAATGAAAATTTACTTAGCAAAAGCTTTTTCTAGCTATTGCTCTAAAAACCTTACAAATAGTAACTCATCCATTAATTTCTATAACAAAGTTATGAATAGGTACTGTGAATATTCTTATTTTAAAGGATGGAAACTGAGGCCTGGATAGATTAAGCAACTTGTGCAAAGTTATGCTTCAGATAAATCGTAGCGCTGAATCTGAGCCCATGACGTTTGCCTCTAGAGTCTGTGTCCTTAACCACTGAGCAATACCAGCTATCACCACTTGTTGGTTTCTGAGATTCATAAGGAGACGATATGGACACTGTGATAAAAACAGTAACCTAGATGCCATGTGCAGTAGACCAGTATGAGAACCTAGTATATACTCATAATATGACTATGATGAAAATGTTAATAACAGTAAACATTTGTCCAGTGTTATTGTCTGCCTAACATTCTTCTAAGCGCTTTCAATGAGTTATGTCGTAAATTTTCACAATAACTCTGCACAATAGTATTATTGTTATCCCCATTTTACAGATAAGTAGTCTGAGGCATAGCAAGATTAAGTAACTTGCTCATAGTTACAGAGCCAGCAAGTGGAGGAGCTGAGATATGAACACTGGATGCTTGGTTCCAAGACCTGCATTGTTATCCCCTATAATCCCATGTGATATTGCCTCTCTAAGAGAAGGCTGAAGATCAAATATGGACACATATCATAAGACATATCATAATAGTCTAATGATGAAAATAATTTAAGTTTTGGTGGCACTGTGGTGGGGGGTAATACTGTAACTAAAATATTAAACCAAACTAGAAAGAGGAAGATAAAGCATTTTATAGCAAGGATCAAAGTGAAGAGGAACAGGAAGTGATTATAGCAGTTCATCAACAACACAGTACAACCAGGTCCTTGAACAGCACTAGTACACAAAAGTAAGTCTTTGCTTTTTATTTTCAAACACCCTGTTTCAGAATTTCTATATGTATAGGTTAAAAAAGATGTGTTCAGAAAGATTATTATTATTATTATTTGGAAATGCTCCTAAAATCTAGAGATCTGGTTGATGTATGCAGTGGTACAGAGTTTGCAGGAATCACTCACGAAAATGAACAGGAGACCGCCCTCCTAAGAAGACCTTGACGTTGGTAACAACTAAGGAAATATATCAGTGTTCTAATTGGTTTTAATAAAGACCCCCAAGGCAGTTCTTGAACAGTCCTTCCATTTAAGCACTTTCTAGCAGTATGCCAGAATGTCTAAGCATTGAGGTTCCACTAAAACATATAGGAGGACTTTATTTTATGATGGGAGCATATTGCTTGCAAGGAAAAATAAATGTTGTTGAAAGTCACAGGAGTAATAACATGACAGGAAAATGGATTTGCAAAACCACCAGCTCTAAGTGGAAGGCTCGCCCCTCTATCTTGAGAGCAGATAGCCCGTCATAAGCTACTGCGCCTTGAGCATAAAACTCACTGTGCTTGCTTTTGTCTCCGTTAAAGAAAATGACATACGGGTGTTTAAGTATATTTGGACTCCTGCTGGAAATTGTTATCGGGTAGAGAAAAAAAGACGAAAACGCTTAGCAAAAATCAAGCGGCTTTGGTTTTTTAGCTTTCTCCTCCCCCACAGAGCTGGAAGGATCAGACGGGCTGACCTGTTCTTTTCATTTCCAGGGAGTTAATTTACAGTTAAAGACAGGTTATCATTACATTAAGAATATTACCAAGCCCACCAGAACTCAAAACCTTATTGTGCAAGTGCAGTGTCCTCTTGTCAGGAGCTCAGGGGCTCTGGTCCCCACTGCAACAAACACAGCTTTGTAACCAATCGGATTCCATTATGCAAATTAATTCAAGCATATTTTATTCCCCGTTCAGATCTCATCACTCAGCACTGAGCTGGTCTCTAGTTTCAAATCAAATCACAGGAATTATGCCATGTCTGTGGAAATCACAGAGAATGGGGAGAGGAAGTATTACAAGAACTACGGAATCACATTTCTTTCCCGATTTCTACGCTTGGAGCAAAGCATAAGCTTGCGGTAACAGTCACTTCTGCTCAGGTGCAGAATACACAGCAGAGACTGCCAAGCAGGCATTGTATATGTTACTCCACTCTCTGATACCAAATTCAAATGTTAAAGTAGGTAGCAAAGAGGGCTCCTTATCAATGACCATGACGTGCTTTAAGGGCAAGTGGAATGTTTAAAACTGTTCCATGTAAGTTTCATTCTCTGCTTCTAGAGAAATAAAGAACCACAGGAGTGTCAGCTTTGGAAGTGAAAAGATCAGTCCCTGCCTGGTGTTGGGAAGGCCTGGGTCCAAATCCTAGTTCCATCACTTATGGGCTATATAAAATTAGGTAATGATAGTTGAAATTATCCTTGACAAGGTGCTTGATTTTTGTAGTACTGGGCAGTATACTCAGGGCTTGATATACACCATTTAAGTGTATTTTCACCACAACTGTATGTAAATATCACCCACAATATTATCTACAAGGAAACTGAGGTTGTGAGTGATTAAGTAAATCACTCAAGGATACACTCTGAAACACTGGCAAGGCTGCAATTCAAATTCAAGTTTATGTGACTGCAAAACCCATGCTATGGCTTTACCTGGCTCCCAAACACTAAGAGTCGATGTTCCTGATCTTCAACACAAGGACATGGTTTAGACCATCTCCAAGGATGGTCTAAACTCCATATTGTATTTGACATTGAAAAAAATCTTTGTTAGATGTGAATTTCATTTAAGTATGTACAATCAGCCTTTATATTCTTAGGCTTTTGTGGCCACAGAGTATTCTAGAAATCCATCTTAAGTCCCCAGACCCCAAACATATAGAATCATTCACTGATTATTTATTAATCTTTTCAAGTAATTAAATCATCTTCAAATGATAAGATGACTAAACACAGTCTGTGATATGAAGAACTTATTATTTTTGCTCTACCTAATCCTTAAGATAGTCTTTTTCTCACTGTAATATTTTAAAATGTTAATCATTAAGATGAATAAAATATATCAACACATACAGTTAATAACATTGTCATCAGTATCATCTCGGGCTATGAATACACACCCTATATGAATGTGTGGAAAGAGAGAGATCTTATTTTCTATTTTTCTTCTGCATGAGTGAAATTACCTGAGGGAAGATTAGGGCAAAAATGGTAATGATAAACAGATGCTCAACATAATGTAACGTCATTTGTGGTATCAAAGGCCTGTATGTAAATCTCTCTTTGTCTCAGAGCAGTGAATATCTATAAAGCTTTCTTTATTTCCTGGTTCCTTCATTCAGCAGTAACTTTTCACAGTGCCAGACCTGGGTTGGACCCTGGAGGCTGCAGTGCCTCTCTAATCTGTAGACTCTACTCAAACAATGGTGAAACAGTTGTCTAAGCAGATAAATGATGGTATGATGTGATAAGTGCAAACAGGACTGAGTAAAAGAACACAGAGGAATCAGTGACCACATCTCTGCAGATGAATTTGTAGCATATCACTCCTGCCTTCTGGTACTTGCCTACTCCAGCCCCTTCCAAGCAAATACCTATATTAACAGTCTCCCACATCTGGAGTTTCCACTCTCACCCAGAGCCATGGATGATTGAACCACATGTAGTCCAGTGATAACCAAACCATAAACCAACCCCTGATTTTATCAAACTGTGTAACCTCATTCAAAATGATAACCTGGGTGAATCAGATTCACTGGGGAACTTGAATGAAAGAAAACAGGACCATTTGCCAGTTAGTAAGGGAGCTGAAACAGAAAGGTTATGAGGCACCTGGGGGATGGAGTAGCCACAAGGTGACATCTTATGGCCAGTGTTTGAGTGAAATCAAGGTATGAGCAAGTCAGTTAGAAACCAAACAGAAACAAACATGGCCTCTGTCCTTGAGCCACGTAAATGGCAGAGCACATGGCCCTGTTATCTGAAGATCCTGGCAATCAAGGACTTCCCTCCAGCTGTTGTCTCCACGGGGCCCAGCCCTACTGATATTCTGTTTCTGAATTTCTATGAGGTTGTTTGCACTGCCCTCCCTATACATCGGATGACAATAAGCCCCTTGTACATGAGCTAACTTGAGTGCTTTCTTTTATCATCAAACAGCAAACCTAGTAAACTATCAATACAATAATCAGGAGGAAAAGTTAGGTGATTCTTCCCCTGGTCAAGGGTGAAATACTATAGCTGTGGAGATCCTTTGTTCAGATGTAGAAAATGCCTATTTCTTCTCTAAATTTCCAAGGAATACTGGGCAATAGGGAGAGATGTAGAACAAAAGTCAAGACACTTGTGTTGTAGCAAAGGTTCTGCCACTAAACAGTTGTGTAACCTTAGAAAAGACACTCTTCCTTTGGGGCTAAGTTTCTCCTTCTATAAAATAGAAGACTGGCAATAGCTCCTGTTAAGGAGCTGTCTACAGGAGGCTGTGAGTCTGTGCTGGGCTGAGACACAGCAACTTTCCCTGGATGGAGAGAGATGAAAATTCATTTAGAAGGTCTGGATCCTGCTGCACTGGCAGGGCTGCTCCATGCACAACTCCAGGAGTCCCACTTACATCAGATGTAATGTGAATGGTGCCCTCTGGGCCTAGGCAATGCAAGACCTGCTAATGTGACAGGGATTAAAACCTGGCATTAGGCATCAGGACTTTACCTGATGGACAGTGGGAATCCATTAAGTCCTCTGGTCAGGAGATTGATGGAGTCCGAGCTGTCAGGGGTATATAGGATAAACCAACATGAGAAATGGCAATTCTGACAAAATGGTTGAGAGCATGGGCTCAGGAGTCAGATGGGGTTAGAGGATTACAGCTCAAGAGTTACTACTCACTACGTGTGTGACTCAACCTCTGTAGGTCTCCACACTGCAATACTGAAAATGTGAAGAACACCAGGACCGGTCTTAACGGGGGAGTTCTAAAATGAAACAAGATGGTGCATGAAGAGAACTCCGTGTAGTACTTAACATGGGCTGAGACACAGCAGGTGATAAAGATGATAAATTAGGAGTTTTGTTCCTTCAACAAGAATACATAAATATGTACTATAAGCCCTGGATGCATGAATATGGCATATAATACACATACAACATGCAATACGGTGCAAGCCTTACAAAGGTCTCCAGGAGGCTGTCCAGTAAGGAGATACAGACAAACCGATATTTATAATAGGGATTGCTAAATGCAATGATACTAATATATGAGTCCAGGGAGACTCCTGGAGTCATTGCAATAGTTCAGGTGAGAGATAGTATGGTTCTGAACTAGAAAAATAAGCCTTGTATGGAGGAAAGAAGGCCTTTCTAGAAATCATGCGATGTGAAGGACCTTGGGAACTGGACAGATTGAGGACAGAGGATGCAACTGCAGTCTGGGGAGAGTGAGAAGACAGGGTTGCTGCTCCTGGCCTCAAAAGAAGAAGACACTCGTTTGGGGATAAAGAGCATGAGTTTGGTTTTGAACATATTAAGCTTGTAAAGCCAATGGATTGACGTTCAAGTGGAAAGCTCAGAGTAACTCCAGTTCCCAGCTTCTTCCAGTAGTAGGTATTGTCAGTGTCAGCATTTCTGTTTCAAGTTCGGACATTTTGCTGCATTAATCAATCTTAGAATCTCAGAACTGGGGGAAATCCTAGCTTAGATTTCCACTATTCATCCTTCTTCAACAGACAGATGGGAAAACTGAGATACAGAAATGATAAGTAACTTGCAAAATAAAAGAGCATGAACAAAATCTAAAGACCTCACTGTATAGAGCGAAAATATAGGGGGAGGAACAAGTATCGACAGTGAAAGATAATTTTTATAACATCTACCCTGCCCTTTCCCCTCAAAACCTGGATTAAAAGCAGTCCTCCTTTTCAAAACGATTTCTATGGAAACGGCCAGTCCAGGTTCAAGAAAGGAACAGACATTCAGAAATAAGGACCTGGGAGCTCTTTAAAGATGATCAGTGGAGAATTGGAAGAGGAAAAGCAATCTACATATTCTCGCTAGAATGTGACATCCTGCAGAGAACTACTTTCCACAAAGTCTGTTTTTTAAAGCATAAACAATAAGAGGAGGAGTTATCCCAGGGTGCCCTTAATAACTGACAAGGGCTTGATGTGGTTTTCTGAAATAATTACTAAGGCGAGGAGAGAGAGTGCCTCCAATCACCACCTCCGAGAGCCTTTAGAATTCTGAGAAGGCCAGCCTGTGACCTCAATCCACTGCGGTCCACGTGCATCCGTCCAGCTTAATCAGCCACTGAACAGGAGTGAGGAATGGAGAGTCAAGCTGCTTCCAATTATCAGAAGCCTGATTTTTACCCGAGTGTCGGTGGGCTGTTCTGGAGGTCTCTTTCTAATGGACCTCCCCAAACTATGCTATCATGCTAAGAGTAGACTAAACTCTGCCATATTTTAAATGGCTTTTTTTGTATCTTTACATACCCCACAGAGAGTCCCCGCCCCTCCTTGTTTTCAGAAACCAGACACCAGCAATAGCTTCATAATGATCGCATTGTGGTTTCAAATAATCCAATCTTTGAAGCCCAATTCTTTCTTTTCAAATGCATTAATGTCATTTATCAAAAGTAAGGGGTTTTTTTTGAAAAAAGTTAAGCATAAAAGAAAAGTAATGGGATACAGCAAACTCGTCAAGTGCCTTGTACGTGTGCAGAGCATTTTCTGAAGCATACGCCAAACACTCTCAGACAGGCAGGACTTTCAAAGGCAACGCTAAGTGTCTTTTGTGGGTCTCAGATGCTATGGTTCACTTAATTAGATTTTCTATAATCCCAGGTTAATCCTATTGTGAATTACAGACGTGAGTTCACTTGCTTGGCAAAAACATCTACTGCTACAAATGCATTTCTGGAAAAAATACATACCTTACTTATAATTCATTACCAGAGTCATTATCACAAAGAGACCTACTTCATCCTCTCCCTCTGCCAGGAAGAAGGACCATTTCCATTCCTTTGATCACACTGTCCTTTTAAGCAATTTAATAAGGGCACTTTTAACCCTTCCTTTTCCCTAGGATACATAAAGTTCCCTAAGATTTGGGAACATAGCTAATTTCTCACTGAATTCCTTGCCCCTGACTACAGTGATGTATATGCCGACATGGCCTCTGCCCCTCATAGGGCTTAAAATTTAGACTATAGTGTCTCAAGAACTTTTCTGCATATTAGAATTAACCAGGGGGGAGCGAGGTTATTTGAAAAATCCCATTGCCAAGGCCTTACTCTAAACCACTTGAAAGCAAAGAAACCAGGATTCAGTATTTTTGAAGTTCCCCAGGTGGTTGCGGTGTACATTCAAGCTGAGAACCACTGATCTAGAGCTGTGCTATCCAATATGGTAGCAGCCTAGACACATGTAGCTTTTAAAATGTAAATTCATCTAAATTAAATGAAATTTAAAATGTACTTCCTGCACATGCTAGTCCCATTTCAAGTGCTCAATGGTGATTTCAATCATCAAAAAACAACTTCTATTATTAGTCAGCGTTGGTCTTGGGCACTAAAACATCCTCATCTTAAGCAGAAGTGTCTGTTCAGGGAATGAAGGCGGACAAAGAACACTGTTCTAGGCATTCAAAACCTGCCGTGAACTCATTGCTTACGGCCAATCATCTAGACCTCAGCTTTCCGATCTGTGAAATAAAGGGCTGGGTAACACGGTGACTCTCCACATGACATTAGCAGAATGCCTGGAAAAATCAAGGGATAGGACTACAACGGGTGGGGAACGGCTGAACCAACGGGCCCCATGCTCCACGGCAAACAGGACACACAGCTAGACTGGGCAAAATGCTTCCTTGAAAAGCAGTTCAGCTGCCTTAGAAAAAATAAAGGAAAAAAGAAACCGCTCCTGAGATCTTGATACCTAACAGACTTGCTGTCTCAATCCAGCAACAGCTAGTAAGTTCCTGCTTCAGTGCCTATAATCTCCTGGTTTAGGGAGGAGGTCGGGCTCAGGAAACCATGGGACCACTGACAACCGACAGCTCACTTCACCTCTGTGGATCTGTTTTCTCTTCTGAAAAGAAGGGCAAATGATGCATGACCTCCCTGGCTCCCCAGTTAAGTTGAGGGTCGAATAAGATAATGGTTTGGGAAGCTCTTTGTAAAAGCATAATGTGGGCTACACAGGTGAGGGGACGCATGATGAAATGCTGACAGCAGTGGCAACTTCCATTTCTTTGAGTAATTTTTAAAGTTTTGGCTTTTAACCTTTAGTGGTGTGGATTGTAGATAAATGTAAATGACCTGTTATTGTTACAGAAAGGAGATGTGATTTCACTCCTTTTCTCTGATAAGGTTATAAAATCTGCCAGATGCTGCAAATGTACACAGGCATCCTTTTTGTTTGCCCCAGGACCAGAGGGGATTCTGTAGTGGTGACTTGTGAAGACACTGACCTCCTTGCCTAAGGGATGGTGTGTTTGCTGGGGAGAGGGGGATGGCTGATTCCAACAAGGACCCAGACTCAATAGGGATAAAGGCCAGAAGTTTCTCTGCAGAGACTAAGGGTCTTTCAGTTATCCTTGATATGGGATGAGAATGGAGCAATCATAAAGAGTATGGACAAAGCTGCCAAGTACTTGTCACATGAGAGGGTGGGCTCACCTGACTGGCTGAGTTAGGGGAGGCCATCTTGGCAAATCACTCATTCTCCATTCAGCCTCCTTTTGAAACAGCCCAGTCCATGGGGAGGAGGGGGGTGGCATAACTGTTAGTGAGTTATCATCTACAAACTAGGTTCTGTTTTTATGAGCACCTACTGTGTGGTAGGCACCTTGCTAGGTGCTAGGTGCTTTATATAGATTCTTTATAGCCTCTCTCCCTCCAGCATCTTTGGGAGTTTTGCATTCTTGCCTCCTTTGTCCAGATAAGGAAACAAGGGCCAGAGGAACTTCACTTTCAGAGCATTCGGTTTAGTTGGCACCTGAAATGAAATTTGAAGCCATATATGGCCCATTAGGAAGCGCTTATCTTTCCACCTTTGATGATGAACTTCTCTGTAATTGTCCTCTGAAGGTCTTAATTTTTCCTTCTGGGGATGCTCAGAGCTCAGCAAGATCTTATTCCACATTGCAACCACTTAATAAATATTTGTAGGATTTCTGCAATAGTTAAATGCTACAAACTTAGGTGAAACATATTCTTTGCTCTCAAGGAACTCAGGTTACTGGCATTTTTAGAGAGTGCGTATTTCCTCCAAGAGTCTTGCAATTAATTCTCCACTTCAAACAAAACCAGTCCCTTAACATTTCCTTAGAGGAATTGCCCCAACCCTTCCCTAGGTGTTCTCCAGCCTGCCCCACTCTTCCAAACAGTCCTTGAAGGAATGAATCATGATTTCCAAACCTCTCTCTCACAATATTTTCCACTTTAGAACAAAATTTTGCTCTACATCCTTCACTGCCTCAGCCTCAAAGGAAGTGCTAATGAGTAATAATATGCAAGTGGTGCAGGGAACTATAGGAAGGCAGCCAGACAATAAATGTCTTCCAACAATAGGAACCAGCCCAACGTGAGATAGCTCTGTGAGATCTCATGAGCTAATCATCATTGAAAAGATTAGGTATGTAGCTCATGGAAGGAAGGATTATGCCTTGATGGAGGCAAGTCCCACACATCAACAGCTCATCTGAGGGCATCCAAGGTGAGGCCCAGAAGTATTCTCTGACAGGAAGACCACTGGTTGCTTCAATACCCACACTGCAAAGGAGATTCAATCCTGTTTTTAACAGCAAATGGAGAGGAGGTGACAATAACCTTTTTTTTTTTTTAACAAAATTACGTAAACAAACAAAAAATATAAAACTTTAATCAGTGTATAGAGCACCAAGGTGACAAAGTACAATGGGATATTTCCCAGGTATGCCATGATGTCTCCCCAGGAGAAGCATGAGCAGCAGGGGATGGGTTCTGCCCTTGCTCTCAAGAATCTTACATCCTTTAATCAAGTACCTCTTTCCAAAAAGATTTTATCAGAAAGGCAGACTTTTGCAATCCATGGTACTGCTGGTAAAGTGGAATGGGCTCTCTAGCATCACCTACTAAGGGGAAGTCCCTTGGACCAGAGTTGCCCCAGTCACACAAGGAGCAGATGAAGACTGAACAGCAAAGTAGTTTTTGTATAAGTCATGAACTTTATCATCAAGGACTTACTTAGCCTTCCTGGCAAGACATCCATGACAGAGATGCCCACTCTTGCATCTCAAGGATGGCTGCCCTCAGGGACATAGAAACATGACTTGGTCTCCTCATTCAGTCTCTTCCTGCTTCTGAATCCAACCTCTTCACTGGGTATCCCAGGCTGGGACCCTCTGCATCCCCAAGGTCTAAATTCCCATCCTCCATCTCTTCTATGCATAGACGTTTTAAGATCTAAATTCCAGCAACCTAATAAATCCCACCCAGAACTCACAAGGTCGGGGCGTGTTGGGGAGGGAAGATTCAGAATTTGAAAGCTAGTTGATTTGACAAATATACACATTCAGAAAATACTAACAACCCCAGATTAAGTAGCTCATTAAAATGAACAGTAAAGATGAACATTCAGAGAGGTCAAAATATACTCAGGATGGCATAGCCACTTCACCAAGAAAGGAAATAGGACCTAGATCTGGAAACAGGTGGGTAGAATTTTGGAATGTAGAAGTGGAAGGACAGTACTAAAGCCCCCTTCTTATCCCTCCTCAGAAGCCATGCCCTCCACATCATGAGTTGATGCCTTGTTTCTTTGGAAACCCACTACCTAATCCTCACCATGACTGCTTCTCTGGTGATAAGCCCAGTTGGACTGCCTAGGGCTTTGAGGTTGTACCTAGGCCATGCCAGGTTTTTCTCCTTGGGGTCTGCCCCTGCCTCTGGCATTTTTACCTACTTCTTGGGGTCTCCCTTCTATCTGGGCAGAGGAGACAGTAAATGATGCTGCCTCCTGCCTGTATCTGCTGTGTAACTCTGGTGATGACTGTACTTCCCCCTCAGATGTATACCCTTTGGACCAACCCAGAGCAAGGACTCTGGGATTCTGGGATCCTAATATTTTCTACTGCATTAGAGTTATTCTAGCTAACCGCTCCAACCAAACACACACATGCGCACACACACACACACACACACACACACACGCCTGTGTCTCACCTTCCTGCCCTTCCCACTCTGCAGCTGAGATGTCCCAACAGGCCCTATGGCAGAGTCTCTGCACCTTGCTGCTGAATCATGTTTTATCCAGCAGGGAGTGAACTGAACCCTCGGCTGCTACATAAGTTAAATTCTTATTTTATGTCAGTATTTCACCAGCTTGTACACCCTCTTCAACAGATGCCCAGCCTTCAGTTCTTGGGTAACCATTAAGATCTTCCTACAGAAGAGGAAAGATTTAAGTGTTACCCAGGATGCATCCTGGCAACAGGATGGAATGGCTTTTCTGAAAAAGGAGTGGCTTTTCAGATTGTATCCAGATTGAAAAGTGACTCTTACCGTAAGTGAGTATAGGGTATAGGTTTCTTGACATGAGGAGGGGACGGAGGTTTCACTTTGAGAACACTCAGAGTGAAACACCAGGCATATCTAAACCAAAATCCAAAAAATATCTTCCTGGGGTCATAAGAAAAAGCAAGCAGACATTTTGTTGAACATATTTAAAAGAAGCAATGTCTCCTTCAAATCATTACAAGTCACAAACTTGGCACTGAGATTGCACTTTGAGCAGGTAGATGAGAAAAGATACATTTTTTTTTCTGCAAAGAGTAATGAATTGTTATACAGCAGAGACTAACACAACACTGTAAAGCAATTATACTCCAATAAAGATGTTAAAAAAAAAAAAAGAGTAATGAAAACCTTAAGACAAGGATGTGATTTTTTTTTTTTCTCTAGTGAAGCCATCTTGGAACAAGAAAGCATGATAAAGAGGAGAAATTCAGATTATAGCAGAATAGTGAAAATTCTTTTACTTATAACTGGCTAAAGAATTTTAAGTCAGTTCCTTAGTGAGCATGGAGAATCGGAGTTTATTTTGGAGACAACTAGACATCATGCATACTGGATAAATGGATGGCTTCAGAGTAAACTGTTTGCCCATATTCTATTGTATGGCTCTGGTAATCCTCAATACAGTTGCTTTTGTTACTTTCTCAATGTCCTACACAATGGAAAACAACAGCAATTTTTTTAGAGAGAGCCTGGCCTCAATGGGCACACACCCGGCATTTGCAGTCAGGCTTGTGGTGTGCTGAACTGACAAAACTATGTTGCAATTACCCTTGATAAAACTGTTTTAATATGGCTCACTTTTCTTAGTTGGGTTGCATGTTGAACCAACTCTTGCTTTGCTAAGATGGGGCAGATTTCTAGGATCACAAACTTGCCAAAAGCCCTTTGTGTTACAGTAGAAAAATTTCCACTCCCAATCATATGATATAGGAATGAATACTGGTTTGGGTCTCAGAAAGCCTGCGTGTTTCCAACCCTATCATGCCTGATGTCAAGCCTATCAAATCATAGTGGGCAGGTCATTAACTTTAGTGGAAAGCAGGGGTGCTAGACTTAGCAAATGAAAGTACAGGACATCCAAATAAATCTGAGTTTCAAAGAAACAACAGTTATTTTTAGTACAAGTATGTCTTATAAAATTTGGGGGACATATTTATACTAAAACACTTTGTTGTTTATCTGAAATTCAAATTTAACTGGAAGTCCTGTATTTTGTCTGACAAAATGGAAACATTTGTACAAATAAAGAACAGGACTAGGTAAGCCAATCTTCAAGCTTCAAATTATTTTTATCCTGATTTCCAGAATCATTTTGTCTTCAAATATCTTCTCTGTGAACTCAGAATTCTCTTGCCTATTTCTTCACGGAAGCAACATCACTGGGCAGAAGAGATCACATTTGGGTAAATGTTGACAGTTTGGGAACTTTTAAAATCAGTGTAACTGAGGTCAGAGAAAACCACGGAAGGATTTTAGATTTCCCAGGAGAAGGTAGAATAGGCCACTGGATATTGACAGGTGAACTACAATGTAAAAGGCCTAAGGATGAAAGGATTATCTATAGTGCTAATGATTGAGGAATTAGGAATAATGTTCTCTTTCATCCTCTGACTTGACACTGGTTCTGAGAAAATAACCAATACCCAAATCTGAGAGTCAGGATCATTCATATTAGGAGCATGTACCATGCTGGATTAGCAGGCAACTTCCAAGGTCATTTCATAAGGCAGCATTCATGTATCTTTATTCACACACACACACACACACAAATTAATAAAAATGCATTTGCCAAATGTGCCCTCAGCATGAAGTGGGAACCTGGTGTTGAGTTAAGCAGAGGGAATAACAAGAGGATGTTGTCATGGTCCTCAAGTCACCGGGTGTCTCATGGTGGTGGCGGCAGGCTGGGCAGCAGACTGGAAAACTGGGAAACAATGTGGACGGTGCTTTGATGGGGAAATGAGAGAGCTGAGAGAACTCATAGGAGACTCACATAAATGAGGGCGTGAGGATGTGGTTAGTCAGAGAAGACTTACTTGATAAGCCAGAATTAAGTCTTGAAATATATGAATGAATCGGATGTTCAGGGTCAGACCAGCAGGAACAAACATCTAAGGCATGGAATTAGATGCTGTGTTTGGGTAACAATGGGAATGTGGGACTGTGAAAGCACAGGAACTGCTCAAGAAGAGGAAGTGGGTGAGGCAGGAAAGCTAGGCACAAGGCAGACCACAAACAGAAATAATAAATAATAATTATAATACTGATAGCGTTTACTCTTTGGCCAATGCAGGTGAAGGCAATGCATGGATTCATACCTGTACTGCAGCATGCAAAGACGGAAAGTCAGCAGCAAGTCAGTTGACCATGCAAAAATAGCCAAATGTCCATCACTGTGGTTCTCCTCTGTCAAAATAAATGGGTGTCTGCTTCAATTAGTCATTTTTCATCGTTAGACGTGTTAAGACCTTAGAACTCAGAAGCAGCAGAGTGCCTATGACTCAGATTTAAGGTGAGTGTGTTACGACTGTGGGGGAAAAACAAAACCCAAAACCAACCACATCTGTCCCACCTTCAAGGGTTGGTGGTTGGGGGAAGGGACAGAGAACAAAGGGAGAGGCAGGTAATATATTGTATTGCATGCCTGCAATGTTAGACCTTGAGCTAGGAGCATGAATGATACTTGAACTCCTTACAGTCTTGTGATGTAGGGATAATTATTCCTACTTGACAGATGAAACGGAGAGTCAAAGAAGTTAAGTTCCCCAAGTTCTGACACCAGATAAAATGGCATAACCTAAATTTGACCCCAGCTACAGGAAATAAGCTCAAATACACGTTCCAAGCATTCTCCAAATCCCCAACAAACTCAGCCAAAGAAAAGTGGCTCTTGGTATAACAGAGGTGGTGCCTATGCAAAGAAGGAAATTAATTTTATTCTGATTTCCCCTGATCTGTACTGTATGTACCAAATCAGAGCCCTCTTTGCAAAATTAAGGGCATTAGTTATCTTTCCATTCAGTCGGAGTGGCATTATACTTGCATGCAGACACTCCTAGCTAAGCAGAGGAATATCAAGTTTTTACAAAATCATTCAAGAGGTGAGACCTAACCCTGATTAGCGTTTCAATAAGAAGCGTAAGACTAAATAGAGACTAAACACAGGATCACAGAGGCAATTAGGCATCTTCTAGACAGCCAAGCTTTTCCTCAGACCAATCGACTTGGAGCAAATGAGAATTTTTTTTCCTATCTCTTTCTTTTTTTCCCCCTGCTGTGAAATGACCTGGCTTAAATAACTGAGGAGGTGACAGTAAGCCCGTTAAAGAAAACGTTTGCCCATTAAGTGAGGCTTAATTAAACAGAGCACAGGCTAATTGCTCTTCCATCTAATAAGTGGTACACTGGTTAAAATCATTCTATTTGCAGTGTTTGGTCTGGGAGGCCTGTGATGACACCCTACCAGTAAAGTAGGGGAAAAAAACACACAGAGACTTTAAGAAATCACATGCCACTTTGCAAAGCAATAGATGAACTGGAGATGTGTACATGCAAATGAAGTTAATCAAATATTAATATTTATGTCCGGTTACTCTCTCTTTAGATTTACTCAGAACGATGAAGCTACATTCACTTATCCCTTTAGATGAGGCATTTGGAATTACTGATAAAAGGCTTAGCTGTAGGACTGTGAGGGTCTAGTGATTGAAATTCTCCAAGAGTGCATCATCCATGCTCCATGACGATGGGGGTCACATGTGTTTTGTTCATCATCTTACTTCCAGTGGGTAGCTTGATATATTGAGCACGTGGGAAGCATTCAATGAATACTTGTTGATTGAGTCTGTGGGAAAAGACTTAATAGTGGACACATTTGTGTCTAAAGTGGTAACCCTAGAAATGAGCTTGGATGGTATTATAGCCTGAATTGTTTCCCTAAAAGATGCTGAACTCCTAACTCCCAGTACCTGTGAAGGTGACCTTATTTGCAAATAGGGTCTTTGCAGATGATCAAGTTAAGATGATGATGAAGTCATTAGGGTAGACTCTCATCCAATATGACTGCTGTCCTTATTAAAAGGGGACATTTGGTCACTGGGGAACACCATCTATAAGTCAAAAACTGCTTGAGGCCCCCAGAAGCTAGGAGGAAGGCGGGGCACAGATTCTCCCTCACAGCCCTCAAGAAGAAGCCCACTCTGCCAACACCTCGATTTTGGACTTCTGGCCTCCCAAACTGTGAGACAAATTTCTGTTGTTTAAGCCACCCAGTTTGTGGTACCTGGTTACTATGGCAGCCCCAGGACACTGACACAGAAGGAGAAGGGCAGAGTGCAGGCTGAGCAAGACCATTGTGATTGTCAGTTCTTCCCAGTCACCTGCCCCCAGGCCATGAGCCTCCACCCCCCACCCCATGAGCCATGGGCACTGCTGTGGCCAAGAGCATGGGGTTTAAAGCCTGCCTCTGCTCTTCCTCATCACATGCCTTCAATTGAAAAGCGGGGGAATAGTATAGCACATTTCTCCTTGGGTGGTTGTGAGCATTAAATGAGATAATTCTTGTGAGGTGCTGGACACTGTATGTGGCATGTAGTAAGTGCTCAATAAATACTATTTCTTATCATTGTCAGCATTAAAGCCTCGGCCCCTAGAACTTAATAGTGTTGAGGTCAATTTTACATTTCTCTGGTTTGTCACTGAATCAGTGTGCACGTGGCTGTGTCTGGACTGTCCAGATGGATCTGGCTGGTAACGTACGGTGCTTGGAGCCCAGGTGGGCCCCTCACCACTGGAGGGTTGTGGCCAAGAATTCAGGCTGTTCACACTGGCTTTAATAGGTGGTCTCCTGCTCTATATCATGCCCCACCCCACTGAGCACACACACAGATTTATCAATAGGAGGCACTGGAATCTGCAAAGGCCTGGCCATACTGGAACTGACCTTGGAGGCCTGAACAACAGCAGGGCAAGCCAGGTGCTGGGCTGCTGAGTGAGCGTGGCAGTGGCCTCAGTGAGGCTGCTGGGAGCCCAGGTGATAGCGAGGGCTCTAACTCTGATTAGCGTTTCAGTGGGAATCCTCAGGTGAAAGAGAGCACACCTGTCAGTCAGAAGGCAAGGGGGCTGCAATGAGGGAGGTTTCTAGGTCCTCCAGATCACCATACTGGGTAATGTGTCCAGAGCTTGATGATCATTATCTTACTTACCCCTCACAGCAACTCAGTGAGGTACGAATTACTATCTTTACAGATTAGGAAAGTGAGGTTCAGAAGTCCTTTGGTAATTCTGGGCAAAGTCACAAAGCACATCAGTGGCTGGTATTCAAACCTGGTGGAATCCCAGAGCTGCCCCCACTAACCATTATGCTCCACTGCCTGCTGGCACTGCCCCTGCTAGAACGCTGCCCTCAGTGGGCAGTATTTAAGCCAGATTGAAGACTGCAGTATCAAGTCCATCTGCTGATCGTTTATAGTCACACACTTAAAAAGGCATAAATGCTTTTTGAATACCAGTAGTACTCATCCTTAATTTTCTGCATTGTTTATGAGATGCCTAGAATGGAGCAATCACAATAATAATTCATACTTTATAGCACTTTGTAATTTACAAAGGACTTTCACACACATTAGCTCATGTTACACATCAGCCAACAAAAGCAAGGGTTATTATTATCCTCGTTTTATTGATGGAGACTGAAAGAATAAGTCAGACTAATGTTCAGAGATACTAGTGAAGGTGAAGGCTGCTATCTGAGAGTAGGGCTTAGGCTGAAAATACTGCCCCAAGAAAGGAAAAAATTTCCTTGAGGGGGAACAGGGTTTCCAAAATCAGCTCCCGTTTGGCCTTCCTCTCATCCAGGAGGACACAGCTGATTAACAGCAGCCGATGGTAGGGGGGGCTCACAATCATGGGGTGCTTATTCCACGCTGAATACTGCACCTAGCAGTCTACATGCTTTATTTCATTAATCTGCACACAGCCCTATGGGTTTTTTACTACTGTTATCCCCATTTTATAGGTGAAAAATTGAAACTCTGAGAGGTTAAATAACTCACTGAAGGTCACACAACTAATACCACCCCTGACCATCTGATCTTAGAGGTTCTACTTTTAGCAATTTGACTTTAAGGATTGCCCAATTAGTACAGCCTTTCTCATAGAGAAACAAAAATACTCTATAGTATCTGTTTTCTTTTTTCCGCCCCTAGAGCCTCCTGACTTTCACTGCACCTTGCACCAGGTCAGATTCAAGGCTTGATTTGTGTTTGAGTCAAGGCTTGGCTTCATTCTGCTCAGGGCTCTTAGAGGTGCTGGATCTGATACTGCACCTGTTTGGAAGGTGCCTGCTGTGTTCCTCCTCTGTAGGGACTGTGGTTTGCAATTAAAGAGATTGATTTTGTGCCAACACCTGAATCCATGCATCCAAATGTCCTGTTGGAGGCAGCTTCTGAGTCACAGAAGACATGCAGACCCATCTCATCAGAGTTACAAGTCACTGCTCACCACAACCCACGTTAAGTGGCAGAACCTCCTCACGGCCTGCAGCCATCTTGTCTCTGGGTGGCTCTGACAAGCTTCCAATATTCTCCCAAGACAGTGCTCTTGCCACTTCTAAAATGATTCAAAACACAGATCCCCCAAAAGAGTCCCAGAGAGATCACCAGTGAAGACGGTGTCACAGGCAACGAGTGTCCAGCTTCCAATGGGAGGTGAGCTCAAGAGGCGAGAGGGATCACTGGGATGCAAGGGTTTCAACTTGTTTGCAAACATCCCTCACTTGACTTTGCCTGAAACAACTTGGAAAGAGAGGGATTTGAGATGGGAAGACAGAGGGCTGTAAAGGAGACGACAGGGCAGATGGAGATTTTTTTCACAAGAATTTGGGTAAAAGAGGAAATGATGAAATATACTGTGGCCTTGGCTTTCTGTCCACTAGGGAGGGAGAGTGGAGACATTCAGGGGGCTGACCAAGTCACTTCACAGTGGCCTGCCATGTACCAGAGAAAGCCAGATCGCCCAGACTGAGGAAGGCTCACTGCTATAGCTAAGAAGCTCCGTTTTGGATCTGAAGTATTAATTCAACTTCCTTCTTCTCGAGTCACTTACCAGTTGTGAGGCATCAGGCAAATTAGTCAATCTTTCTCACACTCTGTTTTCTCATTTGAAAAATGGACATAAAATGCTCCCCAGCCCAGGCAAAGTGGTGGGAATTAAGTGATACAAAGACAGCATCCCTACGTGTCTGACACATAGTAGGCTTCTTCCTCTTTTTGCTTTTTTCCTCTCCAATCCTGGATCCACGAACGATGTATCTTCTAAATAGAAGAATTCGGCCCCCACCTTAATCTTGGAAACCTGAGCTCACATCCTCACTTACCTGGGATCCACACATTACAGAAAGCACCCAGTGCCAGCCTCCTGTCTACGTCATCACATGGCCCAGCCTGAGCCAGAAGCACCCGCAGTTAGAAACCCTGATGAAGGCTCATGGAAAGCAAGAGAAGATGATAGCTGTTTCTGTTGTTGTTGTTTTGCAATGGGCTGTTTTCCCTGAGAAGCCAGTAAGCATACCTTAACACCAACCTGCACTTTTTTTGGTTCACCTGTGATCATTTCTTACAGTTCATAGATTTTCAACAGAAGAACCGTTGAACCCCAGGGCCCCAGAGTCAAGCTCCTCCCCCTAACCTCAGTTTACAAATAAGAAAGCTGAAGCTTAGAAAAGAGGCAAAACTTGGTCAGGCTAACTCTGTTGGAGGGAGCATTATTCAGACAGAAGTATCTTCGCAGACTGGCTTCCTTACAGGGCTAAGATGAGTGGAAGCCTCCAGCCACGGCCAAACAAGGCCACTGTTCCTGCCAGCGTGCAGAGCTGGGCATTTACAACTGTGGCAATCCCTAGCTGTCTCCTGGAGGTATGCAAGCAAATGTCATTATCAGTGATTCTAAGGAGGAGAATAAACATGTATTGAGTTATTACTATGTGCTGGGAACCGTGCTAAGTATTTTACATGCATTGTCTCATTTGATCCTTGCAACAGTCCTGTGAGTACAAACGATGCCCCAGCACAAAGATGTCCATGTATTAATTCCCAGAACCTATAAATGTATTAAACTGTAAGGCAAAGAGGACTTTGTGAATGTGGTTTAATTAAGGGTCTTGAAATGGGCAGATTATTCTGGATTATTCAGGTGGAGTCAGTGTAATCACAGGGTCCTTATAAAAGGGAGGCAGGAGGGACAGAGAGAGAGAGAGAGAGAGAGAGAGAGAAAATGGATGAGAGAAGCAGAGGATGAGGTGATGAACTTTGAAGGCAGAAGAAGAGGCCATGAGCCGAGGAACCCAGGAGGCACCTAGAATGTGAAGAAGACAAGTAATAAGATTCTCCCCTAGGACCTCCAGAAGGAACAGAGCCCTATGGATAACTTGATTTTAGCCCATGGGGCCCATTTTAGGCTGCTGATCTCCACAGCTGTAAGATAATAAAGTTGTGTTGTTTTAAAGCCACTAGGTTTGTGGCAGTTTGTTACAGCAGCAACAGGAAACTAATACACCCATTTAACAGATGAGAAAGCAGAAACTTTACGAGGGTAAAGCACTCAGCAGAAGTCACACGTAGCGGTTCACAAGGAAGCTGAGATGATGCACAGAGGGGGACGCCGTGGCCCCTTCTCCTCTGTGCTGAGCTACATCGCGCTGGGCAAGGAGAAGGAAAGTACAGTTTCACAATGTAAAACATGCAAGTCCTTCTTCAACCCTGGGAGACAGTCAAGACGGTCACTGCCTCCTGCTCCATTAAAAACAAAAACAAAAAAACACGAGCACAAGAGAGAGTTACTGTTCTGTTCAAAGTCACAGTTAGAGGAAGACCCGAAATTCCAGCCCAGGTCATTTTGTGTGACACCACTCCCGCCCCGCGCACTGTGCTTCTTCTGTATTTTGTGGGACACTTTAGTTGGCACCACCCTTCTGCAAAGAGGGGCCCTGTTCACGGGAACCAGCACGCGGCGCCAGCAGAGCCCAGGGAGGCCGTGCCTGTTGCCGTGTTCACAGGCTGACACTCAGGCCAGCTCGAGGGGAGGCCGGCCCTCCAGGGCAAACCTGCGTGCCTGTGCCGTGCAAACCTGGCTGTGACCTGGGTTCCGTCATTCACTGCGCACTTCTGTCTACAGGAACCTGAATTTGGAAACACCTGGATATTTAGAATTGTGTAGACCCAGGCATTGCCATCACCACCACCCTGAGCCCTGTTCAGGAAGCCGTCTCTATGTGACAGGCATTGTTCTAAGTGCATTAGAGGTAATAGCTCCGTCAACGGTCACAAAATCCCTATAGACACTGATTATTGGGCGATTACAATAATCACCCCACTGTTGACCACATTCGACAAATTAGCAAAGAGGCGCACAGAGCAGTCACTTTCCAGCAAGAAACAAGATTAGAACCTGGCCATTCCCACCCCTGAGTCAGGCCACTAGTCCAGACCCTTCAATGAGGGGAAAAAAGCAAACACTCTGAAATAGGCAGGGATATATTTCAGGAAGTATTAATCTTTTATTATTATTTTTTTATTCATTTAACTTCTTTAAAAGCTAAGAAAATTGTAATGAAATTGGGAAAGAGGATGTCTGCTGCTTGAGAAAGACTCCCATTTCCTAAATCTCAGCTCCTTTTTACTCTACAAAGATCTACTTTTATTTACGCTTCCTGAACGCAGCCAAACAGTGGGGACTGCCGGGATTTGGGCTCTGGCGGGAGATCGCAAACAGAGCTTCTGTTTCCATCTCACTGCTTAGGTTAATGCATCGTGATTCCTCCACAGGCTGTTTCCCAGGATGCTGTTATTTCACTGTCTGCTGGGGAAGAAAATGTCCCCGTGAAAATAAATGAAATGCAGCAGTATTTACAAATCCTGAGTCAGATTTCCATCCTGTCCAACAGGATGAGAATTTGACCCATTATTTACACTAGTAAGCTGAGAATGACATCAAAAGCTCTCTTATGAACTGCAGGGGAGATAATGATTTAAGTGACTTTAATCTAGACGTGTGCTTTACAATAGAAATGTGTATCTGCTCCTTCTACAGAGGAGAAGAGAAACAGCACTGACTTCTATATTTAACGGACAGGACACCCAATTCCAAGCCTTGTTTCTAAATATCCGTGGATTCCACATCTCTATGGTTTCACTTAGAAATTCTGCTTGCCCTGGAGAAATAGGATGCGTATAAAGGTCCAGGGAGAGACAGAGCCCTAAGTGGAGGTGGAAACACCCTGAATGCCTGAAGAAGAGAATTCAGCGTTTTTTATGCAGCCTGGAAAGCAGATGTGATCTCCTTTCTCCCGGTCCTCCTTTTCTCCTAAGACAGACCCCACCTCCACAGATGCAGGCACACTCATACTGATCACTCGTCACAGGGGTGCCGTAAGAACAAATGAGAGAAAAAAGAGGTGAGGGTGCTCTACAGAGGGAAGTCACTGTCACTGTTGTCATTCGTGTTATTGTTGTATTCCAGGGTCTGTTTTTTCTGGGCACCAGGACAGTGGTATGGGAAGCATCTAAGTGCTGGAGCCAAGAAGGGCTAGAGGTGAAGACTCAGCCCCACTATTCACTGTGGCTTCATGGGCAAAGCAGGAGCTGATCTGACCCTTCACTTCCTCATCTGTAAAATGGGTATGAGCTTCCTTCCTATCAATGTCAGTCTGTCCCATCCCTTTTTTCTATTGGAACTAAGCTCAACTCCCTGAACAAGATTTACTCTGAATAAGATTTACTGTAATTTAGCACTTAAAAAAAATAACAGCTTTCTTGAGATATAATTCACATAAAGTCCACCCTTTTAAAGTGTACAATTCCATGTTTTCAGTAAATCTGCAAAGTTGTACATTAATCCACTGCTATCTAATTCTAGAACATTTCACCAATTCCCAAAATCAAAATCATAGCCATTAGCAGCTACTATATTTAGAGTACAGTTTACTAATCAACATCCTATTCTTCTTCAAGGTCTAAGAAATCTTCTCCAAAGTCCACACTGAATTACTCCTGAAGTTACAGTCAGCACCAAAGTGTCAGGCATTTGATGTACACCCCTCTGGGGCTTCCAGATTGACAGCTGAAATCTCCCCAGCCTTCCCAAATAGATGGTACGCTCTTGGAGTGCAAAGGCCGTGTTGCCTGCATTTTCTTTCCCCCGGCACCTCAGCTCAGGGCTGAACACACAAGTTGGCGCTCAGTAAATGCCTGGCTCCTGACCGACTGGCCAATCACCACTCCTTCCGAAGACCAGCACGTTTGTCATCTGTCTGCTTCTCTGAATGCCAGTGCCTCCACAAGCTGTCATGTTCCATGATTATTCTCCCCAAAGCATGTGCTGTTAATTTTTCATCTTAATGAACTGTCCAGTCGAGTTTAGCAACGGGAATAGTGATAGAGGCACAGTAAAAAATGGCTTATGTCCTGCTATTGTCAGAAGCCTTCTCCCCACAACACTGGCACATAACTGGAATAAAATATCTCAATGGCTACAAACATCATTTGTCAAGAATAAAGTGGGGTAAGTGCTATTTCAAAAATTCATACTCACGGGCTTTATAAACACGGATTATTGGAACGTTCCTCCAATTGATATCTGCTCAAGCATTTAAGTGCATGGCTATTATTCTCTGTGTTTGCTTGAGTGAAACCACTTTGGGTACCAAGCTACATGTCAGCCCCAATTTTCCAGAGTATTACAGATGCACATTCTTTCCCGGTGGGATTAGGGTCAGGCAAGCCAGAGCAGGCCCGAAAGGCCTGTGTTAATGTGCAGATGCACACGCGGGAAAGCCATGATGCAGCTGTTGGCATCCCCAGAGTGGAGTGCTCCGGGAACCGATGCCACTCCAATGTGAATGGTGGCCCAGGAGGAACTCAGAGCGAGAGCGAGAGCAAGAGAGAGAGAGGGAGGGAGAAAATGAGGAATAGAGAGAGAGGCGTATGAAAATTCTGAGCAACCCAGCAGCACGGAGGAGCTCACGCTCCAGCCCTCGGCCACACACAATTTTCTAAGACAGGCAACCGACCATCATATTCCTGTCGACCCATAAGAGAAACATTCAAGAATTAGGTGTTGGTTTAGACATTCATTCAAGAAATACTTACTGAGCTACTACTAGTGTGGACCACATTGCTCTGGATGTTGAGAATATAGGGGTGGGCAAGGCAGACCATGTCTCTGAAACTCGAGGGGCTTAGACTCTCATGGGGGAAGCAGATAATAAAAAAGTAAACCATGAAAGGGAATAGACATGATATTCACACATTATGATGACTCCTGTGAAGGATAAGACAGAATGATGACATACCGAATAACCGCGTGGTGGGTGTGCCTTTACAGGTTGTGACATCAGGAAAGGCCTTAAATAATGGAGAGCCAGGCATGTGAAGGGACCGAGACTGAGGGAACAGAAAGTGCCAAGCCCCTGAGGCTTCTCCATTTGGTAGAAGTATTGTGCCTGGGGTCCACAATACCTTTATGGGCTCACAGGAATGTTTCAGTTTCTTTTAAGGTCAGAAGGAAAATTGACCTTTGAGGGTAAAGATTGTATTCATCTTCATACCAAAGCAGTCATAAAATATAACATTTAATTCTTTTAATAGAAAAAGGAGCTCATAAAGGCAAAGATGCCCAGGGCCCATAAAGATATATCAAGACCCCCAAGGAACCAAGGCACTCAGGAGTCAGGAACCTGGAAGAGAGGGTCCTTCTCAGCATCTTCAGACAAATGGAGACTGAGAAGGAAAACTGATGCAAGAGGATGGAGTGTTAAGCATCATGAAGCACAGGGACCCTCAGCAATACGGTATGGATGGGGAGTTAACTGGGAGGGTGGAATAGGGGCTTCAAGAGATGAGAGGGGGTGGGGACTGGATCATGTCAGTCTTAGGAGCCAGGCGGAGGGACCTGCAATTTATCCTGTGAAAGACCGCAAACTTCTGAAGCTTGGAGTTTTAGACTGAAGGAACTTGATACAATTTAGACTTTAGAAGAATCTATCCTGCTGCAGCTCGGTGGAGGAGGACTCGGGAAGAGATCAGGGAGCCGGATGTGCTCCCATGAACCTGGTCACCAGCGACCCTGGCCCTTCCCGTGTGAGTGCAGGCTGCTCCCTGCCACTGTGCGGTCCAGCGCAAACCCTGGACAAGAATGCAGCTACACAAGCGACAAGGGCCTTTTCTTTGCCCAAAGCATGATGCAAATGGTTTAGGGGTATTGAGTAACAATGCTCCTAGGTCCATTTTTCAAGTGGAAATTCTGAAAAGAGAATGGGAATGTTGAGAGGTCCAAAATAGCATCTGTTATGGACAGAAATGTGATACTTAAGGGAACTTGCTAGATATTCATTTAGAGAGGTTCCTTCTAGCTCTTGCAGGTATGTGGTCAAACTTTTAAACATTTGTTTTCTTTAAGAAAAAAAAAAGTATAAGAACTGTTGCTGTGGAAACCTAACATCATTTCAAATGGTGCTTAGATTCTAAAATTCAGACAGAGCCTCTTGAAAAGATGAACTCACTGGCCCCTCCACAATTTTTCTAAAGCCTCTAAATGGAGGCATTTGCCAGGTGTCTGGCTGCAGCCTTCTAGATTCTCAGCAGACACGGTTAATGGGTGGATGATTTTAATGTCTTGTTACCCTTCCTTCTTTGCTGTCTCAAACTGCTTTGAGCTCTGCATGCCCCACAGGGCACAGGGTAATTTGGGTTAGTAGCCTCTGGAGGAAATGGTGAGTCTCTGTCTTGGAAATCACATGGGGCTGGGAGGCTGATGGGCAATGGCCTGATTTTGTCCTGAAACATTCTGGGAGCAGCTGAACCTTCCTGATGGGCCCAACTGAAGAAAACAGGTAGACTTAGAAGGGGGTCAGGGGAGCCCCCTTCACTGGCATTATGAGTTCCATGAGAACAGGAACTGCAGTAATCTTAGTCACAGGTGAATGTGCGGATTTAGCACAGTGTAAGCAGTCAGTAAATGTGTTTGATACATGAATAAATCAATTACTGAATGGCCAGGAAGTCATTCCCTGGTGATTCCACCTGACCCCTCTCAGGTTCACCTACTTTCTTCAGCCCAGATATGTTTATCACCCCATAGACACTGAGCACCCAGCCTGCAAAGAGCACGCATAGGCCTTGGCACAAAGCATGAAAGAATGTCACGGTGTCTTTCAGGAATTATTTGATGAGTGAATGAGTGAATGAATGAATACCTGAAAACAATCCTCCTGGGCCCAGAGCACTTGACGGCAAAACCATATCACACTGTCTTCTTGGGTTACTTCCTGCCTGTCACTGTACTCAAAGTCCCTCTCACGTTGAGAACAAACTATTCCTTGCCATGTAATGCATGGAGGAAATGCACAGATAAACGAGCAGTGTTCAAGTGCTTTGATCTTTAAAAGGAGGGAACCCTACACCAGCCTTTGAGATGCCGTGTTGACTCTGACAAGCAGAACAGAAAAGTCACACTATCTACGTGGCTGGTTGCCGGAAATGAAGTGAGTAGATTTCAGCGGGACTGTCTGTTCCCATCCTGGACCACTGGGTCCAGAAGGCAAGTGTGCAGAGAGCGTGATCACCTGCCTGAGACTCCCCTACTTGATGAGACAGCGGAAGATCCTTTCCCAAAGATGAGCGTCAAGTGGGTAGCAAATGGCCCAAAGAGGGGCCCCTCCTGCCATCTCCATCCTGGGGGTACATTTGCTGCTTCTGGCATCTCAGGGAAACTGACAAAGAGAGGAACGTATTCTTGGTTTCAAGTACATCTTGGTTATCTTGCTAAGTAAGTGCTGGGGAGAGAGAAGAAGCTCACCTAAGTGTCTGGGTAACTGACGTCCAAGCTGTACCTCGATTAGGCATTATGTTCATACAGCTGTTGCATGGAACATGGGGAAAATGATTTAAAAAAATCAGTGACTCAAGATGAAGTGTTTATAAGAATTAATTTTACTATTTTTGCAGCTTTTCTGTAGGTTTGAAATGTTTTAAAATTTAAAGAAAGCTTAAAGTCAGAGAACAAGCAACAAAAACAAGGGGGGAAACTTAATAAAGTTTTCTTTTTAAAATCAAGGTGTAGAACAGTGTACATACGAGTGTTTACAGTTGGATACCACCTACGTATACAAACATGGAAGAAGCGAGTACATGGGTGTGTGGTTGTAGCGTCGTAGCTGCCTGGAAGCTCTCTGGAGGGTCACGTAGAAAACTGAAAATAGTAGTTGCCTCCAGGGAAGGAAACTGACAGACTAGAAAATGGGGATTGAAGAGTACTTAATTTTCTGTAGACCTTGTAACTGTCTTACCTATTTACATAAACAAACAAACAGACCACCTACTCATGAATATTTTGGCTCAAGAACTTCTGCACTTTTCTCTTTGCTTGAAAAATCCTTCCTGATTGTCTCCTGGTAAATTCTGACTCATACGTCACATCGAAACCCAAAGGTCACCTCCTCACTGAAGCCTTCCCCGATTTTCTCTATCAGAGTCAGTCCCTCTGTGCTCCTACGAACCCATGGCGCTGTCTCTAAGAAACTCTAAGCCATGGTTATCTACTGCTGACCTGGCTCCATCACAAGAAGGGGTGCTCTTTAAAGACATGACTTTGGTACAACTGTCGTGTTGATTCATGTGCATTTCGTTTACTGTTGTATCGGCACCTAGTCCAAGGCCTAAAATAGGAATGGCTCTCAAGAGATGATTGATGATTTTCCTGTCCCCATGGGTTACCTCTCACTCAGTGCCTACATTCAGCAGCACACTGCTGCGTTAGCCAGCAGCACCTAGGTCTGTCTCCTTTATAACCCACATGGAGATTTATTATATGACCACCAAAAGAATTGTAATATAACCACCATCCAACTTGGTTAAGACCAGAAGGCAAGACACCAAAGAATTGGAAGAGACACACTGGAGACACTACGGTACTGTACTGGGGCGTGGAGGCCCTGGCCCTACACATGGCTCATCGCTTGGCCCTCAGGAAGTTCATCCACCTCTCTGAACCTCCGTGTCCTCATCAGAAAAGAATCAGGACAACGGCACATACCAAAGCGTTGCTGACATCAAACAAGACAATGAACATAACGCACGTAGCACAGTGTCTGCACATGGGCGTTGCATCGAACATCAGCTCTCACTGTCCTGATCAGGAGGGTCTGTGCACTTTGTTCACCATTCCTTAAATAAAGCAAGATCAGAGGACCATGGCTTCGGTTGAAGTTTGTCCTTTAGTACCGATTGTGGCAAAGGTGGGATATTTACATTACCTGGCACATGAGAGCTTCCTGTATCCCTTAGTTGATTGCATTAGTGACAGTCACACTGTACACACTGAAGATCTGCAGAGGAGTCAGCAAGTGAACTGAGTGTCTGTTTATGATTCTCAGGGCACCAGCTACAGACAGATACTTGGCCTCTTTCTCCACAGTGGCCTATATCTAAAAATAGGAAATGTGCCTTCACAGACAGACCCAGCAGGCAGAGGGGGTTAGGAGGCAGGCTGCCGACATTTCACACTGTCAGGGACAATGCAGAGCCTGGTGGCTGCTCCAGCACAGGTGAGCTGCCCCCCCAAGGGGCTTTTTGGGATTGACTTTTATGCAAATGTTTATGCAAATGAAAGATAATTGGGTGGCCTGTGATGAGCAGCCCCTGCTGATGATCAGTCAGGAGGGTCTCAACGTGTGTACACTTGTCATGAGTATAACAGCAAATACTTTTCGCTTCAAGACATTCGAACCTGTGCCCCAATGCCCTACTAAAAGCTCAGTGAGGTAGCAGGGCCAGGAAGCTCTGTCCTGTAGCTACTCAGGTCATTCCTCTCCTGCTCTGAGGAGGTGCCTAAGTAAGAAAAATGTACCAGGAATGGCAGTTCAAGTGGATTTCCCTAGAAGTCAGCCAGAGAGTTGATCCCTAAGTCCAAACCCCTTCACAGCCATTTGTGAAAAGTCTTTCTCTCTACCTCCCATCACCCTCTCTTTCCTTCCCACTAGGATTCTGAGTGCTTTATACTTGACTGTAAGCTCCTTGAAGACAGGGAAAGAGCCTTTCATCCCTGCCTGTATCCTGGCACACCACAGGCACTTGTTCAAGAAACACTGCCATCCGGAATGGATTGGGGATCAAGAATCTGAGTCTTGAGCCAAAGCTGTAGGTAAGTTTCATTTTGCTCTTCCAAAACCTTATAGTATGATCCAAGTCCTTTCCTCCCTCTAGGAAAAAAAAAAAAAAAAATCCTATGTCTAAAACAAGAAGATTATCCTGAAAGATCAAAGGACTGTTCCATCTGTACCATGCTGTGTTTTTTTTAAGGGTGCTACAAACATTAGAATAGTTTACCTTCCTCTCTTTGGAATAAAAGCTATGCAGAACTCTTCAAAACAGGCTGTTCTTAATTTATAAGTGGAAAAAAAAAAACCTAAACGATTTCCTAGAAGAGAAATTAAATTGAAGTACTTTCTATTTAACTTCTGACTCTGTTTCATTGATACCTCATTCTAATTGTCCCTATTACCAAGAAAAAAAGGAAATGTCAGCCGCAAGTCCTACTGAAGAATTCAAAGGTCGGATGAAATGAAGAGACCCATTTGGCTTGGCAGAAATGAGATGATCATCATTCACAGGCATTTCCAGAGGAGGGATGCGTTTCCTCTGCTGAGCCAGGCTTCAGAGCAAATGAGTGCAAAATATGCTAATGTGAGAGGAGTTGGCCACATAATTTCCAAGTCATATTGGTACATTTGCAGGAAAGTGTGGCTCTGCCTTCACTAAGAGCGTTTTCATTCATTGGTTTATTCCCATGACAAACGTTGACCAGAACATGGGAGAAAGAGTTGGGGGGGCTCCCCAAATTGAAATTTTGTCCCAGAACAAACCCACATTAAAATATGAGTGTAAAACACCTGGAAAATCACCAAAGATTTACACACCCCAGTCACAGGGGCTGACCATCTAAGTAAAAATAGCTTGTGTGGGCTGCAGGAAAAGTCTTAAGCCTTAGGTGGAGGAAATGTTTTTTGTCTATAATGGACCAGATTAATTCTGGGGAAGACAAAAGAAAGGAGTAGTCAAAGATAAAAGCTCTAGCTAAAGTCAGACCTCCAAGGATAAAAACGTCCAAGGATAAAAGTATGGCAATATGGCCATAGGCAAGTTACTTATCTTTTCTAAAACTCGGTTTTCTCATTTGTAATATCTTGGATATTAATAGAATCTATCACAGTAGGTTTTTGCAAGGATTAAGGGAGGTGATACCTTTAAAGACCTTATGTGCCTGACATATTGTAAGCACTCAATACCTGTTAGCTGTCAACATTGTGACTTTTCTCTCTGTGGCAACATCAGGTCCCCTTCTTCATCTTCTATTCAAACTATACTTAAAGTCTCTATTCATACGTTTAGTAAATATTTATTGAGAACCTACTTTGCGCCAGATACAGTGCTTGCAACTGGGAGCCTGGTGGTTCCAAAATGAGGCCAATCCTCAAGAACCTTCAGGTCTAGCTGGGAAGACTGACAACTAAACAGGCAATTACAACCCAAAGTGGGAATCACAGTAAATGGTGTACTCTCGATGACTAAAGCCTAGGAGACACCCAAAGCCCAGTCTTCAGGGATCAGAAAGAACTCCTTAGAGATAGTGAGGTCCAAGTGAAGGTATAAAATGAGTAAAACTTAGCTTGTGAAGAGAGGGAGATTACTGGGCTTTGGGGAAATAAAGGTTGTGCCTTATAGTAGATCCTAGAGTGGACGTGTACAGTGAGGGCTTGGTGTGCAGAGAGCAGCTGAGAGTGACTCTGGGCAACAGAACAGTGGCCCCATCAACGAAGGGTTCTAGAAGCCCGAGAAGGAGTTCAGATCTGTAACATCGAAAGCGATTAAGTAGCAAAGTAACATAATTTCTGGATTTAAGGACACTGTTCAGGATATGTATGAAAGATGGATCATGCTGGAGCTGACGGGGGGAGAAGTAACACTGGAGGCAAAAAGATCTGTTAGGTGGCAACTGTGGCAAAATCTTGGAGAAAGGGGATCTGGCTTGCATTTGGATGGTGGCAGTGGGGATAGAGAAAAATAAAAATGTTTCAGAGATAGTCAGAGAGTAAATCAACAGGAATCAATTGTTATTGGAGGTAGGGGTTGGGAGGCATATGGGATCCCTCCCATGTTTTGGATGTGAGTGAATTTTGGTGCTATGGCTGAAATGTGGTACACAGGACAAGGTAAAGCTTTAGAGGAGAAAATCATGACTTGTATTTGGCCCCTGCATTTAAGGCACTTGATGGACACACACGTGGAGATGAGCCACCGACACGTGGAAGGATGGGTCTAGGACACTAAAGTGTGGAAAGTCATGCTGGTAGAATTAATTCTTAAATTTTTATTTGAATATTTGGACATCCTATAAAACATAGCTCCAGTTACCACTGAGCAGATAAAGGAGGTAAATACATTCATAGAATTCTAAGACTTAAGGACTGTTAGAGACTCTGGATCCAACCACCCTGTGGCCCAGAGAAGAGCTCCTTAACCTAGGGGCACACGGACAATCAACGGCAGAGCCAGGGCTTGGAGCTGAAGTCATCCTCCTGGCTTGTGATCTAGTGCTCTGCCTTTTGCGATCTAAAAGGTTCAGCCTCCTAGCGATCTCTTTTTCTTGTGGCATGTAAGCCACCTTGTACATATTTAGAGAATTCTTTTCAAAAGAAGAAAAGGGGATAAAAAACAACATGTCGGTTGCCTTAGTCAGTCTATCCAGCAGAGCTCTTGCTAAGGAATTATAACCCCCTTTAGTTCCTTCTTTCTCCTCTGAACCTTCTATAGTCAAAAAAAAACCCCAAAACAAAAAACTACCATCATCCTTGTACGGGAACATAATAGGTGCTCCATAGAGATAACCCAGTAACAACAGTGAATAATCACATTCCTCAAAGCCCAGGCCTACTTCCCTGTCAAATTCTACTCTGGATTTGTGAAAGTTCAAACCACAGCAGGTTTGTGCGATGGGCCTGGAAGCCATCGTTTCCATCTCCACAAATATAGTTACATTTGAAACACTCAGTAACGCTGGTCCATCTTACCTTCTTCACCCATTGGATACTTGCTGCCAATTTCTATAACGCAAAACTCCACCCATCTGATTGGTCATTCAACAAATGGCAACAGGAATGATCGTCAGGAGGCCACTGAGCCGAATATACAGTGATTTCTGCAAAAAGTGAAAGGATCGTTAGTAACCTAGAGGTGACATGAATCAATAAAGTGATACACTACTAGACACTGGGGGTACACAGTTGCATAGGACACACTTTTCTCAGACAATAACAGTCCAGGTGTAGAAAGATGTAAACAAATTATCACAATTGTGTGCAAAGTGGGAAAAACTTGTCATGGATTTAGAGGTACCCACAGGATGGTTTGATGAACCATTTGTGCATCTGGAACTTTGGTAACAAAGATAAAAGCAGTCATACATCCAACTTCTTATAATATGCTACATACTTTACACGCATCTGCTCTAGCACTAACAACAAACCTGTAGGGGAGACAGGAAGTCTTAGAGCCGGTTGCTGATAGAATCCACATTTTACTGGCGTCCAGAGCAAGTTCCTTCCCTCCTAAAGGGAGAAGCACTGTTCTGGTGCTGTCGAATCCTCATGGAATGACAGACTCAAGGGCAAAGAGTGACAGTGGTGGCAGTTGTGATAGGAGATGTCATCCCCATGCTGGCAAAGCAGAGCACTGGGCTGACAGAGCTGCAATTCTTTGTCAAGGCGACATTCCTCTCCGCCCCCCTCCTGCTCTGCACCACATTCTGGAGTTTCTGTGTGGGGCTGTGTTCTGCCTGGATTCGGGTCTGATTCATCTTCACGTCTCCTGAAGTGTCTAACACGTTTCCTAGCCCAGAGCAGCTGTTCAATGTATATTTGCTGAATGAATGAAGAGAGGAATATGGAGTGTCTGAACAGCTGTCGTCTTCCAAAACCGAGGCACTGAACCAAGGAAGGTGCGGCTGGCATAGCGTCCCTGACACAACAGCATAAAGGAGTTCTTGAATGTCCTTCCTCTCCAGAACTTCTACCTTCTAGGATCAACTCGGGCTGCATTAAGGGCTTAAATAGCTTCTTACTTTGACTTTGTTATCCTTCATTTTTCCTAAATCCACTTTTCCTTGCTTCGTCTTGGTTCCACCTAACAGCTCCTCACACACAATGCTGTCTCCAAAACAAACAAGGACAACAACAACATGTGAAAAACCCTCTGGTGAAGGGCTGAGGATGAACTGTACATCTACTGAAATCTGTTCATGGCTCCTTGATTTGGTGACTGTATCAAGAACAGGAAAACTGTCCTAAGGTGTGCTATCTCCAGGATGTCAAAGATAGAGTAGCAGATGCACATGGAGTCATAAAAAGATGCACATGGAGTCACAGGGGGCAGTTCATTCAGCACATAACTGATGAGGAAGGACCCAACTTGCAACCACGTTGTAGCCAGTTTCCAGCAACCCTCCCCCATTGAATCACACGCCCAGACATTCATGCCCTTATGTGGTCCCCTTCCATGTGACTCTGAGTTGCCCCTGGGTAACCAATGCAACACTGCAAAAGTGATACTATATGATTTCAGAAGCTGAGTCATAAAAACCTGGTAACCTGTCTTGTGTTCTTGGAAAGCTTGCTCTGGGAGAAGTCAGCTGCCATGTCTGAAGTCTGAATGCTCTAGACCTCCATGCTGTGAGGAAGCTCCAGCTAGCCATGTGGAGAAGCTGCACAGAGAGCGAGAGAGATGCCCAGCCATCTCTAGCTGTTCCAGGCATCCAAGCTGAAGAGCCAGATGGTAAGTCCAGGTGCCATCTTGGACATCCAACCCACTCAAACCTTCATGTGACTCCAGCCATCTGACTACACAGCATGAGAGCCCAAGTAACAACTGCCCAGAAGAGTTCACTCAACTCAACTGTAAGAGGTAATGATAAATAGTTGTTATAAGACACTAAATTTGGGGGTGGTATGTTACCCAGAAATGGATAAATAGGAGACCATAAACAGGGATGGAACCGGCATTTGTTGCAGTCCTTACCAATGTATTCTCTTTAAATGCATATATCCACTCTGGATATCATGAACTCATCAGGGTATCTCACCCCACCACTCAAAAAGGTCAAACTCTTGCCCGAGGTGTACAGCCCATAACACCCAAGGTGGGATCAGAATCCAGCAGTGCAGACTTCATAGCCTGTGTTTCTTCTCTGGTCTCCAATCAGTTCATGATACAGCCATTGTGCTTTTAAAAGTTTACTTCTCAAATCTATAAAAACGAATTGAACTCCCACTTGACCTTGCATTCTTTACCTCCCTGCAAAATATCTCCTTTAAAACTCCTTTCACCAAAAGCTTGCACTGACAATTAAGAGCCTTGGAAAGAAAGCAAAAATAAATGGGTGAATCGTCTATGAATTCTGATCACTGCAAACATTTGAGAAAGAGGGGCTTTGGGTTCTGTGGACAATGTCTGTAGTATATGATTATACCATCTTTCTTAGAAAAAAATGAACAGAAGAAATCTAAGTTGTTTTTGTGCTTTTAACAGAATTGATGGGAAAAAAAGAGTTCATTAGGTTTGAGAGGGCTGGGCAGGTATAGTGCAGGTGTTCTCTTTCTGCATTGGTGTTCTTGGTTGGAATGTTCATTTTCCCTCTCCCCCCAGCCCTGCCCCACATCTAATGACTCCTCCAAGGCCTGGAATCATGTGGTCCCTTTTGAGACAGAAAAATACAACGCAGCCCTGCTGCACCCACTCCTACTTATTCTCAGGGCATCTTCCCTTCATTTCCCAAGGCTTGCATGCCATCACGGGCCCTCTTCAAGTACAGGAACCACTGCTCTCTACCAGCCCCTTCCATTGCTGTGCTCAGCTACCCATAGTACTGAACCTTTTGGAGGCGCAGACACTCCATGCCACATATTAGTTCAGAGACTGAGAAATCAGGAAAAGGAACACCATGAAGTAAAAGGTGTAAAATGGGATGGAGAAAATACTTGGCAAGTGTATCAAAATCAAGGAGGAAACTCAGGGACAGATGGGGATGTGATTGTGGCAAATTTCTTTTGCTGAGCTCTGATTGTATTGAAGACTCAGTACATGCAGAGCCGCATCCTTCCCTTTGACTCACGAGTCATGCTGCCATCCCTCTCTTAGGATTTCTGCTCCAAATCAAATACCCTGGCTTATAGCTCTCCATGTGTGGGTCTTCCTCTGGAATGTGGGCTCAGCCCGGCCAGGCGTGTGCCAGGATCATTGTCAACAGCACTCCAGCAACAAAAACACCAACATATAGTGCTGTGGGGGAGGATAAGGGCTGAAAGTATATGTGAATTAGATTAAAATAGTCCCCACCCCACTTACTCCATCAGTGCATGCTTCAGGATCCTCAGGCCACTAACTGTGTATATAGGTATGACACAGGGGTGCTGGGGATAAAAGGGAAAGAATTGCCATTGAGTGGAGCAGGGTAGCCCAAGGAGAGAGTGACAGCTCCATTTTACAGGTGAAAAAAACTGAGGCTAAGTGGTAAATACCCAACTTCATAGAGCAAGGAAGCAGCAGACCAAATCACTAAAAAATCTACTCCTTTCCTGCCAGCTTTAAGAACCCACAACGAGACCTACTTCCCCGGGGAAATTATGCCCGTTTCTCTAGGATGTGATAACATAATTTCTACTTTTTGGTATAACAACACAACAGGGAATTTGAGATATTTTGGTATGGAGCTGAGTAATACACACTATGATTAAATACATTACTATTAAACAATAAAATATCAGGTTTTTGAAACTTTTATTGGGCAAAGAAGTCAAGCAAAGGCCATATAATTTTCTGTTGGTCTAGAAACATCAAGTTGTTTTGTTGATATTGCTGTGTGTTTTTCTTGCTCTGCAGACAGTAGAAGGGGCACAGGCAGTAGAGCCTGGGTTCCCTGCAAATGGGGGCTTCTTCCTTTTATGGGTGTCACATGTTCCTGACATTGTTGAAGGGATGAATAAACCCAATTAAATACTCACCACTGGGTGTTTTTCTTTCCTGTTATCGCCCAACTTCCAAAACCATATGGTGAAGCATATTTTGTAAGATAAATTTGTAGATTACGATTAAAAAAAAAAAATGAGGGAAGAAGCTATTAAGTGTGAGGGGACAGGACTTAAAATCCAGGCTTTGCCTCTTCCAAGCTAATTTGACTTTGGCAAGAACTCTTTGAGCCTCAGTTTCTTCACTATAAAATGGGGATATTAATAACTCTTTTGTAGGATTAGTGTAAAGAATAGTGATAATAAATACAATACCTCACTTAGAGTAGGCACTCAATGATTAGTAGCTGTGGTTATGAAAAGGTATAGATTGTGCTTTTTCAATTGTGCATGATTAAAAAATTAGTTTTACCTTTTATTGTATATTTGCTGTTCACAGAGCCCTATGGTAGATGGATAAGCTTTCATATATTGATTAATAATCATATATTTGCATATATTAATACACATTCATGGAATATATAATTAATATTAATCTATAAGCATTTTTCCACACCATTGCTTTTCAGATGAGGAAACTGAGTTTTTAAAGAAGTTCAGGGATCCCTCAAAGTACAATGGCTCAGCTTAGACCTCTGCTCCCATAGGACTTTAAGGGCTGCCAGCTGCCCACAGCTCAGGGCTCCCTGCAAAATCTCGAAGGCCGGCTACTCACTGCTTGTGCAGGGATGACGCCCAGCGTCTGGCTGTAATTACGGGAAAACATCCATAAAGAGTTCCTGGGCTCCAAATGGATTTGACACAGTGGCCCTTTAAATCAAACTCTTAGCATGATTATCTTTATTTCTCTTTAGTAGTTTTTCTAAGTAAGCCATGCCTTTAGAGGCACCTAATACAAAGTGACAACCTTCGCCGTTTTCCAAAGCACCGATGGACTGGTGTAGAGAGAGTCCATTGTCACCATGGTAATTACCGCACAATACCTGATGGCCAATGGACAGTCAGGAGGCGCAGGCAGCAGCTGAATCCGGCATTGTCCGGGCCCGATAAAAAGATTAGAAGCCCTGAAAAGCCGGGGAGCGGGATCTCACAGCTCTTTTGCTGGGCCCTGAAAGGCCCATTGTGCTGTCACCATAAATTCTGGGTTCCCCGGGCACTTGACAACTGAAGCCAGTGACAATAGAATTCTTGTGTCCAACAAAACACTCCTTGTCCAGTGTCAGTCTTATCAGCCGCATTTACAAATGTCTTTCGTTGTACCCAAATAATTCCCTATTAGAAGGGCTATTGGGAGCAGAACTAAATAAATATTCACAGCCTTTGTAATATCTTTGGGAAATGAATAAACAAACAGTCATCTAGCATATGAGCAAACCTCCTGCTACTCTACATTTTATCCCTATTTCTCGCCTAAATGATGGAGTTTCGCTTTCTCCCCTTTAACATATTAACACTTGCAATACTGGGAGCTCCAGTTTTATTTGTCACCCACTACATATCCCCAATATATATAGCCTTGGTGCCTGTACGTGCATTTTTCTTTTAATTAATCTTCCCAGCAGCACTGGGCGGGGCTTGTTTTATTCCGTTCCTACCTCCTAAAAGAGAAGGGAATTAAACCTCAGAGAAGTTAAATAACTTGCCCAAGATAACAAAGCTAATTAGCAGCAGAATGGGAATGCAAATCTAAATTTCCCATGCTCCCAAAGATCTGCCTTCCCACTTTGCCATGATGATTCCTCTACTGAATAATAAAGGAATTCAACATCAGAAAAGGGGGGAAAGCTAAACACATCCACTATAAAAATCACACACACACTTAAGTCTATTTATATTGTTATAGAACCCGGGAACACTTAGAATCGAAGGAAAATAAAAAGCCTTTCTCCAAGAGAGTATATTTTATTTTTGCCCTAAAATAGCAGCAATTTTACTTTTTATTTATTTATTTTTTTGGTGGGAGGAGGGTAAGGAGGAGGTGGCAAGCAAATAAAAATAAATATAACCCAACTTCAGGAGAATTTCTGGGATATCTACTGGGTCATTTGGAAAACTTTCAGAAAGAATTGCTGGAGTCAACAAAGCAAGTAGGGCACACACAATCACATCTGTTCTGGAACAGTATTTACCTCTGCCATAGTTTATTTAGCTTATTTGTCTCCTTGCCGTGAATGAACAAATAGCTCAACATTTGACAGTAACACCCAGGACAAGACAGAAACTTCCTTCTGGTAGGAGCCACCTACTTCTTAGAAGGACAGCAATCTTTACGTAAAGAATTCGAGAATATTTAAACTCTAAATGGTTCCCTACCAGGTCAGGAAATGCCCGCACTGGACGACGGAGCTCACGCATTTCTCGCTTGTCTGTCCTGGCCTCACCTCCTGCCCAGGTAAGGCCTGCTGTTCCCTGAGCCCGGCAGGCTAAGCACCTCTGCTCCTCCCTGCACATACTGTTCCCTCAGCTGAATTCTCCTCCCGTTCACTGTTGGTATAACTGTGCTGGAACTTTACCCTGCTCCCTGGGGTGGACTCGAGGGCTTCCAGATTCCGTCAGAACTCCATATTACGTCTTGATTTCTCCCACGGGTAGAGTTCTTTGTTATTATGGCTGTCTGCCCCTTCCAACATTGCATCCAAGGAAGCTTTGAGCTCCTTGAAGACAGAAATCACATCTTATACTCATTTTTGTCTGGTCTGGGTCAGCCTGCTCACCCTCTAAAGGGCTTGGCCTATTGGAGAAATAGAGAAATGGTAGAGGTGAAACAGAGAACCACCATAAAACTGTATTTGTAAAATTTTGAAACACTGAAAGTCTATTGCCTTTTTATCTACTTGATGTCAAATGACAGATAAAATTCATAATTTTTTCAAAGGGGTATAATAATATACTCACTTGGCCCATATTATTCAGCCTTGATAAAAGTAATATGGAGCTGTCCGCTTTGTTTTTTAAAATAGTTAAGATCGGTAAAATAGACTATCATTTTGTAAGCAACTGGCTATTAACAAGACTGGGTAACCAATAGGTACTTCCTGAGTGACTGACAGTAAATCCATGTGTTTGTACATGTACTGAGTTTGAAAAAGTGTGATCGATATTTCCCAAATACCTCTGATGCCAAGTGAAGCATTTAATCATCTTTGAGGACTTAAGGGCATGATTATAGTCACGTACATGTGATGCTAACTCTTTCAGCTCTTCAACACCCCCAGGAGCTGCGTGTCATGTAGACACAACTTAATCCAAACAGGTGAGATGATTTATAACATTTACTGAGAGTTTGCAATGTGCCAGGTCCTGGGCTAAGTCCTTTCCTATAATATATAATTTAATCCTATAACAATCTGATACATCAGGTACTATGATTATATTTCATAACTAGGAAATTGAGGCACAGAAATGTTGAATAAAGTTGCCCTCATTCACCAAGCCACTAAACGGGGAAGCCAGGACACAGGCAGCTTGAATCTATAGCAATTCATCCAACAGCTACACTCAACTATTTTCTCCAGACATAACTTAGGGCACTAATTTAGGGAAATGGTCCAATGATTAAAAAAAAAAAAAAAGATCAAGGAATGCATCACTTTACCAGGCCAGAGAGAGACAGAGAGAGAGGGAGAGAGGAAGAGAGAGAAAGAGAGAGAGAGAGAGAGCAAACATTGATGAAGCACCACCCCCAAATGAAATGATAACAGCAAAGACCTCTGACTATGACCCAAGGCCTGAAACAGTATCTCTAGTGTTTCATCAAATCTGAGCAACTTCCATACAACCAAGAAAGCCACTTATTTGCAACTCTTCATATTCACAAAGTCAGGGGAGTATTTACACACACACACACACACACGCACACACGCACACACACACTGCAGACTTAATGCTATGTGTTAGAAATAGTCACGGCCTCCTACTATCTTCTCATAGTAAAAAGAGTAAGCTGCACTGGCCATAGCAATGAGACTGATTTATGATATAATAGGAGGGGGTTCTCTCTGAGGCCATTACACTCAGAAAGCAACAGGCTTCTCAAAATTACGTGAGACTGTCCTTTTGCAATGTGAAATTAAATTAAGAAAAAGAAAATGTCATTTTGTTATTTATCTCTTCTTAGACACTTACTCTGAAGATACAAGCTGTACAAATTCAAATTGTCTACAAGCTCCACAAGGGCAAGAAGCATGAATGTTTTCTTGCTTACTGTAAATCAGGTGGAGAGAGGCACAAACTAATGCTCCCAAATAGCTTCTGAACAAATGATCCAGTATGAGTCCCTAATACCAAAGTCCCACCTGTGTACAGGTGCCAATGAAGGCCCACACTAGGTGGTGACTTGAAATTTTCTCCAGGAACAAATACGAATTTGGCCATAGAGAGGCTCATGTGAGCCAGCAAGCGAGTCTAGCAGGCACTCTGCATCCTTATCACACCTCATTAAGTACACTGGATTCATTCAGGTTCAGCAGGGGAAGTGGGCCATTAAAATGTTTCAGCTATAGTTTGCTGCACTTTATTGGTGGAATAGTATTCTCTACTTGTGTGAACCAATTTTGACATTCTTAAAGATCTTGGGAAAAATCACATGCAATGTCAAGAATCTAATATCCTCGTAGGAAGCTTTATCTAGGCTCTTCCCCCTGGACTCTCCTCCCAGGCAGATGTACACACCCACACACCCTCCCCCCACACACACACACCCACACACCCACACCCACACACACCATCACCCCTTTCTTTCTTTTCATCTTTTAAAAAAATTTTCAAATGATTACAAGTGAAGTCCATTTTTACCAATTTCAATGATAAGAACAGAAAATGAAGAGAAAAGTGGCATTGTCCACAGTTGTGTAGAGTTGGGTCATCTTATTAGACTGGGTTTGGATCATTAGTGTGGAAGTGACAGGCAAATGGTCCTATTTGTACTCAAATCAGAAGCTCTGTGAGGTCCTCCACTGCAATATCCACTTATTAAATCTCTGTCTTAAGGCTTCAGCCAAGAAAACCAGGCTGAATTTTGAAACAGGTTTTCAAAATTCAGCCTGGGCTGGATATCTGGCTTTGATATCTGGACTTTGATATCTGTAGCTGTGTGAAACTGTAAGTGTGTAAGTTACACACACACACACACTATTAACATGTTGATCACTTATTTCTTAAAATATTTAAAGCACATTCCTTATCCAGCAACTTATACAAAATTTTGACCCTGGGGACCGGGCTGGACTTGATGGTCAGTAAGGTCCTTTCCTATTCTGAGTCTACAGAATTCTGTAATTGAAAAAATCAGTTCCCCAGCTAAAAGCAGCCCAACTCCTTCCAGCAGGGTTCTGACCACAGTTGGGAAAATAGTGAGCTAGAAGATCTCTAGGATCTTTCCCTCTCTAATAGTCATTATGAGTTTGTGTTTTCATGGGGCAAACCTGGTATCATGATGAAGCCATCTTTAAGAGGACACTGCCTGTGCAGGAGATCATGAGGGCAAGCAAAGTCTTCCTTTAGCTCTTGGGGAGACGTGTAAACACAGCCAGGTTTCACGGTCCCTGACAAGATGGTCTGGTCACCTTGCAGAAAGCCAGAAGACCCTGTCCAGGAGCCAAACCAAGTGGGCGTGTCACCCAGCAAGCAGGAAGAGAGCAGGGGGCCACACTGTGGATTAGACAGACCCTGGCAGGAAGCACAGCCTCTGCTGGGTGTGAACTCAGTCCTGCCTGTTCCCAATATGGGGCTTGACTCCTCACCGGCTCCGTGACTTAGGACTGTTTCCTTACCTGTAAAACGGGCACTACAACACCCCACAGAGCCCCTGGTGGTGAGGACAAATGAGATAATACATGTAAAGTATACTACTGTTTCCGGCACAAATTAATTGTTCACTAAATATTCGTCAACATCATCATGATAAAAAATGTATCACTTTTCTGTTATACAGACTCTATATAAAGACATACAAGAAATAGTGCAATGCCTGACACAATAGGGGCCCAACAAATTACTACTATTATTATTGGCATTAAATGACAATGAATCAGGAAGCAGAGAAGTACCTTTTCAATTACCTTTCAATCCTGATCTCAGCAAAGGGAATGTCTCCATTCGCAGTGATTCCTGAGCAAATCTCTCTTTTAACAGAAAAGGCAGTCTCAGGCTCAGAGTAGACTCAACTATATAGTTTCCTTTTAATTTTATCTATTTGGGGGTTACCTTCTATTTATGATAAGAGGTACTAGTTTGCCATCAATGATAATGATATAATTTTCTTTCAAAATATTTAAGGGAAGCAGAATGAGTCAAAAGAAAATATTAATAACAGTGTGGGTGGTACCCAGATATTGTGAAGACAAACATGAATGACTGAAGGAGGGGGACACTGATCCATCACGCTGCAGTTATTTTATGGAAGGAGAGACCGAGGCCCCGAGTGGGAAGTGGGTAAGGAGTGGGGCCCACAGGGACCCTGCCTCAGACATCCCACAGTTTCTCTGCAGGATCCTCATCAATACCCAGTGTCAGATCATATGTGTGAGGGGAATGACCTTGGTTCTCTTCCAAGGGCAGAGGCAGAATGACAGGAAGAGACAAATGTCAGTCCCCACCTGGTGGTGGAGGTGAGAGCAGAGTCTAGAAATCTCCAGGAATCTAGGTCTTCCTGGAGAAGAAGCTAGGTTGAAAACTCACTGGGCACAGAACCCACCCTGCCTCTCTCTACAATTCATGTCATGCTTTTTACGCACATCCCATTTTATTCCAAAGGGAATTTAAGGCTGCCTGTAAAGACGCATGTAGCACAGAAAACATATAGTATTGCTTTACATAACAAAAGTGAAAAAAGGAGAGATGACAGCATAAAATAATTTGAACCAAGGTTCACAGGCAGAGCTCTGGCTAAGAAGTCATACACTTGGCAGGGCTGCGTCACACAAAGGGACAGGAAAACACCATCAGGTGCAAGACCACGTGCCCATGAAGGGAGAACTGGTCCTCAGTTAGATCACAGCCATTCCAGATACTGATGCCAGACAGTTATTTATCCCATTGGTTCTCACACAGATGACCCTGCCTTAGGCAACGAGCAATATCCTGAGAGTAAACATAATGGAACTAGAATTATTTGGCAGCGCTGGCACATGGAGGACACTCAGAGTCTCTAGCAGGTAAGGGAAGGAGGGGGTTGGGGGAGGATGCAGGCAGCATCTTTCTCGCAGGAGGACTTGAGAGCCAGTCCATCCTCCACACGCTGCTACATGCTCACTCTACACCACGAGTCTGCTTGTGCCACTCCTGATTTCAAAGCATCGGATGTCTCCTTGGGTTGGCCTCTTCTGTTTTTAACAACAAGCAAGCCTGCTTTGTTCTCGGTCCTGTGCTTACATGGATCGTCACATTAATTTGAAAATGGAGAATCATAAAACAGAGAGGCTGAGTTAATGTACCCCAGTCTCCCAGCTTATAAGGCTTCAAACCCAGGCAATCTGACTCCAGGGCTTCCATACTCACCTCACCCTGACCCCCAGGGAAGGCCCTTCATGACCGAGCTGAGCCAGCCTTCAGCTTCACCTGGGGCAGCTCCTTCCAGGGACTGATCTTTTTTTGCTCAACTTACTGTATGATCTCACTCTTCCCTACCTTTGCTCCCGCTTTTGCCTTACACAGAATGCATTTTCATCTTTTCATCTTTATAAACTTCTTGTTCCCCAAGGCCCTAACAAAATGATTGCCTTCTGATAGTTCACCTTCCTTTCCCGACTGTGCACCCACAGCTCTTCACAGCATCGTCCCTACCAACCATTCAACCTCTCCGTCAGTGTTTCTTGAGTATCTACTCTGTGCCAGATCCTGCTCAAGACCCTAGAGTACAAACATCACAGCTGCTATTTCTGCAGAGCTTTCACCCAGTGGCAGAGTTAGGAAGTGAACAGAAAAACAAACAGCAAACAATTAGTGATGAATGACACAGAAAATTTAAAATGGATTTAATCTTAGGATCCCTTTAAATCAGCTGTGATGCTCAATCAGTATTTGATGGAATGAGAGGCAATACCTACTGCTTACAATCTTTATCAGCCATTCTGGCCTTAGGTCCTAGGATACCTCATTGTTTTAGGGAATAATTACATTTGTCTGCCACCCCCAGTCCCTGTGAGCTTAATGAAGAGCGGAAGCTCTGTTGTCTGCATTAATTATAGCTCCTATAGCACCCACTGCATGATTATCTGCATTTGCTACAAAACTTAAACACAGAGACGCAGACATGAAGTTTGAGGGACATCAGAAATCACGGGATGTAAGGGCAAAATGGAAACTCAGTGGTGATCTAATCCAGTGATTCTATTAATTGTGTTTAGCAGAGACTGGGTAATTCCCAGATACCCCGAAGGCTACTGCAGGCTATGGTGGGTGAGGGCAGTATGGGTGGAGGGTTCTGGGATCCCTACATCTTTCTCCTTTCTCCTATTTAATTCACACAGGCTCTGTTTTGTCCATTTTATACATAGCAGGGTTGGGAGTAAGATTTTATTCACAAAAATCTGCATGAAATTCACAGAATCAAGAGGGAAAAAATAGAAATAATGAATCCAGGAGTTAAATGACTCCTTGAAATTTTTACAGAACCTCATGCTGAGTGGATGTGCATGTTTAGATAGGGACAGATGTACACAACAACAGACAGATGACTAGACAGAGAGAACACATACATGAACAGGTGACATATTACATAGGAAGTGGGGGTGGGCACAAGGGAGTGGAAAGAGGAGGGTATTACAACAGTAATGGGATGTACACTGAAGGGAGGGAGAGGTCTTCCTAGCCCCACTGTTCCCTCACTAGAACACTGCCTTCTCCACAGCTCTCACCATTCATTCATTTATTCTTTCTTTCACTGATTCAATAATTACATATTGAGTAGTTCTATGTGCCAGTTTCTTTGCAGAGATAAACACATAGAATTGGGGGCCAAGTTAAGGTGAGACAGAAAGGTAGGGGGAGGGAAGGAGGATGGAAGGAAGGATGGATCTGATAACTGCAAGGTGAGTGGGGGTCCTGACATTCCCTGCCTTCCCTCTCATGCCCGACACACGGGGACAAATGGCTTATCCAAAGCAAACGCAGAGTTACAGAGGAGGCAGGCGGGTGAGAAGAATGAAGAGAGCTCCCCAAGTAAGACACGATGAAAGGAAAGGAGAGGAGAGATGACAGCATGCTTGGATCTATTAGACTGTCTATTTTTAGTGGCCTGAGGAAGATCCTCTCCAGTGACCTTGCCGAATTACGATACAAACAGAATTAGTGAAAGCGCTCCCAACCTTCTCTTCCAAGTCAGCTCGTCACCAGATCACTTCTGCAGCCTCATCCCCTAAAGCCCCATAACTTCCTTTAAGGACTAATCCTTACAGGTTTTTGACCTGAACGTGAGCAGGTGGATTTACTCCAACCGTTTTCTGCCGTTCTGATTGTTTTTCCTGAAGAAGTTTAAAGACCAGGTTAGCTTTCCTAAGTGCTTAGCTTTCAATGTTTATTGCTTTGGTTGTTTTGCCTGCCAGTTAAAGGCTACCCATTTTCAGAAATGAGGAAAATGCTCCTGGCAATTAGGAAAGATGCTTGCTTTTAAAGGCATCTTAACTATCTGAATTATTAAAAATAGAAAAAGGACCAAAAAAATTCTGGTATTGACCAATTCTAGGCTTCTCTATGCATGTTTCAAGTGTTCTTTTTTTTTTTTTCATTAAGGAAACAGAGCATTTGAGCTTTAACAAGCTGGTGGATATGGAATAACTGACTTGAAGTACAGGACCTTCTAGGTATTGCAAATCTTTTCTAATCCCGTTTTATTTCACCCAGATTCCCAATAAGAACTACGTCTTTCTATTCACATAAAGCCAAAATTGCCTTCTTGTAATAGGACAATTTTTAAGTAAGACACAGTATACACCCTGCATGAAATAGCAGTCCTTCCCCAAAGCTGAAATTATGTGAACTGTAAAGCAATGCGGAAGAACATGTTGGGCTATTTAAATGTGGTTCCTTATGAAACACAGTCTTTACTCCAATTATGATGATGTAAAAATATTCCTGACTAAGTTGAGTACTGGAAGGGAGGAGAAAAATAAGGACAATTTATGAGTCAGAGTGAATGAACCATGGGTGTTTTTTTCCCGCTCTTCCTCATTTCTTTATAATTTTTAAAAATATTATCTGTCCTAGACATAAATTTGTAATTTTATAGTCTCATCATGCAACTCGAAGTGTCTCTCTTGAAAGGAAGGTATGTGAGCTGGCCACACCCAAAGTGAACTAGTGGTCTAATAACTGAGATCCCTCTATCAATTTCCCATACAGCCAAAAAAAAAAAAAAAAAAAACCCAGAAAAACAAAAAACAAACAAAAATACCTATTCTGTCGAGAGGTACCAAAAGAACCAGCCAATTTATTCCAAAATAGAAACAGGAAAATAGTTTATGATACTAAATGACTGAATCATCGAAGTGTCAAATTAAATGCTGATACCATCAATTTGATTCTAAAGTACCCTGTGGTATGGAAGAATCCAAGAAGGGAGGTCAGCAACTACCAAAAAGATAGCACGAGAGGATTATCCCTGGAGGCTCCCCTTCATTTCATCCAGTTCGTTCATCCAACACACACCTGCTGACCTCCTAGGGTGGATGTGGGAATATGCTGGAGACTGGGGACAAAGGGGTGGACAAAATTAGACCTTGCGCTTAATGAGCTTGCATCATCATCTAATTTTGGCTGCCCTAACCTCACGCCTGGATAGAATTACCCAGAAGATATCTTGAGATGTACCACCTAGCTCAGAATAAATTAGCCAGTAACGAGGAAATGTGCTGTGATCAACACAGCTGGCCTGCACATCAGGGGTGCTGAGTTCAAGCTCAGACTCTGACACGGTGTGACCGTGGGCAAGCCCCTTTGCTACTCAGTTTCCCCATCTAAGCAATCAGGAGGTGAGTAAGTTGAATGTCTTAGGAAACTTGGAAGCTCCATTTATTCTATGGGGCAACAGACTCATTTGTACTTAGGGTTTTCAGAGACTTCAAACTAAACTATAAACAGAGACTTCAAACAATCATGTATTATATATTTGGAAGTTGCGAAGAGAGTAGATCTTAAAAGTTCTCATCACAAGAACAAAAATTTGTAACTATGCGAGGTGATTGATGTTAATTAAGTGCGGTAATCATTTTGCAACGTATACATATACCAAATCATTATATTGTACACCTTGGACTAGTACAATGTTATATGTCAATTATATCTCAGTAAAACTGAGGGGAAAACCCTAAACTAGAAGCAGTAGAACATGGAGAAAATGTAGGTCACTCTCCTGCCCACAAAAGCAAACACCTACCCAGTAGAAAAGAAAAGGAAGGAATTCAGGGAGTTGGTGACTGTAATATCCATGGGAAAGTTTTAGAGTATTATAATCCTGACTTCAAATCCTCTGCCTTGTAATTAAATGTGTGACCTGGAGCGAATGACTCAACTCTGTAACTCTTGTCAGTTTCCTCACGTGAAAAGTGGTGTGTCTCTAATGCCTAACTCACCGGGTCGCTCTGAGCAGGTAAAGAGGTGATACACTTGAGGCACTCGGCACCACTCCAAACACACAGAGGGTGCTCAATAAATTTTACCCAAATTAAGATGATGAGTTAACAGGAATATTATATATTGGAAACTCCCACTAAGACTCCCGCTAATCTTGTTCACTTTTCTATCCCCAGCACCTGGCATAGGTCAGCCATATGGAAGGCGCTTGGTAAGTAAATAAATGTTAACTCTGATGAACTCATACTGATCGGAAACTCTGATTGACAATTATGTATATATGATTAATTAAAAATGAGAACACAGATTGGTTATTACTTTATAAATGCAGTCTGTTAGGGGGAAGTATCTTTCAAAATGCATGATAAAATGGTGTTGAAAAGGTCAGACACCGGGATACACCGACAAAACCAACATCCCATGTGGCTTCTGAGATCAGCAGAGGCAGAAGCCAAAAGGCATGAGTCAGGGACCAGTTGGAAGCATGTGCTGTCCCAGTAACTGTCCCGAATGAGCTCTTCATTCATTGAACAAACAGTTCAAAAGGTCCTTTGAGTAACTCCGTGGTGCCCTTTGGCAGAAGAGAGGCAAACAGAGCTGACACCAAGAGCAGAAAATGTAAGCACCCGGGCTTGAGAGAAGGTGCTCCAAGTAGAAAATGAAAGGAGATGGACGCAGGGAAAACAGCAAGCCCTTTAACTATTCTTCGATACAAAGCAACAGGACTGCTGTCCAAAAGCAAAATCCCAACATAGCAATGGAAAACGCCAGCCTTCATTCAGGCAGCTGCACAACACACACACACACACACACACACACACCTGGATGCACATGCATCCACACACATGAATACATATATGTATCCACATGCAGAAATACACACCCCAAGGAGGTAGAAAGGACTCTAAAATAAGAGTCCGCTTTGAATCACAGTGAACCAGCCGTTATGATCCATTTATTACGCTGAGTAAAGGGGAACGTAGTGGCTCCCAGTAAGTAGGTCAGGCACCAATTGGTAGTCAACTCCACAGACCCAGGAAGATTTAATGAGGAGGAGACCAGACAAAGACAGAGGTGGAAAGAGCGCCCCAAGTGCATGTCCCCAGGCACCACAATCTGGCAACAGGGCCCAGCCCACGCCAGTTCTCTCAAAGCTGGGCCAAAACAAACTTTCGGAAACTCCTAACATAGGATCAACAGTCCAGGCTGAGCCTTGAGCCTTGGCTCTGGCAGCAGCAACGCCCAAGCCAGAATTACAAACAAACCCTGAATCATATGGGGGTCAGGACGTGAGTAGCAGGTACAGAAATAGCGCACAGCATACAGAGAGGTACGGAGGGGACAGCTGCAACAGCGTGGGCAAGGCATAGATAAAACGGCACTGAGCTTGTGTCCACAAAAGCCAGTTCCCTTTGCTGGGATCTCTGTGCCACTATTCCTGTCCCTCATCCAGGCTGGCTAGTGTCGCTGGCACCTTCCCCCCCGGGGCTAGCAGATGGAGAGGCCAGGCGCGTTAAATCCAGTGCCTACTCACTCCACCATCACGAAGGTCACCGAGCAGCAGCTGGCCACCTAGAGTCTTCTTTGAGAGGCAGGATCCGGCGGTGACAATGCCATCTCCAAGGCACCTTCCCTCCTCGATCTTAGGACACCTCCTGTGGGGACACCAAAGTCTGCAGGGCCATGAGAGGGTGCAGCCCAGCTTTGTACTGGACAGCCCAGAGAGGCAGCCTCCCGGGACAGCCAGAGAGGCGGCCCCGATCCCTGGCACTGCTGGCAGCCCTGAGAATGAGCCACTGTGGCGAGACACACACCCACTGCTAATGAGTTCCACACAGACACCAGCCGGAGAGGCGAGAGCAGGGGCTGCAGCAGAAGCAAAGACGGGGCGGGGCAGGGCCACATGGGGCCCACTTGGGCTCATAGATGCTGTCAGCATAGCAAGGAGGACCCTGAAATATTTGTCTTCCCTCCAACTAAAAAGCATCTTCTCCCCAACCCACTCCTGGCTGAATTAAAAAGAAAATGGCAGCCAAAATTTTATGGACATTTTTAAAAGGCAACTACTATCGTCTATTACTCTCATTTCATTGTTTTATTAAAGAGCATTTTAACATAAAAAAATGTAAAAAGGGACATTTTCAAAATAAAAAGACACTTGGCAACCTAATACTTGCACACTGAAGGAAAAAGAGTGTGCATAAATTTGCTTTAGAACTTTGAATACCATGTAAATTCATTTTTCATGATTTTATTTGTAGATTTGTAAAGCAGTAAAGAGAGCAGTCTCTGGAGCGAGTTGCCTGGATCTGAATTCGACCTCCGGTAGTTACTACTAACTGGACAACCTCAGACAAGCTACCTAACTTCTGTATCCCTCCATCTCCTCATCTCTAAAGTGGAGATAAAAACGGTACCTCCCTCCTAGGGTTCTTGTAAAAATTAAATAAGTTCATTCATGTAACGCACTTAGCATACAGCAGGGCCTCGATAAACGCTACCTACTTACTTTGATCATTATCATCATCATTAGTATGACCTATGTTCGGCAGTCGAACTGAACTTGGAACTTAAATGTTCAGGTTATAATGGTACATTCTTTGTGTATAATTACAGTTATGGAAAATCCAATAATATAGAGGTATGCAGACCAAAATAGAAACAACTCACTCAATGCAATTTCTCTTGCTGAAAATTCAGACTATCTAGCAAAAACAAGAAATCAAAGCTGCCAGACCTTCTCTAGCCTTTTCTCCTGCCCTCTCCCCCAAGGATCCAGAAAGGAGAATACTGCAGATGTCCAGCTACCTTTAAAATTTTTTAAAAACATTTTTAAAATATTGCATTAAATAATTGCTCATGTTGATCACTGCATTTTTGGGCACTCAAATTTTAGACCCTGCTGAGTGACTCCCTCACTTCATCCTGGCCCTGGCCTTGGCTGGGCGGTACTGGGCAAGTCACCTGGGGACAGTAGTAGAATGTAGTTCTGCTCCAGCAGGTGTGGGCGAGGGGACTGAGGCCCTGCATATCTAATAAGAGCCCAGGTGATGGATATGATGCTGCTGAGGCTTGGGTCACTGGGGAAAGGAAGTAAACACCTGAGCTTCATTTTGGTGTGTCTCTTTGATGTCGTGGTCGTTTTTCAGACAACTTGGAAATTCTTTCATTATTCATGGGAACCGCTGTTGTTAAATCTGCTGCTAAGTCCTTGGACCCAGAGGCAGGGAACAGTCGTTGTTTTGTTTTGTTCTAAATCAAACAAATAGAATAAAGCAAATACCCATTGACTTCTGGTGACTGCCCTTTGGGGAGTTCATTTAACTTTCTATTTCCCTTGTTCCTCTGCCTGGCTGTGGAAGCAGGGACAGGAATGTCACAAAGGACAGGATGGGGCTGTGCATCAGTTAGCACTGCAAAAACACCCAGGCTCCATAGGGAATAAGTTGCTGATGACAGTAATAAAACAGCACTAGTTCGACATGCCCAAATTAACTCTTTCACTGCCCTTCAATAAAATTCCAGGGAGGAGCAAGAACGCAGGTGCTTTGGATGTAGCAACCTGAGGTCCAGGTGACGGTTCCTTCACATATTAGCTGTGTGACCTCAGGCATGTGACTTAACCTCTCTGAACCTTCTTTTTTAAAATTTAGAATGTGATCCTAATGGTGTCTACCTTATAGGATTGTTGCTGTGAGATAATTCACATAGATTTATGTGCGATGCATGAAAAATAACATTACTTTTCCTGAAGTCCAAAAAAAGCACCCAAGCAGTTGAAGATTAATAAGAAGCTCCCATGGATGTACCCTTGTGTGTAATTTTCACCTCTGTTTCCAAGTCCAACCCTGTCTCAGAATATATGTTCAGAATAGTATTTCTCTGTATAAGCCTTTCCTAATTGTTATACAGAATAATGCAAAACTTATCATGGTGATATTAAAGCATCTTCCATCCTTGGGTGGAAGAAATGGTTAATATATTTTTTATTAAAATGCACGTACCTGGAAATATCCTTTCAAAAGGAAGAAAGCACCCCTAAACACACATGCACACACACACACACACTCACACACAAAGTTTACCGTTCTCCTCCCTCGCATCCTACACCCTCTAGCACAGATCCCTGTGTCCTGCACATGGTGGATCCTGGTAAACATGAGCAGACTGATTTCACAGAAGGAAAAGCTTGTGTGTCTGGTGATCTGCTCATCTCTCCACCATTTGGGGGGTGTGTACTGCCAGACTGGTCTGCCATCCTCACTAGACTAAAAGGATGGAGAAAAGAAGACTGGAAGAAATGACTGTCAGCCATGCCTTTAATTTTCACCAAGGTCTGGGACAGAATATCAGACAAGCTTGCTTGTCTCTGAATGAGACATAGCAACTCAGGCCGAGGATTATAAGAATCCACATGTGACAGTGGCCACTCAGCAACACCGTCCAAAAGCCCTTACCCACTCTCCTGTGGGGGAGGGGGACTCTTCATCAAATCCTACTTATGGGACCATCTGTGCCCCTGCCCATGTCAACAAGCCCCTTGGCTCTCATTCAAGCATTGTTGCAAATTTCCCTCTTCTGGACACTATTGCTCCAGGCTGTGGGCCACTGCAAAGAACCTTTCTTCCTTCAGGGATTTCTCTGTCTGAACAGGATTTATGATGATCCTTTGGCAAGGATCTTTGAATCACTGGCTTTCACAGTATAGCTAAAAGGGTATTTCAGGAGAATCTACCTCTAACAAGCAATACAGCCCTGCAGATTTATCTCTTTTGATGAAACAGGCACAGCCCGATGCTCCCAGGATACTGTCCCTGGACAAGGTGCTACTGCAAAGCCAGTGTAGACCACATGGCACTGAATGGACCAGCTGTGTCCCAAATAGCTGTGTGACCTTGAGGCAGCTGTTTAACCTCTCTGAACAAGCGGTCTCATCTATAAAATGGACATGATTAGGGGACTGTCATGAAGGTTAAATTGTTGCTGTGAGATAATTCATATATATGTACTTTTGTATGATACACAAACAATAACATTACCTTTCCCAAAGTCCAAGAAAAGCACCCAAGAAGTTGAACATTAATAAGAAGCTCCACTTGTTTGTAATTTTGGATATACACTTGTTTGTAATTTTCCCCTGTTGTAGTCGAGTGCCCGGTTTGTGGTGGGGCTCAGTACACAGTACCTAATATTTTTGGTAAGGGAGGTGTGCCGGGAAAGAAGGGGCATTGACTGACTGCCTAGAGCTCTGCCTTTGAGAAAGGCTATGAGTCCCTGATCCCAGGCAGGATGAGATTAGTACTCCTGTGCCTCTGAGAATTTGCCAACAAGCTGCCTTCCCCCTGGAGGTACAGTACTTGCGTTTCAGCTAGAGGAGCACAAATCCTGCCTCACCACTCCAGCACTTGTTAAGCTCAAATTTCGTTTGTACCAATTCTAGACAATTTTCTTTGATTTATCGCCTACAAACCCCTCTTCCAATTCCTGTATCCCGGCTTGAAAGGCATGGCTGTCTTTGCTTCTTCTTTTCTCTTTTACAGGGTGATGCCGACAGACAGAAAAAGAAAACCCGCCTTCTCTGGGGCTCACTGAGCTGCTTTTCCACCTGGAGAAGCCATCAATAACCTCCATCAATGGCTCACAGACTGAAAAAACGGAGGATGGGTGGAGAAAAAAAAAAAAAAAAGAGAGAAGAATAGCTCCCTCGGATCCAGCCCATCCTGGGAGAGTCTGGTATTTCTAATCCTGCAGACACTTGGAAAGAGAGCTCTGGTCAACCCCATTTTTTAAGGGGCAACTAAGACTCGAGAGAGTCTAACCAATCTGCAACAGGCATCCAGGGAGTATCAGGAGCATAAATGGGACCCAGACCTGCCTGACTGCACATTCCGTACACCTTCCATAACACCATGTTACTTCTAAGTGGAAAAAAATATCCCGTAGGCTCTTATTCCTCAGCAAACACTCTATGCAAAGGTCACGAAGAAGTAAAGCCACCGGCAGGTGTAACTTCCGACTCTACCATTCCAACATATGAACACCTGAAAATCACTTAATCTCTTTAAATGTCAGTTTTCTTATCTGAGGAAAAAAATGGGTATAAGCATCTTTATTGATGATTACACAGGGGTAAAATGAGATAATAGAGCAAAGAGCCTGGCACGATACAGAAGATCATTACATGTGTGTACTTCCTTTCTTGGCTCCAGAAGAAAATGGTTTTTTTTACCATAAGGCGCCTGTGGCAGAAAAGTGAAAATTTAATGTAAAGAGGATAATTAATAACAATGAAACTGAAGCTATTGCATAGGCTAATTATACATGTGGTACTCAAATGCAAAAACACAATGGCAACTGAGAAAAGAAAGGAAAAATAAAATTAGTAAATGCTACATCTCACCCACACAGTATCCTAACAATTTTCTTGCAGTCAAGACAATGAAAAAGTGAATTATGAGGTACCTTAAAAGGAACTGTACAGGTTTTTACAATCAACACAACAAGCTTAAAGGAGGAAATCCTTTTAAATTAAATATTAAGTCATTAGACAGCTATAGAACTCAGCAATATCAAGCTTCCCACATATTTGATGGGACAGATAAAACAGCTTTAACATTATATAGTTCACTCTTCTATTCATCTTCAAGACTTTGCAGCATCGTACCTCTTCCTATCAAGGATAAAGCCTACTCTTCTCGAATATTTTCACTTCAATTTATGTTGGCCAGTAATGCATCTGTACGTTCTCTGTGTGCTTAACACCCATGTCCACATCATTCACAGGTATGGAAACACAGAGACATTTAGTTCAAGTGTTTCTGAAGCAGAAGGTGGCAATTATGTTGATCCTCTGATTCTCGGACTATAATCACTTGCTTGAGAAACTCCCACCCCCCGGAGATGCATTATCACTGAAAACAAATTATGGCGTCGTCTGTTCATTCTTCTGGAAATCTCTTCCATGTCTACCCCTAGATATAAATATAGATATATATTCCGACAATATATAAAAGTCAAAGGAATCTCCCCAACACTGAGAGTGAAATCAAGGGAACTAAATCTGTGATGGTGTTTGTCTACAAGACTTCACAGTGTCTTGCCCTCACTCTGCTGTTTCCATGTGTAGAAAAACAATTCACAGACCCCTGCTATGGAGTAAATATGAATATATTTATTGAGCTCAAAACCTCTGCCTTCTGCTTGAGACATGTGATACATCAGTGTTCCTGGTGGCAGCAGGAGCATTTAATATATCAGTGGGGATAGAATACCTTCAGTATTAGCATCAGCAAAAACACTGCAGTTGTCCCTTGGTATCTGAGGGGGACTGGTTCCAGGAACCCCACCTGCGGATACCAAAATCCATGGATGCTCAAGTCCCTTATATAAAATGGTGCAGATTTCGCATATAATCTACACACACCCTTCTATATACTTTAAATCATCTCTAGATTACTTATAATACCTAATATAATGTAAATGCTATGTAAATAGTTACTGGCATGCAGCAAATTCAAGTTTTGCTTTCTGGAACTTTCTGGAATTTTTTTCCAAGTATTTTTGATCTGCAGTTGTTTGAATCCGTGAATGCAGTGGATACAGAGGGCTAACTGTGTTTCATATTATGCTATTACCCTAATAAAGGGATAGAGAGTCCCCAGAGGAAACCATGGACTCTCCCATTGAAGTACAGTTGTAAAAAATCCCCTGTCACACTGGAAGAAACAGATATTTTCTTCAAGAACTTCCCAGAAACTTTATAGGATGGTGTTATCAGTCTCAAAACGTAAAGAATTCTAATCTAACAGACATTTTGATGAACAAGCCGTCAAGCATTTGTCAGCTGCTGCTTCCTGCTGTACTTTGCACTAGAGATCATGAGGTAGGTAAGCAGTGAATGCTCCTGTGGTGGGATCCTAGAATCAGCCACTCAGAGGGAGTTCAGAGCCTCTTAGCACAGGGGAGGAAACTGAAGGAACAAAGCAAAACTATCAGTAATACCATTTGGGGAATCTGTGGCAGAGGCTAAATGAGAAGGCTCTGTGGCAGAAGCCCAGGGCTTCTGACTGCCTAATCACAAGCAAAGGGTTATCCAGCCACTCTTTGTCTCCAAAACTTAACAACAGTTTCAAAATGAACACCCATATGTGTATAAAAAGTGATATCACCCCATTCCAGCACGCCTGCATTTATTCCTAAACTAGGAGTGGTCTGAGTCATGAGAAGTTACAGAAGTAGCCAGCCTCATGAATTCTGATAAAGCCTTTCACGTACAGGGGCATGGTGAATTCATTCAGGTAGGCGCTATGACTGAGCATGCTCTGTTTCTGTTTTTGTTTTTTTTAAATCTTGAGAAAGATTATATTTCAAAGTTACAGTAATCAAAATAGTATTACTCTATTTTTGAGTAAATTTAAATTTAGACTTACCCTAACTAGTCACTAACCCTTCTTTTCTTAGTTCTCTGTTTTGTTTCTTTTACTTTTTTTTTTTTTTAACATCTTTATTGGAGTATAAGCATGCTCTGTTTACTAGGTGCTGGGGATACAATGGCATGTACGATAGGTCTCTTCACTGTCTGTATGAAGTCTACAATCTAAGTAGTGATCACTAATAGATAACAAGGAGGAAGGAACAGCTGCTATAGGAAGAGTTGCTCAGGAATAGCCTCTCCAACAGATTTATTGAAGGCTGGGAAGCCTTGAAGGACAGGGAAGAGTTAACGATGGGGAAAAAAACAGTATTTTTAAGTATGGCAATTTTTTTCCTACCGTGGTTTTCTTTGGATTTTATCATAGAGAAAACACTGATTTTTTTACCCCCTCCCCAAGATGTTTTCTGAAAAGCATTTATACATATATTTATATATATGCTTTTACTTTGATTTGTGTTATGAAATGTATCTTACTCTGTGTGTGTATGTGTGTCTTTCCCAATCAGCATTCAGCTGTGAGTCTTCCAGACTCTGTGATTATGTTTTGATGCTTAAACTCCTTAGCATGGCCTGAAAATGGAAACCCTTTTACAGCCTGGCATCTCTTACGTTTCTTGATTCAGCTGAGCCCTGTGCCTTGCAAAGTGCATGGTCCAGTCAAACCAGATCAATTTCATCCCTTCAACATGCCAGGTATGTTTATGCTTCTGTCATTTGCACAACACATGCTCCTGGAGGTCCCAAAATGAACTTCTTTCCCTTTTCCACAGGGCAAATTATGTCTCAGTCTTTAAAATCCATCTCTTTTCTCCAGCTTTCTCTGCCTGACTCATCAAGTGGAATTAAATGATCAATCTCCTGGAAACCTTTCTTTCCTTTGTATAATTCTTGACTCACATTGCATTGTGATTATCAATTCAGTTCTTAGGTTTTATTTATTGATATTTTTAAATTACCAGATAATGCATACTCAGTGTCAAAATTTTGAGAAATAAAATGTATAAATGAGAAAATAAACATTTCCTTCCACTATTTTCCCCTATTTTTAAACACAATTGAGATCTTTCTTCTACTGCACCTGACCTAACCACTGCTAAACATTCTTCGGGAACCCTCTTTTAACAGTAGTGTAATTGCCTGTCAGGATGGACAACAAATTATATAACCATTCAACCTCCTACTGTTGGGCTATTCAGTAGTTTTAATTTTTTCTTATTATAAGTAACAATGCAGCAAACTTAATTGTGCATTAATCTCTGTCCATATACCTGTGTATTCTCTTAGGAGGGATGCTTACAAGTAAAACTGCTGGGACAAGAGAGGTGATATTTTAAAGCTCTATGTATATATTGCAGATTATTCTCCAGAAAAGATGTTTTAATTAACACACCCACCAGTAGGGTGGAAATGGCCATTACACTCCTCTGTCCCGTCATGGTAGCAACTGCTCCACCCATATATTTTTGTAAAAGGTGTAAATGCATAGTTGCTTCAATTTCTCTTTCTTTGAATAGCAACACAGTTGAATTTTTCATATGTTTGTGTGTATGTGTGTGTGTGTGTGTATGTGTGTGTACAGTCACACATACAATTCTGGGAACTGTATTATTAGGTCTTTCCCCTCTTTTCCATTGGGGTGATGGTATTTTTTTCTTATCCACTTGCAAGAGCTCTTTATTCAAATATTAAAATACTTCTTTAGATCATATTAGTTTTGAGTATGTCCCAGATTTGCTCTTTAGTCATAATTTTGCTTATGATATTTTTTAAAATAAATTTATTTATTTATTTATTATTTATTTTTGGCTGCGTTGGGTCTTCGTTGCTGCGTGCAGGCTTTCTCTAGTTGTGGCGAGCAGGGTCTACTCTTCGTTGCGGTGCGCGGGCTTCTCATTGCGGTGGCTTCTCTTGTTGCGGAGCACGGGCTCTAGGCGCACAGGCTTCAGTAGTTGTGGCACGCGGGCTCAGTAGTTGTGGCTTGCGGGCTCTAGAGCGCAGGCTCAGTAGCTGTGGCGCACGGGCTTAGTTGCTCTGCGGCCTGTGGGATCTTCCTGGACCAGGGCTCAAACCCGTGTCCCCTGCATTGGCAGGCAGATTCTTAACCACTGTGCCACCAGGGAAGTCTGCTTATGATGTTTTTGATGTACAAAAGTTGGCAGTTTAATTTGTCCATTCTTTGTGATTTTTTTTTCCCCTTTATGGTTGTTTCTTCACATGCCTGGCTCCCGGATGTACCATGACCTCCATTAGGACAGGTGTCCTACTTTATTCATCTTTGTATCTCCAGCACTTTACGGAATGGCAGAGCCCGGGATATAATCTTTCCTCCATGAATCCTTGCCAGATAGAATTGTATTGTATTTTCTTAGTAAAACTCATCTCTCAAATGATTTGCTTTTATATACGAAAATGCACATATATATAATTTTTATATATTGAATATATTTCATATTGGATAATACTGCAAATACACACCTCTCTGTATTCACTATTCTATTATTTCTCTTAAATACTTAAACTGATCCATCAAACTACATATCCTAAAAATTGATATGAAAATTTAATGGTATTGCAAAGATGAGCCACTCAGTATAATAGTAATGCTAGGATGGGTCACACAAGATAGGTAGGGAGAGTGTCCGCTATCGATTGCAATACAATAGAGCCGATCAAAATGGTGGATGACTTTGTCTATCAGAGTAGAATGTTATCTGCTAGATCAGAACCCAGAACATCCCAAAGGGACCCTGGGCTTTTTTTTTTTTTTTTTTTGTATTCTCCAAACCATAAAGGCATCGTATCACTCAAAAATCTTCACTCTGAATATATTCTGAAATAAAACTTGACTTCAAATAGCTGTATAGTTTACTAATGTGTTCTGAAATCAATTTGTGTTGAAAACGTAGATGTGACTTGTAGTGTAAACACAGAATGGGTTCAAGGAAATGTCACACAAAGTCCATGCAGCATTCCCAACAGGGAGGGGAACAAAGGAGAGAGAGGTGCTGATGACCCGCTCTGGTCCACGCACCACGCCCAGCACTTGCCCAGTGTCGCTGCTTCCCATCTCAGTGGGAGTTCACCTAACAGTCTCTCCCCTTCCCACTTGGATGAGGTCCCACTCAGAGGCTGTGGACAGGAGATCCCCACCCCCTGGAGGAAACCACAGGGCTGCCTGTCCACCCACATCCTTTTCAAGAAGGCTCAGCTTCCTGGGCCATGCCAGCTTAAATTCATTCCAGCAGCACCCTGACATCTGGCCAGGTTCCCAGCTCCACTGTCTGCCCAGGTGACAGCTAGGAAACTCACCCTTTAGCAGGTAATAGCTGTGTAGAAAGGAAGAGGCAGGGACATAGGCCTCACCCAGGGCACTATTCTGCCAATAGGACTGTGTAGACCAGTGAGCCCCTCATCATAAGAGGGGGAAGAGTTGGCTAGAAAAAAGTGCTAGGCAGTGTCTGAGCACAGGTGAGGAGCATGCAAACCATACCACCGGGGACAGTCACAGAAGCCGGACTGGACCTGACATTCTACTTTCCCCCAACATCCACACCCAAATCATGGCTCTGCTCCTTCTTGCCTCAGCCTTAATGTGAAATGAAAAGCCCAGATTTAACTGAATTTCAGGAAAAAGAAGCCCTCTGGGGAGAAAGAATTATTTGATAATAAACTTCTAGCATCATCTTCTTATATCCATTCATTTAGTCATTTGTTCATCCATCCATTCATTCAAAGCTTAACACCCAATTAAAGGCAGGATGCACAGTGGATAACAGAATGGATTTTAGCATCAGGAGGGTCTGAGTTTAGTCTAGAGTCAACCCACCATCAGCTTGGAAGTTTTGGACAGGCCGCTTAACTGTGGTAAACCTCATTTCCTTCACCTACCACACAGGATAGGGGCACTGCAGGGGGATCAAATGAGGAGGCACACAAGGGGCACACGTAGTAGAGCATGGCCCATAGTAAGTGTTCCTTAAACAGGAGATACTTTTATAATAGGAAAGAACACCGTATATTTGTAGTGAATGTGTCTCCCATGAGCACTGTTCCAAATGACTTGATCCTGAAAAACAGCTCTGTGAGATCTTACTTTTTCTATTTTGACAAGTAATACACTGAAGCCCCAAAACGTTGAGTGTCTCGCTTGAATTACCCAGCAGCTACTTTTCAGATTTGGAGTTTGTGTCCAGTTTTGTCTCACTGCCAAGCCTGTGCTTCTTCCAAGGTACCAGGTTGCCTGGTTCAAATCTAGGCAGTGAGATGAAGGAAGAGTGAGAAACAGTCTTTCCTCGCTTCCTAGTGAGAGAGGACATGGGAACCAATCACAACCAATGATTATGCCCAACATGGTAAGTTTCATACTGAGCCTGAGCAGCACAGGAGCGCTGGCTGACCTTATGAGGTGATTGATGTCAGGGGGTCACACTGGTCCTGACTCATTTGATAAATTGGGTCTTAAAAGCTGAGAAGAGTGTGTCTAAATGGCAAGAATGGTAAAGGCTGGCTGATAGGTGAAAGGCATTCCAGGAGAATGGAAAACCTGTATCATACCTTTCCCATTCAGACCATACTGGCACCCAAATTGTAGCTGAGGCAGGCTTCTCTTTATACAGATGTTCTCACAAATCAATGGCTAGGGGATGATAGAATTGGCATGTCAACATCCTGCAACCCCTTACAAAGGATCTAGGCACTGGCATCAATGGTGGCTAGCATCACAAAAAGAGAAATTACAGACATTATGTGCCTCCTGGGGGAAGTACACACCACCACCTAGGAAGTAGTCTTAACAATGAATAAAATAAACACAAAAATTGAATCTGAATCTGGTTAAGACTCTCATCCAAGATCCAATTTTCAGAAGATTGAGAGGACTGAGGGAAACTCTACAGCAATGGTTCTCAATTGGAGGCAATTTTAGCCCCAAGGTGAATTTGGCAGTGTCTGGAGATGTTTTTGGTTGTCACAACTGGCAAGTAGATGCTATTGGCATCTAGTGAGTAGAGCCCAGGGACGCTGCTAAACATCCTATAACGCATAGGACAACCCCCACAGGAAAGATTATCCTGCTCAAAATGTCAGTAATGCTGAGGCTGAGAAACCCTGTATTATAGGATTATTCCATTTCTTCAATGACAGGGAGTGATGGAAGCACTTACAGATTAAAATAAACTGGACAGGACTACGTAAAGATAAAAAAAGAAAAACAGGCAAAATTAAATTATAGTGTCTGGGGATGCTCACATTGGCAATGAGAAGGTGATCACCATACAGGTCAGAAAAGTGGTCACGCTTATGCGGAGGGAATGTCCTGCATGTTTCTCCCTCCTCACAGGGATGGTGGCTTAGAGGTGCTCACCTTGGAACAATGCATTTAGCTGCACAATTGTCTTTGTGTTTTCTGTATTATATCTAACAAGAACAGAGTTTAACGTTATATTAACAACAACAAAAAAAGCCTTTCTTTTCTCACTTTGGCTAGGAGTTAATTAGCTTATAGCTACAGGCTTTAAAAAAATCACTGATTCATCCAAGTGCATAATTTCTTTTTCCATGTTTCCATAATTTCTTTTTCCATGTTTCCCACAGGTACTTAAAAAGTTATTTCTAACCTCGTCCACCCCTGTTGCTTATTTCTAGAGAATACCAGCTAAAGTCGCCCAGAGTGTTAAAGCAGCAAGCGGAATAATTAAGCATAGGTGCCCTGAGGTCAGATAACCTAAACTGTCACTCCATTCCACCGTAGTCAGTTTACCCAAGCTCCCTGACTTGGGTTCCTTCTCTGTAAAACGAGATAAGTACCTTCTACCTTCCTCATGGGGTTGTTGGGAGTATCAGACAAAGAATTTTGCTCCTACTAATAAGCATAATTATCATAAACAATATTATCATAAAGATTATCATAAGCAAAATAAGATATCTAGATTATCTTAAGAATATAGTATATAACTAGATTCTGAAAATAGCTCCTTTTGTAAAATTTAGCTCTTGATTAATTGCACACGTGTCTATTCAGCAAGTGCTGAACATGTGCTGAAACCAGTCCTGGAGGCTGGGGATGCAGACAGGTCCAGTCTCTGTCCTCTCATCTTTCATAGGAAGATCTGAGAGTCTATTGCTGCGTAGATTCACTCAGTTCCGTTTTTTTTATTACTGAAACTCACCACTTTTAGGCACTACAATTACTTCCAATTTAAAATGAGGGAACTAAAGATCAGAAAACTGCAATGCATATCCATGGTTACAGGTCTTCTGACATTCTTTGGGCACTTGCTGATTACCGGGCCCTCAGCAAAGCCCTTTTCACTCACTGCCTCAAAATCGCCATGTGAAAGAAAGGAACTCTCATTATATCTGTTTCAGATACGAAAAGTAAGGCTGTCAGATAATCTTGAGCATTCCCAAAAGCTGCACAGCTGGTACATGTCAATACTAAGATTCAACTGAACCAGCTTCAACTTAGGAGCCTGTCTTCTAATTTAAAACCCAGTGGGTCTTGTCAGACTAGCTGGAGGCTGCTTTTAAGAGACCAAACTTTTCCCTCTTCCTGGTAGGACCGCTATCTGTTTTAAAGGCATCATCTGCCTATGACATTGATTCTAAAATCTCTTCTGGATCTTCAGGTCTGTGAGCTTCTCTAAAAAGAATTGTGGTCTGAAGGAAAGCACTGTCTCATCCTTTACAGAAATCAGAAAGGTGAACACCTTGCGTAAATGAAGGCATGCAGCTAGCGCTGGGAGACTGGGCATCTATACCATAGACCAGTGGTTCTCAAACTTTATAAATCATCAGAAGCACCCGATGACTTCTTCAAACCACTCCAAGTGTTTCTGACTCAGAAAATCACTGGATGGACCACCCTAAATGCATTTCTAACACAACCCCAGGTGATACAGATGCTGCTGGTCCAGGGAGCACATTTTGAAAGTCAAGTCCTAGACTCATCTCTGTTGGTTCTGGGATATTAGAATGTTTATTCCCCCTTTCTGAGTATCCATGTGCCTCTGTCAAGAAAGCTGTTAAGAAGTAAAGAATGGGGCAGTAGGGGTGGACGCGTTCTGAAAATGGACAAGAGCTAACGCACCACTTAAACTTTACAGAGCTTCCCCATCACCTGGAGACTTGTTATAAATGGAGCTTCTCAGAACCCCCCCCCCATCCGGCTGCACAAGGCTGGGTTTAGGGTCCTAGAAGCTTCCTTTGAAACAGGGTCCCCGGGAACATGGAAGCAGACGGTGTGCAGACCACCTCCTATAAAACCCTTGGAAAACAAAGACAAATCCCAGAGCTTGTAAGGAAATAGGTCCTAAGACCCTTTGCTCTGAAGGCCAGGGTTTGGCCTAGAGATTGGACATCCCACAGAACTGTATGCTCTTAGGTGTTCCACAACAGAGAGTAAGAGAAAGTGCATCTAATTTGGGTGTGTGTGTGAAAACATCTAAGTCAAATATTCGACTTTAGGACCTTCAGAGTGAATTTTAAACGAGAAAAAAAATGATACCATTTGAGAGGAAAGGAAGCTCTAGACCAGCACACCCTGGAATCTTTCAGTTGAGAGCAGGCTTCAGAGTCAGGTGTGAATTGGAAATGTCCCAGAAGATAGGTACGGGGTAGTCAGAGCTGCTACATTTTGCACCTGACACAGGATTGCTCCCTCCAGGAATGACAGCAGCACAGCCTGAGCAATTTCAGTCTCTTAATCGCTTTCCCTTTCTTTCAGAATCCAGGGAATTTAGTCTAATTCTTCATGCCTTCCCGTAGGAATTATCAAGTGTCAGCTACCATAGAGACTCTGCAAGTTGCTTTGTATAAAAAATGTTTGCAGCAATTCAGAGGACGGTGTAATTGAGTTAACAAGTTGCAGGAAATGCGTTTACATCCTAGACTGGAACCGACGACCTGTCCATGAGAAGGTCTCGAGCAGCGAGGGCTGCCTTATTCATGCCAGTCATTCGCCACACACTGCTGTAGTGAGCAAATTCAGAATTCCAGGCTCTTAACACTTTGATTACAGTTGATACAGATGATGGAAATTAAAAACCCCACTGTTGGCTAAATGTCAGAGGGAGGATTTATGTAAATTGATTGCATTAGGTGAATTGTTTGTGATGTAACATGTTCCACGTGCTATCTCAAGGCTGATACATGGTAACTATGATTGAGAAAGTGAAATGGTAATGGATTTTGCCAATCCTATTTAATTGGGTCCTCCTCCCAGGTAAGGACTATCTTTGGACTATAGCTGAATCTACTCTAAAATATGCCACATGTGGTCATCCTTTGATATCATCAAGATGCCGCTAAAAGACAACGACTCACTTTAATATTTTAAAATTCCCTTCTCCTAATTTTTAACAGTAATTCATTTTCATGGAAGAACATTTTGAAAATGCAGAGGTTTAAAACAAATTCAAGTTGTTTACTTGAATAAATAAACAAATGACTGCAAAATGAACTACTGATAATCTTATCACCCAATGATAACCATCATTAGTTACCATCTGAGTTTATTACCTTCTAATTATTTTAACCATGCTTTTTAAAATTTATTTTTCATAGTAGAGATTGTGGTTTGCATGCAATTCTTTTTATGTATCTTCTGATAAAACTATACCACATTTTCCCATATTATTAAAAATATCTTCATAAATCTAACAAATGACTTCTCAAATCTAAGTTGTATGAATGAACTGTTACTATTTAAAGATTTCCTCTAAGGGCTAGTCATTTAGCATGGTTTCACTTTTGACTCCAATAAAAAAAATCTGATGAGCAAATTTTAACAGCTTTATTAAAGTATGATTTATATACCGTAAGAAATCACCTGGAAGAACATTTTTTTTGTGACTCAATCTTTGTGTTTCAGGTGTTTCCTCAGGCTAGATATCCAGAAGTAAAACAATTAAGACAAAGGGTCTGTATATGTTTAATCTCAAGAAAAACTTTGACAAATGCCCTCCGGTATTGATTTATACTCCCATCAGCAAAGTATTAGAGTACTCATCTTATTTCACCCTGGTCAGCATGAGTAGTAGTAGAAGTATTTTAGGTCCTGTCACTTTTAATGAAGAAGTCAAGATGTCACCATACCGTTCAAAAATGGAAACTGCATTTAGAAATTTTCATTTTCACTTTCGATGCACTTTGCTTTTGTCCTTCCATCCTGCTTAGTTTTAAGGTAACATGGTATTCACATGGGCTTCCATTATTGAACTTCTCGCTAATAATTAAGGTTGAGTGACAATATGAGTAAGTTGCATGCAAACCAAATAGCAGCCTTACCTAAACAAAGAGACATAAGCTCCAACTCTGGGTTCCCCGTCATGAGCTATATTACCCTCTCTAAGGATTTAACCTTATCATTTTCCTTATCACTAGAAAAAGAGTTGAAAGAGAAGACGATCAAACAAAAGTTGCAGTCACTTAACCAGACAACTAATACATCTCCAGGTCACTGTTTGAGACAAGTGGTTTCATTTTTAAGAAGGTATGTTACATTTATTTAACAGATACCTAGAATCAAATTCTTTACAAAAGTCATAGTTTGCTTTCAAAGAAGTGTCTGTCTGGGCATGCCAAACAATTTAATAACACTCTGTGTTTGAAGAATACAAAATGATTTCTAAATATTCTTCTACCCTCTAGTTTCAGTAGCCCTTCTAAAAACTTGTTCTTAAAACTATCAAAGGGGCTTCCCTGGTGGCGCAGTGGTTAAGAATCTGCCTGCCAATGCAGGCGGCACGGGTTCGAGCCCTGGTCTGGGAAGATCCCACACGCCGCGGAGCAACTAAGCCCGTGAGCCACAACTACTGAACCTGTGCTCTAGAGCCTGCGAGCCACAGCTACTGAAGCCCGTGCACCTAGAGCCCGTGCTCCGCAACAAGAGAAGCCACCGCAATGAGAAGCCCGAGCACAGCAACGAAGAGTAGCCCCCACTAGCCACAACTAGAGAAAGCTGTGCGCAGCAACAAAGACCCAATGCATCCAACAATAAATAATAAATAAATAAATGAATTTATATTAGAAAAAAACTATCAAAGAATGGCAAAATAACTAATTATGCCTGAACTACTCTCATGACTTATTCCATTCTCTTGAGGCATGCTGTGAATTAAAAAAATGAAGGATTTGTAACTGTTAGTTATCAGCACTTCATGTAACTTTTGATTCAAGTAGCAAATAGCATTTCAGCTCTATGTATTCATTATGCCACTAAATTGCAAAGGAAAGAAGCCAATTCTAATGAATTGTAACCATAGTTTCTTTTGCGTATTACGTATTAGAAGTGGGTAGCACTTTAAATTATGGCACACAAAACAGCATATAATTAATTTTGAATAAAAGATAATGTATTCTTGCTAAATACGAGTTATTTTAAAATCTCTTAATGAAGAACTAAGCATATGCTGTGCTGCACTGTGAAAATGTTTAGCATATGTCATTAGAGCCAACATTTTGCATTTATTATTATATTTATTTTCAATAATAATATATTATTTTAAGTGAACACAAAAAAATGTAATCACTAGCATTCCAAATGTGGAAAATATATGCAAATTACAGGAAACTTTTTGGCTCCCCAGAAGTTGTCACTAAATAACTTTTTGATAGCATGGTGCGATTGCAATTTGCAATAGAATGAGAAAAATGGAAAAGACTGTTACTTTTAAATCACAGAACATATGCACAATGAATTTTAAAATTCAGATATGGAGATAAACATTTCTATTCTGAAAATTGACATGTTCTGAGTTTTCATGGAATAGCAATGCTTAAATCTAGACCTTAAGTTCTGTCTGATTTAGTACTGGCTCTCTTTCTGACATTGTGCTTCTGGTTTTAAAAGGATGTATCCTGAAGGTTCTACACTCTTACGACAACTGCATTGAACTTCTAACTGAGCATGATCCCTAGTCTTCATTCTGCCTCTAAATACCATGATCATCATTATCACCAATACCTCTACAAACAGCGCCACCATCACCACCAAAACAACACTGAATCTTGGGCCATATCCTTCCTAGCCTTACTCTCCACATCTGTACCATGATGATGCCTAATGTCCCTATAAACTAGCCACGTGACCATAGGCAAACCACCCCTCATCTTTAAGCCTTACCGCTCTTAGCTATAAAATGGCTATGCTAAGGTCCTTTTTATTTCTAATAGATCTGCCCTTTTCCTTAGCTCTTCCTGACTGCCAACAGAAACACACAATAAAACCAGATTTTCTAAACTCACATATGCTTTCTACTCTTGCTTCATTTAAATTTGGAGAGAGGAAAAAAAAATGTGGACAGTAGAAATGAATTGCAATATTGCAAAAGCCTAGAATTAACAAAATGTAAAGTTTATTTTTGAATTCAAGGTTCAGCTTCTGTTACAGAGGAATAATGACTAATTCATCAGAAACAGACTGAACTAGAAGGAACCACTATTTCATTCTTCTCCAAATACCCTAGGTTTGGAGTTACGTTCAACATGTTTCTTTCTCAAGTACTAATGTGCAGTAATGAAAAATTGAAAAATGATAAAATTTTAAAAGAAAACAAAATAATTCATCATACCCTCACTACATAATTGCCACTGGTATTTCAGAATGACTCCTTTCCATGACTCCTTTCCATCCTCTGGTGTGTGTATGTAGAAAGTTGAAATCACACTGAACAGATAATTCAGTGGCCTACTTTGCACCTCTTAACATTTGACTCTAAGCATATGTCCATGTAGCTACATCTTCTTTGTGAATACTTCCAGTGACAATTACAGCCCACCATAAAAATATACCATAATTTATTTAACTGATCTACTCTTGATAGATATTTAAGCATTCTTTTCTTTTTCTTTTTTCTTTTTTTTGCTATGATGAATATTTTGTGCATCTGATTTTTTTAACATTTCAAGCTACTTCTTTAGTATTAATTCCCCAAAATGTGAGATGAATATTGTAAAATCTCAGCAGAAATAATATCATTACTTTAAAATAACTTCGGTGGTTTATTTTTTGCACCGAAACACTCATCCTTAGTGTTTTCTGTGAACTGTTTTGATCATACCTCGGCAAACCAGCACTGTTACCAATGTCCCTGAGTGTCCCATATCCCTTCCCACCACCACTGTTACAGTGGGAGAGAGATATTTATTTTTATATACTGCTTCTGTCTCTAGACCAGGCTTTTCTGCAGGAAGATTCTAGATGATTAAACATCCTAGCCTCAGTGCCCTGCTTAAAGTCAGGCACATTGTAGGTGCTCAGTAAACAGTCTCTGGATTGATTAATGCACCTTGAAAATCATTTATGGAGCCCCATCCCTGTCCCAGAGCTATAAACGTCCAGAGCTTGCTCAAGATGCAAAGATCTTCTCTATTTATTTTCCTTTATTTATATCCTGGCACACTCCACAAAGAATTTAGTGCAGGAGACCTCTCTGTACATCAGTTCTGTCATCTAATGCTATTGCTGAGATGAATTTGCAAAGGACAAAGCTATTCTTTCAGATGTCATTTTAACCGTTTAGTTTGCAAGGATGAAGAGGAACATCAAATTATGTCACTTCTTCAGAGACGTCTTCTTGGGTCTCCTTAGCTTGAGTGAGCCATTTCAGCTCTTTCTATTACATGACTCTATTTATGTGCTTTATGACAACTATCCCAATCTGAGATGTTCCTATCATGGATGTTCTGCCTCTTCCAACAGAAGTCTCATACAGGGCAGGGTCTGTCTGGTTCACTCACATAGCTCCGTCTTGTAGAACTGTAATTAGTACCTGGTATACTCTCAGACCTGGAAAGGTTCTGAGAGGTCACCAAGTTTAGCTCCATTATTTAAAAAGAAAGTGTAGGGCTTCCCTGGTGGCGCAGTGGTTGAGAGTCTGCCTGCTAATGCAGGGGACACTGGTTCGAGCCCTGGTCTGGGAGGATCCCACATGCCGCGGAGCAACTGGGCCCGTGAGCCACAACTACTGAGCCTGCGCGTCTGAAGCCTGTGCTCCGCAACAAGAGAGGCCATGATAGTGAGAGGCCCGCGCACCACGATGAAGAGTGGCCCCCGCTTGCCGCAACTAGAGGAAGCCCTGGCACAGAAACGAAGACCCAACACAGCCAAAAAATAAATAAATAAATAAATAATAATTTAAAAAAAAAAAAAAAAGAAAGTGTAAACAGATGCCCCAAGAGGGAAAGTTAATTGCCTGAAGTATAACTAAAAAATGACAGAATCTGGGTGAGAATCTGGAATTCCTGACTCCCAGGGCAGTGTTCTTCCATAGCTTCTTGGTGATGCTATCTCTAAGCCTGGAGCAGAGGAAAGAGGTGCTCACTCACACTGAGTGAAGGGAAATGGAAGTCCTTTGGACCAAAGCGATAGGAATCCCAGACTTCCCTGGTGGCGCAGTGGTTAAGAATCCACCTGCCAATGCAAGGGACACAGGTTTGAGCCCTGGTCCAGGAAGATCCCACATGCCACGGAGCAACTAAGCCTGTGCGTGCGCCACAACTACTGAGCCTGTGTTCTAGAGCCCCTGACCCGCAACTACTGAGCCTGCATGCCACAACTTCTGAAGCCCGTGCTCTGCAACAAGAGAAGCCACGGCAATGAGAAGCCCACGCAATGCAACGAAGAGTAGCCCCCACTCACCACAACTAGAGAAAGCCCACGTGCAACAAATAGACCCAACGCAGCCAAAAATAAATAAATTAAATAAATAAATAAAAAATTTAAAAAGTGATAGGAATCCCTTTTCTTGGTGTCTTTGGCACTATCAAATCCCTAAGTATAATTCTCTCTTTATATAGCCATTTGCACATCAACCATAATATAGATGGCAGCTGTCACTATCTTCCAATTATTGGTAAGGACTCCTGGGACACAGAGGAGCTGTGGGACATGGCTACAGCTATGTGACCAAGCCCAGGCCAGGTGCCAGGTGGCCATTTACCTGGTCCACAGACACATCTCCCCAGTTCTCTTATAACTCAGCTCAAATCGTAGGCTCATTGTCCCATTCCTGCACAAGACCATTAACCATGATTCTCCAGCAGACACTGTGGTTTCTCCTCATCCTGAGAGGCTTTTCCTTACAGGAAAATACAGGCATACCTTATTTTCTTGTGTTTCACCGTATTGTGCTTTGCAGATATTGTTTTTTGTTTTTTGGGGTTTTTTTTTGCAAATTGAAGGTCTGTGGCAACCCTGCGCTGAGTGAGCCTATTGGTGCCATTTTCCCAAAGCATTTGCTCACTTCGTGTCTCTGTGTCACATTTTGGAAATTCTCACAATACTTCACACTTTTCCATTATTGTTATATTTGTTATGGTGATCTGTGATCAGGGATATTTGATGTGACTTACAAAAAGATTAGGACTTGCTAAAGGCTCAGATGATGATTAGCATTTTTTAGCAATAAAGTAGCTTTAATTAAGGCATGTACATGTTTCTAGACATAATGCTGTTGCTCACTTGACTACAGTATAAAGTAGACTACAGTGTAACTTTCACACACACTGGAAAACCAAAGAATTTGTGTGACTTGCTTTCTGCAGTGGTCTGGAACCAAACCTGCACTATCTCCAAGGTACGTCTATATATAAATAAAAAGAACCCTGTGTTAATGTTGTTTATGTAGTGATGTGATATACTAAACAGATTCATTAAGCTTCCAGTAATGACAAAAAAAAAATCTCTTTTCTCAGGAGTTCATGGGAGGCCAAAGGCTAAAACCCACCTTGGATGCTGTACCTGTTCACTATTTATTTCTGAGACCCAAAGACTTTTAGGAGTCCAGTGACCCACTCATAGACAGGTAAACTCTGGGGCCACAAAGAGAAAAGCCTTGTATGAAGCTAGTAGAGGAGACTAGAGACAGAGATGCCCAGAACTCAGGGCTCTCAGTGGCTCCGAGCCCAATACTCTGAAGAGTGGTGTGGTTCTAGAACAATCAGCAGCTCTGGTTTACCTGGTTATATTCCTCTATTTCTAGCCCACGTCCTCTTGGCTCCTTCTGGGAGGAAGCTACGGAGCAGTGTGTTAAAGGAACGTGGAGAGGACTGGGGAGATGCTGGACTGAGACAGGATCTTCTAAATTCCATGCAAGTGTCACTACCTAAGAATCTTGATTACTAAGCTGGTCTAGTATGCTTGGGCCCCCACTTGAATTAAGCAACCCTAGAGATATGTGTGTATACATACATATACACACACACATCTATACATATATATATAAATACATATGTATACTATGTGTGCAGTTTTCTGGGCTTATTGTTATACTGTTAAAGGCACTGGTCTCTTTATAAGTCTCTTTGAAAGAAATTCTACTGGCATCAGGGCCAAGAAATGTTTTGTCTCACCTGGAAACTAATGCATTTTTCATTTGTGGTGGTTGTCTAACTCTTGGTGTTTCTCCAGCTGCTTAGGTTACTAGGGAACAGTGCTGTACGTCATAAATTATGGTGTGCTTTTCAGTGAAGTTTCTTGCTCTGCCTTACAACCTTCCTCTTGCTTCCCCCCATCTTAATTTCTTTTTAACTTTATTTTGTTGAAATCTTAGTGCAGAGCTGGTATTTATGAAGGTCATTTCAACTTCTCTTAAGAACAGAAACAGCCATAAATAAATGGACAAGTAAATAAACCATACTGTCTAAGCTCTTCACCTGGCCAACCTCTGGGAATCCAGTCACCTTTCTCCTGGCAGCCTGTCCAGAGCTTTAGTTAAACCCTAACACATAGTAATTCCTTATTAAGGCAGAGTTGGTCCTCATGGTCATCCAAGGAGCATAAACTCAAAGAATAGAGTTCTAGCTAATTAATTTTGCTTTCAGTTATTCAACATTTAAGAGGCCTTTTTATGGTTCTAAATGTGTGCATTACAGCATGGATCAGAACATACTGCAATTACCAATTTAATTATATCCTCCTTCTCCAGACTATTAGCACTTTAAGGGAAGAGACTGTGATAGTTTTACCTCAATGTGCCTAGTACCTAGCACTGTGGCTATTACCTAGTAGATGCTTTGTGTATAAATGGATGCTTGCTAAAATAGCTTCTGTGTGCATGTGTGTGTGTTTGCATACATACATACACATAGCTATGCATGTATGTATCTATATTGCCTTCCACTGCACAAGCCTGTCTCAAGTCTCAAGCGAATCTCACCAGAACTTACGAGGCAGTGTATTATTCTCTCGTGCAGTTAAGTCACAGACGCACTCACATGGCTCTTACATAGCACAGCCAGGCTTTGAGTCCAGATTGGCCTCACTCCTAGCTCTGTCCAGTCTGCTGCATTGCCTCTCAGTGTGACATCATAGTGAGTTTCAAGACAGAATCACAACTACTTGGTTGTATGCCAAGATGTCTCCAAACATCTTTGGAAGAGATGAGCTCTAGATAGCTGGGTATGGCCGACCATATTCTCACACTGTTAAGAGAAATACCATATTTTACATTCCTTCATACTCATTATACCCTTTGATTACTATACTACACCATCTAAAATATAGTTTTTAGAAAATGTAGTTACTACATGTGATGGTCAGCTTTATGTGTCAACTTGGCTAGGTTATAGTCTCTAGTTATATAGTCAAATACTAATCGAGGTGTTGCTGCAAAGGCATTTTGTTGATGTAATTAAACTCTAGACTCAATTTTCTTTAAGTAAAGAAGATTATCCTAGATAATCAGGGTGGGCTTGATTCAACCAGTTGAAAGGCCTTAAGAAGAGAATGGAAGCTTCTTCAATGAAGAGGAAATCCCACCTGAGGACTGAAGCATAAGCTCACACCCTGCAGCTCCCGTCCGTCCTTCCTGCCCACCTGCCCTTTGGGTTTCAGACATGCTTCACCAGCCCTCACAATAGCTTAAGCCAATTCCTCTCAATAAATCTCTTAATATATGTATATCCTATTGATTCCGTTTCCCTCATAGAATCCTGGATGAGGCATTATGCATACATCAATATTTACAAATGGGAAACTACAGAAAATTTCATACTCAAAAGAAATGGAAGGGGTTATACAATCTCCTGACAGTAGTCAGGGACACATTTTAACTCCCCTGAATGACAGTTCAATGTCTCCTTACCTGCATCCAAAAGTAAAATTTCAAATTTCTTAAGAAAACCTAAGAGACAGTGAATTTAAGGAAGTTGGATTAAGGGGCAACCAGGGTATCTCCACCAGAATGGCATTTATTGGTGATATGCAAGATGGGTAGACAATTGCTATGTTTAATGCCCTCTGAGAAAACAATTCTCTGTTCTTCCACTAATAGTTAACATCTCTTATGAAGGCAGAAGTTCAGATTTAATGTAAATGTTTCTTCCTGATATGGACATTTAGTTGCTTTTTTTTATATTGTCAGAAGTGAAAATCTAATAACTTTCTCCCTCAAAGCAATCCCTCCAATATGCACGGGCTGTATTCTTCCAGGCATCGTCTCTACGCTTCTTTTCATTACTCAGAGGAACTCTATTCTAATAAATCTATCCATTTCAACCATTTACTTACACAAACTTGTTGTACACATTCATCCACCTCTCAGAAGCCCCAAGAGATGCATAGCACTACTCCAATACATCATTGCTAAGACAGACCATCCCTGGCATAAAGGCAAAGAACACCCATGAGGAGACATGGGCATGAACACACATGCCGTGACCAAGAGGCCCAGATTCTGCCCTTGGCAGAGCCCTGACCTCACCTGTGTTGCTGGTCAAGTTCCTTTCCCTCTCTGGGGCTGTCCTTCAACATGAGGGGACCCGACTCTCAGAACAAATGTTGGGATTCCCTGTAATCATTTATGAAAAATGTCAGCCATGACACTGATATCCTGTCCTCCTTTTCTCCCTCCCTACAATCCTCCCTTCCTTCCTTTTCACTTTTCTTCTTCTTTTTTCTATTTTCCTTCTTCCTTCCTTCTTCTCCTCTACTCATCACTTTGTAGGCCCCCAATAATGGTAAATAACATCACAATCATCTTCATCAGCTGTACTCCTCAGCTGGGATGGGCAGAGAGCATGGCTATCATTCTCAAATGTCAGTCATTTCCTAACACATCACATTGCCATGTTTTACAGATCACACTCATCATTACTGAAAAAATATTTTGTTCATTTGTTTATATTTTATTGGCTTTCCCCTCAAACTAAAATATAAGGTCCATAAGAGTAGAAACTATGTCTGTCTTGTCCACCCTTTTATCTCCAGCCTAACTGATTATCAGTGTATCATGAAAACTTGCTAAATGTATGGATTGATGGATGACGCATTTTTAATCTAATGTATTTTGCTTTGTACTCACAGGTAGCCCACACTGCAAGGTCTGAAGCTTGTGTCAACGTTAGCTCACTCCTACTTCTAGAAGCCATGATTATCTCTGGGTGTAGGTAAGAATGACTCTATCTTGGCCATCCCCTTTCTATGGATCCCTCTGTTAGACCCAGCTTTGGGATGGAGACTTGGGAGAGCTGCAATGGAGCTAAGAAGTGTTAAAGAAGGGGGCTAAGGAAGCTGTGGTTCAAAAGGTGCCAAGACTGACATGTGGCTGTGAACCTGTCTCCTGTGCCTTCCTTGTCTCCCTCTGTCCAGGTCTTAACACAAGCATGTTCACACACGTGTGTACCCACATGGCCCAAGCACCACACTGCATCTCCCTACTGTTCCTATTATACGTTCCATTGAAACTCTCTCTAACCTTCACATGAATCTGATTTCCTGGATAAACCTGGCATTGGAAGCAGCTGGGTTCACTGAGTTATCACATCTTCTTGGTTCGCTTTGGACCTTTCTATCTCCAAACTGCTCGGGGCTCATTTAGGATGTAAGTACTTATTTTAAAGGATTGTGTTATCATATGTGAATAAACACAACCTTAAGTGAGACAATGTAAGAGAAAGTGTTATAAATTCACCAATACCAGGGGTTAACAGAGTTATTATGCTAATATTACTAATGTTTCATCATCGTGGCATCACCATCATCATCATCATCAGGTGGTTATAGTATTGTAGGAAGAGCCCTGGAAAGGGAGACAAAATTTGTGAAATCTAAATTCTATTTTTTTTTTTTTTTTTGGCTGTGCCGCATGGCTTGCGGGATCTTAGTTCCCTGACCAGGGATTGAACTTGTATCCCCTGCAGTGGAAGTGCGGAGTCCTAACCACTGGACAGCCAGGGAATTCCCTGTGAAATCTAAATTCAAGTTCTGCATCTTGCCAGCTGCATAATGATAAGCATGTTACATAACCTGAGTCTTAAGTTTCTTCGTCTGAAAAATAAGGGTGAAAGTACAGGGTTGTTTTGAGAATAAAATTAGATAACATAATAATGTGTCTTACAGAGCATCTTCCTCACCAATAGTTGTTTAAAAAATTTTGTTGTATAAATTGTCTTTTGAAAAATTAAGACCTGCTCTATCTACACAGTATCTACTAGCTACAAGTGGCTACTGAGCTCTTAAAATGTGTCTAGTTCCAACTGAGATGTGTTTTATGTGTATAATACACACTAGATTTCAAAGACTTAGTATGAAAAAAAGAATGAGAAATATCACATCAATCATTTTATATTAATTACACATCATGATATTTTGGATATATTGGCTTAAAATGCATTATTAAAATTGTCACATGTTTCCTTTTTACTTTTTTAATTGTACTACTAGAAAATTTTAAATTACATGTGTGGCTCACATTGGTAGCTTGCGTTACGTGTCTATTGGACAGCACTGGCTTAGAGAGCTATCGTTCTGATATTTCAATTATAAACATACAAAAGCTCAAAACCAAAGGATTTAGTGGAGAAAATTGAGTTCTTAACATCCTCAGAGCTATGCAAATATGAGTCATGCTGGGAAAGAGAGCATTATTTATGTCAATTTTTTAAGAAGTACAGCATGAAACCTTCATAAGCAATGGAAAACTAGTCCTCATCAAATCCAGACGAGAGTTTGGGGTGGAAGAGAGAAACAATAGCTGAGTAAACTTTAGTAGAGGGAACAGAAAGGAACAAATGAATTTGGAGTCCTTGAACTTGGATACAATATCCACAGTGTCACTCGCCGTGACACTGGCGAGTAACCCAGGGCAAGAGTGTCTAAACTCACTGGATCTCCACTGCCTCTCTGCGGAATAGAAATAACAATACACTTCTCACTCACAGATTATTAGCTAACATTTACTAAGTACTCAGATCTTTGTAGATGCCGTTGTCATCCCAACGGTGCAGATGAGAAAACTGATACAAAAAAAGGATAAGTTATATACACATGGCCACACATGCTGAAAAATGGTGGCAGTGAAATCTCAACCTTCCTAGTCTGAACCTTCTTCACAGTGAGCTTTTAATCATTGCTCTATACTCAGATCAGACTTTCCCTGCTGCCACAGAACTAGAGATAATGAACTTAAAGCACGTTATCAAGATCATCAAGGAATGGTACACATTTTTACTGTTGTTATGAAGGCACGACAGGGCATTGAGAGGATATTGAATTTATATCACTCTGTGCTGCATTAGCTCAAAAGAGAAACCCCAAAAGATGAGGAGGAACCCACGCTGACTTTGGAAACTCAGAAGTATTAGCAGTGTCCTGGATCCTGCAAAAATTATTGAGTGCTTTGGGGAAATAACATTCAAAAGTTAGCCTATGAAATATGAAGCCAAAAGACTTCTGGCCTCACAGATAATAGATTTAAAACATTTCTACATGTTCAATATAATGAGTGACAGAAGCCTTTCCCAAACTACATTGCATCCCCAGGGTCACCTTTGTAGACACAGCATCAAGTCACAATGTCTTTATTTAAGGTCAAGCATAAATTTCATAGAAATCAAACTATTTACATAAAGGGTTGTTTTGTTTTGTTTTGTCTTATTTTTGTACAAGGCCCAGCAGGGCACTGGGAATGAGGCGGAAGGGGAGCCAAATACAGTGGGAGATGAGGGAATATTCCTAGCTGGGGTAAGCTTCTGCCAGGAATGGCCCCTAGGAATTCCCCAGGGGGTGTAACCGGGTCCAGCACGCTGGATGACCTCCATCTACACACCCGCCCAACACAAATGTCACCTCACGAAGTAACAGTCACGTTTCAGGAACTAGCCAACCTGGCACCTCTGCAAGAGCCAGTGATTATTTCTGACAAACTAATTTCTTAGTTAGTTAGTTTGGTTAGTTACTTTTGTTCAATTTGGTACAAAAATTAAAGTTGTATTAGCACAATTTCTCGCATTCAAGAGCATGTGAATGGCATTCTCAATGCTCTCCAGTAGGAAGCCCAACTGAGCCCTGTGCAACAAAGCAGGTAAAGTTACTGTTTCTAAAACAGCTCCCTTTTGCATCCAAATCAGCCCTGCATGGGGAGGCATGATCAGTGGGCCAAACCGATACGGTCAATGTAACTTTCTCAGAGGAAGAAAACCATCTTCAGAAAAAAATGTTAGTGGAGTCATTTCCCATGCAAATGTAAAAACAGGGGAAACAATCCTAGAGATAGTATCAATATTTTCAACATTAAGCGAAGGCAGGCAATCTTTGAGGAGTGATGCTATTTCCATGAATTTAATCAATTGACATTCTTACCCACAAAGCTTGTCTCACTTGCTTTGTGTTTATAACCGTTGATTTAAACGAGTTTGGAACAGGTTCTGGAGGCTCTTTGCCAGAGCTGAGGACTAAGTTCTGAGTTTCCAAGAGCCTACCACCCATTTGGTTTTCACGGTCCAAATGAAAATCTGAAGTCCAGGAGCTGGGTTAAGAGGAGAATAATACAGGTATTCTCTGGGTCAAGCAGGGTGACTGACTCTTCTTTTTTGGACTTTTTTAAACAGAGCTCAGCTGTTCTTCCTGAGGGAGGCAGTTTTCCATTGGAACCTTCTTATTCTACAAAAGAGGAAACAAATCCAGACAAGGGAAGTGAGTTCCCTCTTGTCCCACGGTGAGTTGATTAACAAATTAGGGATGAGGAAATGGATGGATCAAGGGGAATACAGATGAAAATGCTCAAACAATATGAGAGCAGACAAAGAAATACTAAGCACAGAGACCCCGTGGACTTCATCTCTTTGAACAAGACTTTGCCAGGTTGGTGTCTGCAATTGCATTTGTTTTTGAGTCCTAGCTTGGAGTGTCAAATCTGTTCCCTCTTCATGTCCTGTTCAAATCCAGTGTAGATGATTCTTTTCTCTCTCAGAAACCTGGGTCCTTATTAATATGCATCAGAGCAGCTGCAGTGTGACTCTCTTCTCCCACCTTTGCTGCGGAAGTAGAGAGTGCCCACTGAAGGACAAAGACTGGGTTTGCATGTCTTCTCTCAACATCCCCTAGAAACACATTCTGAACCCTGGGTGCCAGATAAATGTTCTTCTGTGACACTGCTGATGGCATCTTCCCTTCACCTATGCCAGGGCTGGACAGGAACCAAAATATCAAGAGAGAACATGAATCATGGAATCACAACTTCTTTCCTGCCTAACACATCTTTTAAAATAGTTAAGTCGTATGAGCACATGACAGAAAACAATATTTGGTGTCATCTATAAATCATCCCAGGTGGGGAGAAAGCCAAGAATCCAGCAATTTGGGATGCATTAGAAGAGTCACAGGAAAAGCTTTCTGGTTCTTTCAGATCCTGAGTTCAAATCCTTTGCAACTGTCTATCAGTGTGATATTGGGGTTTAATGGGAAGATGCAAAGAGATAATCTCTGGAAGGCTCAGTAGCAGGCACTCAGTAAGCGCTTGGCAAAATATCCATTCCCATTCCTTATCGACAATCAGTAACAAGATCCATGAACCTATCCTGGAAGCCTCTTAAGTCTGTCTTGCTGTAACAGAGCAGTGAAGAACATAAAATCTCTCTGTTTAAATCCCTGATTGTCCACTTACCAGCGACGTAACACTGGGGAAAATTGTTTAACTACCCTGAGTCTTGGTTTCCATGTTTTATCAATGGGGATAACTATAGCTTCCACCTCATTAAGGTTGTAGTGAGGATGGATTGAGATAATTTATGGGAAGTGCTGAGCACTGTGTGTGCACATAGTAAATGCTCAGTACACGTCAGTGATTGTAATAATGCTGCCCTCTAGTCCCGGCTTCCTGTCAGTTTCCCTGTTTACAGTCTCTGCCCCTTTGTCAGTTCTTCTCAGTGCTGGTCCAGAAATCATTTAATAAAGCATTGAACACATCACTCCCCTGCTCTAAACTCGCAAAGGCTCCCTAGAACCTGGGGAATGAAGTCCAAAGCCCTAAATTTGACATGCAACATACTTCACAAAGAGTCCCAAACTCACCACCCTGCATGCCTCCTCTGCCCACTATCACCAGCAGGCAAAACAAAGCTGTGCATTTACATCCTGGCGTTTTTGTCTGCATGGCTCCTTCTCCAGAATGCTGAGATGTGATGGTCAGAAGGCACCATGCCAAGTGATTTGTGGAAGAAGATTTGAGAGCCAGACCATTTTAGAGCTGGAAAGGACCCAAAAGGCCACTTTACAGATGGGGAAACTGAGGTTAATTGGCTTGCCCAAGGCCACACAGCTATTTATCAGAACGCCAGGGTTTCACTAGGCTGGTCTGCCTAGAAGGAGGAAACCACAGGGCAGCCTATTAGGGAAAATCTGTCAGCAATTGGCTGCAAACTTGCTGACAGGTTATCTTTCTCCATTCATGAGAAATGAGACAGAAGTTAAGCACCCAATAAGAAAAGAACATGAGGCATGCCTCTGTGTAAGTGAAAACCGGGTCCCTCTCTGGCTTGCAATGTGGGGCACGGCAGGAGGGGGTTCATGCGGAGAGAGCAGCTGAAATGATTCTGCAGGATCCATCCCTCACTTCAAAGACATATCCTCTCAGGCTGCATTAGTCTCCTGACTAATGCTCCCAAACGCACTGTGGAGGTTTGCTGAAGTTGAAGATTCTCTGTAAGGTTTGCAGGAGGAACAGTGATGAATAAAACACAAGAATCGCCAATGCATTACTTTGAAGGTGAGTGTGCCCAGTTCTAACTGCTAAATTGCAGTTTTTACTCTAATAATACTAATAGTGATGCTTCATTTATATAGTGCTTCTTACGTTCCCAAGAATAATAATAAAAATGAAAACTACACCTTATACTACAGCTGTGTCTATATATGAAGTCTATAGTGGAGTGAGACAGTTCAAGAGCAAGCTCCCTTCGCTATTGGGATATTTTAGGGCAAAGTGTTGTGAATTGGAGTTGTTTGCATAAAGTACGCTGGATTTTCAATTTGGATTTGGAATTTAAACACAGTTTTGCTGCTATTGTCAATGAAATATTTTATAAAACCTTTAAATATGTTGTGAAATATTTAAAACCTTTAAATATGCATGCTTTAAAAACAGACAGTGGAAAGATAACTATTGATGTAGCTGCCCAACCAGCCTCACCTATGTTTAGTTGGTCATTCTTGGTTTGTGATCTGGATTTGTGTCCACGGTGACCCGTCAGGGAGTACCACACAGAAGCTGAAATGCATGGCTCCGAGACTTCTGTGCAGCTTGGTGTCGACTGGGTCAGGTCTGGGCAAGGGGTGCCATCAACCACAAAATCAAAACCATTCAATGGTTTAACTCCCTGGCCCGGCAGACAGGCTAGCAAGTCTCAGAAGCTTTGAAACTCTGAGCTTCCCTGAAAGCTCCACTCTCTGGAAGGATGATGCTGATTCCTTTCAGCAGTGGGTTAGGCTGTCCTGGGATGATAAGGGACCAACTGCAGAGGAAGCTTTCCTCTGTCTTTCCTTGCTGCCCTAATTTGCCCTAATTTAAGCACTGACAACTTCCACCTGATCATCCAATCCTTGGGCCAACAAAGAGGCCAGGATGCTGGGAGGGTGTGGGAGCTGTCCCCTCCAGAAGCTGGGATGTGGTGAGGTCATTTGCCCATTCTTATGGGGGCATCCTTTGTGCTCGTATCAATGCCTAGAGAGCTCCTATGTATTCCATCCTGCCTTCTCCAAGATTTTGGCTCTGAATTCAGAATACTCCTTTCTATCTGGCTGCCCTGCGATTAAGAATACTACTTGGACTCTTGTCCCTGAATCTGGCCTTAGTTTTCTCTGGATAATATTTTTGGGAATTTTGCATTGGTTCCAGAGCCAGCATCCATGGGCCACTTTACCATACAACCTGCCCTGTTCTTTCCAAGAGACCATTTGCCATTCAGATGCCTAGCAGTTATGCTGTCCGCCATAGCTGCCTATGGAAATCCCACTTCATCTTCTGAGCTCCTGAGCCTATCACTAGGCTTCTGCTCAGGTCCTGACATCCTGCCCAATTCTTGCTCAACCCAAATTGGACCATTCAATGTTTAATAAAGGCTTTCTCTGCTCTATCCTCACACCTTAACATCTAACTGTCTATCAACATTCTATTAAGCATTTGAGAGGAACTCAAAAGCCAGATACCCCACTCATTATTACAGGGGATAAGTTTTCTTACAACAGTCTTGCAAGGATATGCAGGGAAATGAAGCCTTTTGGGTTTCTTAGTTCAAAGCAACAGATACAGACTCTGGGTAGCACAGTGCTTGCAGGAAGACTAGAGAAGCAGGGTCAGAAAATGGTCAGGAGTGTAGGAGCCTGGGCAGTCAGAACCACAGACCAGATCCTGCCACAGAACCAGGTGGGTGAGGGCACTGTGGCTGTCCCTGCTGAACATGGGTAGCGATAGCTTGCTCCACCACCCTGGTTACCCCTGGAAATTGGATGATACAGCAGTCACTGCTGCAATGACCAGAGTGAGTTCTTCATGGCCAGTGATTGTGTGTGTGTGTGTGTGTGTGTGTGTTCGCGTGTGTGCGTAAGTGTAAGCGTAAGTGTAAGATACTGAATCCAAATTTAAAGCACACTGGGAAGTTGAATCAGCGTTTTAGCTTCCATGAGAGCTAGGGAAGCAACTCTATGGCCCTTCAAGGCTGTGGAGTAGAAGGAGGGCTTTCTGTCTATAGAGTCTTATTGTGGGTTAGTCTCCAAACACAGGAAGGGGGTTTGGGTGCTATGCAGTCAAACAAACACACAAACAAGCAAACAAAATGGCAATGATGCATTACAAGAAATGAGTAACATGAAGAATATTATATTCCAAGGTGTGGAATCACTCAAAAGGAGTGTCTTCTGTAGTTTAACAAGGTTCTGTCCCTGCTTCTATTCTGTTTTTTTTTATTGTTGTGTTGTGTTTCGTTTCTAATAAGAAAGGTAGGTGTCTGAGTAAACCAACCTATTGCATGGGGCTAGGAGAGATGACAGATATTCTGGACAATAGACTAAAGGTTTAAATTTAAAAAACATTTTGGAAGACTGGATCAATGGACCCAGACTATAGATATGAAGTATAACAGAGATAATAATAACAGCAACCTCATTCCATGCACTCTTTAAACACTTTTATATATTAATATCATTTAATATCAGAACCATCCTATAAGGTAGACATCATTAACCCAGTGTTACAGTTGAGGACATTGAGAAATAGATGTAGTGACTTGCACAGCTGGGAAGCGGCAAGCTTTGAAGCAAGGCAGCCTGACTCCCTAGCACTGCTGAAGGTGCCTTATCATGTCTTATGTGTACAGGGACAGGTGGGGAAATGTCACTTAACAGCAGCACGTAAGGAAAAACAAACAAATTAACTGTGGAGCATAAGTCCTCTGGGTGATGTGGCTGGCAATAAAAGCTAATGTAATGTAGCCTCGGGCTGCAATAAAAGAAGTGTGTAGAAGGGAGTTGATAGTCTAGAGTCTAGCTGCCTCTAGATTTCTGTCTTCAGTCCTTCCCTCCGAGGAGGGCTGGAGCAAAAATGAATGGGGTGTTCATTCTAGAGATGTTAAGACCAGGGAGAAGGCATCCTGGAAGACAACTTAGATCCTGAATAACTGCAATGGGGAGGAAGAATTGTATCTATTCTGCATGACATCAAAGGCTTGTGCCAAAGAATACAACCTCTGGGGAAACAGAGTTTGGCTCAACCTAAGGAAGTATTTCTAAAAGTGAAAGTTCCTAATGTCTCAGTGGTTTGCATCCAGGGGCAGTGAGCTCCATATGACTAGGGAGCTCCAGTCATCACCAGCACATGGTAGCCAGGAATGGCATAACGGGTTGGTCTGGGTGGCCTCTAGGGCCCCCTCCTACCATGCAGCAGTGCAATGCTGTTTTTCCTTCCCCAAACCACCCCTGATCACTGAGTACTGTGGTCCTCTTTGTTTATACTTCCTTTGCAGCACGGACAGTATGAGGCCTTGAGATTTTACAGACAGACCTAGTATGTTCTGCACCATTGATATTGTCAGCTCTCTGAGGGAAGGCCCTGTGATTTGACCATTTCATTGTGCCCAGCCCAGGCCTTTCAATAAAGTACGGGACAAAGAAATTTGAGATGGAGTTTGAGATGGAGTTCAAACCAAACCCTGCCAGAGGGCCCTGTGAAAGCTTAGGGGTGGCAAGGTGAGGATGCCATTCCTACTCTGTTATCTCTGGAAACTTGGAATGGAGGTATTAGTGGTAGATGTCTTTCAGATAGGACAGAGCTGAAGGGTGAAGTCAAATGGTACATATTGTAAAATATTATCAAATGGCACTGCATTGGCTGACCATGACTTCCAAATAGTAGGTTCATGCAAAGCCCCATATATAGATGTTACTATTTAACTGCCAAATGATGTTACAGGGGGAATATATAGATAGATAGATAGATAGATAGATAGATAGATAGATAGATAGATACTTGAACCAATGATATGTTTAAATAAGAATCAGACCACAGGTATATAGACTCTAGAAAAATAATAAAAAGGCTTTTGCTTTTAGATCGTGGTAAAAGGTTGGGTTAAGAGCCAAGACCCCCGCTCCCCAGTTCTTGCTCCCTCTGCTCCTAAATTACCAAGTGACTCAGGCAAGTCACGGTTCTTCTCTGGGTCCCTGGACCCTCAGCTCTAAAAGAAGGTTGACTGGAATAGCTGATAGTTCAGTTAATGACTTCAAACATCTGATTCCTGAGAGTTCTACTTGGTAAAGTGGGATGTCCAGTCCTTGCTACAGAACTAGGAGGTCCAATCACCATATGGTGGTTAGACTGCAATCGAGACTCTGATTTAAGATGCCACATGTTAATGGGGACAATGACAAAATGGAGTGGAAGTAGATGGGAGAGATGAGGATGGTGCAAGGTCTGTAAACTGTATCTCGCCAGATTAGCTGAAGCGCTGAGCGGCAGAGCACACTGACATAGGGGTTAAGTTTGGTGTCAGATACCCGAGTTTGAATCCCAGCTTTGCCAATTACCAGCTGTGGAACACTGGGAATGTCTGGGTTTTTTCCTCTGTAAGGTGCTAGCAATAACTTTACCAGCTCATAGGGTCACTGTGGCTAAGTCTCATATTATAGAATGTTCTTAGCACAGTGCCTGAAACTAGCTAAGTGCTCAATAAATACTTTTTATTGGATTTTAACTGTTACTGGATGCCGTTTTCAAATATTTGTAGGGCTGTCAGGAGAAGGAAAAAGTGATGGGGAGCAGGGGCAAAGTAACTGTTGGGAGAAAGTTACAGCAGGGGGGTATTTTAGCTCCTCATATGAGGGGGCATTTTAATGAACAGAGTTGATGAATCACCTCTCATGTCATGGGGTTCCAGAGAGGTCGCTAGCATGCTGTCATCAGGACATTTAAGCAGCTGCAGGATTAGTGGCAAGCAGAAAACCTGCTGAGGGGGAGAGTTAGACCGTAAGATCTCAGAGGCTCCTTTTATGGTCAAGATTTGGGATCCTGTAGGGGCACAGGGTCAGCTCTCTGTCTAGCTGCTCTTCTCCAGGAAGCTGAGGAGGCCCAGGATTGCAACACACGCCACCCATAGCAGAAAACTGCTGGGCATGTGGAGTCAGACAGGCTTGGACACCCGGCTTTCCTTCCTTCAGCCTGGTGAGCTTGGACAAGTGTCTGGAATCCTCCTGGGGGTCATTTTACCCGCTTGTAAAATGGAGCTGACAGTACCCTCCTCATAGGGTGACTGCATAGAATTAAGGAGGTAGTGGGTGCAGCACCTTTCACAGAGTAGCATCTCATAAAGTTGGCTCTCTCCCCTGCCCTTTTCCCAGCAAACACAGGCAGAGCCTTCCTTTCATTGCACCCTGCACTCAGGAGGGAATGCATAGGGCCTGGGGTAGGAACAGATGACACAAGGAGGCCACAGATGGGACACAGCAGGACAATCTGGAAGAACCAGGAGCCTTGGAAAGCCCAGCCTGACTGTGATACTGGGTGTGAAAACAGAGCACCATCAACAGCTGCGTGGGGGTGAGGGTTCCTGCTATTTTTAACGTGATGCCAAATCCCTGGGTTTTTGCTTGGGCCCGAGGAAGAGCGCAGAGAGGGCAAGAGCTTCTTCAAGCTGCAGTCTTCCCACGGGTCAGACTGTCACTGCTCACCCTCCCGAAAACCCCAAACTACATTTACCTGAAAAACAAACAGGCATATTCCGGAAATGGCGACATTTTTTCAAGAGAGTAATTATCATTTAAGCTAGTCTGGAATAGTAATGCGTCCCTTTTAAAGGGAAGCAACCCTTGTGAGGAATATCTCAACATCACATGCTTAGCAAGCTTTCCCAGTAAGATATTACTTCAGGGCAACTCTTCCACAGCAACCCATATGTAAAAACAAGCAGGGAGAAAATGCAAAGGTAGGAAGGAGGCAGGCAATTTTCAAAAGCGGTACTTATCTCTAAAATCTCGACTGCCTCTTGAATATTTTAAATGGAAGAGGGATGGGTCACAAACTTATGAAATGTTTTTTTTTAAAAAAGGCAGGTACTAATAAACAATTCATCACTAATTCGGAGAGGCCTCAAGCCAAAGGGAAAGTTTAGTGAAGGATTTTGGCCTAAAAATTGTGAGGAAGAACTTCTACCTGCCACCATTAGTCTACAAAAGTGAAGCTCAGGTCTCTTTCTCAGAGGACAAGGCCCAAGCAGTCACTGTGTGCTTGTTGTGAACCAGGCATTGCACCCAATCCTTATGTTATCTTACAACAATCCTAGGACATGGGTATTGTGAGGAGCTCCATTTTCACAGATGAGGTAGCTGAGTCTTAGAGAAGTAAGGTAGCTCATTTTTGGTTACTACTTTGTAAGCAATGGAGCTGGAATCGAGAAGAATCAAACTGCTGGGCAGGGCTGGAACTAGGGTGAGTCAGGTGGAGCTCTGTCCTTGGGCACAAAATATAAGGGGATGCCAAAAAACTCAGTAATCAAGATAAATAATATTTTAAGGAAATATTTAAAAAATCAAGATCACTAGAAAAAATCCACAATGAGCAAAATATCAACATTTTAAATAAAGACAGGATTGGGACTTCCCTGGAGGTCCAGTGGTTAAGAGTCCACGCTTCCACTGCAGGGGGTGCGGGTTCGATCCCTGGTCGGGGAACTGAGATCCTGCATGCCATGTGGTGTGGCCAATAAATAAATACAGACAGACAGGATCTAACCCTGCACTTGTATGTCTTAGCCTCACTCTCCTCACCCTGATCTTGGCCCTGCCGCTCGGCAATACTGCGTCTAAGTCTGAATAGGTGGTCCAGGCCTGGGGGATGATGGTAATAGGCCTGAGTGTTCAGGATGTGATCATCAGTAACACATACCCAGAGATCATGGTGGGGGTGAATGTACCATAATTAGAGGATATGTCTATCCCTGCCTTCATCCATGCTTGTTCTTACTGAGAATAAATCAGCATCCATGGCAGGGATGCTGCGCTAAATTCTCACTGTTTGATCTCACTGGTGGAGCCTAGCAATGGCTGGAAAGAGACCTCTGTGTGTCTTAAACTAAATTCAGGTAGGGGCCTCCACTGCTATGGTTGCTATGTTAGGTGATCATCATGGTGGCCATTTTCTTCAAGAAAAGTGAACGTGGAGAAGTAATCTTAATTTGTGAAATCATTCCAGTGCAGAGGACCGTGTCAGGAGGATTTCCAGCAAATAAGGAGGTTCATGGAGTAAATGAAGGTTTTTCTTCAACTGGAATAACCAGAAAAATTCGAGAAAAAGGCAATGCTTATTCACAATATCCTTTGATGAGTACTCAGTGCCAGACGGCAATAGAATAAGGCTCTGGCCACTGTTTACTGTGGCCTGTAAGGCTGTGTATGCCAGCTTTCTGGATTCAGCACCTCACATGGTCTAAATGAGTAGAAAGAGAGAGCAAAGGGGAGAGAGACACCAGTCCTTGGCCTGCCATGAGAAACAGCATCATTAGTCTCTCCCACACTCTTTTTTTCTCCCCCTCCTCTTTCTTCCTTTCCTCTCTTCTTCTCTCTCAGACTCCCATCTCATTTAACATCCTGTGTACTAGGTGCTCTGCCTGAGCAGAAACCCTGACCACAGAGACTCTGAGAACAATGCTTTATCTCTATAAGCATCTTGGAACTCTGTGACTGTCTGACGGCTAATTAAACCAAATAACAGTGAAATTTTCCCTCCAGTTCTAATGAGCGTGCATTATTCACAAGCACTTACAATTTAAAAGTGCCTTCGTTTTAAAAGTTAAATAAACTGTCCGGCGGTAAGTGAGCTTCGGTTTACAAAACACTTTGTCTTACTTTCCACTGAGTTACTTAATACTCCCTCCCATAATCCATTTGCATTGATCCCTCCTTCATCAACTGCCCATGCATTCCAACACACTCAGAGCTGCAAAGAACACCACTGCTGATTCACCAGGGAGGCAACTGTACTCAGTTAAAAAAAAAAAAAAAAAAAAAGATACAAATAAGAATCTACTTAAGACAGTACTTATTTTTTTAAATACAGCTTTCCTCTTAATTATAGTATAGCATTAGTTTTTTGTTTCATTCTTCTGAATTTCATAATGACACTATCAAACAGTAACAAATATAAATTTGTGCAGCCTGGAATATGCAATTTAATCATAAGCAGTAATTTCCATATCACTGAGGAGGAAAAAAAAGTCAAATGATTAAACTCCAGGGCATGAGGACCAATCTTGAATTAAATTTTACACTCTGCTAAAGTTAGGTTTTGTACAGCAATATCAAGAATGGTTTAAAGGTAGTAGTAAAACATTTACTGTTTTATTAAAACTCCATGCCCCAAAGTGTTTACCAAAGATCAAACTGCTATTCTTTTTTGCAAATTAAAAATGTCTTGCAGACATCTTCAAAAACCTCTTGAAAGAATAGGCAATGATATCACAGCAATCTCACTAATATTTCTCTTCTTTATTCATTCCCTTCCTCTCGGAGTCTGAAATGATGCTTTTTTGCAGGGAAGAAAAAAAAAAAAAAAGAGCCAGAAAATCCTCCCAGATCACTGACTCAGTGAGAACTGACCTTGTTTCTCATACAGCCCAGCCCCCATCCATCTCCTGCTCAGACATCTCAAGATTCAGGTTTTGCAACTTTCTAGTAAACTCCAAGATGGGAAGAGAGTGAAGGTAACGGGATCCACCGACTAGAAAGATGTTAATCCTGATAAACTGCTCAAGCAGTAGCCTGAACCACAGCTAGATTGAATTCCGTCTCTCCTGAGAGGTCCAGACAAGGCTGCTCGTAACAAAACCGCTTTTCATGGTGCCCTCAAAAGCAGATGGGCCCCACGCACAAAGTTGGAGAAGGGTGCCATTGCCCTCTAGTGGCCAGAAGTGCAATCTTCCGCGAAGGAGCCCATTTCCAGAGATGCACAAGGCTCTCAATGTCAGCGTAAAATTATAGCAGAAAGATGTTTAATTATCCTCCTCGAGTGTTTTCTTTAGTCCTTCTTTGCCCATAGAGGAGGCTGTGGATGGCTATCATAGTAATCCTGATGGAAAAGCTCACTCCTACTCCTGCTGGTGCATCAGAATTTGTCCAACTTTCTCCAGCTTTGTTTTATTTTATTTTTTTTACCAGACCTGTTGATGTTTTTCCCCTAGTCCCTTAAATAACACACACGCACATACCTATAAATAGAGAGACAGAGAGAGACCAAAGATATTTACATATTTCAGGGGCAATAACTTTGGACTGGAAAGGCTGACAACTACGATGTTTTGGTAAATCTAGAACAGGGGTTCTTGACAAATCAGGTAACTTTTTATGGAACAAGGACCAATTGCATAAGTGGGAAAAACATCCCAAACACATTTCAATCCCTTAAACCATTGGCTGGTGAATTTACAGAATGCTGAGATTTTCTAGGGAAAAAAAAAAACTTAGGAATTTATAGTTATTCTGCAAATTTGACAGTTCAAGAAAAAAAGATTTGCTACCTACTTTCAAACTCTATAGACCACTGTCTTATCATTACTATTTAATGATAAGGTATTCCTATGATCAAAGTGAAAAAAATCAATATTGAAAATAAACTTAAATGAAATGATCATGTTTCTGGAACATCTGCCTACATAAATGTGTAGAAAATGAAGGCAGACTAAAATCAGATTTGCAGATCTTTAGATGGTTCTGAAAATAGCTTTGAATATCACAGATCAAAGTTTACATGAACTGTCAACTTCGTAAGTCACAGACATTCACAGGCAAGGTTCTGGGACACACTATGCTCATGGGACTGTAGCTCTGGCATTGTAAATCAAGCCTTGAGGTCAAAGTCATGGCGTTTCCCATATGAGGGTCCCCAAACCAGAAATCTTTACAAAGCAGCCATGTAATTCTATTCAAAGTGGAAGAAAAACCATGAATTATGAAGACAAGTGCATTAAAGGAGCATGAAATTGATCTGTATTCCCCCAAATCACAGCATGGCTCGCCAACCCTGCCCCTCCTCTTCACACGAATAAACAAACAAACATACACATCCACAGCCACCACTGCAAAGAGGAAACATGAGTTCTGGGTCGTAAAAAACCAGATGTAACTTTTTAAAAAATTCTCAAATTAACAAAATATTGCATCTTAATTGAAAACAGAATTTAGGTTTCTAGTAATTTTACTGTCTGGTGTTTCGATAAGAATGCTGAACATAATGAAAGTTCTGAAGTGCTATCAAGATGGTCCAGTGCTTCAATTAGAGCTATTTCAAAAGCCTATTTTTCTAGTAAGCAATAAGCTCAGTTTGAGTAAATCTACATGTCTGGGCCTCAACAGATTATCCTATCTCAGTCCGTTCAATGCGGCTCTTCATTTCATTTTCCCTCCCCCAGGGGTGGGGAGGGTTATTTCTTTCTTTCTTTTCTGACAATGTAATAAAATGACCCGCTTATACAGACTCTGAAATAACAAGGAAAATAATTATAGTAATAATAATTATTAATAATAAAGTGCAGCTGCAAGACATTTTAAATGTATTAATTTGCAGTGTTTCAAAAGCAAGATGTAAAGATAATTCTCACTCAAGGAAAGTTTCCTGGCCTCTCAGATGCCTTTTCCTGGTCTGTACTTGAAAACTACTCACATTCCTTTGTACTAGGCAGGATTTCAGTCTTGCACAGAGGTTTGAATTCTAGGGCCCACTGGCCAACTCTAAAACTTTGAATTAGAGCTCATGACTAAGGAACTTCAGTGACCAGGAGCTTCAGGGTCCCTCTGGCATTGGCCCCAACCCTCTGTCTCTTTGTTTTGCAACTTTTATTCCTTTGTTCTACTGGAAGAAGACCAGGCTTCCTGCAGCAGGGGTTGGGCAGTGATTACTTCTGGGTTCTGATGGCTGCATCTCTGTATTTGTAGGGAAAATAATTACAGGATTAATGAAAAGAAGGTCAGCCTCTTCTCTTCTCTCTCATGGTATTAGGCTCTAGCTCTCAGAGCCCAGCGTGGCAAATGTGCTCATGCGATGCTGGCGGATCCTCGCTCCTGAGAACACTTCTACACCTCGGTCCCTGGGAAATCCAGACACCCCGCAAAACCATCGATGTTTGCTGCAAGCCCAAGTGATAAATCGATCCATCCTCTCACCAGATTAATTATCGTGGCTTCCCTGTGATTAAATCGAAAACTTACTCTGCCTCGTAGGAAAACTGATAGGAATGATAGGAAGAGGAAAACCAGGAAAGATTGCAGAGCCATCCGAAAAAGATTTCTTTAGAGGGAAACGGGAGGGAAGACTTTATAGGCAGATGTATACCTTCATGCAGCAGGATTTTAGAAACAACCTTCCACCCCACCCCTTAGGGACGACCCGTCGTCATGCAGGGATGGCATTATTAAATAATTAAAAGATGCAATTTCTTAATAGCAGTGCTCTGGCCCGTTAAATTCCTGCTGCATTATCAGCAAAAGCAACAGGGCTTTCTTTTTCTAGCATTTCGAAAACCTTTCACCCGGGAAAAGGAGGCGTGTGGACACAACCGCCCACCCCCACCCCACCCCCGCCCAGAAAGCAAGGAGCAAGGCCTTGGCAAGAAAGGGATGAAGAAGCGCGACCCGGGGGCCTCCCTGACCCCAATTTCTCTGGGGACTCTCTTCTTCACAGCACCAGGCAGGCCTCCTACAGCTGTACCCGGGTGTAGGGGGAGAGGGGTGCTCTCCTCGCCGGCCCCCACATTCTGCGGGGTTCTCCAAGCTCCTCACCCCCGGCTCCCGTTCCGGGGCAAAGATGAGGGAGGGAGGCCGTGCGTGCGGAGCTGGAGAGGCTCGGCGCGTTCCGGGAGGAGGCGCAGGCTGCGGAGAAGGCTTGCTTCGCAAAGTTAACGTTGACCCCGGCAAGCTCCACCAAGACCCAGCCAGAGCCGAGCCCGAGTCTGAGCCGCTCACGGGTCACCCCTTGAGCTGGCGGGTGCTGACAAACGGCCCCCCGAGCACCCGAAGAGACTCCGGCTTGAGGGCTGGCGCGCGCACCGCAGTCGGCAGCCCCAGCCGCAGTCAGCGGACCCAAACCCACGCTGTAAAAGTGCGGGGGAAATCGCCGACCCGAGCTGGGTTCCTTCCGTTTTCCGGGGCTTCCCCGGCGGTCTCGATGGAGGAATTGAGTCCCCGGGAGCGCTCGGCGGGGATGGGGAGGAAGGCGTAGGGACCCTGCAAAACGCGGTCATGTCTTCGCTTTCGGAAAGAGTCACAGCGCGGGCGGGCGGACACCGCGCCGGGGGCGACTTTCCCCGGAGACCTGACCGGGGGGCAGTCGGCGTGTCCGGAGCGCAGCTCTGCAGCCTCTAGCTCCAGCCGGGTGCAAAGCCCCTGTCTCGCGGCTTCGGCGCAGACCCCATAAAAGGCCGGAGCTGGGGGAGAGGCTGGAGCGCACATCTGGCGCCTCTGCCCCCTAAGCTGCCCGCGCCCACAGCTGGCTCGCTTCTTCCTTTTCGATTTTTAAACAAATCTTCTCTTACCTCCGCCCTCCCCCCGGTTCTGCTTTGCATTAGTGAAACCTTCCCGAGTCAGTCCTCCCCCGTCCCCAAACATTCTCATCCAGAGACAACCCCCACCCCACCCGAAGAAGCCCCATCCAGGCGAGAGGAAGGCACTGGCGGTGCGCCTCACCTGGGGCCCTGGAGGGTGGGCGCGAGGTGCGGGCCGTCGGTCGCTGGCGCAGGGCGAGCGCAGCGGTGTCAGCCCCGGCCCTAGTCCGGGTCCCATTCACAAGTCGGCGGCGGCTGCGAGCGGCCCCCGCGGCATCTGCTCGCGACGCTCCCCTCGTCTGGCGGCGGCCGCGGAATGAGCCGCCGAGCGCGCTGGTGGCAGGAATGAGAAACCGGGGGGAGGTGGCGGGCGGGGTGGGGGGGGCGGAGGAGGAGGGAGGCCGCCGCTGGGAGGGAAGGAAAGGGCGGGGGGCGGAGAGGAGCGGAGGCCGCTAGTCGCGGCGAGCTGGGCCTCGCAGAGGCTGCGGGGGCCGGCCCGTCCGCGTCCCTCCCCCCAGGGGCCCCCGGGATTCGTGGCCGCCCCCTTCCCGCCTTGGGTCGCCGCACTCCGGCTCCCCTGGGGCTCAGACGGAGTCCAGAGCGACTGAAGTTGGGCTCCAGGGACGCACAGCCAATCAGGGAGGGCGGCACAGGGAGACTGGGGAGGGCTCCGGGGCCCCTCTTTCCTCCTTCGCCCAAATCCGCTCCAGCTGGTCAGGCTGGGCCCTTGGCCCAGGAGGCCTGGGTGGTGGGTAGGGGGAAAGCGTCGGCCAAGTGGAGGAGGCAATCCGGCATCGTGCTTCCTCACCCCATCGCCCCACGTTCCAAAGATCCCTCCACGTCGGTGGCTTCTGCCCTACTCCCTCTCCCCATGCCTAGCAAACTCTGCTTGGGGCGCGGGTGGTGAAACCTGGGGGAGGGAGACTTTGGACTTGGGAAGAACCACGTCTCTGTTCTCTCCCAGTTCTCCCTCCCCCCCCCCCAATCCCCAAAGCCTAGTGTGGGGAAGGCGGGTGCCGGGGTCGTTTAGCCAGGGTCGGCCCGGCCCCCGTGCCAGGCAGGTACAGTGGCCCCCGCCCGCACGCAGCGTCACTTGTTGCCTCAGGCCCCCTCGCCGCACGCCCGCCCCGGCTCGGTGGAAAGTGCGGTTCTGCGGGAGACCGGGCCTGAGGGCGCAGTGCCTGCATCCTCCCTGGGTGGCCCCCGTAGCCCTCCAGGAGGACTTGTTGGAGGAGGGGGCCCCGGGCCTGCTTCCTGCCCTCGCGGAGTCGCCGGGAGAAAAGGCTGGCGGGGCCTGGGCTTCGGAATCACACCAGGGACTGGGCGGGGCGCTCGTGCTTCGGGAGCGGTGCTGGGACCCGCACACGCCGCCGTCCCTAGGGTGGAGGGGGACGACTGTGAGCTGGCGGGGACCCCTGGCCGGAACAAGTTCCTTTGGTGGGAGGCGGCGGAAAAAGCAGAGACGGAGGGAAGATGAAGCAGCAAACGGATAATGGGGAAAAGGAATCCCAGGAGGGACGGGGATGAGGACGGAAAAGGAGTGATGGGCCCGCGAAGAAGGGGAAGGAGGAAGCGGAGGGAAAGCTGGGCGAGAGGGGCGGAGAGGAGTCGAGGAATTAACACTAATGAGGTCGAAGAATGAAGAGAAAGCCTCGGAGGGTGCGCGAAGGGGGAAGGGACTGTAGTCGTGGGAGGGGAGTGGGGGCGGCCAAAGCCGGCTCTCGGGCTCCCAGCCCTGGGCGCCGGAGTCCCAGCGGTCCGCAGAACCCTCACGTTTGCACGCGGCACGGGACTGCGCGGGGCTGCGCGCGCGGGGGCGACGGGCGGGGCGGGGCCATCCGGCTACCACGCCCACGCTCCCCCGTGCGCCCGCGGGCTTCTTGGCGGCTCCGGGATCCCTGAGGCGTCGGCCGCCGCCCCAGCCGGCGTCCTGAGCCAAGCTGCCGCGTCCTTCGCCCTCCGTGTGTGGCCGTGGCCTTTAAACTGCCGTTTCCTCGGCTGGGGGCGGGGGCGCTGAGTTTCCCGCTGGGAGGTAAAGCGGCCCCCCTTTACTTCCCAAATGCCGCAAGGAGACAGGCCTCTGGGCGCTAGGTACCCCCCAACCCTCGCCCTACACGTGCCGGTGCGAGGCCCTCGCGAGGCCGAGGAGGCGGAGCGCTTTCCCCGAGAGCGCAGTGAGTGGGACGCGGTGCCTGTCTCTTCTCCCTCCACAGGTTGGTCCCTTCCACACTCTGCCTGCTTCCTTTATCATCCTCTCTGGTCCTGTCTTTTCATCTGCCACTTCTGTCTGCTCTAAGCCCTGAAACTTTGTATGGGCTTAGTATGTCCTACGCCACCGCCCAGGTCCCCGCACTGTAAAGGGGCAGAACATGGTGATGGGGTGCTCTGACCTCAACGGTTCCACTTATAAATGAAGTTACAGAGGAGAGGAGGGAAGAGGGCCCCACTCTCCCTCAGAGATACTCGGAGTTTGCTCTTGTTTGTCTACTAATGCTTGTCTGAATTTTCTCATGCTTTCCACGTAAGTGAAAGTGGAAACAGGAAGGGACCGTGAAGGGCTCATCAGTCTAATTGCAGGTATACAATGATGTTGGGGATTGGTGATGGTTAGGACAGCGCTTGATCCGTGAGAAAAGTTTCATTAATTCCATTTTGGAGACAGGACCAAGGATGAGCCTTGTCACATTTGACCTGACGTTATCCGGAATGTGTTCTTTGCTTTTTGGTTCAGAATTCGTTAAGTGACAGCAGTTGTTTGTTGGTGGTGGTCGGTTTTTTTAGACCATCCCTTCCGTGAATGATAGCATCAGCGGATTTTCAAAAGTATGTTAAAAATTGCTTGGCAGATTTCTACTGACATTGCACACCTGAGTCAGATGGAACCCAGTGTATAGCAGCACTCAATATTCCTTTGCACAACCCAGCAATTTTATGCCTGGGAGTCTACTTAAGACAGCTGGAAACTTATGTCCGCACAGGCACATGTGCCTGAATGTGCATAACAGCGTTAGTCATTATAGCCAAAAACTGGAAACAGTTAACATGTCCATCAATGGGTGAGTGGATAAACAAAATGTGGTATATCCATATAATGGAATAGTATTCAGCATTAAAAAGAAAAGAAATACTGATGCATGTTACAGTATGAATGACCCTTAAAACATGCTAAAAGCCAGATGCAGAAACCAGATATTTTCTGATTCCATTTATATAAAATATTCAAAAAAGGCAAATTTATAGAGACAAAGCAGATCAGTGGTTGTCTCGGTATGAATAGGAATTAACGGCAAATGGGCATGAAGGAACTGTGTTGGGAGATGAAAATGTTCTAAAATTGGATAATGATGATGGTTGCACAAATCTATACATTTATTAAAATTCATTGAATTATAACCAAAAAGGAAGGCAAAAATTTACACCTTTATTCCCGGAGTATCTATGACCTACAGCTGAGCCCCAGGGGGAAAACTTTGCAAGGCAGTTTTATAGAGAGAGAAATATTAAAAAAAAAAAAAAAAAAAGAGTTCTAGTTCTTATGGAAAGATAACCATACTTCTATTCAGCAAGTTCTATTTTGGCAACGGCTTTGGAGAGTCTTATAAGTGTTAAAGCAAGTTAATTCCCCCCTTTCACTCTTCTAAGTGATTAATTCCTGGGAACTAGAGTTAGGCATTCCAGTTCGTGACATTTTAAACACACCTACACATAGACACAGTACAAAGTGCACATTTCCGAGGGGATTTTTTTATGACTATGTTAGGATCTGTCTTAGAAATCCATATCAAGCACTTGGGTGGAGTATTGTGTGATTACAGTTTGGATTAAAAAAGGAAAAGAGAAAAAAAAAAAAAAAAAAAGAACCCACTGACAGTTTAAATTAAAAGATTCAGTTCATCCAGCAGCCAAAAGTTTGGGTGTTTATCTTAACTTGCCTCACCTTTCCTTCACCTTGTTCTTCACGGGAGGAAGCCAGGGTTCAGGGTTGCTCGGGAGGCAGGATTGAACGGTCCCCTCTGCTTCCTGACTCTTCCGGTCCAGACAGAGATGAGGCTCAAATGGGCCTTTTCTTGTCTTTGTCCTTGTCAGCAAGAGGCTGGTAATTTCCTGTTGGTTCCTTCATCAAAGTTACCAGGCTCTCATCCCTTTGATGCGTCTGTCCTCAGACTCTGAAGATAGCCAGGCCCTGCTGAGTCAGTTCCTTGTTTTCACTTAGAAGCCCCAGGCTACCCCGGGCCTTCTCAAAGTTTCCTGCTCTAGAGGCATCCTTTGGTAAATGGTATAAAAAGTGAGGCAAGATCCAAATAGGGAGATGGTTTTATCACATTGCAGTAGGCCCGCATCATGCCTTCCCCAGGCAGAGGGAGAACACTGAGAAAGATTGAACAGGTATGCCTTTTCTGAACCAGGCATTTCAGATAGAGATTCCCACAGCTGAGGCCACAGAGATAAGTGGGGAGGCCACAGGCCTTTGATCTGAGTCTGATTCCTGGTTCTGCTGCTTACTAGCAAAGACTTTAATCTCTGTGAGATTCAGTTTCCAATTCTGTAAAATGGGGCTTGTAATCTGTGCCTAGATTGTGGCAGGGATTAAACGTGCCCACATACCTAGAGCAGTAAGCACTGTGCATAAAGCAGAGGCTCAATAAATGAAAGTTATTGGGCTTCCCTGGTGGCGCAGTGGTTGAGAATCTGCCTGCTAATGCAGGGGACGCGGGTTCGGGCCCTGGTCTGGGAGGATCCCGCGTGCCGCGGAGCGGCTGGGCCCGTGAGCCACAACTGCTGAGCCTGCGCGTCTGGAGCCTGTGCCCCGCAGCGGGAGGGGCCGCGATGGTGAAAGGCCCGCGCACCGCGATGAAGAGCGGTCCCCGCACCGCGATGAAGAGTGGCCCCCACTTGCCGCAACTAGAGAAAGCCCTCGCACGAACCGAGGACCCAGCACAGCCAAAAATAAATAAATAAATAAAAATTAATAAATGAAAGTTATTAATTACTATTATTAATTATGAGGTCTGATTATTGTCACACCTTAAATCACCTGAGCAAGAAAGGAGTCATGTTACAGTATGAATTATAATAATGATGGAGATTAATCTTATCATAAATGATATTAGTAATAAAACTTCTGGTCAAGAATATTTTAGCAGTTCAAAATTTACTGACACTGTAAGGCCTGTCATGGGTCATATAGAATTAGATGTGCCAACCTTGGGGGCAGGGGCCCTGGGTTCATGTCCTAGATCTGCAAATTCACTGAATCACCTTGGGTAAGTAATTTTCTTTCTGTGAGCCTCAGTTCCCATGGCTGTAAATGAGAGCTTACTCAACATAAGTTCTGAGGAGGATACTTCCAGAGCTGATATTCTGGAGTTTTTAAGTCAAGACTCTGTTAAATTGAAAACCTCTCTTAGATGCATTTCCTCTTTCCACCACTAGGAGCAGTCAGGCAATCATCTCGGGCGAAGCCCTGATTCCAAGAATCCCCTATCTCTCAAACATAATCCACTTTAACTCTATCTGTAGCGTTTCTTTGTCTTTCCCTCTCACCTAGACTATAAGTTCCCCGAGGGCAGGGATGATACCTTTTTTGGTTTTTGTCCGTATCTCCAGCACCTGGTGCATTAGAAGTCCAATCAATATATTTGATTAATTGATAATGTTAATTAAGAAATATTTTTATTAAATTAAGGCCAGTATATCAGTCATGTATCACCACAGTAATACTAGGGTATGAATAACCACAGCACTCAGTGACTTAAAATAACAGTTATTTACTCTCATACATCTGTGGGTTGGCTGGGGCTGGGCTGGGGTAACTCCACTCAGCTTTCTGTATTTCTCATCCTCCTCCTTAGGGCTAGCTTGGGCATATTCTCATGGTGATGGTCACTGCACAAGATGCCAAGCAGAAATATGTGTGGTGTCTTGAGGTTGAGGTTGTCTCCAGTAGGCTGAGAACTGGAAACTATCTTTTCTATCTCATTTTGTTGGCCAAAGCACACCATATGGCCAGATTGAAAGTTAATGGGTGGAGAAATATAATCTGCTTTTTTAGTGGAAGAAGCTTCAGAAGTTGCATGGCAAAGCGTCTGAATACAGAGAAGTGTAAAGAGTTGGGGCCATTAATGCACTCTCCCACAAGCAGAAACAGATTTCCATCATGCCACCATTCTGGGTCATCTTGGGTTGTCAGGTCCCATAGGTTATATCCTATAATCATGAATACAATATTCTAGAATATTAGAGGAGACAGAAGATCAGAAGGCGATTTCAGTGTCTTACCAAATTGTAACCATGTCCTCCCTTTACTTTGAAGTTCCAGTTGTAAAGGAAGAAAGCAAGCAGAAATATTAATGTAATAATATTAATCACCAACTTATATATAAAACTAGAAATTCTCAAAACATTCCTTCAAAGTATGTATTATTATCCTTATTTTACAGATGAGAGAATTGAGACAAGAAAATTATATGCCCTGCTTGAAATAAATACAACTGGTAAGTACTGGAACTGGGATTCCAGCCTATGTATGTTTGACTCACAAGTCATCCCACTAGCTTGCCCTTTGAGTGGAGAAGCTCATGCAACAGATTCTAGTCTTGATATGTTTGGGGGTGTGTGGGGAAGAGAGAGAAGAACTTTCCTCTACACCCAAGGCAGAGGGCATCTATCGGATCCCTAGGCACAGTGCCTGCAACACAGTAGGTACACAAAAAAGTATTCATGGAAGGGTAAAAGATGAAAGGGTGAAAGGCGGTAAGGGAGAGAGGAAGGGGAAGTCAGCAGAAGTGGAGAAAGTAAGAGGAAGAAGGAGGATATAAGCGAAAAGATATAAGTATGTTGATCTATATGGAAAAACCATACCTTTCCGTGATGGGCAGAAATCTGTGGATTCTGAGGGTCACTCATCCCTTGCCCCTACTGGTGCTGAGAACAATTGCCTCCTGCCTGCCTCCATTCCACAGTGTCAATGGTACAACTTGAGCCAGCCCCTGACTATCTTGCTGATCTTCCAATCTCTCCCTTGATCACTCAAGCCACACTTATCTTCTTCTTGTTGTTCAAATGCACGTGTACTCCAGATTCAAGACATTTGCATTTGTTCTGCCCTCTGCCTGAAGCACCCTGCCCCTATTTCATGGTCTGCTCCCTCATTTTGCCTATTTAATCAGGATTTACCTGGCTCTCTCACCAGCAGAATCACCCATTCGATGCTCTAATCCCCTGTAGTCTACCACTTTCTATCCCTTTAGTCTGCTTTATTCTTGTTTATAACATATATGTACTTGACATCATATTACGTATTTTAATTTACATGTTTTTATTGGTCATCTTGCTCCACCAGGCTATAAACTTCAGGAAGGCAAAGTACATCATCTCTCTCATTCACTCCTGTGTCTTGAGCATCCAGTACTGTGCCAGGCATATGGTAAGCACTCAGTAAATATTTGCAGAATGAATACATGAATAATATATGCATGAAAGATGCTAACTGAATGAATGAATCCCCAAACCAAGAGCAGATGAATCATCTGCTTGAATCTAAATGTGGTGCAAGTGTCCCTTGTTTACAAAGTGAATTTAATGATGCCAGTTATTCACACTACAAAATGATTCTGCATTTTACCAAAGGTTTTATTCGAAAGCTAATTAAAATAGCTACCTTGTTTAGTGCTTTTAAAAATATAATCCAATTTACAAAGTGGTGGTGTGCAGGCAGCTTTTCTAGAACATATGAATTTCTTAAAATGAATTACAGGTATGCATAATGACAGTTCTGATTCTGATTTCTAATTCTTGTTTGTTTGTTGTATGGACAAAGAAATTGGCTTAATAAAATGCCTCACAGAGGGCTATTTCAATGTTCGTATGTGCATACATTTACGTTACTTTTTAAACTTGTGAATAGGTGCATTTAAATATTTTTGTGCTCCTGGAGAACCACTGGAAGTATTTTCAAGATTGGTACCGGCTTGCTTTGCAAATAGTCTACGATTTAGACTACAGGATTTGAGAGCTCTGTGTTCCAGTTTTCATGAATGTTGAAACACTGACTATCAGTGCTGAGAAGGGAAGGCAGAAATGATCCTTAGCTGATGGAGAAGACTTAAAAAAAAATCTTTCTTTAGTGTCCTCAGCTTAAGATAGGTGAACTTACACAGCATAGACTATTTCAGTGCTTTATCTAGTGGTTGTGTGTTTCCCTTTCCCTATTCAGTTGCCTTTTTGGTGGCTAAGAGATAATAGTGATGTTTCCATAGAGCAAAGGTAGGTCAAAATGGAATGCAGTATTTTACACAGGTGGCCCAAGAGCTTTCTTCTTGGAAACAATATTCCAGAAAAGTCTTTCTATTCTGATTGACAGTCACTTTAGTTCTGGGTCTTAAGCCATGATTGATTCCCCATTGCAAAGAGTATTGTTCTGGGCATGGGTAGAATTAAAGAATAACACTTTTAATAGCTATTCATTGAATGCCTATTAAGTACTTTAATTTCAATCTTTACAACTGTTCTACAGAGCAAGTATTCTTATGCCCATTTTATAGGTAAGAACAGGGAAGCTCAGAAAATTGGACAGCTTACTCAAATAGTTTGCTAATAAATGAATAATTAAATGTGACAACTGCTCAGAGTCTACAAGGGAATATAACTAGGAACTAATTTATATGGGAGAGGTGGTAAGGAGAGGTGAGTGGAGGTCTCCGTAAAGGTATGAATCAAAGCTGAGAATTAAAAGATGAAGACGGGCTAGTTAGGATAAGTGTAGGGAGAGAACATGAACATTCATGGAAGAAATAGACTACATAAGGGCATTGAGGCAAGATGGAATTTGGAACTTTTGAGGAGCTAAAAAATATCTGTAAGACTGATGCTTAATGAGCTTTGAGGAAATACAGAGACAGATAACCCAGGGCTTTGTAGGACAAGGAAAGAATCGTGAATTATATCTTGAATGCAATGGGCAGTTGTTGAATTTTTTTTTTTCTTAAGCAGAAGTGATCTGATTGTATTTGTTGACGAAGAGCATAGTGGCTTCAAGTGGATGAGAGAAAGAAGGGATGCATGGATCTTTTCAAATTAATGATTTTGTTTTCTTTGGATATATACCCAGGAGTGGAATTGCTAGATCATATGGTAGTCCTACTTTTAATATTTTGAGGAACCTCCATGCTGTTTTCCATAGTGGCTGCACCAATTTACATTCCCACCAACAGTGCACAGGGGTTCCCTTTTCTCCACATCCTTGCTAATAACACTTACGTCTTATCTTTTTGTTGATAGTCATTCTGACAGATGTGAGGTGTTACCTCATTTGCATTTCCCTGATGATTAGTGATGCTGAGGGTCTTTTCATGTGCACCCCAATGTTCACAGCATTATTATTTACCATAGTCAAGGTATGGAAGCAACCTAAGTGTCCATCAACAGATGAATGAATAAAGAAGATGTGAGATACACACACACACACACACACACACACAAAATGGAATCCTGTGTCATCATTCACATCATAAACATTGCATTCCTGAAGACCCATAGTGGGAGATATGGGATAGAAGGTCTCAAGAACATGATTCTTAGTAGCTTCTACTTCCTCTTGGAAGGCGTTGGGGGGGCAGAGGATCCTTGGCATTCAGCTGGGCTCCACTGGAACCATGGACCTGAATAAGAGTAGACTCTCGATTCCAGGTGGTGGATAACGTGTTGTTTTGGGCACAGATCTGCCTGGCCAGAGAAGGATGCTTGAGAATCTGGGATTTACACAGCTGTATCAGACTGTCTACAATGACTGGGCAGTAGGTCTCTCTCTTGGGGATGTCGTTCATTAGAGTGCCAGAGACAAGCACGAGAGATCACATTCAGAACACGTTCATCCTGGTTCTCTGTGTGGTTCCTTGGATCATCAGCAAGGCTAAGCACTTTCTCAGGAAGGCCTTCTATTAACTTGGTCTTGGTAAGCCAGAGGGCCTGCTTTACACCCTCCAGGCAGTGGCAACGCTGGTGGAAGATGTAGCAGGCCTGGTCCTTGTATAGCGGGTGCTCGTGAAGCGGGGGCAAGTGGCGGAACTTCGGGTGCGTCCAGCCAGGGTCCCAGGGCGGGAAGACTCGCCGCGCCAGACCAGGTATAAAGTGCATCTTCCCGGCATAGGTGATGGGCTCCAGTCCAGGAATCTCGTACACCCCGTCCGGGGGAGGAGGCTCGGGCTTCCGCGTGGAGCGCATGCCCCACTCTTAGGCCCCACGTCTTGGGGCCCCACAGCTCCCAAGACCGAGCCGCCCAGGGCGAGCAAGTGCCAGCCTTGCTGGCCCCGACGCCAACGCCATACTGATCCGATCTCTTCAAGACCTCCACCGGGACGCCGCCATCTTCCCGCGCGTAAGGCCTGCTGGGAACCCAACCTGCAGTTTTATGAAATCATTTTGGGCCCTAGGCTGCTCTCCTTTCCAGTGCCCGCGAATATCCTCCTGGGTCAGGAAGACAGTGTCACCTGATGTTTAATTAGTTAAAAAGAGAAATCCCTCAGCTCTGAGCCGACTTTGGACAAATACTTTCCTCTCTCTGAGCCACTTCTTGTCTAAAATGAGTTTGGCCGAAAGATTTCTACATTTCTGTTTCCCTCTGAAAGTCCATGGTTACTGATTACCTTCACTCCAGGCACAGCTTTTCAAAAGTATGTCCAAAGGATACATTTATATTGATTCTGTGTCAGTCGGAGTCCTGCCCTGAAACACAAGTGATAGGACACGGAGGGCATTCAGTTGACCCCAGAGCTCAGTGCGAAGGTCAGCCAGGTCCCCTGATGTTGCCACTCAGGGCCATTTGTCAACAATTCCTTGCTGTTCAAGGCCTCCAAAGATTTTTACCTGTCTACTTTCTTACCTAAAGTGTCCATACCATTGCTCATCTTAACTTCTCCTTCTCTGCTCCTATCAGGGGAGGGAGCAGGATTCCATGACACAGACAATGGACTTGGAAATTGAGCTGCCCAAGTTTGAATTCTGGTTATGGCCCTCACTTGCTGTTGGCAGATACTTTACCTCTGTGATCCTCACTTTCCACATCTAATAACATCGGTACCTCCTTCAGAGAATTGTTGTAAGTTAGAAAGGTGATACATCGCAGTGCCTAGAATATAGTAAATACTCAGTGAGTGTTTTCTTTCTTCTCCTGTGCTCCTCACTCATCTCACTCCTACTTCTCATTAGCTTTCATTTCTCAAAATTGAACTAAGGCATCAAACGTTTCAGAAAAATACTTCCTGACCTTTCCCTTCCCACAGTCTTGTCTACAGTTTGATTTTGCTACAGTGTATTATCCCCTATGCTCGTCTGTCCCGCCACTGTCCCTCTGCAGGAGACAGCTAGAGACCAATAATCACTGATACTTTATCACTGTCTCTCAAGCATACAGACATACAGTAGGTGTTCAATAAATGTTTGCTAACGTTTACTGCCAAAGAGGTTAAAAGAAGGCATCCTCGAAGAGGGATGATGACCAAAGAGGAGGGGAAAAAAAATCACGTATGTCAGGCCAGCTCCTCTAAAGAGATTTGGTATAGAATATGAAGGGAAAATAGAGTAAAAGCAGAATCCATTAACTGGCCCAAATTACATTAGTAGTTCTCTACTATGTGACATATAGTCATCATTTAGTCTTTAGTACAAGCAATTCTTTTATATATATATATATATTTATATATATATTTTAAAATAAATTTATTCATTTATTTGTATATTTTTGGCTGTGTTGGGTCTCTGTTGCTGTGTGTGGGCTTTCTCTAGTTGCGGCGAGAGGGGGCTACCCTTCGTTGTGGTGCATGGGCTTCTCATTGCGGTGGCTTCTCTGTTGCAGAGCACGGGCTCTAGGCGCACAGGCTTCAGTAGTTATGGTGCACGGTCTTCAGTAGTTGTGGCATACGGGCTTCAGTAGTTGTGGTGCACGGGCTCTAGAGTGCAGGCTCAGTAGTTGTGGCACATGGGCTTAGTTGCTCTGTGGCATGTGGGGTCTTCCCAGACCAGGGATCGAACCCGTGTCCCCTGCATTGGCAGGCAGATTCTTAACCACTGTGCCACCAGGGAAGTCCCCAGTACAAGCAATTCTTGATTGACTAAGAAAGGTTTATCAACAGAAGCAAAATTTATCATGTGTATTTACAGTCTGATTTGCTCTCCTCCTATAGCTTTTCTTATATCTATGGAAGGGGAAAATGCACCCAGACAGTCTATTTTCTTTACGTCAGTTGAGTCACAGAAGCAAACGTTGGAAGACGTCCTATAAAATAATCAATCATCAGATAAAACTGTTTTGGATGTGGCAGATGTATAAAATGAAGTAAGATTATTTTTCCAGCTAAAAGTTTGTGTAGTTACAAAAGATTCTGGTGGAACAAATAGATTTATCCAGATCAACACTTGTAAGGAGGTATGATTTCAAAGCAGAAAGGCAGCTGAGAATAGCAGCTAGTCCTTTCCAGCCTTTTCCTCCTAACCCTATTTCTCACCCTCATGCCCAGCACCCAGTAATTGCTTTTCCACAATAAACATCTTTTGCTTTCCTTTTGTTAACAGCATGGCTTCTAGAGTACTTATACATTTTATTCGGCCAATGTTGTTTTAAATATCACGTCACAAGTGAGCAGCAGTAGTGGCAGCAGCATCCTAAGCAGTTACTGGAAAGGAGGTGCCTTCTCTGTGTTATTGCTGAGTGTAATTACACTGATTTTGCGGATGAAGAAGCTGTAACGCCAGCTGATAAGCTGTATGTCCAGGGTGGTACGGCTTAGACATTGTGGAGCTTGGGTGTCTCCCTAGAGCTTTCTCATTCCAGTATGCGCTGGTATTTCTCAGATGTAAACTGGCAAGCATTCAGTCTGCTGGGATGGTAACTTCCTATGAACTGGACATTTAACATCGTATAATGCCTCTATATCCTGAAGCCAAATGCATGGAAACCTATTCAACTCTGCCCGTGCTCAGATGCCCACAGCATCATCCTCTTTGCATATATTCCTCCCCCTGCTTAGAACAAGTTTGCTCCTTTATGCTCTGGCTAATTCCAATTTATTCTTTGAAAATTCCATGCTCAGGTGTCCTATCCTCCAGAAATATTTTCCCGATACTCCTTGCCCATCTCTCTCCCCTGCTGCCAGTATGAACTTAGTATCCTTCCTTTGTGTTCTGTGCACCCCACCACGTGCCTAATTCTTAAGGTCTTCCTTGACTTACAATGGGGTTACGTCTCCATGAACCCACCGTAACTTGAAAATATCGTTAAGTCGAAAATGCGTTTAATAACCTAACCAACAGAACATCATAACTGAGCCTAGCCTACCTGAAATGTGCTCAGAACACTTACATTAGCCTGCAGTTGGGTAAAATCATTTAACACAAAGCTCATTTTATAATAAAGTGTTGAATATCTCATGTAATTCATTGAATACTGTGCTGAAAGTGAAAAACAGAACGGTTGTCTGGTACAGAACGGTTGCAGTGTATTGGTCGTTTACCCTTGCTTTTGGGTGGCTGACTGGCAGCCTCAGGCTCGCTGCCCTGCCCAGCACGAGGGATTGTCAGACCATGTATCACTAGCCCCAGACAGTCTATTTTCTTTACGTCAGTTGAGTCACAGAAGCAAACGTTGGAAGACGTCCTATAAAATAATCAATCATCAGATAAAACTGTTTTGGATGTGGCAGATGTATAAAATGAAGTAAGATTATTTTTCCCAGAAATGGTCAAAATCCAAAATTCCAAGTACAGTTTCTACTGAACGTGTATCACTTTTGCACCATTGTAAAGTTGAAACATCATAAGTCAGGAACAGTGTACAGTACTTGACCCATCATGTAAAAATTTTTTTTTCTCCCAGGGCTCTTATTTCTTTAAGGGCAGAGACCATATTTTATACATAATTTAGGGATACATATTCCCAGATATATCAATATCTCTAGAACCTGTCGCAGACCTTGGCAAATAGACCACGTTAATGCATGTGAAGATAAAATAAGAATAGGTAGCATTATAGTCATCTGATCCGTGTAAGCAGTTTACATGTAGACTCATTTAAATCTCATAACTTGCAGGTGAGATTAAAACTGTTAACAAGGATCATTTCTAGCGAGCGAGAGAGGACAAGAAATATGCACACAAATATATGTGTATATACATATACATAAATACACATACACATGTACAACTTACCTGTACAAACACACACACATCATAGATCTGTACGTTTTACTTAATCATACACTTGATAAGTTTTCAACACAAAGTTTTCAACACAAAGAGATTGACAACTGATTTAGCCACATTGTTAAACACACAGTGCAGATCACAGGTGGTTCTCTGCCCTCTGTATTCTTCCATAGACGGTGTTAGAGTTTTTAATCCTGGGTGTCACACTGACAATCAGGACATTGAAGAGCCCGGAATGTAAGCCACATGGAGAAATGATCTGAGGCTGTATCGTTTGTAGAAGAGAATGCTCTGGGGGCACATGGTCACTTTGTTCAAATATCTAAAGCACTGTCATGAAGAAGAGTGATTAGATTCATCTTGCTTCACCCCAGGGGGGTACGAAACTGGGACTGATGGATAGAAACTTCAGGGAGGGAGAGAAAATGCTGCTCAGCCTAAGGACAGATATCTGGCCGGAAGGGTCTCTGCCACTAGATCTTGTGCTCCTCAGAACAGAGGCTTTGGTTCACGTCAGGCACAGGAACTCAGACTGGCCGTCCGCCTGACAGGTATTATCATATTTCACAGGGGGGCTTCTGCTGTGGGTAGGAGAAGATATTACAGGACCACCATGATCTCATCTAAATATAAATTTTAATAGAAACTGTAAAAAGTCTAGTTGGAGTACCATATGCCTCGGAAAGAATTTTATTTCTACTAATGGTAAAACTACTACTATACTACTACTACCACCACTACTATGATTACTATTACTATTACTATTTGCAGGGTAGCTACTGTGTAAAAGGTACATATTCCCTCTGCTAGACACTTGGCATGTTGCATGCACTATGTCATTTAACCTGCACAGCAATCCTGAATGGTCCATGCTCTCATCCCCATTTTGCAGTTGTGGGGGACTGAGGCTCTGGGAGGTGAAACCCTCTGCTCCTGGTTGGCCAGATAGTAACGCTCAAGCCCATGTATGTCTCAGCACAAAATTAGTTACCTGTCTGTTTTACAGAGAGGGTGGGGGAGAAGAGAAGAGAGGAAGGAAGAGGCGAGGAGAGGAAATCAAAGGAGAGGAATAACGTATGATAATCCTAGGCTTAAATCAGATTTAATTTGGGAAAAAGTGATACTCTGTTCCTGAAATGTTCTTTCTTGAGTATCTAGGTGTACATTGCTGGTTGTGTAAATTGCAGTTATCAAAGACAGATTCTTTAATTCTTTCTATGATGAATCCACTTAATTCTGTGGCCACTGCATCCTTCATAAGAAGAGCTGCCTCACAATTGCATGAGAACAGGTCAATTTATGTGTATGGCTCACACACATCTTCTCCAAAGGAGAAATCAAAAGGGACCTAGGTAGGGTAAGTGGAAGAACTTGAATAGGAATTGGAAAATCAAAGTTGGTGAGAAGATTTGGAGATATTGTCAGTACATCAAGAATGATAAAATTAAAGATATCTGAAAACAAATGATTGTAAGCAATTTTAATAGAGATAGTCTCTTCCCCCAAGGGACTTAAAAACCCAAGTTGGATGAGCTGATTCAGATAATTATGCTAGCCTCAGTGGAATAATATATGGAAATATATAAGAAGTACATGCGCCTTCTTTTTTTTTACGCATACGATGTTCTCTTTATGTGTCATACATTCTGCAGCCATCTTTCAAGACCTGCACCCCAACAAAGTCTTGATTCACTTCTCTAATTCCTGGTGTTTTCTCTCAAGCTCCTGTAGATGCTATCCTCTGCATCACAAAATTAGATTCAGGATCATGTGCTGTCTTGTACTACTGGATTTTATTCCCTCTTGAGTCTGTTTTCCTTTCCTGTGCAAGTGGCAAGAGATGCATATAGCAAGTTACAGTATCACTAGGGAAATGCCAGCTGGAGGTCTTAAGTAGTTTTACAGGGTATTCTAACTGTGAAGAATGCACTGAATCTGGACAAAACAGAAGCACACAATCTCATTGTAAGGCAGGGAAGAAACTTCATTCACCAGAATTTTTCTTAAGAGGGGCCCCATATGTGTTTTGAAGAAATAAATAATATGTGGTATGGATGGTGAGGAGCAAGAAGACACTCAATGTGGTTCCCAAATTACCTTCTCAAGGACACTATAGCTCCAGGAGAATTTTTTGCTGTGACTGAGCACCTTCACTGGTGGAGAGATGAAAAATCGGGAGTCAGAGCCTAAATTGTACGAGGCTGCTACATCACACCACTTCAGGTGATACCACTGGCATCAAAGCTAGGAGGTGACTATGGAGCAGAGGAATGTCTAACGGAAATTTTTTTTCTATATAGATGCAGTGTTAAGTCCTCGTCTTTATTTTCCTGCCAAACACCTTCAGTCAGTTCTATCATGTTTGATAATGCTTTTACGACATTGAATTGTTTTGGGGGGGTAGGATATTAAAAAGGAGTTGAGGATCTGAGTTGATATCAGTGAGAAAGAAGACTTCCCCTGCAGCTTATAAACTAAAGGTGGAGGGGACATTTGGATTACGCATAACAATGGAATACTGATATCAAGCTTTTAGGGTTCTTAAGAGTATTAAACAAAAAGAAAATGTAAACTATATGGAAATAGTAAATACTCAACATGTGCTTACTATCTTCTTATGGGAAAGCCAACTTATATCCACTATTCATAAGAAACTAAACATGTTAGTGAAGTTGGTAACAATGAAAAGTCTAAGAAGAGTGTGTGTGTGTGTGTGTGTGTGTGTGTGTGTGTGTTGGGAATTGCATGAAAAGACCTGTTATAATTAGATTTTGGGGAGCCTCACAAATGAAGGAGGAGAGCACAGGGAAGATCCAAGTTGTCAGTGCTTCAGACTCACAGCCTGTGCACCACCCCTGCAATAGGATCAGCCCTGTCAAAGGAAGAGGGGTCCATGTGGGCATGTCTGGCCTCTGTTTCACCCCCCAAACGTTGCTGGGACACATTGTAAATCTGTCTGTCATTTCCTTCTCCTCTCTCTTTTGATAGCCGCACTTTTCTTCAAATATGTTAATATAAGCAGTTGTGCTACAGCCAAATCTTTCTGTTGCCTAAGAGTCATTTATCTCTTTGTGACGATCATACTTATCATTTATTTTATTTTAAGGCTTTTAATCTTGAGCTTGTTGTGTTTGTTGTTGCTACTGTTTTGAGTTCTAGAGACAGGAGACTGGCAATTTATCAAAACCCCAACTATGGGTAACATTCCCAATGTGAAGTGTAAGTTTCTTAGGAAAGGAATCTTGCCTTCCTCATTGTCTGCGTCCCCACACAGAACAAGGCACAGAAGAGAAGCTCAGTAAACACTCACATATTCCCTGGGGTCTGCCTGAAGGAATAGTCTATATTCCATTTCACACATTTCTTACTACAAAAACTTTTGCCTTATTCTTAAAGTCTATTATTATTAAGTGCATTTTCTTGTGTTCCGGTAAATTAAAATTTGTAGGAACTTAATCTGTCTGTCTCCAAACACATTTGTAATGCTTGGTATTTTTTATCCTGTTGTTCTCTGGGTGTCATATATCATTATACTACGTAGCATTTCTTAAAGAGAAAACCTACGGAAAGTGTATTTAAAAAAAAAATCCCTATTAGTATGGCCTATAGCAATTAAAGCTTGAAATTCGAATTAAGCATTGTGCATTTTGATGCAGGCGATCATATAGATATATTAACATTGTGGCAAAGGTTTTTCTCTGCAGGCACAAAGTCATCATTAGGAAATATAATACTCATTTTTTGCTTGATTAATTATAGCAGAGGCATAACAAAATATATATTGTGTGTTGGAGCATGCACCATTTGCAAAATTATAAGTCATGGATAAGCTGAGGTATGAATTCAAAACATTCTGTAAGACACAGAGTAAGTATGAAATTTGCTTTTTGAAATACTTTTGGTAAAGAGAATTTATGCACTTAAAACATGAAGAAATACATCTTGAGAACACAATTCAGTCTAAAATAGCCTAAGTTTTCCTCCCACCTTCTCAAATCTATGGCTTTCGATATGTGTAACTTTGGAGGATATTCTGATAATGATACATAATAAATAATCCATAACACATAGCACATAATATAAATGTAATAATAGCTACTATTTTCTAATAATAGCCAGACTTCCAAAAAATGCCAGACATCAGGCTAAGTGTTCTCCGTGGTTATCTGATTTAATCCTCACTAATCTGCCTAGTAGGGACTGGTGTGTTATTATTATTATTATAAAACTTTAATTCAATGAGATGCACCTATATTAGCTGTATAACTTCATAAGTTTTGGCAAATGTATATATTTGTGTATCTGATACTCTAATCAAGAAAGGAATATTTCCATCACCCCAGAAATAGATGCTATTTTTATCTCTAATTCCCAGATGAGAAAAAGTGGGCTCAGTGGAGTTATATAATTTGCCCAATAAATAGGCCAGTAATAAATAGCAACGTTGGTAGCCAAATCCATGCTCTTCCTTATACTGTGCCAGAATACCCAAGGCTTAGCTCCAATATATGTGGACTTTCGTGTGTGTGTGTTTCAATCATGGTAGGGTTTGGAGAGGAAGCAGGAAGCTGACATCTAACAGTGTTTTTTTAAAGTGCTAATCATTAGAATATCCTAGCTGAGTAAAGACAGAGATTCCTGCTCCATCCTCGATTTAGTAGACTGACGTGTGGGCCTAAAACCTGTATTTTTTTGTATGCTCCCTACGTGATCCTGATACCATGTATTTATCAGGATAGGCTATGTAATGCTGTGGTAACAAATCAAACATGAAATATCAGAAACATATCACATTAAATTTTATTCTTACTCAACAAATCCACTGCTTGTATGACTCTCTAAAGAAGATGTCCTCTTTTTTATTTTTCCCTTTATTTTTTCGAGCTTTACTGAGATATAATTGATGTATAACAGTGTGTAATTTTAAGGTGTACAAAATGTTGATTGATACACTTAGGTATTGCAATAAGATTATCACCACAGGTTAGCTAACGTCTCCATCATATCACATAATTAATTTCCATTTCTTTTTTGTGGTGAGAACATTTAAAATCTACTCTTTTAGCAACTTTCAAATACATAATACAGTATTATTAACTCTAATCACCATGCTGTACATTAGATCCTCAGAACTTACACATCTTTGAACTGCAAGTCTGTTTCCTTTGACCAACATCTCCCCAGTTCCCCCCAGTCTCTGGTAACCACCGTTGCACTTTCTATTTCTACGAGTTTGGTTTTTTTAGATTCCAAGAGGATGTAGAAAAAAGGAAATCCTTGTGCACTGTTAGTTGGAATGTAAATTGGTACAGCCACTTTGGAAACGAGTATGGAAGTTCCTCAAAAAATTAATAATAGAACTACCATATGATCCAGCAATCCCACTTCTGGGTGTATATCCAAAGGAAATGAAAACAGAATCTTGAAGAGATATTTGCATGCCCCATGTTAATTGCAGCATTATTTACAATAGCCAAGATATGGCAACAATTTAAGTGTCCATCAGTGGTTGGAAGGATAAAGAAGATGTGGTACATACATACTGTGCAGTATTATTCAGAAGGTGTCGTCTTTGCAGAAACATCCAAGATACTCCTTCTTTGACTCTGCCATTTATGTTCTTGCTGGAGGCAAAGAGAAGAGCTGAAGGGTCATGCAGTAGTAGTTCTTAAATCTTTGCCAAATCCCTTGGTCAGAACTCACCCCATGGCCCTCTTGGAAGGGAGCTGAGAAACGAGGAGTGGGACATAGGTTTTGGGAGGAGAGTGAATGTCTTTACCACAGTCAGGTTTTGAGAATCATTTACCTCTAACTTTCTTTCTTTCTCTGGAAGTTTGTGGATATGATGTGGTATAGATAGATTTAATCTTCTGTTTTCGTAGGAAGTAATGCCCTTACTGTGACAACTCCACCGTGGCATGGGGTGCTCGTTCTTGTTTTCTCTTCGACTATTGTGTGCATGAAAAAATGTGAACCTGTTGAATTGCTGCTGACAGTCCTGCCACCAGTTCCCTTTGTTGCTCTTTAATTCTTTCAAGATATGTTATTTAAGTTGTTCCTAGCCAGATGGCTTGTATTCCCAGATAGATGCCAACTTAATGCTTGCTGGTACTTAGAAGGCAAAGGTTTTAAGGTTCTAGCCTCTAGAGGTTATGAGGCAAAGTGAGTCAGACTGCCTAGCTTCTGCTCCAAGCTCCATCATTTACTAGGTATGTGAGTTAGGTAAGTGACTTAACCTTTCTGAACCCAATTTCCTCTTGAGTAAAGTGGGGGTAATTATAATTTCTACCTCATGGGACCATCATATGTATTAAATATGATAATCCACATAAATGCTTAGCACAGGAGCTGGCATATGGAGAGCAGCCAATAAACTTTGTCTACTCTACAATGGGATGTCTTTAAGACCACTGATCTGCCAATATCTAATAAAAAGAAACTCCTATGCATTGTCTCACCCAGTGAAATGGATTTCGCCATTATTATGCTGAGAGAGAAGCCTTTTCCCATGCCTTCAAATTAATCAATTTCATTTCCCTACCTTTTTATAAAGCCAGCTTTGACCCTGTCTTTCAACTCTAAATGATGATTTTATGAAAGTTAAAATGAAATCAGCAAAATGGTACTTTTCTGTCAATGAGAAGTCTATCAGCCAAAAAAAGGTTGTGAACAATAACTCACATTTCTCCTACTCTCTCCTACATGAAGCTGTGTGTTATCTAACAACAGGAGGCTGTTAAATCCCCCAATGTAAACTTCCTTTCCCCGGGGTAGCAAGTGAGCTATTTTCAACTTTCTGTTGTGACATCATTTTTTAGGTTGTGTCAGCATGCCTATTATCAATTTACCTTTTCACAAGCTGTGTACATTTACTTCGAGTTTATTGAGATCTCTTCCCCAAGATTGTCTAGGCATTTCCCTGGATGTCCAAGTTGGATTTGTGCTTGAAAATGTGCTTTCTTGCTCAAATACGAATATAATAACAGCCTCTACCTACCTAAAAGACTCATATATTGACACATAAGTATATAGTAGCACATTCAGCATATATTCCTGGACATTCTCAAGTAATATCTGTTTAGCTGTGTTTAACTGATCACTTACAAAACCAATTTGGCCATGAAAAATTTATTTTCACAAAAAGGGGTGTTTCAAAGAATGATATATTTGGTAGGATCATGGGCAAGATTGATGATGACTTAAGCTATAGAACTTGGCCTGTTTCTCAGTTTAGAAAGATAATAATAAAGAAGCTATTGCTTGGTCTGATCTGATTTTATAAAGCCAGTGGGGACCATAAGCACCTAATTCTAATCTGTTCCACAGGGCTGGGACTAGGGTGAGGAAATGGAGGCTCTTGTCATGGGTGTCACACCATTTATGAAGGTACCAAAAAGCTCACTAATCCAGATAATATTTTAATGCAGTATTTAAAAAAAAATAATGCAAAAATTCCATGATGAACAAAATGACAAATTTTAAATAAAGGCAAGATCAATATTACTAATGTTTTTCTTTTTCTTTTGGTGCTAATATGGCTCTGTACAGTAGTTACTGTTATTGTCTCTACATAAAATTTTGATAGTTTGTCTACCATGGATTTTTTGCATGAATTTTGGTATTTTAAAAGAGTGCATTGAAATACTATGGGCCTTGATTGCTGAGTTTTTTGGAGCCCTTTTGACTTTATGCCCAAGGCAAGTGCCTCATCACCTCACTCCACTACCAGCTCCAATGTTTGATCCCTACCCAGACGCACCTGGGGAGGGAAGAGAAAACTCATTTTATCTTGTGCTGAGGTTCTGCACAAAGTCAGCCTTAAGAAGGTATGGCATATCCATGTACACAGCAGCATTAATTACAATAGGCAGAAAGTGAAAGCAACCCGCATGTCTATCAACTGATGAATGGATAAGCAGGATGTCATATATACACACAATGGGACATTATTCAACTTTAAAAAGGAAGGGAATTCTGACACATGCTATAACGCGGAGGACACTTGAGCACATAGTTTAGTCACAATAAAGACAGTAGTCAGTCACAAAAAAGACAAATACTGTGTGATTTCATTTCCGTGCAGTATCAAGGGTAGTCAAACTCATAGAAACAGAAGCTAAGAATGGTAATTGCTGGCACTGGGGAGAGAGAAATTGGAAGTTGTTATTTAATGGTATAGAGTTTCAGTTTTGCAAGATGAAAAAGTTCTGGAGATTGATTGGACAACAATACTGATCTGTGCACCTAAAAATGGTTAAGATGGTAAATTTAATATTATGTGTATTTTATCACAATTGAACATTTAAACAAAAGAAGAAGAAATGGCAAAGATCAGGGACAGAGAAGCACATCATCAAAAGCAGAACTTGAGAGTGGAGACAAGGAACCATAATGCCAGGAAAGGGAGGAGAGAAAATAGAAGTTGGGCGAGTGGCCTGGGTGAATACTAGCCGCAGAGCTTCTGTCTGCTGTTGGAAACAGGTGCATCAAACAGATGCATCAAAACACGTTCACTTCAGGTGTCTTTTCTGGCTCTTCTTCTTCTTTGGCTACTTTCTTGGGGAAAAAGTCTTGAAATATAAGATATATTTTGATTAGAGATCCTGTCTGTTAATGTACACCTTTGCAGTGCTGATGGACTGGCCAGGATGTGCAGCACATTTTGGATTCTTTTATAGAATAGCTAAGACTTATTTTTCTAATAACTCTTTCATCTGCAGCATCTAGTTTTTCCATTAGGAAAACTAAAATAGCTTGTGGAATTGCTTTTTGTCCTTGTACAATAACAGACACTGCAGTGAGCTCGTCGCTTTGGGATATATGTAGAATATGATGTAGATACAATGAGAAAAACAAAAAAAATCTCTCTTCACTCCACACCCTTTTGGCAGAAGGACATTTGTTGACATCTCCTTCAAGTTTCCAGGTCAGGGAGCATCCTCCCTTGTGTGAACAGAAAAGAGATAATTTATAACAACATATGCTGAAATAATGGATTGTGATCTCTTTGAGGGCAAGTAGCATCTATAAATAATTTTAATAACTCACAGAGAATCTTGGCCATACTTAGCATGGCTTTTTTTGTGTGTGTTTTGGTTTGTTTTACATTTTTTTCACCTGGATACCCTAGATGCTTCTTTTTTGTTATTGAAGTGGGGAGACACTCTAGATGCTTCTTTTATTGTAGGGGTCGGTTGTCAGGTTAGGCTAAAATTAAACTGTGATAATACATGCACCCAATCCTAGTGACTCAGAAAATGGAGGTTCTGCTTTCTCAGATGCTGCATGCCCATTGAGGGTCAGCTATGGGCTCTGTCCTCTGTCATCTTTACTCTGGGACCCAGGCTAATAGAGTAGTCTTCCTTTGGTTGTCATTACCTAGAGTACAACAAGGCGTGATTGACCAAGCTTCTGCTCAGAAGTGACACATCGCTTTGTCCATGTTTCACTGACCAAAGCAATTCACATGGCCCTTAGAGTTTAACAGTATAAGTCTGTATAATCCTCCTTTAGGGAGGACCCCTGTAGCAACAACAACAACAACAACAAAAGAATAATCTACAGTTGGTTGAACAAAGGGAAAGAGAACTAACAACTCTATAATTTTCCAAGAACTTTATATACTGTTCTCATTCAGTTGTCATTCAGTTTTGACCACAACCCTATGAGTTCCTGCCACTGTTCCTATAGGTGAAGAAGCTGAGTTCAGGTTGACTCAGCAACCTGTCTAAGGTCACAGAGTTAGAATGTGTTAGAGCTGGTGTTCGAATCCACACCCAACTAACTCAAAGGCCATGTTCTTCCCAAGACAACATAGTGATGTCCACACTGGTGTGTGGACAAAGTGAGGCCTAAAACCCTATTGTGAAAACATTTTTTCAATAATGCAACCCAATATGAATACTCATATTAATTGATTAGGCAGGTGGAAAGCATAGCATGTAAAGATTGGTGGAAAAGGTTAAAGTTCTGGAAGCAGAGTGGTACTAAAAATAGCCAAGTTACTCCACGTCATGCATTTTCCATATGAAAAAGCGTGAGCCTCACTGACCATCAAGATAAGGGTGATCCAACTCCTTTAAGAAAACTAATTTTAAAAAATCACTGTGGGCTTCCCTGGTAGCGCAGTGGTTGAGAATCTGCCTGCCAATGCAGGGGACACGGGTTCGAGCCCTGGACCGGGAAGGTCCCACATGCCGCGGAGCAGCTGGGCCCGTGAGCCACAATTACTGAGCCTGCACGTCTGGAGCCTGTGCTCCACAACAAGAGAGGCCGCGATAGTGAGAGGCCCGTGCACCGCGATGAAGAGTGGCCCCCACTTGCCACAACTAGAGAAAGCCCTTGCACAGAAACGAAGACCCAACACAGCCATAAAAATTAATTAATTAATTAATTAATTATTTAAAAAATTAAAAAAAAATTCACTGTATTTCTGGAGCATTGGAAACAGGACTAAGAAATGTATTTCTAGAAATGGCTAGGAGTGGAGAATTAATAAGAATAAATACAGTAATAATACAAGAAAAGAGTTTACCAAGGCTATACATTCATATCAGCATAAAGTCAAGGCTGGCCAAGGAAACCCAGTATTGGAGTACAAGCAGGTTTAACCCTTCTGGGAGGCTATATAAACAATCTTTTAAATCTCAGAGAACTCATCACTCTCCCACCCATTCTGTTTTCACCCGATCCTAAGGACATTATTTGAAATAGTAAAAAATTATTTGGTAAAAATGCTTATTATCCTGTTAATAAGAAGAGTGAAATAAAAAATGGAAAGAACCTAAATGTCCAGTAATGGGCAGATGGATAAGTAAAATCTGACTCATCTCTTTGAAGAAAGGTTACCTCACCATTGAAAGACTCATTTATGAAAAGTTTAATGTGTGAAAATGGTTTGCTTTTCATGTTAAGTGAAACAATTAGAATATAAAATGGAATGAATATATATATATATATATATATATATATATATATATATATATATATAAAGATATCCACTCTGTAAGACAAAAGAATAGAAAAACAAACAAGGTATGTGTATAGGTAGGAAAAGATAAGAAGGAAATATACACAAATGCTAAATCTACTCACGTGTGATGTTAGTATTTGTGTATATAGTCTGTATGACCATAGATGATTAGTACATTTATTTGTTTATTCTTTCAGTGGGCATTTATGGAGAGGTTATGACATTGTAGACACAGTTCCACACACAGTAGTGAATAAAGTTGACCAAACTGCTGTCTTGTGCTGCTTATATTACAAAGAGGGGAGGGTATATGAGAAAGAAACAAACGTATAGTATGTTAGTTGATCAAACTCCTTTGGAAAAAACGAAATAGAATAAGGGACTAGAGTGCTATTGGGGTTATTTTATATGGGTTGGTCTTAGAAGCCTCATAGAAAAGATGATGTTTGACTAGAGGTCTGAAGGAAGTGGGGCAGCTATCCAGGTAGGTAACTGGAGACAAGCTTTCAGGCAGAGAGAACCCCAGATGCAAAGGCCCTGGAGGTACTTGGAGAAAAGGAAGCAAATATGACTTGAAAGAAGTGAGGGAGTCCATTCTCTACGTCTGCATCTTTATTCCTGTCCTGCCCCTAGGTTCTTCAGAACCTTTTTTTTTTTAGATTCCATATATATGTGTTAGCAAACAACTCAATTTTGTTTCTTTTTATGGCTGAGTAATAGGGAAGGGGAAGCTGGGACGAAGTGAGAGAGTGGCATGGACATATACATACACTACCAAATGTAAAATAGCTAGCTAGTGGGAAGCAGCCACGTAGCACAGGGAGATCAGCTCGGTGCTTTGTGACCACCTAGAGGGGTGGGATGGGGAGGGTGGGAGGGAGACACAAGAGAGGGGGGATATGGGAATATATGTATATGTATAGCTGATTCACTGTGTTATACAGCAGAAACTAACTCACCATTGTAAAGCAATTATGCTCCAATAAAGATGTAAAATAAATAAATAAATAAAGTTAAGGAATATTACATGATAAAAATATGAAAAAAAATTATATAATAAACATAATCTTTGAACCCTGCAAAAAAAATAAGTGAGGGGGGTACGTCGTAGGAGAGGAGGTCACGGGGTGGTGGTTGGTGGCAGGGGAGTCACGTCAGCCTTGCTGGCAATTTTCAGGACTCTGGCTTTTTTACCGAAAAAGATAAAAAGCATTTGGAGGATTCTGAGCTAAAGTGTGGCATGATTGATCTTAAAAGGGTCATTCGGTCTGCTGTGAGGGGAAGAGATTGGGAGCAGCGTAGGCAAAACAGAATCAGGTAAGAAATTAGTAGCTTGGACTCGAAGGTCGCAGCAGGGAACATGAAGAATGCTTGGATTTAAGATATTTCAGGGATGGATCTGTTGGTGTTTGCTTATGAATTTGAAATGGGATGTGAGGAGAGAAGAGGACTCGGCCCTGACACCCAGGTTTGTGCACTGAGGTAAAGATAGATAAAGATAGTAAGATAAAGTTGCCATTTACCAAGAGAAAACTGTAGAAGGAACCAATTTCAGGGTGGGATGGGAAAAAATGAGGAATTTGGCTTGGGATGGAATAATTTGGAGATGTTTAATCAAATAAGCAGATAAACACATGAGTTCAACATTCAAAGGGTTGAATGAGATAACCTAGGTATTAGGTAGAGCTAGATAAATAAAAGGAGGACTCGGCCCTGGGATTCTTCACTATTTAAAGTAGGGGCAAATGAGGGAAAACACGAAAAAGAAACTGACAAGTGATGACCAGTGATGTAAGAAGAGAACCGAGTGGTGTCCCAGAAGCCAAGTTATGTATTTATTTATTAAAAAAATTCTTTATTGAAGTATAGTTGATTTACATTGTTGTGTTAGTTTCAGGTGTACAGCAAAGTGATTCAGTTATACATATACATACATACATATATATATATATATATATACATATATATATACATATATATATATGTGTATATATATATGTATATATATATATATTCTTTTTCAGATTCTTTTCCCTTGTAGGTTATTACAAAATGTTAAGTATAGTTCCCTGTGCTATTCAGTAGATCTATGTTGGCTATCTGTTTTATATATAGTAGTATGTATATGTTAATTCCAAACTCCTAATTTATCCCTCCCTCCCCTTTCCCCTTTGGTAACCATAAGTTTGTTCTCTCTGTCTATGGGTCTATTTCTATTTTGCATATAAGTTCACTTGTATCTTTTTTTTTAGATTCCACATATAACTGATATCATATGATATTTGTCTTTCTCTGTCTGACTTAATTTACCTAGTATGATAATCTCTACGGCCATCCATGTTGCTGATGGCATTATTTTATTCTTTTTTATGGCTGAGTAATATTCCATTGTATTCCAGTGTGTACGTGTGTGTATACACCACATCTTCTGTCCATTCATCTGTTGATGGACATTTAGGTTGCTTTCATGTCTTGGCTTTTGTAAATAGTGCTGCAATAAACATTGGGGTGCATGTATCTTTTTGAATTACGGTTTTTCTCTAAAACCAAGTTATGTATTTAAAGATGAAGGGAGTTTATGTCAATTGCTGCTGATGTGATAAGTGCAGTGAGGATTAATAAATGACCATTGTATTAGGTGAGAGAAATAATTGACAGGAGTGGTTCCAGTGGCATGGTCACATTAAAAACTTAATTGGAATGGGTACAAAGAAGGGGAAAAGTCAAGACAGTGAATGTACATCTTGTTCTAGGAGTTCTCCTGTAAAGGGGAACATAGATATTAGGCAATAGTTTAAGGCGGTTCTGGGATAAAGGGAGAGCTTTTGGTGAAGTGGGAAATATTACAGTGATTTTGTATGATGACAATGCAGTCAATAGGGGAAACTTGATAATGCAAAAAAGAGAGAAGATAACAGCAAAAGAGAGATCCTTGGCTAGGTCAGAGAGAGCCCAGGGCATACTGGAGAAATTGGCCTGCAAATCATAGTGAGTTCACTCTTCATTAACAGGAGCAAAGACACACCTTTGCAGATAATGATAGAGACGTTAGTATAATTGCTGATGGGAGCAGGTGGAACTTCTTTTCTGTATATAGTTTCTATTTTCTCAGTGAATCAAGAGAAATTATGTTCTTTCCCCAAGTCACATAGCAATAAATCATATAGCTGTCTGGATCCCAGATTCCAAACTGTGTTCTTTCCATGACACCACAATGGTATTACCTAACTTTCTTCAGGGTAAGGAACTAAAATTTACCTACATTTTAGACATCCTCATTTAGCATTAATATTCTGAAGAGGGGTCTTTGTTTAATTACCAAAGCTCGTATTGGAACCACTTTTATCAGCCAGAGGCATCCGTTGAACTTTTCCACTTATACAATAATAATCCCTTAGCTGATTTCCTACAGTTTCCAAAGCTCAAGAAGAATAATAATAATAACCTGTTCTCCATAGCAAGATTATGAGGTCAGTATTAGTAGCACCACTTTGCAAATTTGTAAGTTAAGGCTCAGCAGGATTAAGAAACCTTATCATCATTGCACCTTTCACTCCTAGAATGGTTCTTAGGACTCACTAAATATTTGGTGGATGGAAGGAGATCACTTGTCTTGTGAATTTCATTGCTTAGCTGGCTTTCAGTTGAGTTGCAACAAACATAAAACCCATCTGAAAGTGGCTTAAATGATACTACTGCTATTTCAAGTCCAAGACAGTTTAATTCAGTGACTCAGCATCATCCCAGTGGGTCAGGTTTCCAACAGCTTCACATTTTGCCACCCTTAATTTAGCTTGTCCAAATAAGGCAGCTTGGCACATGCAGCTGGCACTCTCTAGAGGCCGAACTAAGGGACCATTTCGGTCTTGTGTCTCTTTAAGATCACAGAAAGCTTTTCCAGAAGCTCTCCCAGAGCCTTACTGTAGATTCATATAGAGTTTGTACCTACATACACCAAATCTTTCAATTAGCAAGGTAAATGAGACCACCATAATATGACCTTACACCAAGAAAGATTCAGATCATGAAGTTGAGGTGGGCTTAGTCTCCCTGGTGACATTGCCATTTAGAGGATAATGAAGATAAGACCAAGGTGATCAAGGAAGAAGGGAAATGGGATGTCTGCAGGTTGGCAGCCAGCCTTCTCTCATGTCCAAGTGGAAGAGTTGGGATTTGAACCCGGATTTGACTGATTCGACTGTCCAGTTTTCTGTCCTTGAGAAATTACTTCTTTTTTTTTTTTCTCTTTTCCTTCTTCTCTTCCTCCTTCACCTCCTTTCTTCTCTGTCTTTTTCTCCTCCTTTGCCTCCTCCTCCTTTTTCTCTCATTCCTCTCCTTCTCTGCCCCCCCTCCAATCCACTTTTGCTCTGAGTATTCCAACAGCCAATGCTGAATAGGTAACTAAATCCCTCACATAACACCTTAAATTATCCTATAAATGGCCAGATTCTTAAAAAAACCATGGTCCTGAGCACAGTATAGTTACCTAGCATTAGTCTAGGGTCATCTCTTGTTTTTTTGATCTTGGACATTGCTGGTCTTGGTTGCAAATTGTTTTATCAAGTCATTAAAGAATAGACCTTATACTGATATGAATTTACACGTGAAACTTAAAATCAGATTTGCAGATGTCAAGGAATCAATTACCAACCCTATTATTTATCTGGTAATGATTCTGCATCAGTGAGACAATGAGTGACCTGGTCAAGGTCAGGTCAAGTTTGTTTTTTTTTTGAAAAAAAAATTAAAACCTTTTGAATGGGAACCATTCTGTATTCATAAACTAAAGGATTTAAATGGTCTCAGGCTATCTGATGGGTCCCTCCCTCATCTTGCTACTTCTCTGACCTCACCTTCTACCACCTGTTCTTGTTGGTGTTTCTTTTACACAGTTCACATAGTCATGCTTCATGGCCTTTGCAATAACTGATCTGGAATTAGTACCACCTCAGTTTGAAGCCTTCCTTGATTACCATTTATAAATTAGCTCTCCTGCCTTCTAAATGCTTACATTCCCTATTCTACTTTCTGGGTTATTTTTCTTCATAAGGACTTTACAGCACCAGGCACACTATCTATTTATAAAGTTGTATTTGTCTTTCTTCCCCCTCCAGAAAGTAAACTCCAATAGACTGTGGTGTTTTTTCTATTTTATTCCTTGTTATATCCCAATTACCCAGAACAGTGTCTAGTTTGTGGTAGAAGATCAGTGCTTCAGGAATAAATAAGTAAATTGTAATCCTTATTGTCAAGAAGCTCCCTGTTTATTGGGAAAGGCATGCAAACCAATCAAACAGATGACCAAACAACTAACTGACCAACCCAGCAGCCATCTAACCATCCACCAAATGGGTCCCACTGCTTGAGACTTAAGAACATCCTGCAAAGCTCGGCTGCCTGAGGTCCCTTCCAGCTCCACCGGTTCAGCCTGATGTTTCAGGGAGGATTATTAAACTCTAATCCTCAATTTTCCCATCAGCGAATGGATTATTTTTGAGGAATTAGGAAATCTCTGTAAAATCTTTGACACAGTGCCTGACATAGAATAAGTGCTCAGCACGTGTGCAGTTTTATTATATATAAATATTAAAAAAGAGCTAGATTCTATGGGGGCACAGATGAGCTCTACTTGGGCAGTTCAGGAAAACAAGTAGGATATGAACCTAAAACTCAGGTGCTATGTAGAAATGTATGCGTCATTTTAAAAAGGGTGAGAGTATGGTAGGTTTTTAGTCTCTTAAAACTTTTTAGTATAGGGAGACACACAGTTATTCCTTTATCTCTGATCATCAATCCATGTTAAACTTGGAGTGATTGGTATAGGAACAGAATCACTTCCCAGGTGGTAAAGAACTGGCAAGTAGAATACGCCTAAAGAAGCACATTTCGATTTATATTTTACTAAAATTTTCTTCTTGTTTCACATGCTAGAAGGCAAAAACAGGGAAGTTCAGAATTATAATTCAACATAATATTATGTAATCAAATATAACTGTTACCTTTGTCATCACATATTATGAAGGTGATTTCTGTAATATCAAAATTTCTATACCATTTTAATGTCTTTTTTTGCTTTCAAAGTAGAAGATATGATGCTTTCTTCTGCTTAGTTGTATATGCATAATATAGAGACTATTAGACCATGATTTGCACGGAGTAGGTGCACAAAGAACATTAGAGTTCAAAACTATAAACTGCCATGGTAATTTGTTTTTGCCAATAATATGCAACTTGTGTCAAGGGAAGAAAAAAACTCACACATTATTTCACTTAATAACAATTATCTAGGAAATGTTGAGTTGTTATTATTCTGTGTTAGTTCTACTTGCCTTCATGTTAAATGATGAAAGCTGAATTAAAAGGTGACATTTGGGCTATTTCCTAAAAAAATGTGGTTTCTCAGTCTTTAAATACATTTCCTTAGCTTGTGTTTTCATCTAGGCAACTTCACTACTTTAATGTTATTTAAAATTAAATGTGTTCTTTGGTTCTTACAATGATTAGCAACTTAAGTTTATAAATCATAATTAACTACTACTCTCTGTTCTGTTACCCTTTTGAATTGCCTTTTTTTGGACTTTTTTGTTTTTTTCTTTTCCCATGTAATTTGCCACATGTGTAATTTATTTCAAAGATGGGTAGACCTCATTTTCAAGGGGTGGGGGGTTGGCTTCGCTGGAAATGTGTGACTGTATCATGCATGATACACATGTGAGTGGGTGGGTGCATATGCTTGCACACATGTGTGAACATACATGTTTGTGTAAATGCTTAATTGACTTACAGGGAGCATCGGTTTTTTTAAAGATTCTCCTCTACTTTGCTGGGTGCAGTATCTGTAATGTTGATTCCAGAATTCCATCAGGGACTTCTTATTTCTGTACAATAAAAGGAAGTCAAATAAAGTATAATGAATTTTCAAACACTTCAGCAAAGCTTTAAAATGTTGAAAGAGAGAGTCAAAGACCTCAGTCATTAGGATTCTACTTAGGAAATGTGGGTGAGTATCATTAGAATGCGAACTACAGGGGGCAGAAAGGATCCCTGCCAGTGCCTCTTCATTGTATCACATCACACAGATATTCCCTAGTGGCTTATCTAGAAAGAGCTCTGATTTTAGCAAGAGGGGATGCAGGGGCAAGCGGTTATAATGAACAGGTCATAGGCCTAAGTGTACTAAAATATGTGCAAGTCCTTTCTCTTCCTCTGGCCAACTCCACCCTCACAAGCATTCTTGTCCGTCTGTATGCCAACTTATACACATGCTTGTCCGTGTTGTTCTTACACCTAAGACATTTATATTTTCTTCCTAAACCTCTACCTTTCTTCTGGTCGTTGCAGGTTTGCTTTTTTTTTTTTTTTTTCTTTTCATTCATGTTGAAATCATTTAAGTTTTATACTGATGCCAAAACAATTTAACAGTGATTTATATTGTACAATATATGTAGTTGATCTCAGGCATTCTTTACAGTTGTCTCATGTTTTCCACAAGTATTGTTTTTCCCTCTGTAAGATGTGAGGACAGATGCTGCTTATGTCTTCTGGCCTTTTCTCCACTCTCAAATGTATGGTGATGAGTGGTTGATACATCTTACACTCATTTCTTGGTTTATTTTGCAACCTTCTCTGAGGCATGTCAATTGCATGAGACCATCTTCTATAGTGGCTTTTTAATTGATGCCACTATAAATTCACAGGATCTAGCACTTTCTTTGCCCCTGAATTGCTGAAAGGAACATTTCCCACCTCTGGATGTCCAGGCCAGGTTAGCACCTGGAGCAGCTCCATCAGTGTCCACATTCACAAATCAGGATCTTTTAAAAAAATACACTTTGATAACCCTCTTCACTGTCAGGGAACTCTACCAGATTTTACCTTCCACCTTTATTCTCTGGTCTCGTGTATTTGGTTTCCATCCTAGTAGCTCCACATGTAGATAGTGATCTTCGTAGATACTCTTACTAAACTGAGAACTTACTTGAATGTTGTCCCAAACTTTTCTACTCCACATTTACCTTGAGATGCTGGGCCCCTTCTTGTCTACATATCATACAGTGGGTCTATGATTTAAGCCCTGATGATACCAATCATGAAAATGATTCACAATTAAAATTTTATGCAAAGCAGGAGTGATTCAACCTTCTAGACTGGGAGGAACTCTAGATAAATGTTGTTAAATAGATGAAAGGGAAAGAACACAAGTCCAACACTTCTCAAGAAAATCCTTTCTTCTGAGGTAGTCAATTATGCTAACACTGAGGTAGAGAGTACTGGGTTATAGTACTGCCTCTCTCACAAACCTTAATTGAGAAATATTGAATATGTCTCTTCCTTTCTTTGAGATTTAATTTTCACATTTTTTAAAAAAGGAAATGTGTTGTTGCTCTTGTTGTTATTGTTTTAACATTTCCTAGCTCTTACATTACATGGAGGACCTGCTATGTTAACATTACTAAGGTGTGGTACAGGAAGGGAAAGAATTTGTTAACATTTCTACAATCTACCACACAACAACTCAGAGTTGATGTGAGAGAGTTAGAGAAAATTAGGTATAAAATGCTTAAAAACATAATAGATATTCAGTAAGTTTTAGGTCTTATCACACACAGGTATTTAATTTATCTATATTAATGTATCAAATTAAGAGTCTGCATAATACATTCAATATCTATTTTTACTATATTGATTTTTTTAAATAAATTTATTTATTTATTGGCTGCATTGGGTCTTTGTTGCTGCGCGTGGGCTTTCTCTAGTTGCAGCAAGCGGGAGCTTCTGTTTGTTGTGGTGCGCGGACTTCTCATTGCAGTGGCTCCTCTTGTTGCAGAGCACAGGCTTTAGGTGCGCAGGCTTCAGTAGTTGTGGCACTCGGACTCAGTAGCTGTGGCTCGTGGGCTCTAGAGCACAGGCGCAGTAGTTGTGGTGCACGGGCTTAGTTGCTCCGCGGCATGTGGGATCTTCCCAGATCAGGGCTCGAACCCATGTCCCCTGCATTGGCAGGCGGATTCTTAACCACTGCACCACCAGGGAAGTCCCTATATTGATTTTTGGAAAACAGTAAAACCTTCCCTCCAGAGGCTGGATAGAGAAGATAACTTCTTTGAAGTCTATATTAGTCAGGTAGCTTATATTATGTTATGCTAAGGAAGTGCCCTCAAATCTCCATAGTTTACAACCAAGGATTATTCTCATCCACTTTTACATGACCATCATATGTTGGATGTGGCCTGCAGTGTGCCACTTTTATGCCAGACTCAAGCTGAAAGAAAAGTTTCTGTTGGGAATATTACCAGTCTTATGCCAGAGGGACTATGCATGTTGGGACCACATGATGATGTATAGGTTTCTGCTTAAACATAAACGTGTTATTTCCACTCACATTGCATTCACCATGCAAGTCATGTGGCCAAACCAGAAAACAATGAAGCCAAAGTATTTAACCCTTGCCAAGGTAGATACAGTAGATATTTGAGAGTTCCATATCGAAGGAAGTAAAACACATGCAGACATCCACTAGATGAAAAGCATTTGGCACAAAATACCAATACACTGGTCCCTACTCTGTCATTAATTTGCTGTGTGATCCTAAACAGTCCACTTAATCTTTCTACAAATGAGGACATTTTAAAATTTAAAGTAGCATACTAGCTTCTTTGCTTACTTTCTGGAATTGATAGTAGGAAGAGATCAGGTAATGAAAGTGTCAAAGTGTTTTGCAAATCAAGCAGAACCTAAATAAAATTCCAGTGGGATCCAGGTATCAGATGCCACTGTGTTTATTCATGCTACAGATCAGGGATTGTCTTAGACAGGAAGATCCACTATAGTATAGCCTGGCAATATCTGTAACATGGAGCAAGAAAATAAGTGAAGATTTGCTTCATCTTGGAAGAGTTCTAATTTACAGTATTGATTTCAAAGAGATGTCAAAATATTAAAGAGGGTACAATTTTAAATGTAAAGGAATTCTGCTCTTTCATGATCAGTCTTCAGACATGGGTGTGAACTGGACATATTCTAGGAGAGAAATCTGACCTCTGGGTCTGAAATCAAGGCATGTCCACAGAGCCATGCTCCCTCTGAAGGTGCTGGAGAAGGATCCACAGCAGGCCTTTCTCCTGGATTTTGGTAGCTCCCTGACTTGGGGCAGCATTCCAGTCTTTACATGGTGTTTTCTCTGTGTGCATTTCTATCTCTGTGTCTGAAATTTCTCCTTTTTTATAAGGGCACCAGTCGTATTGTATTAGTGCCCACCCTAATGAAGTCATCTTAACTAATTATATCTGCAATGACCCTGTTTCCAGATGATGTGACATCCTGAGGTACTGAGGGTTAGGACCTCAATATATGAATTTCTGGGGATACAATTCAAGCCATAACAAGGCTTAACTTACTATGTGATTTTTAATTAAATCATTTCACTCTCTGTCCTTCAACACTGGTTTCTTTAACGTGACATCTCTTTGCCAGAAGATGTCTAGAAGTACCCTCTGTTTCAAGTTTCTAAGATTTTGAGATACCAGACTCATAGAGGAATAAAACCAACCTAGGTGACCCCCAGGTATTTGACCTGCTGATTTAAGAATCCACAAGAGATGGGGGCTTCCCTGGTGGCGCAGTGGTTGAGAATCTGCCTGCCAATGCAGGGGACACGGGTTCGAGCCCTGGTCTGGGAAGATCCCACATGCCGCGGAGCAACTGGGCCCGTGAGCCATGATTACTGAGCCTGCGCCTCTGGAGCCTATGCTCCGCGACAGTGAGAGGCCGCGACAGTGAGAGGCCCGCGCACCGCGATGAAGAGTGGCCCCCACTTGCCGCAACTAGAGAAAGCCCTCGCACAGAAACGAAAACCCAACATAGCAATCAATCAATCAATCAATAAATCTTTAAAAAAAAAAAAAAAAAAAAGAATCCACAAGAGCTATTGTTTTCTCTCAGGAGCCTCTGACCTAGGGGGAGAATCATAAAATAACCAAGTTGAGAGACACTTTCATGGTCATCCAGAGGAAACCGCCTTCCTTATCAAGTGGTTTTCTTGCCTTTGCATAAATACTTCCAGTAGCAGGAAACACATGAGCTCTAAGGCTGTCTTCTTTATATTGTGATACTTTGGGCTGATCAGACATTCTTTCTAAAGTTGGACCGATTACACTCACACATAGTTTCCAATTTAATTATTTGTGACTAGATTGAGCTAATGTCATCTACTTAGAGCCAGTGTCAGCCCCCTTCCCTGCTGATGATCCTTATTTTTGACACCCTCAGGGTAACTATTTGAAGGTACAGTATCCAGGGAGAGAAGACAGCTTGGATGTTCCTGGTTCTTTTTCTTTCCGTCTACATTCCAAGTTCCTCAGCTCTGTCTAAACCACACAAAAGCAAAAATAGTGACCCAGCCTATATCAGTATCTGAACTCATTGAAACAAGAGGAGAGCCACAGTTAAGATATTCTATCTGGTAAACATAAGCTATGGCATTTTTACTGTTTCTATTAAAGTAATTTAAAGAGAAAATTACCTTTGCACTACATTTAGGAGGACATATTAATTATGATATGCTTAGAAACCATTAGTATGTGTGGATTCCTATCAAGTAATTGTTCAAACCCACACATTCACAAAAAAAAAAATGGAAAGAAATAGAAAGATTCTTGCTAGAAATTTACATATACACATTTGAAAAGTTCATTTCTAAACTCTGCTATGATTTATTACACCCACATTTTGATCATTTGAATTATGTATTAAACACATACTTTAAAAATACTTGTCATTATAATACGCTTTATACAACAATGTGTTATATTTCTTGCTAGGAATTCATTATTAATATATATTTATAGGACACATTCAAATGTAGCAAGAAATCTAGATGCATTTATTGGTAACATGAAATTAATGAAGCATCTGTGAATGAGATTTTAATTTACTGTTACCTGAAACTTAATAAAACCTTAAAGCCTGATTTATAAATTCATCAATATGCTAAAAAGTGAGATTTTTTTTTTTAAGGATAGAAGAGAAGGAAAATTAACATGTTTCTACTTTTTTCCTAGCACAAAGCACAGTTTACTAAAGACTTCAATATGAATATGACATTGCAGTGACCTACAAAATAAAAGCAGTCAGAATCTAGCCTAGGCAACCTACCAGAAAAATTTTATATATATATATATATATATATATATATATATATATATACACACACAATATGAAATCATATATATATATACATACACATATGAAATTGACTATGATAGCTGTAAGGCAGCACACAGAGGTGAGACAAGAGAGCTTACCAGAGAATAAAAACACAGAGCACAAAGAATGTTAATTGCAGTATTATTTAAAATAGCATATTATAAAATCTCAATGAATCCTAATGAATCAAAGGATTTATTTGAGCCTAACAACGGCTAAGAACGTCTTAAAATGAAATCAAGAGAGATCAGAAAAAGAAAAAAAATTTTAAAGGGTCCATCTTGAGCTTAAAAGTCAGGGAACAAAGAAGCATTGCACATAAGGTCAGTGGAGAACTTGAAAATTCGTTCTGATTTCACCAACATATTTAATTCGCTGGGTCTTTGCTTCATAGTCAAGTCGTGAGACTCCACCCTTGGCAATATTTTCTCAGCCCCTAGCTCTGCCTTCTGGTATTTATTTCCCTTTCCACCACTTGGAAATGGTGACTTAATAAAAGCCTATTTTATTTCTTATCTGCTATTTCATGGGTCTTGCCCTGATAATCATTACTTCCTTTTATTGCAGAAAAAAAATTCTTTTTTTTTTCTTTTCTACCTTAATTCTTTTTTTTTTAACATCTTTATTGGAGTATAATTGCTTTACAGTGTTGTGTTAGTTGCTGCTGTATAACACAGTGAATCAGCTATATGTGTACATATATCCCCATATCCCCTCCCTCTGTGTCTCCCTCCCACTCTCCCTATCCCACCCCTCTAGGGGCAGGACAGGAATAAAGATGCAGACGTAGAGAATGGACTTGAGGACACGGGGAGGGGGAAGGGTAAGCTGGGACGAAGTGAGAGAGTGGCATTGACATATATACACTACCAAATGTAAAATAGATAGCTAGGGGGAAGCAGCTGCATTGCACGGGGAGATCAGCCGGGTGCTTTGTGAAAAATTCTTTTTTAAAAGGCGTGCATCTTTTTTTAAATTTATTTATTTATTTTTGGCTGTGTTGGGTCTTTTGTTTCTGTGCGAGGACTTTCTCTAGTTATGGCGAGCGGGGGCCACTCTTCATCGCGGTGCGCGGGCCTTTCACTGTCGCGGCCTTTCTTGTTGCGGAGCACAGGCTCCAGACGTGCAGGCTCAGTAATTGTGGCTCACGGGCCTAGTTGCTCCGCGGCATGTGGGATCTTCCCTGATGAGGGCTCGAACCCGTGTCCCCTGCATTGGCAGGCAGATTCTCAACCACTGCGCCACCAGGGAAGCCCCATAAAAGGCGTGCATCTTGAATGACCATATTTATGTACTGGCTATTCCATAAATAATAACAAACTTCCCTTTAGCTGCTCCAGCTCTTCTCAGTGGGTTGGGGACAAGGATGGACTGAATGATTGACAGCCTTTATTGGTGAGCAAGGCTCCTGGTTTGACTCCCTTAGGCCAGAGCTGAACAGCCTAAGCAAAGTGGAGGGTTGATAAATTACTTAAATATTTTTACCCAAGTTACCCTTGAAGCCCCACAACCCTAAACAGATCTGAGAACAGAGGAAAAATGGTGATATGATTCCAAGGAACTCAAATCAAGTTCATAGTCTTGCTACTCTCTGAAGCAGAGGGTAGGAGATCTCCTTTACGATCTCCTATGGAAAATGCTCGCGGTAACTATCCCGATACTTGGGATCAAGCCCAGGCTCCACTATGAACCCCCTGTAACCTCTCTTTGCACCTTAGTTTCCTCACCTGTAAAATGTGAATTTATTCTTTCATTTAAGCACTGCCAAATACATGACAATTGTGGTTGCCCTGCCTCCATGAATGAATGAATATATAAATGTGAATAAACATCAGAGAGATTCAGCAGTTTTTCCCCAGGTCATATACAGAGCAACTGAGCCAGAGTTCCAACCCATTTTGGGGCGTTCTAGTAACATAAGACCGCCTCTGTGGGGATTTGGTCTAAGGAATGTTACATCAAAAGGTTGGAAGTGAAAAGAGTAAGATCTCTGCCTGTCCAGGGCTTTATATTCCCTAAATGTTTGCTTTTTCACAATTCCTGGAACAATCCCTATTTTCCACTGTCTACACACATAGAACTTGTTTTCAATTTGTTTGTCTTGGTGCACCCTTAGCTGGCCATCCAGTGACATCTTATCTCTGTTGTCAGTGCTGTTTCCTTGAACTCTTCTGCCAAGGAATTTGATACAGATGGAACAAAAAGAGACCGACAGATTAGGAACAGAACCCCATCTCAAGGATTACCCATGGGAAGAAGATGGAAGTCACCTCAGGTCACCCTGGAGTTAGATTTTATTCTCCTATAATTTTTATTCCTGTGTAACTAAACACACAAACATGGGCTTGGAACCCAGCTTGAGAAAAGCCATGAATTTCTATACTTTTCCTCACCTCTAGCCGGACCTTCTCCTAATATCCTTACCTTGTGAATCAGGTAGGAGTCTCTCTCCCTTTTTACAGCAAGTAATGAATCCCAAAGCAAGAACAACTACCACAAAAATTACTATGACTGGTGTTTCCCCTTATACTCCATTGGCAAGGCTAAAGCATAAAGCATTCCACATTGCTTAGCGTTAAAATAACTAGAGGGTTGAGAGAGCTTGGATCCTTACTTGGAAAACCAAGACAACTATGTCAAATACTTTATCACATCTAGTTAAGAATATATCTCTAATGAATGGAAAACACCTCTAGTTCAGATCTCTGTGAACTTTTTTTTTTTTGATGTATCCTACCCATCAAACTTTGTCTCTCTCTGAGTTCCCTACCTCCGTGAGTGACCTCACTCTTTACCCCACACCCAGTACCCTTACTCAGAAATCTGAGGGTCACCTTACCTTTACTGCATCCAACTGCGATTTTGGATCCCAGCATTGCCTCCCCCTCTTTACCATATTGTTTCTCAAAGGGCCTCATGGGACCAGTTTTAGCCATCTTCAGGCCTTCATATTGACACCAGAATGGTCTCTTTAACATGTGACTGTGATCACTTTCCTTGCTTGTTTGCAAACCTCCAATGGACAGTTCACCTCCCTGGCCTCATCTTTCCATTCACCTATTGGTACCCTCTACTCCACAGTCAAGCTCCTGGAAGGGGCCTCTAAGCATAATGCTGCCTTCGCGCAGGCTGGTTCAACTATCGGGTACTTCTTCCCTGCGCTTGTCCATCCAGGAAGCCCTTACTCATCTCTACAACTTCAGCTTGTGTCCTCTTGTGTAGGAGGTGATGTGTGTTTGTTTGTTTAGCACATCAAATAAAGTTGCACATTTGAGAGTCCTCTCTGAGCTCTGTCATGGTACCTCTATCACTGCATTGAATTTATTTGTGTAGGATTTGGTTTCCTCCATCATATTGTAATCTTCTTGGGGCAGGAATCATGTCTCTTCTAACTTTGTATCTCCTGTGGCCAACACAAGGTTTGATATTTAGAAAGTACCAAATAAATATTTGTGGAATAAATAAACAGAAGCACAATTCATTTTCCCAATTTCCTGTCATCTACCTCAGAACAACCCTTTCAGATACCCTAGAAAATTGTTTTCATTGTCTCAGATTTTGCAGTAACTCAGACATCCTGTCTATAACACTTATTAATCATAATAACTTTGAAATAATTTCTCTGTGTACATACTCAGGGTCTCATCCATAACTAAGTGAAATATAGTCTAAAATAATCAATCATTATTTTCTAAACCAAAGACCCTGTAATTGAGGAGTCTGTCAATGTGCCAGCAACTTGTGGGTCTGGAAATTAATTTTTGTTTGTTAAAGGACCTTAAAGATAATGTAATAGGGGCCTATTGTGAAATGGATTAATAAATTGCTTGTCTCGTTTCACTTGTTCCTTTCTATTTAAATTCTGTGGGAAAGTAGGAAAGTCATGCAGTTTTATTCCTTTAAATATTTTCCATAACGCATACTTTTTTCAAATCCAGAGGAAACATTATTCCTGCCATCATCCTATTTACTTGCATTTGACTGTAAAATGCATGGAAGGAGGAAATGGACACCTGAACACTTATGTCAGGTAATACAGATAGGTTATTTCATCTAGTTTTCTGTTGAGTTCATTCACTCAACAAATATGTATTGAGTGCCTTCTGTATGTCACTCACATATTGCTGTTTCTCTTTTGAGGATGATAAAAGCCAAGACCCAGAGAATGGGTCTGAATTGACACTGGGATTCACAATTAGTAACTGACAGCACCAGGATCAGAACGAGAACTGTCTGACTCCAGGGTCCAAGGCCATTACATCATACCTTTGGTCCATAAGCATTTGACTCAAGCCCCTTGATTTACTGTTAGATGTCTTTCTTCCTTTCTTCCTTTCTTTTCTCTTTTCTTTTATTTCTTTGTTTATGGCTGTGTTGGATTTTCATTGCTGCACGCGGGCTTTCTCTAGTTGTGGCGAGGGGGGGCTACTCTTCGTTGCGGTGTGCGGGTTTCTCATTGTGGTGGCTTCTCTTGTTGAGGAGCACGGAGTCTAGACACACGGGCTTCAGTAGTTGTGGCACTCGGGCTCAGTAGTTGTGTCTCATGGGCTCTAGGGCGCAGGCTCAGTAGTTGTGGCACTCGGGCTCAGTAGTTGTGTCTTGTGGGCTCTAGGGCGCAGGCTCAGTAGTTGTGGCACATGGGCTTAGTTGCTCCGCGGCATGTGGGATCTTCCAAGACCAGGATCAAACCTGTGTCCCCTGTGCTGGCAGACAGATTCTTAACCATTGCGCCACCAGGGAAGTTCCTGTTTGATGTCTTTTATTTGAGGCAGTTGAAGGCAAGTTGAAGAAAAGCCCAAAGAGGCCAATATTATTATGAAAAGATCTATTTGACATATAACTAAAAGCATTTCTGAGCTGAAACAGGACTTGGTGAGCATCTCTTCCACCCCTTTAATTTGAAAGATGAGTGAACATTCATCTTCTACAGTCCATTCTCTTATTTATTTATCCAACCAGTATTCATAAAACACCTACTATGTGAGAAGCAGTGCTAAAAACTTTTGTTAAAATACGAACAAGACAGATTTGCTCTTCAGCTCTAATAGAAGTCAGAATTTTGCTTAGAGTAACAGACTGAGAAGAAGTTAAACAGAAGCTCCCTGAGCTGTTGTAAATGTAGGGCTTATTTGATGACGTTACACTGATGTGTTATGTCGATCATACATTAGGAGACTATACCTGCCCCAGAAATAACAGAAGAATGAAATGCAGCACCAGTTGGCATTCCATTTAGAAAAGTGGAACAGAGGTAATGAACAGTTTCCCTTCCTTAAGAAGTTCACCCTGACTCACCCCCTCTGGATCAGGTGCTTCCTTATACATGCCCATCAGCACCCTATATTTTCCTCTACTGAGGCATGCATCCACTCCCTTGTGGAGGTAAAGGGAAATGTTTCTTGTCTCCACGAGACTTAAGCTTTCAAGGTCTGGAACTATGTCTTGCTCATCAGGGCACATCAGGAACATAGTATGTTCTCAGTACTCATTTGTTGACAAAACAGATGAATGAATGAATGAGTAAATGAATGAATGAAAACATTTGACATATATTTTGGAGGGAAGTGAGTTTTCTTTGCCATGTTAAGTTACATAAAGTGAACATTAATGAGAACATCAGCAAAAGCCAGGGATTTTATGCATAGGGTAACAAGAGCTCTAATACAAGAGAGTGGAATGCAGGTAAATGTGAAAAGGAGCAGAGAGGACTGAATAGAAGCACATCAGCAGAATGTGGGCAGCACCAGGAAAAAAGTCCAGAAGAAACTTCAGCTGATACACTGGCCCCATGACAGTGGTTGTTAACAGGGTTGAATAGTTCCCCGATGAATGCGGAATTAAAGGTTTAAATCAGGAATACAATCAGCAACTCTTATGGGTTGTTTTAAAATATTACGCTTGAGACAGTGATACAGTAAGCTGTATGTAGTTCTTATCCCAATAGTTTTTATCTGTTCAATCAATAAGTATTTTTAAATTGTTTACTACCTATTAAACACTGATATATAGCAGTTCTTATGACTAATAATTTAAGTCATTTTTTTAAAAAAATTATTTATTTAATTTATTTTTGGCTGTATGTAATTCTTATCCCAATAGTTTTTATCTGTTCAATCAATAAGTATTTTTAAATTGTTTACTACCTATTAAACACTGATATATAGCAGTTCTTATGACTAATAATTTAAGTCATTTTTTTTAAAAAATTATTTATTTAATTTATTTTTGGCTGTATTGGGTCTTCGTTTCTGTGCGAGGGCTTCCTCTAGTTGCGGCGAGCGGGGGCCACTCTTCATCGCGGTGCGCGGCCCTCTCACTATCGCGGCCTTTCTTGTTGCGGAGCACAGGCTCCAGATGCGCAGGCTCAGTAATTGTGGCTCACGGGCCTAGTTGCTCCGCGGCATGTGGGCTCTTCCCAGACCAGGGCTCGAACCCGTGTCCCCTGCATTGGCAGGCAGATTCTCAACCACTGCGCCACCAGGGAAGCCCTTAAGTCATTTTTGATTAAACATTTTATCACTGTTGCACATGCATGTGATTAAAGGAATTTCTTTAGATATTGGTGGAGATGGGTATGTGTGTTGCCAGGACCCCAGGTCACAACGGGAGCCCAGATTGGATAAAACTAGTGAAGTCACCTTGCTTTCGGAATATTACCTTTGGACAAAGCTAATATCTTGTCTGGCTGTGCCAGATGTTACCATTTCTCATTTAATCTGCACATCATTTCTCCCTATGACAGCCAGATTTATCTTCCAAAACTCATTTGCATTTTAAAATCAAGGTTTTATTTCTTATTATAAAAGTGAGATATGTTCACAGCAGAAAATTTTGAAGGTACAGAAAACTTCACAACTAAGAGAAAATCAGTCTTTACATGTTGCTTCTATTTCTAGGATTTTCCTATTTTTAAAAAAAATATACCAAACATCCCAATATAGACCTTATTATCTTTTTATTATTTATTGTATATTTTTACATAGAAACATCATTTTTCAATGGCTTTGTATAATAATGATACTAGGCTGTGTATAATAATGATACTATACTTTTTTAGCACTTCCTACTTAGCTGGAAACTAATCCACTGAAATTTACTAATTCTTTAATCCCACAGCCAAGCTATGAAATGGGTCCTTCATTTTTTTTTAAATATCTTTATTGGAGTATACTTGTTTTACAATGTTGTGTTAGTTTCTGCTGTACAGCAAAGTGAATCAGCTATATGTATACGTATATCCCCATATCCCCTCCCTCCTGAGATTCCCTCCCACCCTCCCTACCCCACCCCTCTAGGTGGTCACAAAGCATCAAGCTGATCTCCCTGTGCTATGCAGCAGCTTCCCATTAGCCATCCAATTACATTTGGTAGTGTATATATGTCAGTGCTACTCTCTCACTTCGTCCCAGCTTCCCCTTCACCCCCAGTGTCCTCAAGTTTGTTCTCTATGTCTGCGTCTTTATTCCTGCCCTGCCACTAGGTTCATCAGTACCATTTTTTTTGGTTCCATATATGTGCGTTAGCATACAGTATTTGTTTTTGTCTTTCTGACTTACTTCACTCTGTATGACAGACTCTGGGTCCATCCACCCCATTACAAATAACTCAATTTCGTTCCCTTTTATGGCTGAGTAATATTCCACTGTATATATGTGCCACATCTTCTTTATCCATTCATCTGGTCCTTCATTTTCTTTATGAAATTGTCTTCAATGTACAGATAGGAGAATTGAGGCAATCAGAGCATAAATAAGTTTCCCAGGGCCGTACAACTTGTAAGGCTGTGGAGCCAGAGGAAGACTCCAGACAGCCTAGCTCAGAGCTTACATCTTAACCACTAGGACCCACTGCCTACTATGTGCAACGGCGTATGTTACCCTAGTGCTATGTTAACTAGTTTTTTGTAAAGGTACAATATGGGCATAGTTTTTTAAAAATCACATTATTCTATAACATAGGTAACAAAAATCAGCAGTTTCTTGCCCAAACTTTCCCCAGCCTTATATCTTCTACCCAGAAACAATTGCTCTCAAATCATTTGGTTGTCTTCACCAAGTGTATACCTTCATGTTTCTAATTAATATGCCCAAGGTCATATTGGGTTTTTTTTTCATTTTTAGATACCATCTAATGACTTCCTAGCATGAAGATGAGATTCAGTTCTTTTATATACACTTCCTCTTGTCAAACATTCCATCTTTCTCTCCCTCTCTTTTTATTTCTACAAAAGCTTTATATGATATTTCTTTCTCTTTCTCTCTCTCCATCCATTTATCCATCCATCTATCCGTCCATTAATCTATTTTTTTTCCATTTATGTTGAGTTGGTCAGTTTCTCCAGTAATGAATCCTCACATTTCCTGCAATTCTAAGACTGCTTACCAGAATTCCAGGAGCCAAACAAGGAAAGGGTTTGAGGTGGAGTCTCATCTTTCAGTCTGTAAACATTCACTTAATCTCTCTTTTTTGGGTATGTTGTCTCATTTAAACTTTCATCTGTACCTCATGGTCTGGGGCTAGAGTTTCTGGTTCTCTTTCTCTAAGTATTAAGTTCAGTCTTCTACTGAAGTTGGGAGATGGTGGTGACTTGGACCCACAGCATGGAAGAACTGACCTGAGCATCCTAGCAACCTTATATAAAGACAATGAAGAAGCCCTCCTGAGTACAGTCTTTTTTTTTTTTAATTTATATTTGGCTGCGTTGGGTCTTTGTTGCTGCACGCACGCTTTCTCTAGTTGCGGGGAGTGGGGGCTACTCTTCGTTGTGGTGCGCAGGCTTCTCATTGCGGTGGCTTCTCTTGTTGTGGAGCACGGGCTCCAGAATGCAGGCTCAGTAGTTGTGGTGCACGGGCTTAGCTGCTCCGTGGCATGTGGGATCTTCCCAGACCAGGGCTCGAACCTGTGTTCCCTGCATTGGCAGGCGGATTCTTAACCACTGCGCTACCAGGGAAGTCACCTGAGTCCAGTCTTACAGTGCATTCTGCCTTCGGAGACAACAGGAGTGTCTGATTTCAGAGCTTTTCTCAAAACAGACACAAAGTGGCTTGGCTTGTTGATGCCCCTAACTGTGTCCCTTCTACTAAGTCAGTGTTCTCGTTCATGTGCTTCCTGTGTTTTCATTCATTTTCTTCTTGGATTTCCTCCTTTGTTCTCCTTGTGCTTTTAGACTTGGGCCCCTTTAGTCTTATAGTGTCATTTTAGTTAACTCTTAGGAGGGATCAGAGACAAACCAATGTGTTCAGTCCACCAAGTTTAGCAGGAAGTTCAGGTAGAGACTCTTGCTCCATTTTACAGATGAGGCAATTAAGGTATGGAGAGTTTGGAGAATACTTAAAGTATAAAGTGAGTGAACTAATTTGTGAATTAACTTGTGAGGTAGGTGCTTGTCCCAAGGGACTAGCTAACCTGGGTCCCCATTACTGCAGTGTTTTATCCACCTTCCTTAGATCTAACCAACCAAGCTCCAGCCTTTATTTATTAGTCTACTCTAAACTCTAAAGTCTAAAGACAGATATATGTGATTTACAAAGCTTCATTCTCACCCCTCAAATGTGTCCTTAATTTATTTCCTTGAAATCCAAATAAATAAAATTTTGTATACGAATGATGTAATGGCTTCAGGCCAGAGCTCCCTGTGATCCTGCTACAAATCTTGGGTTGGCTGTTTTCATAAAATGTCTCTGCCCATACCTCAAAAACACATATATACCATCATTAATCTCTGAACTTATGAGTTGTGTTTTCATCTCAGATTGATGGATAAATTTTGGGGTAAGTATGCATAAAGGGAGTGACCACCTGGGTGACCTTTAGTGGTCTCCTTCTCCCATGGAAATATTTTGCAAAGGTTCCTTCTTACCTATTTTATAGCACAACATTGTTATGTGAACCATAGTGGGTACTTAAAAATAAGTTAATGAGGAAAAAATTGAGGTAATGCTGATTGTCAGAGTTAAAAGGGATCATATTGATTACTTTGTTTGCATTTATCCATTCCTTGGTTAATCTTTCCTTTTCACCTTTTTTCCCACAGCATTTTATTATAAAATTTTTCAAACATACAGCAAAGTTGAAAGAATTTTACAGTAAGCATGCACATACCTATCACGTAAATTCTACCATGTACATTTTACTTGTTTTGCAAATCACATATCTATCCATCTATCTATCCCTCTATCCATCATTGATCCATCTATTTTTTACACATTTCCAAGTAAATGGTAGATACCTGTATACGTCTTCTAATTACTTCAGTATGCACATTACTAACTAGAGTTAATATTTATTTACAGTATTTTTTCTTTAAATATAATAGTTTATATCCAATGAAATGCAAAAATCTGAATTGTATGTTCATTGAGATTTTACAAATGCATTTCTTTCTTGGTCTTTTATTTTCTCTTGTGGTCCCTGCATTTATCTAATTCAGTGGATGTTTATCAAACACAGCTTTTGTGCCAAACATCAATAATGACACATATTAATATGATGTAGGCAAGACAGAGAAGACAGTGGCTAATTCTCACAGTGGAAATCTGGGAGTTAAGCAACAGGGAGTTACAGATGACATTTATCACTGAAGAAACCCATGAACAAAAGCACGAAGAATAAAAAAACAGTGTTTGGGGGGGTGAAATTAGTTGTTTTTTATAGCTTGAGCCTAGTGAGTGTATGCATGTGTGGCAGGGGGATGGGTAAAAGACACAATTTTTTTAAGTCTGAAATTCAAAACTACGAGTATTAAAAATCAGCAATAAACGAGGTGCTCTGTACTATAGCACTGAGCTTAGGAGAAAGCCTGTACTTCCTCATTTGGTCACTCCCGAACCCAAACTGACAATTTGACAACTCAGATTTCAGTCTGTTTTATTTCATTGGTAAACTGCTAAAATTTGGCTTTATTTTACGTTTGATGGCTGGCAGACTACAAATTTGCTCCCCAAAAGCCTTAATATAAATACGTTTGGGGAAAACAACCGGGTGATTATTCTAAATGTGAAAAGATCACTATGTAAAATGCTCCATTACTTAAATTGAACTATAAATGAATTTGCTACAAACTGGTGAAAAAGGAGAAATGTGAAGTTGCAAGAAAAGACTTAAAATAGTAAGAAAAAGAAAATAAACTCTCTTTAAATTTGTGAATTTATTATTTTGGACATGACAGGGTGCAAACCTCGTCACCATTCATTCATTGACCCGACATGCTGTGTTGATAGATCCCTGAGAGAAGCTGTGTGTGTCCCTGAGCAGGGCAACATTTTCTCAACTGTCTGGTTAATTCTCTGACCTCTCTGCCACTGTCCTCTTTCACGATCTCATTTCAGGCAACACCCTCTACCTGGCCTTCCTGCATCATAACTATCTATGCAACCTGAATGATTGCTAAAATGCAAATCTGTTCATTCATTCATTCATTCATTTAAAAAAATTAGTGAGCATTTACCATACACCTTCTGTTCGCAACACGTCTTGCATCTTCTGTGGTAATGACTACCATGTTGTACTGCTATGAAATATGTATAAAAGGAAAACAAACTTCTTGAAAGAAGAACCGAGTTTTGGCCATTTTTCTTTAATCTTGAAGTCATAACTCAGTCCCCACACAGAATAGGTGATCAATGAATTTTTCTTACCTTGAGTTCTGTTATTCAGGCAGCGAGTATTAAATTGGTTCAGAGAACAAGATAAATTGTTGAAGGCAGAGATGTCTGGGGGAATTCTTTTGGATCAGGAAGGATGGATGAAACGAGAGTGGAGACCAGGAAAATCACAGATGGAGAGAACTGTGCATAGGCAAGAAACAGAGACAGACCTGAGCCTGGTGCATTTGAGATCAGCAAGATTGGTTCCCTTTGGCACTGGTGTACTTTATTTTACTTTCTTTCTTTCTTTCCAACCAAAGTTCCAGTTTGAGCTTCATTCTTTCTCTTCTGATATTGCAACAAAAGGAACAGAGGGAGGAATTTAAGATAAACTAGCCAGAGGGAACTCTTTTTCCATCAAATATACCCATCCACTCATCCATAAATCCATCCATTTTCCACAAATTTCCATCAAATTGCTTACCCATCAAGTCAGCCTTATATGAAGGAACCTATTCCAAGCAATCCATCCAGAAGAACAATGGAGACCTATCAGAAGGGAGTGAAAATGAAGTCTTCTGGCCAGGAGGTGAATTGAGAATGGGAGAATAAAATAAGCCAGGCAACAAAATATTGGGAGAAAGAGGACAGGCCAGGCAGTAGGTGCCTCTACTAGTGTCAGTGACAGTGAGCCTATTGAGGAATTCGTGGGTAGCTATCACTAGTGACAGATCATTCTCCATACAGTGAGAAAGACACAAGAATTCCAACCATTCTCTAAGACACCTCTGCCAACACAAAGCCTTCCCACTTCTTCGCCAGGCATTACTGATTTCCGGACAGGGAACAGAATGCATCATTATAATGGTCCACCCAGACCCATTATAGGAAGAAAGAGCCTATTGTTCAGCTACTGAAAGTGCCACTGGCAGATAGCCCCCAGGCAGTCAGTCCCCTTTGGGAAGTGCCTTGGCTAAAGAGAACTGCCTTGCTCAAACTGGGGCAGCCTATATCCAAAGTCTAGTTGACACAGGGATATAAAGGCCCATCTCTCCACTATAACTGGAGACAACTCTAAAAGGCCATCCAGGTTTCAGCGCTCCTCTTGAAGTCATTTGAATCCCTTTTTGAGACCACACTGCACTTGACTTTTCTGTCTAGCCAATTCTGCTTCTATCCCTATCCTTCCACAGGTGTTGATCCCAAGAATATTCCATAATAAAGTTCCTGCAGCATTAATCTTCGTCTCAGGGAACCAAGCCTGCAATGGAAATGAAGACAGATAGGTGGGTTATCCAGGGAAGTTCAGACAGAGGCAGGTGATCTACTGAGACCCCATAGTCCCATCCTGCTCATGCAGGAAGTGATTCATGGTTCTCTGAGGCCATTATAGTGGAAGCCACACTAGGAAAGAGCTTAACTCATGGCTGATTCACAAGGCATGATTAAGGAGAGGGTTATCCTACCACATTATTTTATCCAGTGTCTTCAATTTACTGATGAGAAAACTCACGTCCATTGGAAATCCACTGATCAGGCAGGACAACATATCCTGCCCTTCGTTTTATGGTCTTTCAATGTATCTTTTCATTTCATGTGGGGTAACTAGGTAGGAGTTATTCCTAGGATGGCAGGAAAAAGGCGGAGTCTGAGAATTGGGTAACGCTAGAGTCTTCATGCTTTCATCTGTAGGGGATTAGCAAAGCCAATTCTCCCTGTTTGGTGTCTTAGGCTGAGCAATGTAGGAAGTTAGCTGTTTTTTTCCCCACATATTTAAATCTTATTCTATGACACACACTGTGATCTGCTACCTCTTCATCCATGTATGCTTATATTCGTGCATCCATTCTTCCACTAATCCTTTTGCAACTCATTCCCTACGATGTTATGGAAAAACCCGAATGAACTTTTGGGCCAACCCAATAGCTGTGAAGGTGGGCAATGGCTTGAATTCACATCAATCTCTTCTTGTTATCACATTATTTCCCATATGGTTTCCTCCTCACATATGTTCTTAAAAGTTCTTTAGGTTATTTTATACAAGTTGCTAAAAGATATTAAGCAAGATAGAGACTGGACCCAGAGCTTCCAATCCAGAGGTTCTGATACCAGTAAATAAATGGATAAACCAAAGACATAGATATAAATAAGTACTTAAAAAGAGGAGGGTTTGATTTTTAAAAATAGTGCAGTTTTATATATACAGATGGAGGTAGAGGGTGGGACATATTGTAAGTCATTTTAATTTTGGGATTAAAAATTGTAAACTTAGTTCAGTATCCAGTGGAAGGCAATAATTGTTACTGAAGGTCATGAAAATGTAATGGTGCTGTGAAATATTAAATAGAGAAGGGAAAGATTGGAGGTGAAAAGTTAGCTAAGGAGACTGTCACAAGTGTTTAGGAAAGAAGCCATGGGGAACTGCAGAGAAGATGGAAAGGGGAGAATGAATATTAAAGGTTGTTGAAATATTGAATTTAAAGGAGGTGGAATGGTTAAGTGAAAAGACTCTGGATTTTGATGTCTGGCAAATAGAGGTTTATGACATAGGTGCATTACTTTTGTTTTGGTATGAACTTAACATCTAAATCACATTTTCCATAAGGGAATGGGTATATACGACCTAATTCATATGGTAAGTACTGGTACTCTGCAACTGGTAATTCTGGTACTATGATTTGGAGGGAGAGGTGGTAGAACCACCTCCAAGTGTCTCGCTTAGATGATTGGGTTTGTGGAGGTGGCTTTTCCTGAAATGAGGAAACTAAGAAGAACACCAGTGTCTTAGTGAGCTCAGGCTGCTCTAACAAAATACCATAGCAGTCTTACACAACAGATGTTTATTTCTCACGGTTCTGGAGGCAAGGAAGTTCTAGATCAAGGTGCCTGCAGATTCAGTTCTTGGTGAGGTCCCTCTTCCTGGCTTGAGGGTGGCTGTTTCCTTGTGTCCTTCCTCCCATGGCAGAGAAAGTGAGAGCTCCAGTCTCTCTTCCTTGTCTTAAACGACACTATCCCATCATGGGGACCCCACCCTCATGACCTCATCTAAACGAATTACTTCCTATAGGCCCCACCTCTAAATACCACCACATTGAGGATTACGGCTTCAACATATGAATTTTAGGGGGAGACACACATTCAGTCCATCATAATCAGGATTGGGAAACTGCAACGCAGCTTTGGACAAGTTGGTTTGGAGCTGCTTTCACAACCCAGATGGAGGTGCCAGTTGCTGATTGGATACATGAGTGTGAATTAGAGAGGCAACATCTGGCTAATGAGACAGATTTAGAAGATGCCCCATAGAGATAAAGGAAACCATGAAAATTGACACGGAGTGTGGGGAGGCAGAATAAAAAGATATGTGTCCTGGATACTGACTGTCCTGAGACAATAAACATTACCGTTTGGGAAACAGGATGGGAAGTTGCAAGAAAGGAATATAATGAGCCTTTAGGGATACATTAATAGAACAGGCAACATGAATCACAAAGAAACACACAGGTCAGAGAAAGAATATAAAAAGAATGATGTGTAAGTGCGTGTGGGTGTATAAGGGTGTGGGGCTATGTACTGCGTAGCAGAATTGCCAAAAGTGGTCTCATGTGGAACACCAGTCCCATGAATTAGCTCCCTGAAAGAAAGCGTATGTGGAAAGATACTTAAGGGATTGTTTCAAGCTCTGACAGATTCTTAGAAGGACATAAAGTAAATCACCTCATTAAATGCTCTCAGCAATTTGGCAGTAAAGCAAGTTGTTTTGCTCAACATTTTAGAAATGCTTTTGAATAACAGACTCAGCTAACATTTTCCTACTCAAATATCTTTAATCAAATCAGTGTTCTTCAGGACAGAGTTTGGTGAATATTCACCACATGATCAAATCCCTCTAAAAGACTGAGAAGAGACCAAAGCATTGCCAGGGACCTCAAAGAAAATAATTAGAATGAATCGGTAGGAGGTTCAATGAGATTGTGAGTGATAGAATCAACGAAAGAGAAGCATGAGAGGCAAATACAGGTAGGCTCTTTTTTATGGGAGGAAAAAAATGGGAATCATTTGTTGACATACTGTGCTCAAGGAAATGTTTATTTTTTTACTTTTTATTTTGAAATTATCATCGACGTGCAGGAAGTTTAAAAGAATGTTTGGAAGTTCCCGTGTATCCTTTGCCCAGTTTACCCCAGTGATGACATCTTCTATAACTATGTAAAATATAGATATTAGGAAATTGACATTGGTACAATTCACAAGGCTTATTCAGGTTTACTAATTATATGCACTTATTTGTATGCATATATAGTTATGTACAGTTTTGTCACATGTGTTGATTTTATTACCACCACCACAATTAAATCAAGATGTAGAATTTTTCCATCATCACAAGGCTTCTTTTCATTATCCCATTATAGCTACACCCACCAATTCCCCACCCCAATCGTAAGGCCTGGCAACTATTAACTGTTCTCTGTCTCTCCAATTTGGTTATTTCAAGAATGATATATAAATGGAATTGTACAGTATTTAATGTTTTGAGATTGTCTTTTTTCACTCAGCATAATTCCCTTGAGATCCACTGAAGTTGTTATGTATAACAATAGTTCATTTCTTTTTTATTGCTGCGTAGTATTTAACAGTATGGATGAGCCACAGGTGGCTTAACGATTCACCTGTTGAAGAACATTTGGGTTGTTTATAGGTTTTGCCTATTGTGAATAAAGCTTCTGATAACACTCATGTACAGGTTTGTGTGTGAATGTCAGTTTTCATTTCTTTAGGATAAATGCCAGAGTGTGATTGCTGGGTTATATAATAGTTGCAGATTCGGTTTTATAAGAAACTGCCAAACTCTTTTCCAGAGTCGTGGTACTGTTTTACATTTCCACCAGAAATGCATGAATGGTTCAGTAGCTCTTCATTGTTGCCAATATTTGGTGTTTTCTCTATTTTTTATTTTGTCATTTTGACAGACATGTAATGATATTGCAATGTGGCTTTAATTTGCATTTCCCTAATAGCTAATAATTTTGAGCATCTTTTTATGTACTTATTTGCCATCAATATATCCTCTTTGGTGAACTATCTCTCCATGTCTTTTGAACATTTTCTAATTGAATACTTTCTGTTAGTTTCTTTTTTTCTCTTGAGTTTCAAGAGTTCTCTTTATATTCTAGAAATTAATCCTTTGCCAGATACGTGGTTTGCAAATATTTTCTCCCAGTCTGTAGCTTGTCTTTTCATCCCCTTATCAGGATCTTTCATAGGGCAAATTTTTAAAATCTTGATGAGGTCCAATTTATTGCATTTTGCTTTTGGGGTTCATACTTTCAGTGTCAAGGCTAAAGGTGTTTTGTCTAACCCTAGATCCTGATGATTTTATCCTGTTTTTATTTTCTTCTAGAAGTTTTATAGTTTTACATTTTTTATTTAAGTTTGCAATTTATTTTGAGTTAATTTTTGTACAAGATTTGAGTTGAGTTTTAGGTCAAGATTCCTTTTTTTTTTTTTTTTTTTGCCTATGGATGTCCAGTTGCTCCAGTACCATTTTTTGAAAAGGCTATCCTTTTGTGCCTTTGTCAAAAATCAGTTGGGTATATTTACATGGGTCTATATATAGGTTCTCTATTCTGTTCATGGCTCTGTATCTTTCCCTCTGCCAATACCACACCGTCTCAATTAATGTAGCTATATGATAACTGTTAACATCAGATAGAGTGACTCCTTCATTCTTGTTTTTCAAAATTGTTTTACTTGTTCTATACCCTTTGCTTTTTCATATAAATATTAGAATAAGTTTGTCTATATGTCTACAAAGAAATCTTGCTGGGAGTTTGATAGGAATTGCATAGGAGGTACTTAGAGATAAATTTGGAGAGAAATTGACCTCTTTGCTTTTAAATGTTGTCTTTTGAATGGGGAATTTTCAGCAGTTTTAGAGTAAGGAATTAAAAAGGGGTATGTGTCATGTTGAAGTGGAGTCATTGAGGAAAAAGAGAGTTGAGGATGAGGGCTCAGATAGAAGAATGGCTCAACTGCAAACCTCAGACCCCAAAACCAATGTAAATTGGGAGAAAGAGAACCGCAGGGAGTTAACTGACCAGCAGTGAGAAAGAGGAAACCACACCTCTGACCTTGAAGCCAGTCCTCTAGATCCAACGGGTGATATAACTCCATCTGGAAGACCACATCCAGTTCTCACCTCCAACCCAGCAAGAAGAGGTGATGAGAATTATGCTGGGGACCCATGTGAACCAGGCTGTGCAATAAAGAAGCAGCATCTCTGAGAGACAGAATGTTACAGAGAAAGAGAGGAAGCAATAGGGAAGCCTCCTAATTGAGAAATAAAAGCTTTGGGTGTGGCCTCAGGAGCTGCTCAGTATCCCTTCTCCTCTAGGATTCTGCCTGAAGCCCTCTCTGATGCAGGAGATTAGAACCGTCTATCCTTGGGTCTCTCCTGCTGCCTGTCTTTGCTGCCCAAGTTGATCTCCCCCTAATGCTGAGTGATCATGTGTCAGGCATGACCTCTCCTCAATCTTGTAAATATTCTTCCTAACTAATGTTTCCCATCTATACTAACCCAGTCTTGCCCTACATGAGCTGCTTAGTTTGTTGGCTAAATTACTGATACCTGGATAAGAGTGTAGAATACGTTCATTCATCAGAGTAACGTGCTGAAGAGTTCTGCAGAGACATGACTGAAATAACGAGATATGGACCCAACATACAGTAGGCCCTCTGTATCTACGGGTTCTGCATTGGCAGATACAATCAACTGATGATCAAAAGTATTCTAGAAAAAAATTCCAGAAAATTCCAAAAAGTAAAACTTGAATTTGCCACAGAAGGCAGCTATTAACATAGCATTTACATTGTGTTTACATCTATTTACATAGTATTTACATCCATCGTATTAGGTATCATAAGTAATCTAGAGATGATTTAAAGTATATGGGAGGATGTGTCTTGGTTATTTGCCGTTTTATATAAGGGACTTGAGCATCCGTGGATCCATGGGGGGGTCCTGGAACCAATGCCCCGAAGATACAGAGGGACGAACCTATGTGTTGACTTTCTGGTGGGAACACATACTTTTATTGTTGTATTATTTGTTTTTTCATTTATACCCTCTGCTGTATTGACGTGCAAGTCAAAACCCCCCAGGCCCCATTGTAACTTACAGATTGCAGTCTCCTGCTACCTCTCTAATTTTTCCCTGATAGGTTTTTAAACTCTATGCCACCAAATGTTTCTCCTCCACCTGATTTTCTGGGTTTCTTACGAGAAGTAAATCACTTGTTTTTAGTGGCACTTAAATGTCTCCATGTATCGAGAAACCTTACTATGAGCAGCCCCTGGCGCATAGGCTCAGCTGAGGTTGGAAAGGAGGCACTCTGGTACTTGCATCCCAGTTCCCGCACTCCACACCTTTGCAGCCCTTGTCACTTCAAGCCTCTGAGACTCCACTTCCCCATCTGTAAAGTGCCAACAAGAACACCTCCTTCATGGTATTGGATGGGGTTCAGTGAGATGATGTGATGGGAATATTCTGAAATTAGATAGTGGTGATGGTTGTACAACATTGCAAGTGTTCTGGAAACCACTGCACCGTATATGCTTTAAAATGGTTAAAATGGTGAATTTTATCTCAATAAAGAAGTTTTGTTTATTTGGGTTTTTTTAAGTGCATAATGCAACATTGTAATACACTTGGAATGTATCCAGTAGATCTCATTACCTTCTGATCTGGTGAAAAGTTGCAGCTCCTGACAGAAAGCTTGGGGCCTTTTGCTTTAGACCAAATAAAAATCACTTGGAAGCAAGTCCTGGAATCCACAAAAAGGACCAGTAGGGAGATAAACAGGAGCAGCGCTGGAAGGGCTGTCCGTATCTGCCGATCATCCCATCAGCCAGCCCCCCTCAGCCACGGAGGGGCCAGAGGCATCTTTGGCTTGGATTTTCCCTGGCTTGTGCTCCCTCCCAGCCTCGCCCCTGCCCTAGAGTTCTTCCCTCAAAGAGCACCTCCAGCAGGGCAGGGTAGACTATGGCTTCTGGACCTTGGTCTCCAAAGAGCTTCAGAAGCAGCTGGAAGATTTCATGTGGATGATGATTGTTCACACTTAAACCCATTTAAAAAAAATAACACCAAACCTCGGGAGAGGGAGGATCAGTGAAAATAAACATCTTCTCTGGAAGACATCCCACAGCTGTGTGCTGATGCAGCACAGCGCCAAGGTTTGGGAGCTTCCAAAATGTATAGCTGCGGGGAGGAAGGAGAAAAGCAAACGCCTACCCATATGTCCCCACCACTTCATGGTGGCCACAACCCGGAAATTAGAGAGGAATTTCCTTAGCATTCAGATTTGTCAAAGGAACTCCTTTCAAAGATGGGAAGTTACTAAAGCAAGTCTATGGTTTGGGCATGGAAGCTGGAATTGGATAACATGTTGAGGTTTTTAGGTCAGGAAGGTGTGTGTCTGAGTCATGGTTCTACCACTTACTGATGACCGTGGTCAAATCACATGACCTCTCAAATCCTCAATATCCCAGTCTCTGAAATGGGGTTTAATAAAGTTTACCTTGATGTTATCTTGAGAATATGAGAGATTCTGAATATGAAGAAAATAATAGTGTCTGCCCCATATCAGACCCACGGGAATGATGGTCTTGTTGCCATCGTTCAGTCCCCCAACGTTCAGTCATCTTTTGCCACTTTGCGTCACGTAAATGTTCATAGAACAGCAGACTTATTTCCAATTGATGTTTATAGGCATTATTAACCAAGACAGAGGGAGGGACACCTGGTATCTGGCAGGAAACCAGATAAAAATACTTGCCATTTAAAGTTTGCAAATAAACCTCTGTGGGATAATAACAATGATAATAATAATTATGTTGTTGTCAGTAGGAAGGTGGTATTTCACAATACTTGTCATACTGCCCAGAGCTTTCATTTTCAAAGAGAGATGATCAGAATAGATTTGCCAATAGTGATTATTATGTACTTAAAAATAAGCTAGCTCCTGCCTCAGTGCTTCCATCAACAGCTCCCTAGACTGTATCTCTGTGCTTCACCTTGAAAAGGCAGGTGGAATCCAAGGATTAAAACCACAGGCTATAATCACCTTCAGTCCTATCCATCCTAACTTGGGGACGATTGTGCAGGCTCAGCATTACTCTGGAAATAAAAATTCCCCCACCACAAAAACGGGGAATAAGCTGAGCTCTGATATTCAGGAATCATTAAGAAGAACCCTAAATCTTAGAAGAGGTAAAATTGAACAGAGCTAGGTAAGATAGGTACAAGAACTGCCAGACAGAAAAGTCAAAGAGGCGGGAAGTGGTGAGGAATCATGACTGGGAGCTAGTGAGCCCAAGTGAGATCCGTAGGAATATGATTGTGATAAACCAGTCCTGAAGGGGTGAGTCCTTTTGGAAGGTCTTTACCCCAGACGTCAGGGCTCACAGAGTAACACTATGAGCCTGCTACTGGACCCAGAGCATAAGTAGACATGTCCCCTCTCATGTCTCCACCCTCTAACTGGGGCTTAAAGGCATCAGCCAATTAGGCAATGAGAACAAACACCATGGGCTCAGTTGGGGATACAGAGCTATCCCTGTGAATCTGGTACTTCCTTCCAAGGTTAAACGAAATTAACAATTTAACATATATTCTTCAAGCCCTACGATACAGTCTAAAATTCAGAAGAACTATCTAAGGCATTAAAATTCCTGGGTTAGATCTTGGCTCTACACTAACAGGGTGATGTTGGGCAAATGGCCTTACCTTCCTGTGTCCTGAATTCCTCATCTGTAATATGGGGTAATACTGCAACCCCTTAATGATTTTGTGAAGAGTTAATGAATGAATTAATCAATCCAGGCAAATAGCAATGAGGCATTCAATAAATTGTATAGACAAAGTGGCTCTCTTCCCATGTAAGTATATAGATGACTCCATTTTTAAAACCACTTCAAAATATTATATTTTATGGAGGGAGCATGGTCATTTAGCCAGTCTTATATTTATAGATATTGCCATTACTTCCATATTTGTCTTTCCAAACAATACTAAAGTAATCATTCTTGTACTCATACCTTTATACCTTTAACAAAATATTTCTGATTAATTCCTTCAAGTGTAGCATACTTAATATCTATAATCCATTTGTTCTCTAATGGCTTTTTGAGTCTTAGTAGGTGAATGAAAGTTGCTTAAGTGGAGAAAGATGTGTTTATGAGCGGAAGGATTGCCTTGAGGAAGAGAATTTTTAGATCCTAGAAGCAATACATGTAAAAGCACGGAGACCTGCAAGAGTAAAGGAAAGCTTCACCCTGTGTCTGAACCCTGGAATGGAGAATATGAGGCAGGGTAGATGGTCAGGAAGGAGATCAAGAAAGAATCTAAACTTCATCCACTCCCAGGTGCTAATGACTCATAAGCTCTTAAAAAGTTGTGCATTACCAAGTGATAAGGCTTCTATATAGAGCAGCAGCTGTCCACTAGAGAAGGATTTCCCAAGGCATGAAATACAAACCACAGATGCTATTATAGATGATTGTTCATGGTAGTATGAGCACATGACAATAAATATTACAAAATGTAAATGTATAACTTTTTCAGTAGTCAGTCAGTCCATGCAATGACTTTATTGGTAATTTATCTTTAACATCTATTAAAACTTGCTAACCTCCCTTTAAAAAACAATCACCACCAAAGAGTAGGCATCAGACTGAGAGTCTTCAGGGAGCAACCGTTTCTAGGACTATTTTATTTTCATTGTATTTATTTGTACTTAACCTTCTGCTTGTGGCAGTTGATATTGGTTTCCCATATATGAGAAAGGCATACTTGTGCTTTTTAAATAGATTAAATGTGTAAGTCAGTTTTAATAATGGAGTTGTGAGAAACACCTAGCTAGATTGGGAGGAGTGTGGGAAATAGACTTTGCTTAATTTCTCCTGCATCAGCCAACCCTGATGATTGCAACTTTGGTTTTGCTGTTAAAATCATTGAGTATAGCCAACTGTATGCCTTGGTCTTATTCAGATGATTCCAAGAATTAAATCAACTTAAAGCACATGTGATTCTTGAGTTGGGGCATGGAGCTCTTTACATAAAAGTGGTTTTCCTCAAACCCTCTCTCACCAGTGTTCTCCTGACAGTGACCACAGCCTCCAGTGAATTCAGCCTGAGTTCTGGCCATTTATTTTATTTAATTAATTAATTAATTATTTTTCTTGCCCTTTTATTTATTGATTGATTTATTTTAACATCTTTATTGGAGTATAATTGCTTTACAATGGTGTGTTAGTTTCTGCTTTATAACAAAGTGAATCAGCTATACACATACATATATCCCCATATCTCCTCCCTCTTGTGTCTCCCTCCCACCCTCCCTATCCCACCCCTCTAGGTGGTCACAAAGCACCGAGCTGATCTCCCTGTGCTATGCACTGGCCATTTATTTTAAAAGCCATTGCTGGACTAGGAAGAAATAACTAGAGACATTTTAATCATTGGTGTCCTATAAATCCAATTTAGGGATTAGTTTACCAGATTCAAAGTGTTTTACCCAGCCTCAATAAAAAGGTTTAAAAATTCAAGTTTATCAGTGCCCTTTGGAACATAAACCCAAGAATAGCCTTATTGCAACTACAGCACACTCCCAGCACAAACATGTGGCAGAGGCTTGAAATTTGGAGATCAAATCCAAAATTTCAGAAGCACATCTTTTTCTGTATTTCAGGAAGGAGAAAGTAAGCCCAGAATTGGCCTGATTTGACTGGTTAATTTTTTTTCTGAATCCCATAAATGGAACTGCATATTTAGGAATTTTATGCCCCACATAGTATTTATAGGTTATCTCTGATTCCTTGAGATTTTGGAGAGTTATAGCTCTGTACTAGGCTTTCCAAGATTTTTTTTTTTTCTTTTAAGTGCCAAAGAGGCTGAAATCTATCCTGGGAAACTAGTGGGGATTAGATATTTTTTAGGTCACAAGTCAAAAGATTCCTAATACTCACAGACATTCTATGTCTAGGAATGTTTGTTAATTTGAGACCCTTTCTCTCTCCATGTATATCTTTAATCTCCCAACCAGCTGTCTCCCATAAAAAGATATTTCTGTTTTTAGTTACAAATCTGTTTAGAGATAAAACTCGCTCATAAATACACAACCACATGCAAAGATTTTTTTTTTCTGCTGACAGTATAGAAATAACTCCAGATGAAAAATATTAAGTTTGTTTAGAAATAGAAAATGCATTCTGCTTCCCTCGATGAGGGCCCATGTTTTATAGATGTTCAAGGTCTTTTCGTGTCTCTGTGTGAGCCTCTCTTAGAGAGCACAGTCTTCTGTTACCTTTGTGATTTAGTCCTTCAAGTAGTCAAAATTGTTGGGTGCATTCCTAACTAAGGAATTAACTCCTTGTAAAGGCACGTATTGGTCACCTAAGGAAAAGAAAGCAAGCTAAGAAATAGGTCTGTGAATTGCTACATATGTGCATACTCTTAACTAAAAGACTGATTCAATGCCCTACTCTTATTTGCTTGTGGATCACTTTCCCTGGGAAGCAGGTGAGATCTTGTATTTTCTTTCTTCTTTTCCTATTACTTTCGAAACCAAGTACTGCGTCTGCCACATAGTATTTGATCAGTGCTCAAATGTGTTGTTTGCTGTTAATTGAATTGTTATAATCTTGTTATATAATAAATTGTGCAGAAAAGAATAATATTTAGACATCACTTCTTTCTCAGAGACTTACTTAGAGCTGAGGTCTCCATCTTTCCCACATATTCATCACCAGTAAACTTAGTTAAAAAGGAAGTGTTCCAGTTCTTTCCTGGATTGGTTGTAATTGTCTGAGCAAACCTCTCATAACCACACCCTGCTTTTGTTGAAGCTCATTCAGTAACAGCTGGTACAATTTATTACTACCACACACTGAACAATGTTAAATGAAACATCATTGGCTATATTTCATCAACCATGTAAAGTAGCTACTCCCGTCTCCATTTTACAGACGAGAGTGTTGAGACTCAGGGAACTTAAATTACTCAAGTTCATAAGACAGTCTCTAGGTTTATTTGATTCCAAATCATCAGATATTCCTTTACATGAGGCTGCATCCTCTAAACAGAAGGATGGAATGATTAACTTCAAGTGAGCTCTTCTATATATCAAACTGTATGGTGGTCATCTTACTCAACTTTCTCTTATTCTGGTTCACTGAAGTCTGATGAGATCAGTATTAATTACCCCTTTTAGAGTTAAGGAAATGAAGGCTGAGACAACTTATGTAAATTATCTAAGGGTATAGAACCTGCTCATGGATGCCTGTTGCAGAGAACTCAAATTTTGAGAAATGTTGTCTTTGGTTGAATTTTCAGTGAAATAGCCCAGGCCCACTGAGAAGCCACATTTATGTATCTGTTATCTATCTCATGTTATGGAATTATTTCATCAAGCACAAGTTCTCATCCTAGTATTCAAAGATGCAACATGTCCTGAAACATTAACCCTTCTTTAAATATTTGCATGTGGAGCTTCATGCTGCAGATTCAAACCACAAACTTCTTTCCAAAAATAGAGCTGCTGCTTGCTGACCAGAAGACCACCTTGGGCACAATAGTGGTTGCAACAGAGATCACTCATTTTCCCTCTATTTCAGTAAAGTTCTGTCTTCCAATCTGCTAATCTTACAAATGGCAAAACCAAAACCTAGAGGGAAAGGCATTTGTTTAGAGCTTTCCTCATGATCACTTCTTTATCCACCCAGACAGGTTAAGCCAGCAAACTGAACACCTGCTCTTTCCCCCATTTCTTCCTACATCCAGTTGATTTTTTCTGAGGATCACCTCCTCAATTTAATAACTATTATTTATCCTCACTGTAATTTCTCTATTTAAACTGTGTGTGTGTGTGTGTTCGTGCATGGTTAGGAGGTGGTTAAGATGTTCACATAAGGAAAAAATATATATACTTTATATAAATATATTATATAAATATTATATAAATATAATATGTATATTATATGTATATATATAATTTAGAAATCTGGATTACTTCAACAGCTTCCCAACTGGTGTTTTGTTTCCTTGTGTCTACATTATCTTCTCTCCATCCTTCACAAAGCCTGCCAGAGTGAGACTGACATTTCATAATCACAATCTGATTGCGCCCACACCTCCATGTCTACCCTACATGAGCTGATTTCTTGTGGCTCATGAGAGTAAGAAGAGCTCTGGAACAACAGGGGCCCTTTTATGACTCTTCCCAACATCCCTGCCTGTCCTCATTCTCCATCACCACCCCAGGAACCCAAAGGCTGCAGCTACACTGAGTTTCCACATTCTTTCTACATACCCCAAGTTATTTGGTTGTCTCTGCAACTTTGCACATGCCATTCCCTCTCCTTGGATGCCCTTTTATGGGCAGAGTCATGTCCAAACTATGTCTCCTGATGCCAAGTGAGTGCTGCTTGACTATGGTACTCCAAGCAATATTAAAAATGGAAAATTCTGTTAAGTAGTGCTCTGTATGCTAATCAGAGTTTGGGGGCAGCCCAAGCCCATTTGCCATTTCCCAAGTTAGATGCTGCAAGTAAAAAATGAGCTGACAAACTTAAAACTCTTTGCAGAAACCACTGGGGAGAAGGTCTGGCAGCTGAGCACACCAGGTTAATACCTGAATTACAAGGTGTTCGTGAGCACCCTTGGTTGCAGGACTCAGCTGTGAACAAAAGCCTCTGAGGTGGGCCCCAGGTGCCTTTCCCTGCCACCACCTGGCTGAGAGCAATAGGCAGCCTGATTCTTTCAGGCTCCGTCATCCGCTAGGCCCTGGGGAGTCACTTTTTTCTATTTTAATGTTTTAAAAAAAGCATCCACTGCATCTTTCTCAAGGCGTTAGAGGGAACAAGAACAAAGGCTGATAGCCCAGCTTAGCCTGACCTCAAATCTGCTTTGCTTCACAAATGAAAATTCCTGTGACATCACTTTGTGGTAGTATGTCAAGCTTTGGGTTTCTTAAAATAATAGCTGATTAAAATCGTGAGTCATGGAAGACAAAACAAAAACAAACAAACAAAAAAAACCTAGCATTTATTATACTTCATAAGCTGGGCACTTTACATACATTATCTTATTTATCCCTAATCTTTTAAAAACACGTTTAACATTTCCAGTTGAGGAAACTGGTGGTTAGAGAAGGTTTACATAATTTACTCCAAGAGATATAGCTGGCCATTGTCGCAGGCAGGATTTGAACTCAGGTTGCTGTGACCCATGTTCAGCCTACATGCTTCCACTGCACGAATCTTTGTGCCTCCGTTGCAGTCTCCTATAACAGATTTGGAGCCTGAAAGCTTTAGGCTTACAGATCAGGGAGGCCAGAATATGAGTATTAAAATGATCATAGATGTGACCCTGGCTATCCCAGGAGGCCCCGGGCAGCTTGTCTAAGGTTCAGATTCCTCATCTAGATTGGCTTGGAAAGCATAAGGTTTCACTCTTTAATGGAACCCACCCAAACTATCCTTGCCAGGGATTGAAATCTTAAACACACTGGTGATATCCAAGTTTTCAAAGGTTTTGCCGAGAGAAACAATACTCTTGGACTACGGCCTGGAGTATGTAGAATCCACCTATTCCTCTGAGGGCTCTAAGTCAACTCTGGATTAAACCAGAGCATCAGCCATCAGCAATGTACCTGCAGAATATCACATTGTGTCTCCCCATCAGCACCATGGCATGCTCTGGAAGTCTTCCCCCAGCCCACGCTGGGCACTGAGTGAGAGACAGGAGCCAAGACCCTGATTACTGGGTTTGCAGTTGGAATGACATCAATGCATGTTCTGTTGCTTTTGACTGACTAGCAGGTTTGGGTTACATGCGACCCCACGCCAGTGTAAGAATCAGAGAATCAGAGATGGTTGTAATAGTTCTGAACAATTGATTTCCTTGAAACTTATGGGTAACATAGACTGTGAATAGCATTTTTTTTTTTTTTTTTACATTGTGGCTAGAAAGTTAGAGCTAAATGTGAGATCAACTTTGTCAAGTATATGCAGTCTTATGCCACTAAAAGTAAATGGCTTTCCTCTGTCCCAAGTAGTGTGCTAGTGAAACGGTGAGTAATCATCAGTTAAATCCATTTAACCTGCCTTCACTAATCAAGGTCATTTTAAATATTGCTGCAAAAGATTTGCATGTCCTCCAGGCAGCAGGTAGCCTAAACAGTGAGATGATTGCCCAAGTTGTTTTCCAGGAACTTGGAGTCAGCTGTGTCTAGTTGGAGCTGAGCCGGTTAAGACTGGACAGGACCACCAACCCTCTTTCTGAGCCTGCCAGCGTCCATTATGTGACATTTTGATGTTAGAGGCCGAAAACCCCACCCTCAGTTCATGCTAAGCACCTCCATTTTTGAATGTGCAGAGGCCTATAGCTTAGTTGCACCAGAGAAGAATGATGATTACCACACCTTTTTCCAGCCGCCTTTTCCCACACTCCCCATGCCTCAGACCATGATGCTTCTTTATTCTTTATCCCAGAAATACCCTGAGCCCATTGCCTTTGGGGAGGCAGATCTGAGACTTGTTCTCGCATCTCCTCGCTTGGCTGCCTTGTGAATAAGCCCTCTCTTTGCTGTAAACCTTAGTGTTTTGGCCTGCTGCACATGGGGCTAAAAGAACCTAGTTCAGTAACACCAGGACCTCCGGATAAATCAGTACACAAAACCAAGCACAGCTCCCATTCTCATGGGGCTTGGAGCGTAGAGGAGAAGAAAGACTTTAATCCACAGGTCGCACTGATGAATGGATAGTTATCAGTTGAGATACGAATTGTAGAGGAAAGGAATAGGCTTGTGTGGGAGTATAGAACAAGAAAAACTGATTTAAACGAAGGGCTTCCCTGTGGAAATGACATATGAGTTAACTAGACAAAGAGGGCATTGGACTAGGGGTGGGCAGGGGTTGTGAGATGAGGTTAGTGGTGAGAGGGAACTGTATGTGTGGGAGAAGGAAGGATGGCTTGCTTAAGAAACTGGGTGAAGGGCGTTGTAGTAGGAGCTTAGAGGCTCAGGAGAGAATCTTGCTAAACAGACCTAAAGAAGAAGGGAGAAGCCAGAACTGCATGGCCTTGCAAGTCAGAGGAAATACATTGTCCTGATCCAAAGAGTGCATGTTGTATTGGAAACCATAAGAGCAGTGGGTCTCAAAGTGTGGTCCCCAGACCCACAGCTTCAGCATCACCTGGAAACTTGCGGGAAAGGCACCTTCTCAGGCTCCACTCCAGACCTGCTGAATGAAAAACTCAGGAAGAGGTGCCCAGCAATCTGGGGTTTTAACAGGCTCTCCAGGAGATTCCTGTGTGTGCCAAAGCTGGAGGAACACTGCCAGGGCAGAAATGCTAGACGGGGAACTGGGTGCAGTGAGTCAGTGGGGAGGGGTGGGATCAGCATGATGAAATCAGCATCAGAAGACCATGCAAGCTGATAGTACTGGGGAGACTGGGGCGGCCCTGGGAGCCTCAGGGAGTCCTGGGGAGAGAAGACCGTGACATAGACTCATACTTGGCTTCATTTTATGGGTGTGCCCTTGCTTCTCTTTGTTTCATTGTCTTCACCTACTTCCAATGTATGTTTCCCTTATATATATAGAATTACATTTAAGAACTTTTCTTAATCTGTTTTGGAGCATAGGCAATATATAAAGCACATACTTTTTTTTTTTAACTCATAAAGGGAGGTATGTATTTGGGAATAAGCCTCTCTCACCTGAGGATACCAGCTCAGCCAACGGGGGTCATTTCAAGGGCAGGCTAGTAAGACGGTGGTCATTTACTGGATTTGCAAAACCTTTTCCCCCCTCCCAAATTCAAGCTGCCACGGCAATGAAACATACCATGGCCTTTCCAAACTAAATTATTAAATAAAAGTAAATGACATGAAACTACAATTTCAAAGATGGATTCTTTCCCGGTTTATTTCTGCTCTGGTTCATTTTAATGCAGTGAGCTTTTCCCTTGATTTTAACCAGAATTCAGGATATAAAATGTTTTGAGTCCAGCATATTTCAGAGAATAAAACAACCAATGGTGAGGAGGGAGTTAAGAGGGGTTATGTGAAATTTTACTGAATGTGGTACAGGTGCCGATGAGGCAGGGTCTTCCAGCTGGTTCTATTGAGGACACCCATCCTACCTACTGATCCCTGAGCCCTGTCTTCAGATTTGTGAATTTACTGGCTTATGATATACCTCAGGCATCAGTCTTTTTAAAATCCCTCCATCCAGTGGTTCTAATGTTGATCTAGGACTGAGAACAACTGTACTAACCAATATCTTGGAAAAGGTGGGACCCAGAAATCTCTGAACATACAGTGTAGTTTGAAGTGTAACTTGTTTGCAGAATTATCTATTCAGCCAATGGCCGAGCAAATTTAGCATTACAGAGGCAAAGTCTTGAACTGGAAATCAAAGTTCTGGTTTTGATACTGAGCCATTAAACTGTTCGCATCAGAATGTCATATGGCATGTCTAGTGCCTCTTTGGGCACCTGGAAATAACTTTATAAAGAATTGGTTGGGGTTTCTCAGTGTGGCTCACCTGTATCTGAGTCATCTAGGGATAGTTCGTTGAAGAAGTAAATATCTTGGACCCACCGCGTACACACAGAATCAGAATTTTTAGAAATGGAGGCTTCGTGTATACCCCACAAGTGATTCTCATCCACTTTAAAGTCTTAGCACAATTGCTACAATCACCTTCTCATTCATTCATTCAGCAATATTTATTCAGTGCCCATTGTGTGTAAGGAATTGTACTTGGTGCTGGACATATAGACATGAGTAAGATAGGCTTCGTTCCTTCCCTCACGGATTTTTCGATCTAGTCTTTTGCTGTTTTTCTCTTTCCTTTCCCAATTTCACAGTATGCATGTAGGTACATTTGATTTGCCTGCTTTTCGTTAGCTTTAGAGTTCTTCATACACGTGTTAGAACCCTTAGGTTTAATGGAGCTTTTGGCATGTTAAAAATGTAATTCCATTATTCACCAAATTCAAAGTGATTGGGTCTGTCAAACCCTTATTCACTCACTCTTTCACTTATAATTCACTTATTTTTTCACTTATGTATTAATCCATCCATCAGCACTGACAAAGCCTTCATAATAAGATAATAAGATTAAAAGTCATATTAATTTGTTTGATTAATTTCCAGTCAATTAAATAAGTGAAATCAAGTGTGCTTTCCTCATTGTTAGATTATTACACTGGATCTGTCTGTCTTGAGTTTATATCTCTTGGAGCTCATGTTACTTGACACACATCCCAGGGACCGAAATGCAAACCCCAACATGCCTTTTTATTTTGGTGAGAGTATTGTCATGGGCCCCTGATGGGAACATGCTGCTGAGAGCATCGTTTCTAGGAAAACACAAGGTTTGCCTGCCGTCTTCGGTGTGATTGACTTGCTCCTGCTTAATGATGATTCCACCATTCCTAACGACCGGTACCTTGCCCAGCTCTGCTAAGAGTGTCAACTTCCTTGAAAACAAGGCTCAGGTTTTATTGCCACTTAGTCTCCCTAACTCCTTCAGTTAATGATATCAGTCCTAATGAGGATTAAACGGTCTGACTCTTGGCAACCAGGACTGTAAGAACCTTAATGGTGCTACAGCCATTTCATGCATGTCTTAGTTGCTAATGTTACCATTTTTGTGTTTGAGACACTTTTACAAAAGTGCAGTGTGCAATGTGGGGGGCTTTGTACAGTGAGCTTTCCATTGAGAGAGAGAGAGAGAGAGAGAGAAAGAAAGAGCTCAAAAATACTTATACTAGGTGTTTCATAGTTCACAGGGAGCTTTTACATCCATGATCTGATTCATAACAGCCAGGGGAGGAAAGTAGAATGAGGTTGGGGGCGGGGGTGGGGAGGGGCATGTGTTTTTCAGATAGCATGTGATTCTTTTTTTTTTTTTTTTAAATACTTTTGTTCCTTTTTTTTTTTTTAATTTATTTATTTATTTATGGCTGTGTTGGGTCTTCGTTTCTGTGCGAGGGCTTTCTCTAGTTGCGGCAAGTGGGGGCCACTCTTCATTGCGGTGCGCAGGCCTCTCACTATCGCGGCCTCTCCTGTTGCGGAGCACAGGCTCCAGACGCGCAGGCTCAGTAGTTGTGGCTCATGGGCCTAGTTGCTCCGCGGCATGTGGGATCTTCCCAGACCAGGGCTCGAACCCGTGTCCCCTGCATGGGCAGGCAGATTCTCAACCACTGCGCCACGAGGGAAGCCCAGCATGTGATTCTTGAAGGTCACATGAGAGAGAGAAATGGTAAAGCAGAAAATCCGGCTCACCGGGATCCAGGCGCAGGGCTCTTTACGGCCTGGCCATTCCAAGTTTGTGGTCCATGGCTCAGCAGCCCTGGCATCACTTGGGAGCTTGCTGGGAATGGAGAATCTCAAGCCACATTCCAGATCCACTGAATCAGAATCTACATTTTAACTAACAGGATCTGCAGGCCAGTCTTATCTGAGAATGTGAGAAACATTGTGTTTAGCATATAGCACTGTTTCCTACTCTGTGCCCTTGGGATGACCACATGGCTGATACTCATCCTTGAAAACTAGTGAAAAATCCCACGTATATCTAATCCTTAAGAAATACTCTACCGTGTGGAAGATGTTTTATAAATAGAGACTCTAAATACTTTAAATATACAGTAATAGAGTTTGAGTAAATTATGGTACCTCCATACATAATTTTTGCTGCAATTGCAATGATTTAAATAAAAGGTTTTTTATAATGAGGGAAAATGCCTATGTCTAGAATAATTGAAAAAAACCCCAGATTATATGTACAAACAAAATCAATTTAAATGTATATAAAATAGGAAAACACTCTTGAAGGAAATATACAATGACTTTAATCATTGTTCTCTTTATAAATAACTTTCATTTTAGAACAGTTTTAAATTTACGCAAATTTTGTTAAGATGGTATTGAGTTATATACCCCACACCAAGTTTCCCTTAATGTGCATTGGTATTGTACATTTGTGACAATTCATGAAGCAATATCGATACATTGTTATTAACTAAAATCCATATTTTATTCAGATTTCCTTATTTTTTTCTTACCTAATGTCTTTTATATGTCCCAGGGTCACTAAGGATACCACATTATATCTACTTATTGTTTCTCCTTAGGCTCCTCTTGGCTGTGACAGTTTTTCAGGATTTCCTTGTTTTTGATGATCTTAATATCTTTGAGAAGTCCTGTTGAGATGCTTTCAAAAATGTTCCTTAATTGAGAGTTTTCTGATATTTTTCTCATGATTACACTGGTGTTATGTGTTTGGGGGAGGAAGACTGCAGAGGCAAAGTACCATTTTTCTCACATCACATCAAGACCACAAGTTCTCAAGATGACTTATCACTGTTGGTATTAACTTTGGTCACCTGGCAGAGATACTGTTCATTAGGTTTCCCTACTCCAAAGTTATTTTTTGTGCCCTTCTTTCCAAACTGCAATCTTTTGATGGAAGTCACTTGCACAGACTGCAGTTAAGGAGGGGGAGTTATACTCTACCTGCTTGGGTATGGATTATCTACGTAAAAAAATTTGCAATTCTTTTGTATGGGGAGATTTGTCTGTTTTCCCACATTGATTTATTTATCGGTATCGGTATCACTATGGACTCATTGATGTTTACTTCATACTCGGAATTTTAATCCAATGTTATTTTATTTTGTTGCTCAAACTGTTTCAGCTTTTGTCATTGGGAGCTCTTTCAGTTGACCCCTGTGTCCCTTTGACATACCCCCATTATAGTTACTTATTTTTAGCACTTTCTTACTTTCTGATGCTCCTAGTGCATCTTGAATATTTATTACCCCAGTCCTAAAATAATCCATTTTACCAAGAACCCCTGTTTCCTTTCACTGGAGAATTGTATCAGAAACCAAGATCTGGGGGCTTGGGGCACTCATTGTCACTGGGGTGTCATTGCTTCTAGGCCAGCAGAACAGGGGAAAATATGCATGTTTCCTAAAACTGTGTATATACATGTATCTATACATATTTCTCTGTATAACTGCCTGTATCTATATTAAGCTAAGCATGAATTCTCACTGATATCTCCAGCTGTAATTCATCACTACATAGATCATTCTGGCCTCTTCCCTTTGCTTCTGTGTAACCTCCCATCCAACAGTGAGAAACCTGACTGCCATTCGCCATCATTTACTTAACTATTCAATTCACATGTATAGTGGCATGAGATCAGTCAACCCCTCCCCCATGAAAAATAGCTTTATTGATGAGAGTACAATGCTTATGTACAGGTCCTTTTACCTTTTTCTTATAGACTCCTCTCATTTTCAATTACTTAGGTCTCCCTCTTTTCTCTCCATCCCCTTCAAATGAGGTTGTTTCATATATTTGTAAAATGGTCAGATTCTTTTATCACATTATGGATTTCATTCTAGGATCCCATGAACTCCTGAGTGATATTTTAAAAATTTACATGTGCTACGGTTCACTCTGTTCTGTAAAGTTCTCTTGGTTTTGACAAATGCATAGTGTCGTATATCCACCATTAGAATATCACACAGAAGAACTTTACCGCTTTAGAAGGTCTTGTTCTTCACCTACTCAACACTATCCCTTTCACCCACACCCCTGGCAACCACAGATTTTGTATTTTCTCTATGGTGTTGCCTTTTACAGAATATTATATAATTGGGCTCGTACAGTGTGTAGCCCTTTCAGACTGACTTCTTTCATCTAGCAATATGTATTTAGATTCAACTCTGTATTTTTGTGGCTTGATAGTTCATTTCCTTTTAATGCTGGACAATATTGCATCGTATGGATTTACCATAGTTTGTTTATCCACTTATCTGTTAAGGGACGTATTAGTTTTGGGGAAATGGCATACACTCTAGTTCCTACTAATTTTTTTTTATATGTGCATGAGCCGTGGTTTCTTGTATCTTTACATGCCTCATAATTTTTTGTTACTGGCTGGACATTTTGAATAATATAATGTGGCAATTCTAGAATTCAGATACTCCCCCTCCAATAGTTTGTTGTAGCTGCTTTGTTGTGGATGGTGGTGGTTTGTTTTGTGATTTTCTAGACTTTTTATGTAAATTCTGTGTTACTTCTCATGTGGGCACACCGAAGTCTGTGTTCCATTTGCTTACTGGTCAGCTAGTGTTTTGACAGAGTTTCTTTAAATGCCTGGAGCCACAGAAAAGAAAAAAAAAGGAAAAGAAAGACAAAGACACATTGGCAGTCTCTGCATAGGGTCTTTGCTGGGGCACTCCTTCAGTGCTTAGACGGTCCATCTACAGCCCTGCCTCAGTCTTCACTCCCTGCTGCGCAGAGTCTGAAGGTCAGCTAGAGGTGAAAGTTTAGGTCTTCTTGGACTTTTTCTGAGCATGTTTCCAGCCCTGGACATGTGCTTGGCCTTCTCGATTACCTGATACATGAGGACATTTTTAAAAGCCCTTCCTCTCCCATGCATCTCTTTCCCCAGCCTTTTCCTTCCCAGGAATTTTGGTTTCTGCTCTCCTCCAGCAGCAGACCTTGCATTCCCACTTGCTTTTTAGTCAGAACAAGCCCAGTGCATCCTCCGTATCATTGCATCTCATCTAAGGCCACAGTTCCTTCTGTGGCCAGAGCTATTCATAGTGCCTTGCCCTGTCCTTCCCCATTATCCAGTTCTGGTAGGAGTTGACAGGTGCCACATTTATTACGGTACAGACCTTCTCCTGTATCTGTTTTAGTGCAACGTAAGTTATAACAGGAAAATAAACCCTGGGCAGATCATGGAGCAAGTTATCTTTTTTGTTAGTTTAACACTTAGATAAGTCCTAACCCTGTTTAGATGTTTCCCACTTGACGCCAGAAGGAAGCAACATATGCAAATATGTGACACTTTACCTGGTCCTGGAGAGGGGATTGAGGCGACCACCACCACCAGCTTTCTGCTGTGCTCCACATTCCACTGCCACCGTCCCCTGTCTGCACCTGGTTAACTCGTTACCCTACCCTCTGTGTATCTGTTAATCTCGCCACCTCCATTTTAGCTTCTGCCTTCTCCACTGTCTGGCAGTGACCCCTGAAGGGAAAGGCGTCAGAGCTCCCGGTCAGGGTCTTGCTGACCTGTCTCTTTCTTGGTTGTATTGTGTTGTCCTGAGTCACTGTTTTAGTGCTGAGGTGCTTTCACCATTTTTCCCCATATAGAGCTGCTCCTAGCTAGCTCCCAAGCCACTGTATTCAGAAATGTTGACATCTTTGCTGGCCCATTTGCCTCTGCCAACATCATCATCAACGCCACTGCCTTCCTCTCCCAAAGATGGTAGTGATGTTTCCATCTCAACCTTTGGAGAAAGATAAAAATGTAGCCCCAAGAGGGACACTCCAGAAATTCCTGTCATTCCTTCTCAGTGTCTTGGCTAGTAAAGAGAGCTTGGGAATCTCCATCTTTTTATTTCCACTTGAGGGCATTTATAGTGTCCCCGAACTAGAGTCGGGTCAGGGATAGGGTAAGAAATGAGTCACTTGAGTTTCCTTTTGTGTCCTGGACCGAATCTTTACTCTTTTATTTCCATCTTGCTTAAGAGTGGGAATTTATTCAACCTCAACTAGATTCCAGGCAAATGCTCTATTGGTGCTCTTTCCAGAGATCATGCAGCCCTATTTCTTTTAACCTCTTAAAGGCCAGCCTCTAAAAGAAAGGAAGCCATATCTGGCCCATGGGTGTGGCCTCTGAAGACAGGTATAGATTTCTCTGCATGGACTAATTATTCCTGAATTGCTGGGTTAGTGCTGATAAAATTGGCTGTAGTTTTTCTGTGATATCTTTTTGTTCACCCTTGCTTTCCAACAACCTGTTCTTCACACAGCAATTACAGTCATCTTTGCAAAATGTCAGATTACATTGCTTCCCTCCTTAAACCCCTCCACTAGCTTCCCCTTTCACTTCAAGGAAAAGCTAAAGTCTTCGTCACCACCTACAAAGTCCTACATAGTGTTGTCCCCATTAACTCTTTGAAATTACCTCTTGCTGTTGGTTTTTTTTTTTAGGATGGTGAAGGGCTTTATTGTTATTTTTAATTAATTTTTATTGGAATATAGCTGACTTACAATGTTGTGTTGGTTTCTGCTGTACAGCAAAGTGAATCAGTTATACATATACATATATCCACTGTTTTTTTAGATTCTTTTCCCATATAGGCCGTTACAGATTATTGAGTAGAGTTCTCTGTGCTCTATAGTAGGCCCTTATTAGTTATGTATTTTGTATGTAGTAGTATGTATATGTTAATCACAATCTCCCAATGTATCCCCCCACCTTCCCCCTTGGTAACCATACCTGCATTGTTTATGTCCACTTCGCTCTGTGTTGCTCTTTGACCACGCTGAGTGTGCCCTTACATTAGGTGTTTCTTTCATCCAGGAATATCCTTTCTCCATTTATCTACCTAGCTCATTCCTTCACTTCCTTTAGGTCTTTCTCACATGCTTCCTTAATATAGAAGCCTTCCATTACCAATCTATATAAAATAGTGACTACTACTCTCCCTACCCCCAGCCTAGCACTCTCTTTTCAGATTACCCTGATTTCACATTTTCCACAGCACTGATCATCATCTGATACGTTACATGTTTCTTTCCTTATTGAATGATGAGGTCAAGGAATTGGTCTGTTTTAATCACTGCTGGTTGCTCAGAGTCTGGAATATACTAGGTACTCAATGTTTAATGGGTTTATGAATGAATGGATGAATGCAAGTATAAGTGAATTCATGTATGAATGCATGAATGGTTTCCTCCACCTGGCTCAGTACTTGATGGACAGTGCCTCAGTCTTACTCATTTCTGTACCTGCTAACACAGTGAACGCCGTAATGAGTAATGACTGTTTGCTGAATGTCACAGGGTCACCCAAACACTGTTGGGAAAAAAAAAGGAGCTATACCTATTGTCTTCCAGCTTAAGGCCTGGTGAATAACTTTCTACGTAAAAGAGAAAAAAAAAAAAACTGGGGTTATTCAATACTCATGCTGTGCTGAAATGAGAGTGTTAACCCTGAAGGTGATGATCAGATGTCAGACAGGGTGTCTCTGGGCTATAAGCCTGGGTATAACCATCTTGACTCAGGGTGTTACCTCAGCATCGTGGGCTCAAAAACAGTGTCAGGGCACTCAAAGGTAAGTGGCTACTTGGGACTGACTTAACACTGGCCAAAATCACAGGAGGTCAAAGTAGAATTCAAAGGCCAACATATTAGTTCACAATTATGTATTTGCAGGTTATACCTTGCAAATAATTGAAATATATACATCTGTAATTCCAGGTAATCCATATCAGACTTTTAAATTATTCCATTGGGAAGTGCAATTAGGGCAAAAAGCAATGAATAATAGTGAGAAATATATTCTTTAGGCATGGAGATAGCTCTTGGACTCTCCAGAATATGGGTATGTTCTATATTTAGTATCTCTTTCCTTGGACAGTTCGGAATCAACACTGATGAAGTGTCATTCTACCGTTATTCTTCTTGGGTGCAGAAATACCCTCCTCCCTCTCCTTTATTTTAAAATAATATACTCTCTCAGATTTAATACCACCAGTGGCCAGGCTACAGGATTCTTTTGCATCCTTTCAAACCTTGGCTGAATTTCTAAGCACGCCTATTCTTGCCTTTGAATTGGGATAAATCTGGTACATTAAAAAAACTGCTTCAGTGACTAATCTCATGAGTTTTGTGAGTTGACCTCTCAGAGGACAGCTAAGCCTCCTTTTTTGGGTCTCTGATCCTCGACCACACATTGCTTAGTTACCTTGAGTCTCGCCCTGAATCCATATTTCTTATAATGTCTACCAACCAACCCAATTATTTTGCGGTTCATGGATAGTTCTAGATGTAACCATTTTAATATGCACATTAACCACCATAATGATTTCAAGATCATGTCCTGGGTTCCTGCTCAAAGTCAAGGTGTATACTCATGCCCTTTAGAAGTCCACTGCCTATGGTCCTGGTAGCTTATGTCCCATACTGGGCTCAGGCAAAAATCAACAGATAAAAATAACTTGAATGCTAGACCCGAACAGACCTCACTTTCTTTGGTAAATTACTCTGCCTGGGTAAATCCAGTTTATTTTGGACCTTTGGCAATAATAGTACATTGTACTTGGATGACACTGAATCAATTTATTGAATTGTTTCCACCTTCCTGATCTTACTTCCCCCCCCCCCCAAGGAAAGCTGTGATCTATATATGACTAGTGAGAAGCATCATAGTAGGGTAGGAAAAAGAACATTTGAATCAATAAGACCTGGGGGTACACATATTGCATTATCTTTTACTGATTGCATGATCTTGCTCAAGTGAGTTAGACCCTCTAAATCTTAGTTTCCTCAACTTTAGAATGGAGTGCAGACACATCTCCTTCACAGAATGGTTGGAAAGATCAAGTGAGATGATGTTTAATGTACCTGGTCCACTGCCTGGCCCCTAGTGGGTTCCCTATAGATGCTATTTTTCTTGTCCCCTCCCCCTATTTAGTGTGGCAGTCATATGCAGCTGTGGGTGTCCCCTCTGGGTAGGCATCTGTGATTGCAGAATGACAAAGCATTATGTTTACAATGGAGCCAGTGCTCTAGAGGTCTGGTTGCCTACGTGGCAGACATTCTTCCCAGGACTCAGACCTGACTGCATTCCCACAGACCCCACACCCTTCACGTGTATCTGCCGCACGGCACTCACTGAAGTCTCCGGTCTTAGAGTCACATGCCTACTTCTCTGTTTTCTCATGAAACTGCCTCTCCCCTCACGCCCCCAGACAGGGAAACTGCTTTTCACTTCCCCACAGCCCACAGTGTGATACCTGGTATATATCAGATGTTAATAAAGGGTAATTAAGTGGGAGTCAGGCCAGAACTGGCCAGCTGTTTTTGTTTGCCTTCAGACCCAGTCAGTTTTTCAGTCCTCTCTTGCCATTGTCAGTTTGTCAGTATCTCAGTCTGAGGGGTTTCTGGTTCACAGACTTCTTCGGAATGCCAGGAACTGTGAGTTATCTCATTTCACCCTTTTCCCTAACTCTTGGAAATAGGCGTTGTTACTGCTTCCGATCTGCAAGTGAGAAAACAGACTGCAAGAGGTGACATGCCTTATCCCCAGCCAAGTCATTCATGGGTGGTAGAACTGGGATCAAGCCTGGTCAGCCTGACCCCCCTAGGGGAGGAAAAATAATACCCTTCTAGGTTCTCAGCTGAGATACTCTCCCCACCCCCACCCCCCATAATAAAAAGATTAACAGGAGAAAAACAAACAGAAGTTTAATAACATGTATACCTCCTGGATACATGGGAGATACCCAGGAAAACTGAGCAACTCTTCCAAATGGCCCAAGCCATCACCTTAAATACCTTCTTCACATTAAGACAAAGGAAAGGTGTTAGTGGGGAGCCAGTTATGGGAAGTTGCCAGGAAAAGCACAGTAAACAAGGGTATGGTTGTTATGCAGATTTGAGTCGGTGTCTTTTCCATTGACAAGAGTTTCTAGAGTTTTAGTCAACCTCCTCTTCCTGGTACAGAGCAGACCTACTCTGATGAATGCAGACTTCCCGTACAAATGTCAATGTCTCTTACAAAAGGGTAACATCTGCTCAGTCTTCAGAGCTCCTCCTGTGTGGACCATTTGTTAAAAATAACCAGTTTAAGATAATCCTTATGCCAAAGAGGCATATTTGGGGGTTGCAAATTCTGCTCCCCTTTACCATACACCTAATGGCCTTTACAGTGGGATATTACCATTGAATAAAGGCTGTCATTTATTAAGTACGTACTTCATGCCCTACACTGTACTCAGTTACACACATGCATTATCTTATCTGATTCACTTGACTGTAAGGTTCTCTAACAGGCTGGGATCTTGTGTCTCTCTTGTTCTCTGTTGCATCCCCAGCACCTAAACATTGCCAGACGCAGTGTAGCTGCCAATAAGTATGTGTAGAATGAATGAAACATTATGCCACATCTGAGACAGATGCTGTTATTATCTCTGTTTTGCATCTATCAGATGAAAAACTGGAAACAGAGAGGTTAGTAACTTACTCATAGTCACATAGTAAGTAGCAGATCTGGTATTTTAGATGAAGTCTATTTTAACAAGTACTTAACCTCTGTTATCCTGCCTAAAGAAAGACAGGTAAATATTTATGAGCAAAAATAAAAGTAAACTTAGCATTATCCTTCTCCATCAGCTCTGAGTATGGTTACAAATTCTTTAGCAGGCAAAAGAAATAATGGGCCTGGTCCCTCACCTTTCTTTGTTTGTATATTGCTACTTTCAAAATCATTAAGCCTGTGACTGTTCATAGGGTAATTCTGAGCATATGACAATTGCCTCTGAGTCAAAAGCTGTATCCCAACAGCTTAAATATAACAATGATAGGTTCTTTTCAAAGGGTACATTTTCCCTCACAGCTGCCAGCTCTGCTTTCTATACAAACCTAAAAATAATGATCTTTCCATTATGGAATCACTAGTATTGTTGCTTTCCCTCTTAGCTTATATTAGCGCTTAAGTTATACACCCCTGATCTGCAGGGGTTTAAACTTGGCCGGGAAACTTTTCCTGAGGCCAAATAGTGGAGTTAGCTCTGAGGCTTCTACCGGAGACTCCTGCAGAGCCTGGGGCAGAGTTACAGTACCCAAATTGTCTCTGATATCATTGTTTGTCAGCTACAAAAGGTTACTGATAGAGCCTTTGTGGTCAACCCCAGCACACTTGGCAATGGCAAACCCTCTCCTGTCTCTGTCTGTCCTACTCATTAAAACAAGGCACAAAGTGACCTCTCCTCACTTGGCAAGTTTGCAAAGGAAATCTTTATTCAAATGCTTAAATGGAGGATTTATTTTTAAAGGTGATTTATTTTACCCTGGTGCTGCTTTTTGGAAAAGCTCGAGAGCAACCTTGCTCTAGAGCATTCTGATTCTCGGTGGGCTAGTGGGCCACAGTGATCAGGTGAACAAACCAAGCTATAAGGCAGTGGGTTATGGAGTGAGTGGGAGGTGAAGAATGGAAAGTGAAGAAGTAGAAAGGAGTGTGGGATAGTGGAGCAGTGGAGAGGAGAGGGAAGAAGCCATAACTTGAAGGGTTGGAGAAGGGTATTTTGATAATCTAGAAAGTTGTCTCCAAATGATGAGGGCACATAACGCTGAGGTCCTGGGATCTGGGAACTAGTATAGAGTAACAGTGATTTTTTTTTTTTTTCCTCCTGCAAAATTATCAGGAAAAATAATTGATTTATTTTTCTTGTCCCCTTCCTTTTTTCTTTTTTTTTTTCCTTAAACATTTGAACCTGCCATTGCTTATCTACTGGCAGTGTATTATTGTGTTATTACACATTTAGGAAGGAGATGCCAAACATTTTGTCACTGTGGGTCTCACCAGTTTGCACACGGGAATCTTGACTTTGATGGTCAGTGAAGGTCCACCACACCTAACTCCCTGTCTATGATCATCTCTGGAGGAATTGTTTAATTCAAGAGTCATGGCAGGATTAGCTGAGGATGATTGAACCACACTGTAGAATGAGAACCAGACACTATATAGCACACTGTTAACTGAAGCATAATTAAATTCAACTCCCTCTTCACCCTGGAATTGCTTAGAACAGAAGTCTGAAGATTGAGTTCCCGACGTTGTCCATCTTCACAGGATTCCCTCCTGTGTATTCCAGGTAATCCTCCCATGTTAGTTGGAGCTGCAGTGGTTGACTTCTTCAATCAAGCTTTTTTTTAAGCCCCGTTTAAGGGCTCCTTTTAAAACACCTCTTTGTCAGTTACATTGCTAAGGAGTCTTTGTTTCACATGCTCTGCTGAGACGCTGCGGCCATCTCGTCGTCTTGAGAAACGTCTGTTCTCTCTTCTTTCAGTCTGAGGACTTCTTTCTCACATTGGAGAACTCTGGATTCTCTGGTCTCTGGGTTCTTCTTCCAGCAGCAGCTCCAAAACTTTGACACAAAGAGTTATTTTGGATCCAAGCTGAAAATATATCTTCCAGTGGACACGTGTGGACACATGGCTTTTCTTTTTGGGGGGGATGGGAGTGGGGAGGACATTAAACAGTGCAATTTATTTAACAAACTAGAGAGAAAGTAATTCTTTATTGAGAAACATAATTTGAAAAAGGGTGGCTTAGGGTGACAGGTAATAGACAGATGAAACTTAAGCAGAAAGAACATTGTTTTTTGCTGTGTTCCACAGAAACCAAAGAATCCATGGACGTGGCTTTTCTTTTGACATATAAATAACCCTTCCAACTGCGACCTCTCAAGATATTCTTAGATTCCACCATCCATTGTCCCATGAGCTCCTAAAAAATATCCAAATAAATGCACATTAAGGAAACAAATATTACTGTAAAGATTCAGAAACTAGGCTTACTTTAGCACCTTTTTTTTCCCCCTTTGATGAATGCATTGTAGACTAAGAGCACAATTGTGTCTTTTGCTGGGAGTATTTATAGTTTATGGGAGGGCATAACTATGGGAATATGACTCGAGGTTCTACAAAGACTGCAATGAGTCCCCGATTTTCTGCCTCTCGAACAGCTTTGAGAACCTTAGATTTATATATTTATATTCTATTTATGAGAATTTCGAAATTTGAATTATGTTCCTGGGTGTCCTGTTTACCTATCATGAGACCTTTGTTCTCTCTTAACTCTTTAGTTTCCTAATCTCTACAGTGGGAGATACCCTCCCAATCATCCCAGCCATGGTTCTATAATAGAAGCTGCTACCTCTGTTTTTACCATCACTCCTGTTGTTACTGTTAGCTGCTGTCAGCATTGTTACTACTACTCTCGCTGCTGCTCTTTCTACTACTACAAACACTACTATAGCTACTTCATATTTGCATACATGTTTCATTTACAAAGAGTCTTTCTCTATATCTTCTGATTTAAACTGCAAATCAGATGCAACCTCTGTCCTGGGGGAGGAAATGAGCTCTTTCTTAAATAGAAGAAAGACCCTACATTTTCTTATCAGCAATATGTTTATTCCTCAATCAGCTACCACCTCAAGAAACTTTCCTTTAGCTGAGTCAACCCCTACATTCCTACAGCTTGATTCATCTTGATTAAAAATAAAGTTAATTTGATTCTGTTGGATTTCTGTGTGTCCAACAGTGAGAGGATTGGCTCAGAATTCTTGGCTACTGCCACTCTAGCAAAGTACCATATTATTTTAAAACATTGTTGTTGTTTTACCAAATCCAAATGTTTCTACCTGGAAATTGTTATATTTGAATATTTCCTCTGAGGGACAGATATAATGGATGTTATTTGCTCTCTTGAGTATTAATGGAAATTTTCCAATGAGCCCTCCCTTCATCAGAGACAGATGACAGGCTTCATAAGCAAGTTTCCATGTTGTTCTATTTCCCCAAAGTAGCCTATGCCTCAGTGTCTTTAAGAAGAAAATGACTCTCATTTCTGTTGAGATCCAGATTTATTGTAAGCAAAAGTCTGTTGTGTATTAGGTGTGTTATTTAAGATCAAATAATCATTTATCACTCTAATGGATTTATTTTTTTATTTCAGCCACAGTAGTTCTGGAAATTATTAAAAAGCATCAATAACAATAATTAAACACATTTTTGGTTTGAAATGAGGATGTGTTTGGCTCATAGAATCTCAGACACATTTGAGGCCCTGTAGCTCCCTAACCCTGGCTCAAAGGAGTACACTTTTCTAAAGATCAATATCCTTTGTCCCAAAGCAAGATTTTCATAACATTTCTCTGATTTTGGCTCTCTTTCAATACATAACAATCTCAGTTTTGTGCCAAGGAGTCAGACCATTCATGAGACAAATAGAAGAGGTACACAATGCAGCTTTCATTCACAATTTTGAGGTCTCAATCTTCAGTGATTTTATTTATCTTCTTGTTGTGGCATAATTAATTCACGAATCTTGTGATTAGTACAACACTGACCCGTAAGCACTGAAATACTTTCAGGTGAATGCAGGCATTCCTGATACTTTGACTCCAAGGATTATGGTGCTTGAATCCCTGTTGTCCTACGGGCTTCACTTCCCACTGGCCAGTGTCAATTGAACAAAACAACTGTTTTGGTTGTGTAATTTCCACATAAAATGGAGGAAAGGGAAAGGCAAACTATTCTAAGACAGAAGAGAATGACAATTATCATATGTGGTCCTTTCACCGATCAGGAAATGGAAGAAATTAAAATTATACGAGATCCTGAGTTGAAGATCAGTAGGACAAAGAAATACTTGCCTGGATACGTTAGCCTGTGACCTTACCTCTGGGAAATAGGAACCCAGTGTAGTTCCGCACCAGTTTCGCTAAATGTCTCCTTTTTAGCCTGCCTCCACAAAAACCGCCATGTCACAGAGTCATTGTGAGAGAAGAGAATTGCCGACTGCAGGGGATGTCACATAGAAAATGCTGGAAAAGTGTCTGCTCCCTTGCACAATTACCACACTCGGATCTGGGTGAGCACTGTCATCACTACAGATGGAAGCAGCACTCCTTTCTTTCCCTTTCGTGAGGGAGGGTGACACAGTCCTGAATGGCATTTGGCCCATGGAGCTTCTAAATTTGTGTATGAGGGAAGTTATGGCAAGAAGTGTTCGTCGATGGTCCACAGTGGGTTGAGGAGGGGGAGTAGAAAGTGAGAGACAGCACAATGAAACCATCTCACAGCTGTGAGCAAGCTCTGATTCTGGCAGGCTGTGGAAAGCTTTTCAGAAATGAAACATTTGAACTTTATGTGAACACCTGGAGTTGTCTTTGTTCGATGTGTCCCGGGGAGAAATCTCATACACACTGTTTCTTCACATGTTAGCTGAACACTGTTATCACATAAGGTTGACACAGCTCTACGGTCTACGCCAGGACTCCACCTTTGAAGATGGAGGGGATAAAGCCTGTGATAGGATTATAGGTAGATGTCCCCAAGACCACACAGAATGCTGATAGCAGATTTCATTTTGGACAGGGAAATGGCAAGTCCTCGTTCAGAGCTCCTGGTCCAGAGTCCTTCTGCTTCGTTCCCTATGAAAGAGTCATGTTCTTTCTCAATACGACCTTATCCCAGGACTTCCCTGGTAGCGCAGTGGTTAAGAATCCTCCTGCCAATGCAGGGGACACAGGTTCGAGCCCTGGTCCGGGAAGATACCACATGCTGTGGAGCAACTAAGCCCGTGAGCCACAACAACTGAAGCCTGTGTGCCTAGAGCCCGTGCTCTGCAACAAGAGAAGCTACCGCAACGAGAAGCCCGCGCAGCACAACAAAGAGAAGCCCCCGCTCGCTGCAACTAGGGAAAGTCCGCATGCAGCAACGAAGACCCAACACAGCCAAAAGTAAATAAATAAATAAATAAATTTATTTTTAAAAATAAGCCCTTTTATAAAAAAAAAATAATAATAATAAGCCCTTATCCTTTCCCTGCCCAGTGAGCACTGCATTCCTGGCCCCCTTTGGTACTTATCTCATTTAATGATCACAAGCATCATTCTCCCTCACACACTTCTCTCTCTTCTTAAAAAAAATGTCAGATAAGACTATTGAGGTTCTGGAGTCCCTAATATCTTTAGAGTCAGATTTGGAGTGAAAAGCCTGTAAAATAGTACAAAACAAACATGCATAATGATAAGGGAATAAAGGAATTGGGAAAGAATTTTCCAGGTGGGAACTCCGTGCACGCGCGCGTGTGTGTGTGACTTACCTTAGTGGTGTCAAGTCAAGACGTGAACATCAAAGTGACCACATCTAAAATATCATTCTTGGATTTCCCTCCCCAAGCTCCTCAGTTTAGTAAATGACCCTGCAATCCACCCATTTGCTCTGCCCAGAAATGTGTGAGTCTCGCACCCTTGCATTCCATTTATCAACAAGCCCCCATGAGCTCTGCCTCCCCAAATGTGTCCCATTTTTGTCCATATCTCATCACCTCCCTTCTACCACTTTATCCCAAGGCACTACTGTCTTGTGTGGATTGCTACAAAAAACACCTAACTAGTCTCCCATTCATTCTTGCCTCCCTGCAGTTGGCTCTGTACGAAGCAGCCAGCCTCTCCCAGAGGCCTTCCTTGACTCCCCTTTATAAAATAGCACATCATCGCTCTCTAGTGCCTTCACTAGCTTTATTTGTTTTCTTAGCCCTTACTGTCACTTGGCACTATTCATTTTTCTACTTCTTTATTATCCCTCACCTCCACTAGAATGAAGGTCCCTTGAAGACAGACTATCTTTTTTGTTCAAGATTGTATCCCTGGAGTTTATGATAGTTCTGACACTCAATACTAGGTACTCAGTAAACATTTAACAAGTAAATAAATGAATGGATATGAACATTTTTGTGTGGTCGCCACACAGAGAATTTTCATGTTTTATAATGGTCCAAACATATTTTACGATATATTTGATATTTTAATCTGTGCATTTTAGAAATGATAATATTAATTATAATAATTAAAAATAAATCTGGCAATAGTATCCTTTTTCTGGTTGGAATGAGAGATTTGCTCTTTAGTTTTTGGCCAAATAGACCCCAGCAGATAAGAGTTTTTGAGGCCACTTGAGCTTCTCTGAGTTATGTTTTTGGTTTTTTTTCCTGAAAATTGCAGATCCATGTTGAAACCTGAATCTTTTTACATTTGAAAGGGTCAAAATGTTGATAACTTACTAGCTTACAACTAATATTTCCATGTTTTAAATATGCTATTTTAATATCTTTTTCTTTGTGACTGAGTGAGGAAGAAAAAACACAGGGTACTTGTTAGGAGACAAAGCTCTGAGACCATCTGCTAGAAATAGGGACTCTCTGTTTTTAAAAATTTTATTATTTTTTTAACTGAAGTTTAGTTGATTTACAATGTTGTGCCAGTCTCTGCTGTACAGCAAAGTGACTCAGTTATACACATAGAGACATTCTTTTTTTATATGCTTTTCCATTATGGTTTATCACAGGCTATTGAATATTGTTCCCTGTGTTATACAGTAGGACTTTGTTGTTTATCCATCCTGCATACACTAGGTTACATCTGCTAATTCCACACTCCCAGTCCTTCCCTCCCCCACCCACCCGGAACGGTCTCTCCATCTCCCTGGATGCAGCTTTCTCATTTGCAAGTTGGGGGCTTTATGGCTGGGGCTTTCAGGAAATATCAGTCTATATTATTTTCATATGTGGTGTTTTGGGAGGAAAGTCTACCTAATTCTTATCAGTGTCTGTCTCTGAAGGGCCCATTTCTGACTGCAGCTTCTCAAACAGATAGACCAAAATCAATCAATCACCAATCAGTCAGTCAAACAAACAAACAAACAAACAGAAAACCATTCCGCTGACCAGTTGGTGTCTGGGTTTTCCCCAGTCCATGTCTCTGCTTCTCAGGAAGCATTGAGTGAGGGCATGGGGCTGCAGGTCCATGAAGTTCTCTGCAGCAAGCCAGGAACTTCCAGAGCTGAATTCAGAGCAATATTGTTGACTTAAGAGGATTGTCCTGTGTCCTGAGATTCTCATTCTCCTCTGCCAGCTGGATGGGTATGCAACAGCAAACATGAGGAGAGCAGAGAGACCCAGGAGGAATTTTTACAGTGGACCTGAAACTGGGGGGATGAATGAGGTGATGCATGGAAGTGAAGAGGCAAAGGACAGACTGTAGGTTATCTTATATTTAAAGGATGGTAGAAAAATAGGAGTAAAAAAGAGGACCCTGAAATGGGTTGGAAATAGCATTGGAGTTGGAAGGAAAAGACCAAGTAGAATAAAAATGTCTACTCTGGCCTCCAGACCACTATCGCATCTGCTTGGTTTTCTCCACCTGTGCTGAACCTTAACCTCTTGGGTTGTCCCCTGTCTTTTTCTCAGTCACTTCCTTGGCCATGGCACCCATTGACACAGTGACTCATGTTTCAGCCTTGCTGTCCCTTGGGCAAACACTGCTCATGATTCCTAGCACTATACACAAAATCCCAAAGCCATCATATGCTCTTATAATTATTTCTCATATAAAATACACCCTCTAAATTGGTGTTTCTCCATGTGTAGTCTGTAGTCTGTAGACAGAATCCCCTGAGATGCTTTTTTTTTTTTAACAGCTTTATTGGAGTATAATTGCTTTACAGTGTTACGTTAGTATCCCCATATCCCCCCTCTCTTGTGTCTCCCTCCCACTCTCCTTATCCCATCCCTTGAGGTGGTCGAAAAGCACTGAATTGATCTCCCTGTGCTATGCAGCTGCTTCCCGCTAGCTATCTGTTTTACATTTGGTAGTATATATATGTCAGTGCTACTCTCTTACTTCGTCGCAGCTTACCCTTCCCCCTCCCCGTGTCCTCAAGTCCATTCTCTACGTCTGCATCTTTATTCCTGTCCTGCCCCTAGGTTCATCAGAACCATTTTTTTTTTTTTAGATTCCATATATATGTGTTAGCATACGGTATTTGTTTTTCGCTGTCTGACTTCACTCTGTATGACACACTCTAGGTCCATCCACCTCACTACAAATAACTCAATTTCGTTTCTTTTATGGCTGAGTAATATTCCATTGTATATATGTGCCACATCTTCTTTATCCATTCATCTGTCGATGGACACTAAGGTTGCTTCCATGTCCTGGCTATTGTAAATAGTGCTGCAGTGAACATTGTGGTACATGTGTCTTTTTGAATTATGGTTTTCTCAGGGTATATGCCGAGCAGTGGGATTGCTGGGTCACTTGGTAGTTCTATTTTTAGTTTTTTAAGGAACCTCCATACTGTTGGCTATATCAATTTACATTCCCACAAACAGTGCAAGAGGGTTCCCTTTTCTCCACGCACTCTCCAGCATTTATTGTTTGTAGATTTTTTGACGATGGCCATTCTGACCAGTGTGAGGTGACACCTCATTGTAGTTTTGATTTGCATTTCATGTGCATCACACATGAAAGTGATGTTGAGCATCCTTTCATGGGTTTGTTGGCAATCTGTATATCTTCTTTGGACAAATGTCTATATAGGTCTTCTGCCCATTTTTGGATTGGGTTGGTTTTTTTTTGGTATTGAGCTGCATGAGATGCTTGTATATTTTGGAGATTAATCCTTTGTCAGTTGCATTGTTTGCAAATATTTTCTCCCATTCTGAGGGCTGTCTTTTCATCTTTTTTATGGTTTCCTTTGCTGTGCAAAAGCTTTTAAGTTTCATTAGGTCCCATTTGTTTATTTTTGTTTTTATTTCCGTTTCTCTAGGAGATGGGTCAAAAAGGATCTTGCTGTAGTTTATGTCATAGAGTGTTCTGCCTAAGTTTTCCTCTAAGAGTTTTATACTGTCTGGACTTACATTTAGGTCTTTAATCCATTTTGAGTTTATTTTTGTGTATAGTGTTAGAAAGTGTTCTAATTTCATTCTTTTACATGTAGCTGTCCAGTTTTCCCAGCACCACTTATTGAAGAGGCTGTCTTTTCTCCATTTATACTCTTGCCTCCTTTATCAAAGATAAGGTGACCATATGTGTGTGGGTTTATCTCTGGGCTTTCTATCCTATTCCATTGATCTATATTTCTGTTTTTGTGCCAGCACCATACTGTCTTGATGACTGTAGCTTTGTAGTATAGTCTGAACTCAGGGAGCCTGATTGCTCCAGCTCCATTTTTCTTTCTCAAGATTGTTTTGGCTATTCGGGGTCTCTTGTGTTTCCATACAAATTGTGCAGTTTTTTGTTCTCGTTCCGTGAAAAAATGCCATTGGTAGTTTGATAGGGATTGCATTGAATCTGTAGCTGGCTTTGAGTAGTATAGTCATTTTCACAATGTTGATTCTTCCAATCCAAGAACATGGTATATCTTTCCATCTGTTTATATCATCTTTAGTGTCTTTCATCAGTGTCTTATAGTTTTCTGCATATGGTCTTTTGTCTCCTTAGGTAGGTTTATTTCTAGGTATTTTATTCTTTTTGTTGCAGTGGTAACTGGGAGTGATTCCTTAATTTCTGTTTCAGATTTTTCATCATTAGTGTATAGGAATGCAAGAGATTTCTGTGCATTAATTTTGTATCCTGCTACTCTACCAAATTCATTGATTAGCTCTAGTAGTTTTCTGGTAGCATCTTTAGGATTCTCTATGTATAGTATCATGTCATCTGCAAACAGTGACAGCTTTACTTTTTCTTTTCCAATTTGGATTCCTTTTATTTCTTTTTCTTCTCTGATTGCTGTGGCTAAAACTTCCAAAGCTGTGTTGAATAATAGTGGTGAGAGTGGGCAACCTTGTCTTGTCCGTGATCTTAGAGGAAATGGTTTCAGTTTTTCACCATTAAGAACAATGTTGGCTGTGGGTTTGTCATGTATGGCCTTTATTATGTTGAGGTAAGTTCCCTCTGTGCCTACTTTCTGGAGATTTTTTTTATTATAAATGGGTGTTGAATTTTGTCAAAAGCTTTTTCTGCATCTATTGAGATGATCATATGGTTTTCATCCTTCAATTTGTTAATATGGTGTATCACGTTGATTGATTTGCGTATACTGAAGAATCCTTGCCTTCCTGGGATGAACCCTACTTGATCATGGTGTATGATCCTTTTAATGTGCTGTTGGATTCTGTTTGCTAGTATTTTGTTGAGGATTTTTGCATCTATGTTCATCAGAGATATTGGCCTGTAGTTTTCTTTTTTTATGACATCTTTGTCTGGTTTTGGTATCACAATGATGGTGGCCTTGTAGAATGAGTTTGGGAGTGTTCCTCCCTCTGCTATATTTTGGAAGAGTTTGAGAAGGATAGGTGTTAGCTCTTCGTTAAATGTTTGGTAGAATTCGCCTGTGAAGCCATTTGGTCCTGAGCTTTTGTTTGTTGGAAGAGGTTTAATCCCAGTTTCGATTTCAGTGCTTGTGATTGGTCTGTTTATATTTTCTATTTCTTCCTGGTTCAGTCTCAGAAGGTTGTGCTTTTCTAAGAATTTGTCCATTTCTTCCAGGTTGTCAATTTTATTGGCATATACTTTCTTCCAGTAATCTCTCATGATTCTTTGTATTTCTGCAGTGTCAGTTGTTACTTTTCCTTTTTCTTTTCTAATTCTGTTGATTTGAGTCATCTCCCTTTTTTTCTTGATGAGTCTGGCTAATGGTTTATCAATTTTGTTTATCTTCTCAAAGAACCAGCTTTTAGTTTTATTCATCTTTGCTATTGTTTCCTTCATTTCTTTTTCATTTATTTCTGATCTGATCTTTATGATTTCTTTCCTTCTGCTAACTTTGGGGCTTTTTTTGTTCTTCTTTCTCTAATTGCTTTAGGTGTAAGGTTAGGTTGTTTATTTGAGATGTTTCTTCTTTCTTGAGGTAGGATTGTATTGCTATAAACTTCCCTCTAAGAACTGCTTTTGCTGCATCCCATAGGTTTTGGGTCATCGTGTTTTCATTGTCATTTGTTTCTAGGTATTTTTTGATTTCCTCTTTGATTTCTTCAGTGACCTCTTGGTTGTTTAGTAGTGTATTGTTTAGCCTGCATGTGTTTGTATTTTTTACAGATTTTTTCCTGTCATTAATATCTAGTCTCGTAGCATTGTGGGCTGAAAAGATACTTGATACGATTTCAATTTTCTTAAATTTACCAAGGCTTGATTTGTGACCCAAGATATGATCTAACCTGGAGAATGATCCATGAGCGCTTGAGAAGAAAGTGTATTCTGTTGTTTCTGGATGGAATGTCCTATAAATATCAGTTAAGTCCATCTTGTTTAATGTGTCATTTAAAGCTTGTGTTTTCTTATTTATTTTCATTTTGGATGATCTGTCCATTGGTGAAAGTGGGGTGTTAAAGTCCCCTACTATGATTGTGTTACTGTCGATTTCCCCTTTTATGGCTGTTAGCATTTGCCTTATGTATTGAGGTGCTTCTATGTTGGGTGCATAAATGTTTACAATTCTTATATCTTTTTCTTGGATTGATCCCTTGATCATTATGTAGTGTCCTTCTTTGTCTCTTGTAATAGTCTTTGTTTTAAAGTGTGTTTTGTGTGTTATGAGAATTGCCTTGGCTATGGGGGAGGAGTTTAAGTGGGGGGTGGCAATTAGGCAGGGGTGGGGTTTAGGGTGGGATGGGACCTAGGCAGATGGGGGGTGATGTTTGAGTGTGGGGCGGGGCCTTGGTGGGGCCAGGTTGAAGCATGGGGTGGGGCCTCTGCTTAGGACCTGCATGGAAGGGGAGAGGCAGCACGTGGAAAGGAGGGCCTCTGGAGTGTAGGGTTCCAGAGTTTGGAGGTAGAGCCCTGAGTGAGGGTGTGTGGGTAGGGTTTAGGCCCAGCGCATTGGAGGGGGTCTCCGAGTGTAGAGGTGGGGCCCTGGGTGGGGATGTATTGGCGGGGCTTGGGCTCTGTGTGGCAGGAGGGAGGCTCCGAGGGCAGAGGATTAGGCCTGGGAGCCCAACAGGGTTCCTGGTGCCTAAGTGGGCAGGGAAAGCACTGGCCATGTTCTCTTCCATTCCTCCACACCCCTCCCGCACTGTCTCCCCCAGGGTCTCCCCTGTTGCCGCTGGACCCCTAACCGTGGGTGGGTCTCGCTGGGTGTAGGAACTCCTTCCCTCCCCCAGCCACTCCTCAGGGGTGCCGTCCTGGAGGTCCACCCTTTACTTTTGCTCCCCATTCCCTCCCTCCCACACCCTCAGGACCTGCGCGGCTGGAGGGGCCTTGGTGGGCAGAGGATCAGGCCCGGGATCTCAACAGGTTCCTGGGGGTCCAAGTGGGCAGGGGAAACCTGGCCATGCTCCCTTTTGATCCTCTGCCATCCCAGTGGTTCCCCAGCTTCCCCCTTCAGGTGTGGGATCCTTTCCACTCCCGCAGCCGCCCCTCAGGGGCGCCAGTCCCGTCCCGCCTCCGCTTCTCCTCCCCCCTCGCTCCCCCCTCCACGCCCCACGTCCTACCCGGTTTCTGGGGCTTCCTCCCATCCCCTTAGGTGTCCGTGGTCCCCCACGGGTGCCTGGTAGGTGCCCTAGTTGTGAGGAGACGCGAATTCTGAGTCCTCCTAGTACACCATCTTGACTCTGTGCCCCCCACCCTATGCTTTTTAAAATGCAAATTTCTGGGCCCTACCTCAGACCTCCTGAGCCAGAATTTTTTGGGTCAGGTCCTTTCCTATTTACGAAGTTCCCCAGGTGATTTTTATGGCTCTTGTTTACTCCTGCTTCCCAGGCTATGGACATTATCCTTGGTGTCCTTGAAGTTCCTGAGTTGGGGGTTGGAGAAGGAAGAGAGGAAATGACCATTTATCTGTGTGCATGAGGATCACAGGTGATATAATTAGATAAGGAATACATTCATTAGAGGCCTCAGATTCAGTTCATTAATTGCAAGATAATAATCACTACCATGTTTGTGAGCTTCTAAGGCTAGGACTTAGATTTCCTAAGTGCGGAAATGTGGCAGAGTGCCGGGCACAGCAGGTAGTCAAGCAGGCTTTGACCAGTAGAAACTAAACCAAATATGACTTCATCATCTCTTGCAAATATAACTTGGATGCTATCAATGGTGGAAAAATCAAGTAAAAGTCAATAAGGCAATTCTTGATAATTTCAAAAAACACCAAATTACGTGGAATTTGATGATGATGCCACCACCATCAATGACAATAGTTTAACGTTCATTGAATGCAAATAGCCAATTTAAAATTTACTATTAATGGGCTTCCCTGGTGGTGCAGTGGTTAAGAATCCACCTGCCAATGCAGGGGACATGGGTTCGAGCCCTGGTCCGGGAAGATCCCACATGCCCTGGAGCAACTAAGCCCGTGCTCCACAACTACTGAGCCTGCGCTCTAGAGCCCACGAGCCACAACTACTGAGCCTGCGAGCCACAACTACTGAAGCCTGCATGTCTAGAGCCTGTGCTCTGCAACAAGAGAAGCCACTGCAATGAGAAGCCTGCGCACTGCAACAAAGAGTAGCCCCCGCTTGCCACAACTAGAGAAAGCCTGCACACAGCAACAAAGACCCAACGTGGCCAAAAATAAAATAAAATAAATAAATTAAAAAACAAATAAAATTTACTATTAATATATTTAATCAATAGCTATTTATTGAGTGCCTACTGCATGCCACAAAATGTTCTGACCATTTGGGATAAGCATCAGTCAAAGCAAAGAGCTCTGCCCTCATAAATGTCATATTTTTGGGGGTGGTGGAGAAATAAATAAGCCTAAAAACAATAAATAAGTGCATTATATAGTACATTAGAAGGTGATAAGTGTCATGGTAAAAACAAAACAAAACAAAAAACCTTGAGCTGGGTGAAAGAATCAAATTGAAGGAGGTAGGGTATAATAAATAGGGAAGTAAATATCTTATTTTCTAGTCACCAAGTGATACAGGTATTATCGTTATTATTCCTACTTATCAAAGTAGTGGATTGAGTTTTATACAGGTCTGTGAGTTTTCCCAGGATCATATTCCTAGTAAGTGTTGGAGCTAGATTGAAACTCAGGTAGTCTCATTGCAGAGCCTGGACTTCTGAAAGTTCTAATTTCTGTATCCCATTGCCAAATGATGTATGTACTGTTTGCATTTAGGATCAGCTGTGGTGGTCTTCCAAGAGCTCTAGGGCAGGAGTAAGCGATTCCAACTTTCATAATCCCAGGCTTTAATTACCCAGTGGGCACGGGGAGCCCTCAGTCACCGCAGAGTCTGCTATTCAAATAAGACACATGATTCCAATAAAGAATCAATAACAGAAAGACGATTGCAGATTTTCGTATATGCTGAAATGGGGAGGGGCTCACTGGGGTTATCACACCAGGGTGCCAGACAAGGGGAACGTGAAGAGGGTCACATGTTTATTTTTAGTTTAAATTAATAATTTTTGCTGAGCCATCAAGTTTGGGGAGACTTTTTAAAAACTTGCAGTATAATTACTTTCTAATTGCTGGAGATGAGTAGCCATCTGAGTGCAATATTCCTGTATTTTTTAATTATGAAATTACTGGGCATTGTTTTACATACTCTGAAATTTTTGTTATTACCCAAGAGAAAAAAAATGGTCTTAGGACCGTGGATTTTACGTATAAAAGGAGACCTCAGAGATGGCCTTGTCCAAATTCCTCATTTTAGGGGTGTTGAAATTTAGAAGCCCCCAGAAGGAAAGTAACCATACCTGCAATCCCTCGGACAGTGTCAAAGAAAGAGAGATCACATTTAGAAACTCATAAACTACTAGCACTGGGAATCATATGTTCCTTTCCTCTCATTCTCCAGGTAAGGAAGATGAACCCCCGTGCAAGGTGACCACCTTTCTCATTGGAGTCTCACTCTAACACATTCTCCCTGAAACCCACTGAGTTTCTTTCACGCAAATGTAAACATGTCATCCACTTAAAACACTTCAGTGGTTCTCTGTCTTCAGAATAAAGCTGATTTTGTTATCATGCACAAGAGCTTTTCCATTATTTGTCCTTTACTTACTTTTGCAGATACATCTCTTGAGGCTCTCCTATTGTACTTATTCTATTGCCATACACTCTGCTCTCCTCCCTACTCGCCTCTACCTTGGTCTTTGTCTTCTCTTTCTGCAGGTTTCATTTCAGATATCATGTCATCCAGGATGCCCTTTCTGCCCCTCACTTTTTTCTGGGTAGATTCCCTTTTTCTGTGCATGCCTCTATCTTTCAGTTATTAGTGTTGCTGATATTCTGTTTATGTCAGTCTTTGCCATCACTGGAAGCCCATTTAGGATAGAGATGGTGATTTTATCAATCTGTGTATATTCATCTTTGCACATGGTTAGCCTGCAGTGAACACTTATTGAAAGAATAAATGAATAAATAAATAGCTAAATGACTTGTGGATTGATAAATGTTATGGATCTCTAATAAGATTTCTAAAAGTGTTTTTCAGGATGAAAACAAAACAAAAAGTGAAAATAGAGTTTTGGCCTCTTACTGAGAAGTCTCAAGAGAAATATATCCTTGTAAACTTTCATGATATAGATATGGAATTATAGATGATTGATAAAGAAAGAAAAACATTTCTCACAGACACTTTGTTGCTGTTCTGTAAGTGTCAGTTTTACCCTAGGTTAGTCTTAGTTCAGTGGATCCCCATCATTCCATAGAGTTGTGACAGGCTTTATCAAAATATTCCATACTGTATTGTGAATTCTTTATTCATTTCTTTAAGACAGTAATTGAACATATGCTAAATTTGTCAATATGCTCCAGGGAAGGATGAACAGATGAATAAAATTAAAGGAGCTCATAGTCTAGTAAGAGAGATAAGCACACAGAATTATTTCATATCCAAAAATACTATACCTAATGGCCAAATGGATATGCAAAGGACCAGGGGAGTTCAGAAGAGGTAAAAGCTTATTCCTATTTGGGGAAATAGGGAAGACTTTGTGAAAAGGAACCATTTGAGTGGAATCCTACAGAATATTGACAGGAAAGGAGTTCATGGATCATGTTAATAGTAGAAATTCTCAAAGATGTCCTGGATTTTTCTTCATTCAGGATAATTCCATGCACTCTCCTTGGAGCTAGTCTTATTATTTTACTATGGAACTGTTTGGGCTTGATGACCTCAGGAGTAATAAGGATAAGTATTATTTAACCTCAGTTGTTAGTCTTTCAACAGATTACTTTAGAATCAAGATGGTCACTCGGTGCTAACAAGGTAAATCTGTTTGGGGTCGCAGGACCCAAAGGGTAATCAGAGTTAATAAAAGCATTGAATTCATTCATTCACACTTCATTCATTCAATAAATATTTACCAAAGATGTACTTTGTAGCAGGGATATACTATTTGCTGAGAACTTCAAGTCTAGTGAGGAGTCAGCCATGGTAACAGAAAATAATATGGTCATAATGTAATTATTTTTCTAAAAGTATGCTTGACTGTGGGTGTCATAGGAAGCTCCCCAGAGTAGGTGTTAGTTGAGCTGATCCTTGAGAGATGAGGAGGAGTTTGCCACATATTCTGGAGCAGAAATAAACAGGGACAACGCATATTAATAGACACAGAAACAGGGAGAACACGGTGTGTTATTGAATTATTTTTTAAAGGTTCAAATGATCTCCTTTATTTGCTTATTGGCACTAGCACTTTTCATTTTCTCTTTTGTGGTTGCTTTAGTGTTTATAGCAGTTGTCTTTTACCTTACAAAAGTATTCTACCATTTTCCCTCACCTGGCCTTTGTGTTTTGGTTGTCATACATTTTACTTCTATATGTTTATAAACCACATAATAACTTTTAAGATTTTGCTTTAAAAAGTAAAAAAAAATTAAGGAGATTTTTTTAAAATATAAAAAATTTTATATTTACTTATATATACACGTATATATATCAAACCATTTCAGAGGTTCTTTGATTCCTTGTGTATGTATATATAAATATGTAAATATATATGTACTTGTATATATTTATATATAAAAAACCGTTTCAGAAGTTCTTTGATTCCTTGCATAAATTTCACTTTCCCTCTGATATCACGTTCCTTCTGTTTGAAGGAATTCCTTTAACATTTCATCTAATGCAGATCCACTGTTGATGGATTATTTCAGATCTTTGTTTATCTGAAAAAGGCTTCATTCTGGCTTCATGTTTTGAAAGATACGTTCACTGGGTATAGCATTCTTGGTTGACATAGCCCTCCTTCACCCCAAGTAATTTAACAATGTTGCTCCAATATCTTCTAGCTTGCACTGTTCAAATGTCATTCTTATCTTGAATCCTCTCTATGTACATGCCCTTTTCTCCCTCTGTGGATGCATTAAGATTTTCTCTTGGGACTTCCCTGGTGGCGCAGTGGTTAAGAATCCGCCTGCCAGTGCAGGGGACACGGGTTCGAAGCCCTGGTCCAGGAAGATCCTACATGCCGAGGAGCAACTAAGCCCATGCACCACGACTACTGAGCCTGCACTCTAGAGCCTGTGAGCCACAACTACTGAGCCCACGTGCCACAACTACTGAAGCCTGCGTGCCTAGAGCCCATACTTCGCAACAAGAGAAGCCACCGCAATGAGAAGCCTGCGCACTGCAACAAAGAGTAGCCCCCGCTTGCCACAACTAGAGAAGGCCCGTGTGCAGCAACGAAGACCCAACGCAGCCAAAAATAAATAAAATAAAATAAATTTATTTTAAAAAAAAAGATTTTCTCTTTAAGCAATTTTTTTTTTTTTTTTTGGCTGCATTGGGTCTTTGTTGCTGCGTGTGGGTTTTCTCTAGTTGTGGCGAGCAGGGGCTATTCTTCGTTGCGGTGCACGGGCTTCTCATTGCGGTGGCTTCTCTTGTTGTGGAGCATGGACTCTAGGCACACAGGCATCAGTAGTTCTGGCACACGGGCTCAGTAGTTGTGGCTCACAGGCTCTAGAGCGCAGGCTCAGTAGTTGTGGCACACGGGCCTAGTTGCTTCGCAGCATGTGGGATCTTCCCGGACCAGGGCTTAAACCCATGTCCCCTGCATTGGCAGGCTGATTCCTAACCACTGCACCACCAGGGAAGCCCTATCTTTAAGCAATTTGATTATGATGGCCTTAGTGTAATCTTCATGATTCTTATACTTGTGGTTTGTTGAGCTTCTTAAATTTGTAGTTTTAAAATATTCATCATATTTGGAAAATTTTTAGCCATTACTTCTTCAGATATGAGCCCCCCCCTTTTTTAGAGTCTCCAATTACATGTGTATTATGCCACTTAAAGTAGTCCCATGGCTCTGTTTTTTTTTTGTTTTTTCTTTGCTCTGTTGTTTCAGTATTTTTTCTCTTTATTTCATTTTGGATAGTATCTTTTGCTACATCTTCAAGCTCACTAATCTTCTTAAGTATCTAATTGATGTTCATCACATTCAGTGTATCTTTAATCTCTAATACTGTTTTTTAAATTTTTTCCCCTCTATAAGTTCAATTTGGTTCTTCTTTTTATATCTTCCACATCTTTCCTTAACATATTCATACTCTCCTCTAGCTTCTTGAACATGTGGAATATATTTATCATATCTGTTTTAATGACCTTATCTACTAATTATGTCATCTAGGTCTATTTCTGTTCATTGAGTTTGCTTCTCATTTTGGGTGGTACTTCCCTGTTTCTTTGCATGTCTAGTAATATTTATTGGAAGGATGACACTGTTAATTTTACCTTGTTGGGTGCTGGCTATTTTTGTATTTCTTTAAATACATTTAAGCTTTGTTCTGGGATACAGAAAGTTTACTTGCAAACAATTTCATACTTTCAAGACTTGCTTTTTAGCTTTGTTAGGCAGGCTCAGAGCAGTGTTTAGACTAAGGGGCTAATTTTACTGCAATATTGAGGCAGTATCCTTTCTATCTACGCTACCTGATGTCACATCTATTCTCAACGTTTTATTTATTTATTTATTTTACTCTGACTGGTGGGGCCACAAACTATTTCTGGCCCAGTGTGAACTCCAGGGATTGTTCCAAATGTTCCTTTCAGAGGGTACTTTCCCCCGCCTCCTGCAGTTTCCTCACTTGCATGCACTGATCAGTACTCAGGTGGAGACTCTAGGAGAACCCTCTGCATGTCTCCAGACCTCTGTGTGCAGCTCTTTCCTCTCCATACATTCATTCCCCTATTTAGTGCTCTTTGGTAAAGCCCTGTGAATCCTGGCTGTCCTGGCCTCCCCGCACTCCTCCACTCAGGGAGGCCAGGGCTCCATTTGAGTTTCCCCTCCGTTCACTGTGGCCTGAAAACCCTTCAGGCAGTAAGCTCCAGGCGGTTGTAGGGCTTACATCTTTGTTTTCTTTTTCTCAGAGATCACTTCCCTGAGCTACCTTTTGTCCAGTGTCTGAGAAACATTGTTTAATATATTTTGTCTGGTTAACCGCTAAAAGTAAACTGGAAGTACATGTTATCCATGAGGTGTTATTGGAATTCATGTAGTTCAGGATTTCTCACTGATAAAATGAAAAGGATGGAGGAACAAGAGATAAGTCTGGATAGTTGAAGACAAGTTGTACAACAAAGACTTTTTTTATCATGATGTTAACTAAGATAATTCGATGAGCTGTGAGCAGATTCATAATTAAGAAATATGGTATACTGGTATGGTTGAGCCTAGATTGGCTTTGGGGAAACCAGATATTGGAAATATAGAATAGAGGTTCTGGAAATAGACTAGATGAGACTCTATGAGGATATAAGCCTAGACAGTGATGGTAATTAAAGTTGAGTGGACTAATCTAAGAGATCTTTGGATCTCAGCAGTGACAAAACTCAATGCCACAATCCATGTGTTCAGGTTGGGGGCTAGCAGTTGGAGTGGAAAAAGATTTTAAGAAGCCATTTAGGTTTAAGCCTTGGGTGAACTGATAGATGTGGTGCCAGAGGGCCAAGAGAAGAGGGACCACAGGATAGGGAATACAGATTGTGGAGAAGATGATTAATTCAGTTTGAGGCTTGTTGAGTTGAAGAACCTGTGGAATACTCAAGTGTGTAATATCTGTTGGATGCTCATGTATAGAGAGCTAAAAAGAGAGGCATTAATTAGAAATAAAGTTTCAGGATTATTAGCATTAAAGTGTCAGATGAGGCCATACACTGGGTAATACTCCTCACCATGTAGCTCCCATGAACTATTTTACTGTTCCTTTTCAATAGCAGTCACTATTGGCTGTTCACCCACAGCTGTTTCTCTACTTCCATTCTTCCTCATTGGCAGAACCTCACTTTTGTTTGAGTGCATCATCCGAGTCCTGTGCTCAGAGGGGCAGGAAACAACTCCAGACCAGGGTGTGAATCTTGTTTGATATAAACTGGTCATGGAGGTCTCAGTCAGTGATGGGCTTAGGCAGAGGAGGGGAGGGGTTAGACAAAACCAGATTCAAATCCCAGCTCTCATACTGACAAGCTGTGTGACTTGTCAAGTTACATAAACTCATTAAGCATCAGGGAACTGATTTGTATGCTGGAGTAATAATGATATTATAATTCACAAATTTACTCAAAATATTGAGCGTTTACTGTGTTTCACACATGCTGCTAGATGCTAAAGAGAGTGGAGACAAAGATAGATCCAGTTTTTGCCTTCACTGAATTGATCACTTTTCAATGAATACAATAAAAAATGTAATGACAATAGAGTGAGATAAACAAATAAATAAATAGATAAGTTGAGCACAGTTGTCTATTAGAATTTGTTTATTCCAGAGATTTAAGGATCAAGCCAATTATGTGTGGACATCTCTAAATGAACTGCCTGGCACACTAATGTTGCTCGATAAACGACCAACACATTGTGTTGAGCAGTAATAAATGGTTGAAAGCATCACTGTGGAAGGAAAGGGCATTAGTAATAGTCTCTAACTTTGTGGGATATGCGGGAGTGTTGGTCATCAAGAAATTTGATTGAAGCATTGGATATACATTAACAAACAATTTAGTTGATTTGGCTGTAGAGCTTGGCATTGGATCACAGAGACCTTTCAATGACAAGTAAGGAAGTTTTGTGCACCACACACACCTATATCACATACATATATATATTTATACATATGAAACTTTTGCCACTTTCCCTTAGCTTGATAACTTTTACAAAGTAGCTTTGATCAGTCTCTAACCAGAAGTGTCATCGGTGAATAATGTCGTGAGAGTCGTATTAAACATGTCCTGCACAAGTATATCCGGAGCAAAGATAAAGTGTCGACAGGATGATTGAGTTCAGCTTGCAAAATTGATTATTTTACTTCCCAACTGTCTAGGCTTTAATTGAAATGGATAGGTTTGACAGAGCACCCTTGGCCTTGCCCATGGTGTCTAGCAGAGCCTGAAAACTAACACCCTCACTTCTGAGGGCACCAAGCCAAAGGTTTCCATTGGTCAGTCTGCCTCCCCACTCCATCCCGTTGATGACGGTGGGATCAATGGGAAACCGGCCAGGTCGCCACCCTGACGCCTTCCATCCTCTGTGCAGGGAAAGGGAGCTTACATTACCCCAACAGCAGGAAATGAAATTAGATTTCTGTGCACACATAAATGTCCAGCCACCCATCAAAATCACCCCTGCCAGGGGAATAAAATACCCTTGCCGAAAAAAAAGAAAAATCTAGGAGTTGTTTCTCGGAGATAGTTAACTGGTTCCACTCTGGCTAAATTGGAATTAGTGGGCGAGGGATCCTGACCTCAAAGTTTGGTGCCACATTTTCCATAAAAAACACCAGGTGAATGATGCAGAATGACCTAAGGAACTGTGTGGTATTTATCAAAGATGCAGAGGTTGAAAAGGCTGATGCTTCCATGGTAAGATATGGGACATGCCCAAGAACCAGAGAACGAATTGGACAGGTTTCACCTGCTTAAAAAGCCAACTTGGTGACCTGCTGTGCAGAATTTTAAGCCAGCGTGCCTTTCCCATGAGGTTTGTTTGTGCACTTCTTTAGGAATGTCAGCTTGGTTTGGCCTGGTCTTTGAAACAGGCATACATTACTGGCAGGATTGGCTAAATTGCTACACCTGTGTAGTAAACAAAGGAACTCTCCTGTTTTTACTGAAGTCCTATTAGAAATTTATTGAGGAAAAGATATGCCTTAGGGGAGAATATGTGCATGTGTACACACAACACACATATGAATGATTGCATTCTGATACTGTAAGTATCACAGAATCTCCATTATCATTGTGTATATACTATATTCTTAGCATCATTGAAAAAAACAAATCAAAGGTATGAAGGAGCTTGTTGTTTGGGGACTGACTACTCCTGCCCTTTCTTTAGTCTGTTTTCCGTTGTTAGAGGACCTTCAAGACTGTTAATAGTTGAAAGGTGCCAGCTGCCTTCGTCAGCCCTCTAAATGCTGTCATGTTTTTTTTTTACTTATAATGAATGCCTCTGGCCTGATCCCTCCTCATGATTTTGTTTGATTATTGCTTTTCTTCCCTGTGTTCTGGCAGAAAAGCAGTGATTTTTAGTTTTGATCCTCTTGAAATTTTCTGCCTCCAACAATTTAAAGAAAACTCTCTTCCCCAGCATCAAAGCAAATTTCTGTGTTGCATCAACAATAAACATAGGTATGGAAACACTGTCCTCTTGCTCTTTTAATTCTTTTATAATGACTTGGAAAAATCACCAATTAACCCGTATGTTTTCTTCTAAAATTCCCACATTCCTGAGGGGACTGAATATTATATTTACTGAAGTCTTATATGCCAGTTTTACATCAGTTTTATTTATAGTGGCAAAAACATGGAGATGTGTGTGCAACATAACATCTCCAAATATAGAGCAGTGAGTAGATTACTGTGCATGTAATAGATGGAATATTATGTAGCCATTAAAATGATATATATGAAGACTTTCTGATGATGTGGGGAAATGTTTATAATTCTAAAGCTAAATCGATACACAGAACTACATATTTACCAACCCGCAATACACACTATATACTTACTTGCACATTTGTGTAAACAGAAACATAAAAAGCATAACATAAAACTTAACACTTCATCAAAAGTTTAATAGTGGTTATTTCTAAACTGAGAAATTATGAGTACTTTTTATTCATATGTTTTAATATTTTTTAAATGGCTATGCATTGAATTTTAAAATGAAATAAAACAAAGCCATTTAAAAATAAAAAACATGTCTGAAGAAAAAGAATGCTAGGTGGTCCCTTTAGTCATCAAATTCGCTGACCCTTTTTCCTAAACCCCAAGAGTTTATTATTGTTATCCCAGTACCTACTGAAAATGAATTCAGATTCCCTAGATGCTGAAATGACTTGCTAGAATGAAGCAGTGTCTTAGTAATGAGGTCAGTTCTGGACCAGGCCACAGACACTGACATCTTCTGTGAATAGTTTGGGATCTTCTGCTTCTGTCATTCAACCAGCTGTTTTATGTTTTGTGACCTGTGGCTCAACAGCTACTGTAAATATCTGCCTCCCTCTCCCTGAGAGATTTTTATTGGAAGCATTAAGAGCCCTACTGATATAGCTTACCTCATGACATTTCCCAAAGTCACAAGGAATATGACATGACATTTTACAGGGTTGTGATTTTGCAAACATTTCTATAAAACATCATGAAAGTTTCTCATTAAACTAGACCAATTTGACCAGGACAAATGGTGGTTTGGAAGATTTCTCCTTGCATCAAAACTAGGTGCTCCAACTTTCGATTCATTCATTTATTGTTTGCAGATCCTTTGCTAAACCATGGAGGCAGCTCTGCCTCAGAAACTAAATCCTTCAGATTTCTCATTACATTTGAGGAAAGACACTTACCTGTGCCAAGATGTACTTCCATTAAAGGAAAAAATAAGGAGAGATATGAAATACTTCAATCTAGAAAGTCCTTTAAAAACTTGAGAATTTGCTCAAAAAAATCTAGATTTACTAATAGTGAGGTTATTTGAACTGTAGATGGAGCATTGATGAAATCATGTAAGTTTACAACTAGGCAGTTATCAAAGTGTACTGATAGGTATTCACAAACAAATGTATGTGGTTAACAGCATTGGGTAACTACTGGGTTAAATGAAGATTTACACGTTTATCCACTGCAGGATTTCTCAAAATTCTTTTTATTTTTCAAAAAATTTTTATTGGATTATAGTTGATTTACAATGTTATGTTAGTTTCAGGTGTACAGCAAAGTGATTCAGTTATACATATACATATATTCATTCTTTTTCAGGTTCTTTTCTCATATAGGTTATCACAGAATATTGCCTAGAGTTCCCTGTGTTATATAGTAGGTCCTTGTTGGTTTTCTATCATATATAGTAGTGTGTGTATATTAATCCCAAGCTCCTGATTTATCCCTCCCCACCATGTTTCCCCTTTGGTAACCATAAGGTTGTTTTTAATATCTGTAAGTCTGTTCTGTTTTGTAAATAAGATCATTTTTACCATTTTTAAAAATTAGATTCCACACACGATTGACATCATATGATATTTGTCTTTCTCTGTCTGACTTACTTCACTTAGTATGGTAATCTCTGGGGTCCATCCATGTTGCTGCAAATGGCATTATTTTGTTCTTTTTTATGGCTGAGTAATATTCCATTGTGTATATGTACCACATCTTCTTTATCCATTCCTCTGTCGATGGACATTTAGGTTGCTTCCATATCTTGGCTATTGTAAATAGTGCTGCAATGAACATTAATTCATAAAAAAAGTTTGGTCTTCCAGGTCTTCTATGGCCTATGATAGCAGTTGATGTTGTCTTCTTGTCTTCCTCCTCCTTTGGAAGCCACTTCTGACTCCTGATCCATAGGAGTGCAGACATGACCATGCCTGGAGAATCACAGATTCGATGCAGTTAGTCCAAGGGGTGGGCCTATGAACCATGTCAGCCAATCAGAGCCTTCTCTGGGATTCTATAGAAATGATGAGAGAAAGAAATATCCCCTTCCTCTCACTCCCTCCTTTGCAACCCCTTTCCTTGCTATATTTTTCTCCATAGCATTTACCAGCATCTAGTCTATTATGTTTTCTTGTTTATTTTGTTTATTGTCTGTCTCCCCTCAGTAACATATAAGCTCCACAAGGGCAGGAATTTATGTTTTTCTGTTCACTGGTGTATCCAGTGTGTGACACATAGTATATGCTCAATAAATATTTGTTGTTGAATCTTAACTAGATCAGGAAGCATAGCGTGTGTGGTGTTCCTCAAGCTTATTTTGAAATAGAACCCTTTATCTATAAGACAGTGGAAGGATTAGTTCTCTGTGGAACATACGTTGTGAAAGAAACACTGTGTTTATCACGATCTTAATAAAATATTAATTTAAACATGGGTATTTTTTAAATGAGGAAACTGAGACCCAGGGAGGTTAAGTAATTGACCCAAAATTCCACAGTGCACGTGAAGTTGTAGGCATTTGAGCCCTTGGTGCTCCCACATCAATCCGTGCCACTGTGCAGAGAATGCCCACTACCAAATGCCAGGCTCACTGATGAGTCTGCCTCCTCTGGCACATTGTCTCACTGAAACATCAGTGTGATCAGAGGGCTTGGGATGAAATCTCTCTTTTGCTCACAAAGCTGAGGATGTGACTTCTCCAGGGCTGCACAGCCATGCGCCCAGATGGGACCTGGGCTGTTCCCCAGTTTGCATTTCTAGTGAAGAGGAAAGACTGCCTAACTCCATGTTACCACTTCATCTTTTGAAAGGCCCCAGTTTCCCCAAAAGGTATAAAGTGTTTGCCTAATAAAGCAAAACATGCCCTGAAACTCTCTGTAAAGCAAATGTTTCATGTTGCTCCTTCAGCATCCATTCAGCAGGTATTCGAGTGCCTGTTTTTTGCCAGGTGCTGTGTTAGGCACAAGAGATGCAAAACAGAAATGGTGTCACCTGTGTGGAATTTGAACTCTAGTGGGAGGAGACAAAGAACAATTACACACACAGGCTCTGATGGTTGTGCTATGTTCTGTAAAGAGGAAAACACAATAGAAGATTTCTAAGGGACTCAATTTTGGATGGACCTCTCTGAGAAGCTTTGCTGCTCTGCCCTTCAAAAATAGGTACATGTTGGATGTCATGCTCTGAAAGAGAAAGAGAAGCTTCATTCATACTAACCTAGCCCTTTGGCCTTTTAGAAACCGACATTGCGATTGATTCTAGAGTTGAATTATTTCCTTTTTCCATTGAATAACTTGGCAGCATCAAAGAGCCCTCCAAAAGGACCTGGCCTTTCCACCAAACAGATTTTATGCTGAACTGGACCTCAGGTTAGATGGAAAGTGCTGTCTTAGAGGCAGATGCCAAGTGCTTTATGCATGTAATAGCACTGTTCTTCATTATCCATTATTTATCAGCCTGGGGAGATTGGAGGAGAGAGAGCAGGACCCCTTAGCTTAATGTGAGGTCTTTATCTTTCAGCTTTTTGAGCTCAAATATGCCAAGAAAAGCTGTTGAATTGTTGTCAGCGAGCACACACATCATTGGCCAGCCAGCTCTCAGTCTGAAATGCCTGGGACCTCAGAGATGAAGCCACGTGAAGAGGTTCTTAGGGAGTTGGTGTTGGCAGGGGATTTAATTGTAGAGCCATGGGGAAGGGGTGAGTAGTGGGATTTAGGACATTTTCCCTCTGAGTTGTTCTAGTCCTTTTTCCATAAAAGCAGCAGTTCCCAACCTTGGCAACACATTGGTATCACTTGGAAAGTTAAAGGAAAATGCTGATGCCTGAATCCCACCCCTAGAGACTGTGATTTGTGGGATCCAGTGAGAGGCAGGAGCATGGGGAGTTGTCAGAGCTTCCGAGGTGATCCTAATGTCCTGTCATATTGAGAACCACCTCTCTCAAGGGAGGCATCATCGTGATGAACAGCTTAGGTATGGGGCAGAGGTCAAATATTTTAGCACTGTGTGTCAATGAATTCAGTCAGTCAATGGGCAGATCTTATTTAATCTGTTCTCATGCCACCATTTTGACCATTTTAGACCAAGTGGTCCATTTATCTGTATTTAAATCACAGAAATGGTAAGGTTTCCCAGGTTACTTACTTCGTAGGTGGATTTTTCTAGGGAGAAATCTAGAGAGGCAGGATGGCTAACCCAGTTTCAGGAGGAGGTGATAGAGCTGCCTCATGTCTAACTTGGGTTTAGCTCTGCAGAACAGAAGCATGGCCAGAGGAAATGGAGCCGGGGACATGGGAAGAGCGGAAGGACATTGACCTGTGATGACTGTGAAGAAGGTGAGAAGTCTCCAGTGCAGAAGAAGTTCACAAAACTTTTCACCAGGAATCTTTCTTTTTCCTACTGTGTGCCCCATACATTGGATGTTGGAAAATTTTTCTTACAAAATGAATGCATTTTCATGTCAAAATATTTCATCAGAAGCCTTTCTGTCTGCTAAGTGGAGTTTCTCTCCAGCAGGATAGAACCACTGATATATAATTCCAACCCAAGGCAAGAACCTCAACTTTGAGTTTGATCTCCCGCAGGTGTTTGCACGAGCACATGCTTTCTGCCAAGTTTCTCAGAAAATGGAAAGTGGAGGATGGACTTGTGGATACATTCAGAGACCCCAGGGATTTAAGCCCCCAGAAGGAGAGAATAGAGCCAACAGATATGAATCACCAGTAATGGTCCAGGCACTTTGCTGAAAGATAGGTGTCACCATCCTCATTTCACAGGTCAGGAAATGCGGGCTGTGAGAGGTCACGTTATTGGCTCACAGTCCCAAGGCAGTGAATGGAGCTGGGATTCAAATTGAGTCCTCCATCTCTCTATGCCGTTTCTCCTACATCTCGCCAACCCCTGCGGGAACTTCTGAATTTAGACTTTCATCAGCAAGAGAGAATGCTTCTTGGCCCCAAAGGAAGCCACTTTTATTGAGTCTTGAAGATTTCCTCCATCTATCTCCCACAATGATAGGCTGAGCTAATAGGCCCAATTAGGAAGCTCCTCCGGCTTCGACCCTGGATACATTAGAGTATGTTGATCAAGAGAGAAGCTCTGACCTCAGCTAATCTGGAATTTAATACAGCTCCATCACTCACCAGTTGTGCTACCTTAGGCAATTCACTAACCCCTCAGAGTCTCAGTTTCCATCATCTGTCAGGTGGGGGCAATGATAGTACCAATCACATAAGGATTTTGTGAGGATTGAATGAGATAATCATGTCAGAGACTTAGCACAGCAAGTGGTAAGTGCCCAGTAGATGTTAACAATTACCATTATCACAATCCCCATCAGCCAAGGCCTGTGCCACTTTGCCTTATACCAACAGGCAGGGAAACAGATCACCGACCGCCCCTCTGATCTTCCCTTCATGCTAGGACTCAGCAGCTCGGCCTGAGCAGTGCACTGCATCCACTGCTGTTGCAGCTTCTGCCTTCCTTCTAACTGTGTATTGATCCCATCTCCTTGCATCCCCAGCCTCCATTCATATGGAGGTAATGCAATTGCTTATTTCAGAATGAGGGGGAAGAAAACTGACTCCTTCTCTTTGAAGAATAGCTGAAAACCCCTCAATTTTATACTGTGTTAATCAGGCCTGAAAGAAGTGACAGAAAGCCAATAGCCAGGCTTGGAAATCTGCAAGAAAAACACCCCGGGAAGGCTCATTGGTTTCTTGTGCATTAAGTGAGAGGCAAGTGGGTTCTGGAGAGCTTCAGGAGCTGCCATTTTGATCCCTGCCCAAACCAGAGTGAGGTAGGTGGAGGCAGGGGTCCCAGCTCAAACCCCAGGTCTCCACCTCATTGCTAGAGGACAGCTGGCTTATCATAGCCTCAGGTGACTGGAGCCTGTGTCCTGGGATGGCTTCTCTAGAGCCATGCCTACACACATTCACACCCCCGACTCGTACCCAAGCATCGGAATGAGTCTCAGAATGCCACAGTGGTTAAATTCTAATTAGGATACTGGGAGACCAAGTCAAGGTCACAAACATCCACTCTTTTAATTATAGGTTCTGTATAGTAGCAATATCTGCACTGCCCATTCCACGTATAAAATGCACCCCTATTTAATATCTCATTAGTAGAAACAGCAGTGCTGAGAGAGACATGTCTTTTACTCACATAACTGTCACCCAGTTATTTTTATTTGATTTGATTTATGAAACAGGAATAATAATCACTATTTCACAGGACTGTTGTAAGGATCGAATGGAGACATTGTAATATATAGTAGCTCTTAAGTTATATGTCCGTGGAGTCTGAACCCTGGAAAACCAACCTGCATTGAAATCTCACATTCCAAATAGTGACAAAATCCAGATTTGAATCCAAGTCTTCAGAGTTCTGCTTTTCTAATCAGAGTTTGAAACGCCTGTTGGGATTTCTCAGAGCTAATTTGTATGTTGCTTCTACAAGGCAGCAGGGACAGGAGGGAAAGAAATGCCTTACAGAATGTCTCAGGGAGATGACAGTCTCAGGAGTCAACATGTCCTGATTTGAATCAGGTTTCATTTGGCATGAGTTGTGTGACCTTGGGCAACTGAGTTTTACCTGAGCCTCCATTTCCAAATATATAAAGTGTCACAGTAATATTTGCCTTGTAGGATTTTTGCAAGATTTAAGTGTGACAATGTGTATAAAGATACACTTAGCGTTTGGCACGTGTAGAACAACAGTGTGTCCAACTCAGCAGTTGGGAGAAATAATGGGCAATGTTAAGTAGAGGGAGGAAGTGGAAAGATATAGGTGTGAGCTACCCTCAGAGAGAAGAAAGCAATAACCTGGAGTCATGTTGCTCAGTACAACCAAGTTCGGGTCTTCTTGAGCCCCATTCTCAACTAGAGGTGACAGTGAACGTCAGAAAGGAGGCAAGTTGCTTCCTGGTTGATCCAGGTCACAGGGCTACAAGGCAAGTCCTATGGTGATCTGACTCCTCAAGGCAAGCGCGGTCTTAGTGCCATGGGAAGAATTCTGAACCCCAGTCTCATCATTGGTAAGGCAAGGGCAATCTCCATACCTACTGCAAGGGTTGAAGGAGATAATCCGTGTAGAGCAGATCAAGCTGACCTCAGTGCTAGTCTAGCATGTACCGGTAAACATATATTTTTACCTGCTCTGGGTATGTCCTCTGCTTACTGCAGACAGGTCTGCAACAGGCTCTGCTCAGGGAATGCTTGTCCTAGAGAGGAGGCAGACCAGACTATGTGACTCACGAGGGGGGTCAGCAAAGGGGCTGTGGAAGCACAAAGAGCGAGAGCCCTTCCCTGGGGGCCTTGTGTAGCGTGAGGTCAGTGTCCATTTGCAAAGTATCTAAGAATAGGATCTTGTATTGGACCCAGGTTTGTTTCCAAGTACTGCCATTTAATAACCCTGGGGGTTTCTCCAACTCACTTTCTGTCTGAATATCAGTTTCCTTATCTGTAAAATGGGTTTATTCACAGTTACTTTTAGGACTTGGGCGAGGATTAAAGGAGATACAATATGCGGAGAGTGGCTAACACACTGAGAACATGAGAGACTTGCTAGTTATGTGTTCATGTTAATATACATTGTTGTCTCCAGATAAAATGCACTATTCGAGAAGCTATTAAGTTTCCTATCCATGGGGCTATTTAAGCAGAGACTAGAGTTAAGTCATAGGGAAGATCCTTAATGATATTTCCCAATCCATTTTAGACCCCATACAATCTGAGAGTCATTGATTTTACCTGGGAAGGGGAACTGCTGCTCCCACACTCCCAGAAGGGATAGTTCTCATGCTGGTGAGCAAGGCGTGGCAAGATTAGCAGAGAATAGAGAGGGGAGATCTGCTGAAGCAGGGCTGAGGAACGGGAATCTTGTGAGTGGCTATAGTCCCATAGAGGAGAATCACACATGTGTTAAAGAGAACATTCCTTAATGCTCACAGGTATGATAGGGAAGCATCGTTTAGAGTCAACAGTTTGAAGCTGGAACAAACCTTTGAGGAAACACAGGAGACTGGATAGGAGGAAAGGGGAGACCACTTAGGGGTATGACAGTAGTCTAGTTGGGATATCATAGTGGCCTAGAGTGGCAGTGGAAAAAGTAAAAACAATGGGAATGGATTACTGTTAAGATCAAAAATAATTAATTGGAAATCAGCCAGGGCTTGGGTTCATCTATGGTTTTCATTAGGTATGTAGCCTGGGGCAAGTCACTGTATCTCCTTAAGCCTCAGATTCCTCATTTCAAAAATGGGATTAACAATGATACACTTGTCATGGGGCTGCTGAGAGCCTTAGGAAATAACCCCAAGCTAATTATTTAACAACCAGTAAACATCAACATTTATAATTCTAATTATACCTAATAGACCTAATATAGTATATATACATATATATTTGTTTATATATTTATATATCTATGGAAATAGTATTATGCTATATTACTGTATATATAATTAGTATATACTGTCTATACATATAATACAGTAGTATACTATGGTATACCTAATATACCTAATATAAGTATATCTAATATAATATCGTTAGATATAATGCATCAGGAATATAATAGTTGATAGTTTTATTTCTAAAACAGTTTGAACCAGAGAGGTTTGAAGTTATCCCTCAGAGGTGTACAGTTAACCAGACTGTACACCTAATTGGAAACTCCTAGTCCTAGTAACCAAAACATAGGGGCAAAAAGAATCTCTTGAGGCATCTAGAAAAGGAGATAAAGACATGTACCCTTGACTCATTAGATGTCAAAGAGAATCGGGTTAAGATCTGGAGGAAAGAGAGAGGGTAATTGGTGTGGGATTTAGATCCCCAGAAATCAAATAATAATCGCAACCCTGTTGACAGTGGAGGTCAAAGGAGTTTTCCCTGATAATCTCTAGTACCCTGAAATGTCAGTGGGGGTGCAGAGGACCTGTTACCTGGCTGCAGAGTCTTGCACGGAGCAAGCTCATCTGGGCCACAGGAAGTCCTTCAGCAATTTCAGAGCTCAAGGCTGCGCACCCAGGGGACCAGGGCTCTCTGAGCATGTGCAGAGCCCCTGCAGGGTCTTACCACTCATCCGTTCTTCGGGTGAAACATATTTAATTGGCTCTTCTCAACTTCCCCATTCCCTTTCCCTTAAGATTCAAAGAAGCTCCTGCATATTTCAAAGAATCATAGGTGTTGAAAGATAAAATCTGGCTTAACCTTCCCACTTTACAGAGAATAACATTTTTACAAAGCTTCACAGTTTGCAAACCTCTTGACATATATAACATCTCAATTTTTTCTTATATGGCAAGTGTCGTCAGGCAAGAAGGAGAGGAGGGACCTTGAATGATTCTGATGTGTGTACCCGTTGCAGTGCCACCACTTTCAAGGTGTGTGCCCTCAGGCGAATTAATTCACCACCGCCACCCCCAACCCCGCCCCGACCTCGGCTTCTGTATCACTAGCCTCGGCAGTGGCTGTATGATGGAGAATGAAACAGATGTGCTTTTTCCCCACATGAAGCTTACAGTCCCAGGAGGGCAAAAGAGCCATAAATAAACAAATGCATACATGTGTACCTATAAATTGTCAGAGTACTAAAAAGATAATAACCAGGTTGCTTTGTGGAGTGTAAAGGAGAAAGGATTTATACCGTTAAGGTCTCCCAGCATAGAGGGCAATATTAAAACTGAGACTTGAGGAAGGAAACAGAGCCTGCCAGGGAGTGCTGGATGATTCTGGCTGGCTGGTGGGCCTGGGGGAGATGGCCCTCCATGCAATCGTATCAAGCAATCTCTAGCACCCTCCCTGACACGTGGGGCCTGCTGGATAAATGGGGGCTTGAATCTGGAATTTATTTTACAACTGATCCAACTGAGACTCAGAATCAATTGAGAAAATTGTCCAGGTTTAATAGTTCATAGAGGGGTTGGAGAAAGGGTTCCAACCCAGTTCTTTTAAAGCCAAATCCTACCTTCTTGCCACTAGAGGCAGTTGCCCAGGAAAGTGTCACACAGATTGACAAAGGCAGAGTTGCAAAGCAAAGGGGCTGGGAGGACTGGGACCCCACCCCAGTTTCATTGTTCCAACTGCTGTCTCCCAGGGATTACCATTCCGCAAGGCAGCTCACCTTCTCGGAGCAGATACAACTCCCTGCCTGCACCCGCCACCCCCCTGCCCCCCGCCTTTAAAATAAAGGCTTCTTTTTATTTCTGCTCTTTGCCTCTTTCAACCTAAATTGAATTTGACTTGACTAAGTCCAGGCTGCCCTGAAGGCCCCTGAGCTGGGTGTGGTTTGGGGCCTGTGCAGGTATGTGGGAGAGGAACGCCGTCCCGTGTGGACTGAGGAGGTCTCCAGGGTGCTGGGCCTGGGGGCCATGGGAATACGGGTGGGGGGGAGCAGCCACCTAGCAGGTGTCCGGGTGCTGAGCACGGTGCTGACCCAACCGGAACGAAGTCGCTGCTAGAATGAAATATGTGTCTGTGATTTCACGAAGGCACCATAAACCAAACAACGCCCAGTGGTATTATGGAGTCCCTTTAAATTTACAACCTGCTCTCTGTGGAGGGGTCCACCAGGCATGGTAAAACCATGAGAAACATGAGGAACCACAGAGAGAGGCAGGGGAAGAGAGAAAAAGAAAACCACACAGTGAGCAAGCAATGAAGAGAGAGAAAGAGACTGAAGAAGAAAAAGTTCTGAAACAAAGACAGAAATAGAAACACAGCAAGAGGAGGGTAGGAGGGTAGAGAGAGTGAGCGAGACGTCGTGAGAGATGCAGGCAGAGAGGCAGAGACTGAGAGAGAAAGAACACAGATAGATGGGGGAAATCCCCTAAAAGTACAGTTAAGGAGAAAATGAGGCAGAGAAAGAATGGGGGAAAGAAAACAGGAGTAAAAAGAAAGAAGGGCAGATAACACCCCAGAGAGAAACAGAGAAACGAAGTTAGTAACAGAAACAAAATTACAGGCAGAAATACAGAGACCCAGGCAGAGACAAAGAGACTGGGATGGAAGGAAAGAGGCAGGCAGGGGGCAGAGAGGGAGAGAGGGAGGGGAGACGTGGACAGCAGGGGAGAGAGAGACGAACAGAAAAGTCAGAGACAAAGAGAGGCAGGCAGATGCAGGGAGAGAGAGGTACACGCTCAGAGAGACCCCAGATCACCCCTGCAGTGACCGGGGAACCAGGGATGACAGCAGGTGCTCCGGGTGGGCAGCCGCTGAGACCCTGCATTCTCGCGCCTAGGAATGGCCCAGTGTGGGTTTGCAGTAGCAGGATTCATTTAATGAAAAATCTCCAACTCTTAAACGGTATCTGCTCAAAGGGCCTCTTTTGCTTTCTTGGAAATGGAAGTGGGAGTTACTTAATATTGCTTTTCTGAGAAACAGGTATATATGTCAAAAAATGTCCCTTTCTATTCTCTAAAAGAAAACCCCAAACACTTCCAACCTCAGATGGTGTTTTTTTATTACAACTTGCTACTCTCTGAGTGGATGTGTTCCTAATGTCAGCAGTAATCATTTTCCCGTTAGATTTTTGGATAACCCTTACCGCCAGGAAAATACAATTTCTTGGTCTGTGAATTGTTTACGTCCTCATCAAAATATATTTCTAATGACACCCTGGGAGATGATTTTCAAAAGAACTTTCCAGTTTGCAGAGTTTCAAAAAGTCCCCTTCTACACTTTCCGCAGTCGCTAGGAGGGACAAAATAGCACTGAATCTGCAGTATTTAGCTTACATCATTTGTGCTTTGTTTAATAGTTGCAATAATATTGACTTTTTAAAAAAATTTATTTGGCTGTGTCAGGTCTTAGTTGTAGCACACGGGATCTTCGTTGTGGCGTGCGGGCTCTTAGTTGCAGCATGTGTGATCTAGTTCCCTGACCAGGGATTGAACCCGGGCCCCCTGCATTGGGAGTGGAGTCTTAACCGATGGTCCACCAGAGAAGTCCCTAATAGTGACTATTTATTGAACTCCGGTGCTGGCTAGGTGCTTTACAAACAGTATCCAATTTAATTCTTCTCATAGCCCTACAGAGGGTATTATCCCCACTTCACAGATAAGGAGACTGAGGTTCAGAAAGGTTAAATAACTTGCTTGAGGCTATGTCATTAATAATAATAACATCCCTAATTTATGCAATACATTATACCTAGCATATATTGTGCATGAGCTTGTTCCCTAGATCATCTCATGTGCATTTCATAATAGCCCTTTGTGAGAGCTCTGAGAATTAAGGTAAATTTCCCCAAGACCAATTAGCAAATAATAGGCAGATCCGGAACACAAACCATGTCTAACTCCAAAGCCTGTCCCTCAGTCAGGATGGTTATCTCTCTTTGCTCTTGTCAGACATCTCAACATCTCTCAGGCTTGAGCCACTAGCATATTTCCCTACAATATAAGTTCCGTGAGAGCTAGGACCTGTGTTTCCAGTACAGGTATGGATGACTGACATTTGGCAGAGGATTGATAAACAGGTGCTGAATCATTGAGTCTCAATGAACCCAGCACCTCTCATGCTTGGCACATGGTCAGTACTTCTTGCCTGTCAGCCCACCATCCTTCAGCAGAATCCCTGTGCTTTGAAGCTCAGTGGGCCTCAGTGTGTTGACGTCTGCAATATTTTTTTACTGTTCGAGGAAAACAAAGAATTTCAAAGTCCAGCACATTTGCCCTAAAGATTCAAATCGAGTGCCTTTCTGGACCAATGGCCAAGACAGGGGCTCTTAGGAAAACCCTCACTTGAGTAACACTTGATTTGAAAAAGTGGCCCTGTGCGTCCTCATCCATTCCTTTGGCCTGCTCAGATTTCAGCATCATTTTTAAGCTTCAGACTGAAAGAAAAGACTTTGATTCATGTTCACCGCTACATAAAGGAGGCAGGGATACAACTGTTGCTTTCATTAGAAGCCTGCTCTGATCAAACCCGAATTACACCTCGACCTTGTTCTGACTTTAATTTTCAGGGCAAAAGCAAATCTAATTTAGTTACACGGGGACTTTTGCAAACTGGTACCTAAAAACTTGATGGTGAATTTTGGTTCATATTAAATAAGAACACTGAGCCTATAGACTCCAGGAACAGAGTGTGATGAAGTAAACTCCTTGAGCCACGGCTGCTTTCTCCTGAGTCTCTAATTCTATTTCTACCCTAGCTGGATGCCAGATTCACATTGTCCTCGATTTGTAATAAAGCATAAGTTCAGCAAGGGATAGAGTTATTGATTAATATTTCCACACAATGGTGGTTCTTGGATATATGCCTTCTAGATAAGAGGCCTCTGCAGACAGGCGGCTACAGCTCCCTCCTGCAGCTGTTTTAGCCACATGTGTTATAGGAAACCAGCCAAAGGCTTGGTTTGACCCAGCCAGGAGCTGTCCTTGGCTCTTCTGTCTCCCATACATTGCCCGATATGGATCGTGATGAGTCTTTCCCATGTTTCACCTAAGTTTCCTTGGACATCATCCCTTTTTCTCATTTCCCACCACCCTGGCTCTATCATATCTCTTGGAAAATTGACATATGTCTCCTAACTGGTCACCTGTACTTAGAGTCTCCAACACCAGGTCCATGGAGAAGTGGATTCTTCCAGTAACTGAGGCTGCAGGCATCCTATGGTGTGATGAATCAGTAGTAACTACCAGTTATTAGCATTTACTCTGTGCCAGGCCCTTTACTTAGTGTGCTGCATGTATTACCTCATTTAATAACTACAAAACTCTGTGGGAAGGTGCTTTCATTATCTTGGTTTTACAAATGAGAGAATTAAGCCTTGGAGAGGTTGAGTAAATTGCCTAACATCAATGAGTTAGTACTTGGTAGCCTGAAGATTCAACCTTGGTTAGGTATCCAAGACACTTGACCACTCTCCTGTTGTGCCTCGCCATACCTTTGAGTTAAATCAGTCCGGTCTGGAAGCCCAGCTCTAAAAGATATTGACTTTATGACCAGTGCAAACAATATCAGCTTCTGAGCCTCAGTTTCCTAATTTATAAAATGGGCATGATAGTATTTATTTTGGGAATTATTTTCTAGAATTAGATGAGCTAACGGCTGTAAAGCCCAAAGCACTGGCTCATGCACATAACATGGCTAAAAAATAGGAAATCATTGGAGATACTTTACTTCTCCGCTAAAAGGAAGATTTGACTTCAACTCATCAGGTAGAGAAAAGATCATTTCCTAAATATCGATATGCATTACACATTATCATATACATGCAGAATGGTTCTGTATGGGGGTAAATGCTGCATTCATCAAAGGAAATTGGGATTTAAAGCCACATTTCTTGACTCTTTGCTCTTCTCCCCACAAAATATGACCTTTCTACATTAAAAAGAAAAATCACCAACAAAAGCAGTCTATGAAAAATATCTCTTTCTATCATCTCTCCAATCATCCCATTTATCCTAATGCCTTAGCTCAAATTTTCCTGTCCACTGCCTACAATGCAAAGTAACCAGCCCTCTTTGTTCTAACACCGCATCTGGATGTTGGGGTTTCTTTTGGGCAATTTGAAGATGGCAAATGATGATGGAATGTTCAGTCACACACTGAACTGCCCTCCTGCAGTGAAATATACCACCCAGTGCTTAACTGTTTCCCTGCTGGTGTTTACTGAGGAAGCATTATTACCTCAGGTACGGAACAAGCAATAGAAGGCAGGCTGTGAAGACTAAGGTTTCCTGATGCCTCAGGGAGCAGTGTGATCAGTTTACTTTTTGATGGGTTGTTTTGTGCATCAATTAACAGGGTCCCTATAAACCCCTTCAACCCAGAGCAATCAGCCAGCTGTTGTAGTGGAAAGAAAGCCTCCTGGCTCACCTGGATCAGGTCCATCTTTCCCTTCAGAGAACTGGAAATGAGTGCTGGGGGAAAAGGGGAGGGAGACTCAGATATGAGCCCTGTTGCCTCACAGAATTCTGGCAAGGGAGTATGATTGCAGCCACCCTGAATGCCACCAGCAGCCAAGAGGCCTTGAGCCTCTTAATTCTGACCTTCTTGGCCTTGCATCTGTTCTCCCAAATCTCCCATCTGTTCACTTGTGAGACCCTCAATCTGTTATTCCTCCCCAAAGGATGACACTCAGCGGTCCCCCTGAAGCTGAGCAGACCATTCTAGCAGAGACTGTGTATGCATGCACTTACTTGTGGTTTATTCATCTGTTCACCCATTCATTTATCTACAGTGAATGTGTTGTTCTTGTGGGGAAAAGGTCATCACCAGGGATGAAGCCCTCATTAGAGCTCTTAATATTGTAGGCTACCTGTGAACAGTCAGATAACAACCAAATGGACAAGATTTTTCAGTCATCTCAGGCCCTCTTAAGAACAGATTATCAGGTCAGCATACAGAGGCAGCCAGCCCCCTTCCCAAAGAGATTGGTGAGCCCAAGGGAAAATGAGGAACCAGGACCCCAGCGTGTCATGGGCACTGTCCTTGGTGCTGGGGATGCAGTGATGAACTCATCACATTCCTGTCCTCAAGTAGTTCACCGTCCAACCCATGCTGCTCTGTGAACAGTGATGTCTGCAGGAAGGAGGAAGAGACTAGATCCTTGTAGACACTCTTCATACATCAGTGCACTTGGCCCTCCCATATCAAATCAACTTTTGAATGTGGAAGAGGAGCGAAGTGGTGGGACCCAGAAAAGACAGCATGGAGGGACTGACCCAGGGGCCAAGTACAGATGCATCTCCTCAGAGCAGAAGGTTATTTCCACCAACATGAAAATGACAAAGTAAGGGGTGGGGGCACCCTGGGCGATGAAATCTTGGAAAATCGTGTTGGGTGAGGAGGACATGAATGTGGAGCACAGGGGCACATCTTGAAACAGGAAGAAGGAAGCCAGATGAGGACTAGATAGAGGAAAATCAGACCTCGGGCGGGAGTGAATTTCCTATCATTTGATAAGTGTTGCCTCTTCTTATCTAAATCTGAATAAAGTAGAGAGGAGGTAAGTGTTGTTTGGGGTTTTTTTTTAATATTTATTTATTTATTTAATTTATTTTTGGCTGCATTGGGTCTTCGTTGCTGCGCGCAGGCTTTCTCTAGTTGTGGCGAGCGGGGGCTACTCTTCCTTGCCGTGTGCAGGCTTCTCACTGTGGTGGCTTCTCTTGTTCCGGAGCACGGGCTCTAGGCATGCAGGCTTCAGTAGATGTGACACGCAGGCTCAGTAGTTGTGGCCCGTGGACTCTAGAGCACAGGCTCAGTAGTTGTGGTGCACGGGCTTAGTTGTTCCACGGCATGTGGGAGCTTCCCGGACCAGGGCTCGAACCCATGGTCCCTGCGTTCGCAGGCGGATTCTTAACCACTGCGTCACCAAGAGAGCCTGAAGTAAGTGTTTTATTGGGGGCTGGATTGGCTTGGAAGTCTGAAGCCATACAATGAGGGGCAACAATAAGCCCTATTCATGGTGGTCCATGATGCATGGTGCCCTCAGGCTCTACCAGTCCATTCCACCATCCGGGGCTCCAGGGCAGGGTCTCAGGCATGCATGTAAGGGCAAGTAGCAAGACAGATGGCAGTGTCGTAATTGCAGACAATTGGGAATAGGATCCCAGACAGAAATTTGGCTTTGGTATATAAGGTCAAGATACATAGGGTCTTAGTGAAAGGCTAAGATTTGGACAGGTCTGAATAGGAACAGACTGCTAAGAGGGGAAACAGAGGCAGAAGGCTAGAGATGATGCTGGCTCAGAGGAGCAAGGGTAAAGACAAGGATTTGATGCCCAGAGTTTTTCCAAGGCCTTGGAAGGCTGGGGCCCATGGCAGCAAGACATGTGCTGGTGTGGCTGGGACAGTGGGACAATGGGTCTGGTTAGGGTTATCTCAAAAGAAGAGCAGATTTGAGGCCTCAGGTCAATACCAGTGGTGGCAGTTGAGGGGGCCCAACAGGGACATGGTAGGAAGAAGGCCAGCATGAGAGACTGCAGTCATACTTTCCTGGTGTCTCAATGTTGAAATAAGTGGAAGTCTTGAAGTGGGCAGCAAAGATGACTGTGGGAGAAGGAACAAACACAGGCTTTGACGTCAGTCAGACATGGGTCTGATTTCCACCTCTCATGATGATGATGATGATGGTAATGATGGTGGTGGTGAGGTCTTTCTCATTGGTTACCATGCGGGTTAAGTGAGATAATGAATGACAAATCCTTTGAGCGTGGTAAGCAGTCAATACATGTCAGCTGTGACTACGAAGGAGACCTGGACTCTTCCCTGTATCAACCACGTTCCTACCTCTTCACATGGCAGCTGTTGTCCAGCACTTCAGTTCTAAGCCCCAACTTCCTCTGAAATCACCACCACCACCACAATGACAACAATGAAAACGGTAGCTGACACTTACAGAGTGCTTATGATATGTCAGTCATTCTGAGGGCTCTTAAAAAATATTATCTCATTAAATTCTCAGAAACAGTCCTATTGGGCAGGTATTATCTCTATTTTATGGGTTTGGAAATCCAAGGAACAGAGAGGTTCATTGACTTGTCCCAAGTCACAAATCTAGCTCCTCACCATGTCTGCGGCTCCCTCTGAAAGTTTTGTCCTCCAGGCTGTCACTGTTTGAGGCCCCAAATAGCCCCTCTGTGTGGCCCCAGCAAGCTGCAGGATCCAGTTTGATGGCTCTGCTTTCAGAACGGGGTGGAGGGCCTTGTTTGGGAAGACTGCATAAACCTCACCCTTACAATCAGCCAGAGCCTCTACTCTAAAGCCATAACTCCGCATTCGTCAGGCTGAAGCTTCCGAGTGGTATCAGAGAAAGCACTGGGGATAATTCCTTCCAGGAAAGGGCTCTTTGCTCTGTGATTCATTAAGACTCCCCTCTCAGAGCTGCCTCTTGCTGAGGTGCACAGCGGCTCATTTTCACAGCCAGTGGGAGCATATTTCTTTGTCCTCCACCCGTAGGGGGTTCCAATGAAGACTTTTGATTTCCATTTTCCCCTCTAAGAGGAAGACGGAGAAGCAAAATTCTCATTAAATATTTATTGCCTTCTCCCCACCCCTCCCTCAGTATGTTAGAACCCAACAAACCTCCTTAATCACAGGGCAATCAAACCCTTAAGAGCTGGAAGTGCTGAGTGGGAAGGAGGGGTGCCAGACATACAGAGGATCAGGGTGGAAGACCAGGAGGTTTCCCCTAGAGTGGGAGGGGGTCACACACTGGCCTGGTGACCACGAATGTGGCTTGGAATCCAGCAGATGGCAAATTTGGGGGAATAGAACAAACGTGCCCTTCTGTGGCTGGAGCTCAGCACCACCACGTTGACGCTTAAACCCATCTCTCCCCGTCCTCTCAAACTGTTCCCACAAGTCAAATGCAGATTTTATTCTCTGGTTCTGCTTGATCACACCTCTCATGGGGTTTTCCAGATTTCAGTTATTGAGTGTCCCAGACACTCCGACCAGAGTCTCTCCCATATTAGGTGCTGGGAACTCAATGACCCGTGTACTTCTGCTACACTGTGACTATGACAGAAACAGTATCACCAGCCTACAGGAATGTTCTGAAGGCTGCTCCCTCCTGGAAGGAATGGGAATGACCACTCTCTCCACCTTGGACATTTTAGGTCTGGACCTCTGAGATCTACACTTTATTTTAGCCTTTTTGGTTGTGATGGTCTGTGTAAAAGACTGGTCTTTGAATTATTTGATTCCAGCTTCCCAATCAAACCTAAGACCTGGATCCTCTTGACCTCCCACAATTTCAGGGTACAGACTTCTGCCAGTCAACCTTACTGAATTCCTCCAACATGGCTGTACCTGAAGAGAAATGAGATGTGAGCCCAACCTGGTCTGGAAAAAGACTGAGTTTTGCTGAGGGGGCCAGAGGCCTAGAGCAGTATCCCCAAGTTGAGGGGGCAGTGCCTAGACCAGGAAGCCCACTCCCTTGATTGCGATCTTCACCGTCTCTTATTCTTCCTCAGCTGAGATTGGATCCTAGTCCCCAGTGCCTCATCTGTACTTTGAGCCCCGCCCAGGAGTGAACAGGTCTTCACCTACTGCTGACAACTCTCACTCCCCCAGCGTCTCAGGACACATTTTGCCCAGATACTCTGGCATTAGATTGATGAAACTGACTTTCAGGATTATGTTTTAGTTTTGGGTAGTGGAGTTTAATGTTCTTTTTAGCTCTAAAAATGAATTATTTTAATCTTAACAAAAGCCTGCCAAGAATCTTCATGGTAGATGGAGAAATGGAAAACTCAAGAGAGGCTTATGTTTTTACCCACTGAAATCACCAGTCAATACAAACCTGGAAATGCACTCAAGCCTCCTGCAGCCCAGAAAAGGCTTTTAAAAATTATTTTATTGATATTTTGTGTTTCTCTTCCACTTCCTGTGTTTTGGTCTCCTATCAACACTTTTGGAAAGAGTGTCTAGGAGAAGCTGTTTAAAGTTGTGAGAGCCATCATCATTACAATGGCCTTGGTCAGATGGGGAAGGAGAGGGCTCAGAGGAAAGAAGAAACCTGGACAACAATCTATCAGTTGCCCTGGACTCAGGGCTACTAGAGCTCCAGTGATTTAGGAATCACTGGAAAAGCATCACTAGGCAAAGCTACTTTAATGTTAAATAAATTTTGCAGGTCAAATTCTCAGCTGTGACATCTCTCATTCTGTGTATGTGTTTTTAAACTAGTCTCAACCATAACTAGGCAAATGAAGGATGCATAGCTATAGCAGTTGGGATATAGCACTAACATTTGCAGTCCTGGAATTTGAAGCAGCAGCAATAAGAACAGCAGCAGAGAACATTGCCAAAGGGCCTCTTTAGTGTGGGTAGCACTGGCTGGGAGGCCCTACTATGTTCCAGTCTGATACATCACACCAGACTAGATGTGTAGGCTGGCAAAAGTCTGCCCCAAAGGGTTGGGTAATGAGAATCTTGGTAGGCTGCTGGGGCCATCCCATTCCAAATGGTGCTCACACAGGCTTAGGAATAAAGGATGGAACAATGGTTATAACCTTTAATGGCTAACTCTTATTTCAAAGGGTTATGATAAGGGGTGATAATACTCTTAAACCAATACTCTTAAACCAAGAGAAAATAATAGTAAACAGTGTAACTGCATCTTAGGAGGCCAGTGAAGATTCTCTCTTTACCAAGACAGTTAGACAAAAAGACAGAATCACCCTAGATCTATCACAGGCTCACTGTGCGCCCTTGAGGAACTCACTTTCTTGTTTTGGAACCCTTTTCCACCTCTGAATAATGTGGAGCCTTTAATAATAGTGTTCTCTCAGCCCTTCCAATTCTAAAATTCTATCAGTTTATGAGCGTGTAGGCTAACCTGTGTTGACAAGTATGGTCAAGTTTTCTGTCCTTGGAATATCTTCTAAGTTACTCTGAGTTATACAGCTAGTGAGGTTTTCCAGATTATGCTGAAAATGAAAGTTCCCACAGTCAGCAACACTAAGTCAAGACACCAGAAACTGGAAAGCTCCTGAAACTTGAATCGTGCTAGAAGCTATTTCGGAAGAGACCCATTTAGTGGTATCCCTGAGGCAGACCTGGGGCTCCCCAGGGACTGACTCCATTCTTAACCAGGATAGCTGCCTGAAAATGCCTGGCTCTTGCCAAAGACATAAGGAAAATACTGGGCTTCCCTTTGAAACTCTTTCTTCAGGTCAAGATGAGTCCATAAAGGAAGACATTCTTAAGTAGCTTCTGAGCAGGTGAAAGAATTTCTATTTTTTTTTTAAAGAAAACTTTCTGATTATAAAAAAGACACGAAAAATTTAAAATATTGCATTTCCAATAATTGCAGTATATATAGTATATTTTCTGGGTGCACAGAATCTTCAGTAGTGACCACTCTGCAGTGCAGATAACAGAAATAAGTAGCTGTAAGTTCCCGTACAACTATTGATCTTTTTTTTTTTTTTTTAATAAGGCTGTGTTGAGTCTTTGTTGCTGCATGCGGGCTTTCTCTAGTTGCGGTGAGTGGGGGCTACTCTTCACTGTGGTGTGCGGGCTTCTCACTGCAGTGACTTCTCTTGTTGTGGAGCGTGGAATCTAGGCGCGCGGGCTTCAGTAGATGCGGCACACGGGCTCAGTAGTTGTGGTACACGGGCTTCGTTGCTCCCTGGCATGTGGGATCTTCCTGGTCCAGGGATTGAACCCATGTCTCCTGCATTGGCAGGCGGATTCTTAACCACTGAGCCACCAGGGAAGTCCAGCTATGAAGGTATTTTTTAGGTGAGATTAACATTTAAATCAGTAGACCTTTGAGTAAAGCAGATTACCCTCCGTAATGTGGGTGGGCCTCATCTGATCAGTTGAAGGCTTTAAGAGAAAAGACTGAGGTCCCCTGAGGAAGAGGTAATTCTTCCTCCAGACTACCTTTGAACTTAAGCTGCACTATCAACTCTTTCCTGGGTCTCCAGCCTGTCAGCCTGCCGTTCAGATTTCAGAATTGCCAGCCCTCACAATCTCGTGAGTCAGTTCCTTTACATACGTCTCTTTATCTCACATGTCCTATTAGTTGTTTCTCTGAAAAACCCTAATACATGCCCATACTCCAGGAAGAGGTTTTTCATTTTGTTATTTATTCCTGACCTCTATGACTGTCTCAGACTTCCATACTGCACTCTGTTAAAATACTTTTACCTCCCTGGCATAGCAATAATGCAGGCATTTATATGACTATTGACAAATGCCTTTCTCCTCCACTGGGACATATTTTCAGCTTACCATAGTAGATGCTCACTAAATATTTACCTTGTGAATGAAAGAGCCCTGTATGAGTTATGCTGTGTGTGTTGGGGGGAATAAACACTGAGAAACACTGATCTATTCCATGTCTTTCATTTCATGGATGGGGAAATTGAGGTCCATAAACTCAAGAGTGTGCTGAGACTTTATCCATTGGTTTTGCAATTATATCCAATTATTACTTTTGTTTTGTGAATTTTTTTGAAAAATACACAGTGCCTTAGATAATCAGTAGTTGTCAATCTTAACTGCTAAGCAATGTGAAAAATATAATTATCCGAACTCATTCAGAATCACTGTCTTATCTGCATTCTCTCTTCTAGTTAAAAAAAAAAAAAATTAGAGTGTGGTCTACAAAGGAAAAGAGAAAAGAATAAGCCTGATTAGTAAATTTTTTCTAGACTCAATCCTTGGAATACATATGAGCTTAAAAATCTATGTGATTGTCTCTTTGTTTGTGTTTGAAAAATAATGCAGAAGTCTATTGCCCACTTACCCATAATATATACTCATTCCTTCACCCAGGCATTAAAACCAGTAATTACAGGATACCTACTATGTGGCAGGTGCTTTACCCGGCACCGAGTGGGAAAGGGCAGAAATGAATTAAGCAGTTGTCACCTCCAAGTTGCTTATAATCTCTTGAAAGTGGTAATATGTGTGTGTTAAAGATGGCATGTAGCACGTTCCAATTAGGAATCCAAGTTGTGTAGAGAAGAGGAAATTCACTTCTTGCTGGGTGGTTTGGAAAGGCATGGTGCAGGAGAAGGGTGTGGAATTAGGTTTTGAAAGATGAATGGGGTTTTGAAATGCAGATATGGAAGAGGCTATTGTTGAAACACAGAACAGCAACGATAGATAACAAGGACAACAAGAACACTAGATCTGATCAGGTTTTGTTTTATGGACTGGAGTATAGAGGAATTCTTTCCTTTCCTTATTCATTCATTTATCCATTCATTCATCTGTTCGTTCATACAACATATATCTGTTGAGTGCTCCCTCTGTGCTAGTCACTGAATTAGGTCCTGATCACAAACAGAAGGAATCATAATTTTTATGGTCCCTGCTTCTGGAAGTTTCCAGTCTGGTGGGCAAGATGGACTTCAGTATTTTACCCTCCTACTTGTACAATTACAGGCTGAGGTGAGGGCTGTGGAGTAAGGAAACAAGCTCTTTGAGGGCAGATGACAAAGGAACTTGATTTGGTGGCCTCCATAGGGGTAGAGGCCCTGAGATGAGAGCTAGCAGGGTAAGGAGTTAATTAAATGGGGAAGGATGGGTGGAAATGTGGAACGATGATTGAACCAGAAGAAAAAGGGTATGCAAAGGCTCTGTGGGGAGAGAGGTGATCAAACAATAGCCATTACCTACCTCATTTATCTCAGGGATTTTTTAAAAGGCCAGTCTGTCACTTTAGTGCCACCAAAACTGTTTTTTTTCCCCAAATAGCAGTGGCTTCCCCAACTGGCTGCAGATTCGAATCACAGTAAGGGGTGTGTCTGTCCTTTCTAAAGCTACCAACTCTTGACTTCTATCCCAGTGATTCTGATTTAATTGTTCTTAAATGTGACCCAGGTATTGGTATATTTTAAAATCCTCCCAGGGGCTTCCAGTGAGCAGCTGGGCTTGAGGACCACTAGCCACTAGGTGATCAGATCACCCAGTTCTTGAATAGTTTAGCTGCTCGGGATCTTGAAAGTGTAGAGGTTGCCAACAGTCAGTCAGTCTTGTTAAAACTTACCAGTTGTATCCTATTTTGTACTTCCTGACTTACCAGGAGGACTTGGTTATTATTCTGAAGTTAAACCTCCAGAAGTTGGCTATCAACAAATAAGCAGTCATGACAGGATTCACCTCTCTGACCTCCCTAGAAAGAGTGAGTCACTTCCTTTTCTGTTCCCCACAGTGCTTGGGGTATCATTCTAGGCATTTCTGCCTTTTAATTGTGTGCTCGCTCTCTCTCTCTCTCTCTCTCTTCACCTTCCCTCCCTCCCCCTTATATGCAGAACTGTCGGCCCTTTAGCAATTAGAGTCCTTCTTGGTCCTTCTCCATCTCCCTCATATCTCTTTCTAGAGCTCAGCACCAATTTCAGCACTTAGTTGATATTCAGTAACTGTTAGAAAGAGAGAGGTTTTGTTGAAATCTGAGAATTACTATTTTTCAACACCTAGAGCACATATTCAAAGCAAGCCATTGCTAGACTGGGAGGTGCAGAGTTAGTCAAAGGCAGGCCTGGGTCCACAGTCTGACTCTACCCCTCACTATCTGGGGAAGGGGGGACTTTATCACTACTTATCTGCTTGGAGCCTCAGTCTCCTCATCTGTTAAATGGGGCCAATCAAACTTAACTTTAGGAGAAACTGGGGGATTTAAAAAGGCTAAGTGTGTAAATCACTCCATACAGACCTGGCAGTTAGTAGATCCTATCAGATGGGTAGGGAGAACTGTTAATAAAAATAGCCATTACTAAGCCCAGGAGGAGCCATACGGATCCAAGTTGTGAATCCCCCCAATTCTAGCCTGGATCTCCCTCCAGGAAACTTAGACTGTCCAGCTCCACGTTTAGTGTCCCTCCTTCATACACTCTGTGCTTTTGTTTATTCATCTGTCTGCCCTCCTTCCCTGACTGTAAACAATGGAGTGCAGGCACCCTGTCTGTCTTGGTTCCCACTGGGTCCCCAGCTCCAATATAGAGCCTGACCCATCCTAAATACTCAGTCCTAAACTTGCGGCATCACCACCACTCTGACTGATAGAAAAGGGCCTGATGCTCACTTGAAAATCTTCACCCCTGAGATGAATGGCTATTGGTGAGTCACCTGAACCTCAGTTTCCCATGTGGACCATGTAGAGTTGAGTTGGATCATCTCTGTGGATCCTCCACCTCGCCTCTGAATCAAGGCGATTCAAGAACCATTCTTGCTATACCTGATAACATGGATCAGGCCCACAGAAGAGATGTGAAAGATAAATTATTTCCGGCTCCAGCTACTAGACCAGGGTTTGTTTTTATGAAATTAATTTGAGCTCATCAGTTTATTCATTTATACATTCATATATTCATCCATGCAGTATTTATTGAGAATCTGCAAGTAATGTTTATTTTACTACATCTTGTAAATACGAAGAGGAATGCAAGATAGTCCCTGATCTCCAAAAGGCAGCAGTTTAGGGAGGAAGACAGAAACATGAACCTGCAACTTTACTGTAATATAGGGTGTGTTCTGAGAGAGATATTCCCGAGGGATAATGATTGCCCTCCAGAGAGGAACTGAATTATTCTCATCTGAATGATGGGGGTGTTATGGATCATGGAATATGGAGGACTTCCCAGGTAAGGCGCCATATTGAATCAATCTTGGAGGATGAATAGATATTCTCAAATTAAAAAAGGAAGGAGAAAGGAAGTGTCAGAAGGAAGCATATCCAATACCCCAGAGCTAAGAAATAGCATGGAGTATTCTGGCACCTACAAATACATTTCTCTGTGGCTGACAGCTAGGATGGAGGTACTGTAGGACTGAGACCTCCTACCGCGAGAGAGTTAGCCAGGGGCCAAATCCACAAGGGACCCTGGCCCCTCCTAATCCTGAGTGATTGGCTTTACAAAGACCAAGCCTCAGCCAGGAATGAGGAGCCGTTTTGGAACGGGAAACACAGTTTGCACCCTGGGATCCGTGCCTGTTCCTCCACGCTGCGGCGGCGTGAGTTCCAGGGCTGATTCTGGTCTGCATCCACAGGCTGATTTGGGTGTAGCCTCCTCTGTAACAGAGTTTCCCAGCTCCTTATCACAGCTCCTGCTCTTGTTATGGCAACGCGGGGAATGTCTCAGTGGGGTGGGTCATGCCCCTAGATTAGTTATCTCTGCTCCATTTCTCAGTGTTGTTTCAGTTCTCATCACGGGGAGGAGAGGATGGGAATGCTACTGAGTATCAGCTGACCTTCTTCCCCTCTCACCAAGACGTCATGAGCAAACATTAACCTGCTTTAAGCCGAGGTCTAAGACTTGTGTTTGATTCCTCGTGATCCTGGATGCCCAGGACGAATCAACTGGCAGTCCATCAGAGCAGACTACAAGGTCACGATGTTTAATGCCTGGTTATGGGCTTTGAGCATCAGGCAGACCTGGGTTCATATCCTGCCTCTGCCACTTCCTAGCTCTGTGTTTTCGCAAAGTAATTAATTTATTTGGTCTTTAGTTTCCTCATTTGTAAAATGAGGACCATAACACCTACCTTCTAAGCTTATTTTTTAGATTCAACTGTGCAAGCCCTTAAAGAACCTTGACAGTATCCTGACATAGACAAGCACTTAATACACGGCCATCATCATCATCATCATCATCATCGTCACCGCCATCTAAAATAAAACACATTAAACCAAGTTGACATTATACAAGTCTGACAGACACAATCACTTCATTCTAGGCTTGGCTCCAAAAAATCACATTGGGACTTTGGACAAGTTACTGGACCTCCCTTGGCCTCAGTTTCTCACCATATACAAGAGGAGAGTAGATTTGATGATCTATCTATGAACATATTGAGTTCTGATAACCTGTGGTTTCTTGGATAAGATTGATGCCCACATATACAGTACTCTTTGTCTGGATAACCACTCAGTGATAGTTCTGTGTAAAAACATAGTAGCGATCAACGTTATTATATACCTAGAGGGTTTCAGATTAGATAACAAATCCTTTTTCTTAACTTTATGAAGCTTTCCCTCTAGCAACTTTTCTCTCGATCTGGCAGAGTGTGCATATGTAGGTTTTCAGCTCTCAGAGCACTTGTCGCCCTCAAAGATCCCCATGACCTCTTTAAGGGAAGGAGAGTGCTTCGTTTTCTTTCTCTGTTTTCTCAGCCCCTGTCACATTGCATGGCCCATGGTGATTTATGTGCACATATTTATTAGTCGCATAAATAAAAGAATGAGTGAAGGAGTCAACGAATGAATGAACACACACCTCTGATTGCTCCTAATGTTTACATGGACTCAAGGGATATGCAGGTAAAAATTTTCAGGGCACCGTAGGACCTTAGAGACAAAAGGGATTTATAGTCTATTTCTCTTGTGATGCTGGGAATCTTTCTACAGTATTCTAACAGTGCTTTTCTATGTCAAGGGATGGAGAACCCAGTGCCTCCCAAGGCAGTGCTTTTCTCTTTCAGGCAGCTATGACTGTAAGAGAGTCCTTTCTTCTGTTACTGAGCCTGCATCTGTCTTCTCTGCTGCAATTTGAAGAGGTAACAGGCATATAGACCTCTCATCTATAGGCTATACAATTGGCCATACAGACAAAGCTACCAAGTGTGTGTGTGTGTATGTGTGTGTGTGTGTGTGTGTGTGTGTTTAGGGGGAGATGTCATATGATGGGGTCAGCAAGGTCCAAGGAACAGTGTTTGACCTTGTGATGGCATTCAGAGCCAACCAGACCTAGGAAAGTAATTCATGCCAATGAAGCTTACAGGATACCAGTACATAAACTTGATCACAATTTATTCGTTTTAACTGTAGAACCTTCTTTTTACATCACCAAAGTACACCTGTGTGCTATTCCAGGCATGTGAGAAGTCAACCTGAACTTCAGAAGGTAGCTTAGTCTGGTGATTCTGAGACCTTGAGAGGTGGATGAGATAACATCTGTCACATCAGAGGCTATCTCTCAGGGGATGGAATAAGGAGGGTCCTCCAGATCAGATTCACTTTCACGAGAGAGATCCACTACATAAGCTGCCCTTAGCTTCCCTTTTCTGCTGTTGGTGTAGACCATGTTCTGTCTATTGCAGGATATGAGAGTTTTGTATATTCTGTGCAATATGGAATAAACCAGATCAGCATTTTCTGCCCCTTTTTATTGTCAGTGATTGAGTTAGGCATCTGTTTCCAGTGACTGGATCACCGTGTAGCTAGTATTAAGGTTCTGGATATGCCAACACAGTTATGTCATTCTCAGATACACCGTGGTCATCTTGATAAACTCATACCTTCCCACATTCCCTTAGCCTCCCATTTCCTGGCTTCTCTTGGGTTGGGCATGTTTACACATGCATGATATCATTCATTATTTGAGGATTTTATCAGGATAACGGTCAGAGAGAGGGGCAGGAATGATAGGCTGGTTTCCTCAATATTCCTTCTGGTCCTTTTCTCCCTGTTGACTTCATCTAGTGTAGAGAGATTTTCTAGCCTCCACTGGAGCTAGATATGACCATGCAACGCTGTTCTGCCCAGTAAGCTGCAAGTGGAAATCCTTCACGCTTCCTCCTTCCTCTCCCCTGAACTGTGTAGACTGATAAGGTCCTATAGCCATTAGTAAATCAAGCCTATAGGATTTGGATCCATGTTGTGACTTGGAGTGTTCCAGGCTCATTCCTTCTGCCTTTGGGATCCTCTTGGACTCTTAGCCTCTTGAAGGTCTGAGCTCCTGTCTTACCAGCTGCTAAAGTTGTCATGCTGTGTGGCCTGACCCCAAACTCTTGAGAGAGTAACATGGCAGGTATTTCTCTTGCATGATTACCAGTGGAAGAGACAGATATATACACTCACAGGACAGGAAATGTGATGGCTTACCAACTTGGCCAAAGCAAATGGGAAGGACTCAATAGATAATTTCATTCCAAGAAGTCTAGGCATACCAAAGAGGAGAGTGCCTTTTAATCCTAAAGGCATGCAACTTTTAAGGTAGTTTAAAAGTCAGAGTGGTTTAGAGTAGTCTTTGGAGTCAGGTCAATTTAAGTTTGAATATTGGCTCCAGCACCTCCTAGTTGTATTACTCTGGGCTGATTACTTAACCTCTCTCAGCCTTAGTTTCCTCATATGTTAAATGGGAATCATAGAAGAACCTAATTCATAAGGTTGAAAGGGACTCCATAAAACGATACATGTAAAGCACTTGACAAAGCATCTGGTATCTAGTAAAGTGCTTAGTAAATTACAGCTATTGTTATGATAACTGAGTTATTAATGATTGTCAAGCTATATTGATTATTAAGATATTGATGTTTATTAAGCTTTAATTTTTTATTTAGTAGAGAAAGGTGAAATTTTATATCTAAAATTGGCAAATAATAGTATCAGTGCCCAATAAGGTTAGACTGTGAAGGTTGATTTATTCATCAGTGGGTCATTGTTACAAAGTCACAGTGGGTAACTTCATCATTATTGTAAGCTTGTTAGACAAGAATGTCAGGGGCTGATTTCTTCTCCATCTCAGGTGCAAAACCCTTAGCTGTGTCCCTTAGGCTCTCTAGAGGGACAGCACATGGTTTGGGTAAAGGAGGAAAGGGGAATGTTCTAGAAATGCAGTTGTCAGGCCCTTCATTCTCAGAGCTGCCCAGGGTCCATGACCATCTAGGTTCCTGGCTGCCCCCACCAAGCTGCCATGGGGCTCTTCCTTTCCTGTTCTCAGTCATAGACAGGATTGAAGATGGCCAGAGCCAGAAGGATCCTTAAAGATCATCTAATCACACTTCCCCTTGTTCCAGATGAGTGAATTGACACCCAGAGAGGAGACATGATAAATAGAGGTTATACATCCAATTGCTAAATTATTATTTTTTACTTTTTATTTCCTGATTTTTTTTCTGCTACACACTAAATGCTTACCTACTGATGTGACCAATCTCTGCTATCGAATGAGAAAATAGCTCTCCCAATTAGGAGGTGATTAATCTTAAGCCCAACATCCTGATAAAAGAACCAGAACAGTATAGGGAATTGGGTGTCGACACCAAAAATAACTCACACATATGCTATAACAAGAGATCCTGGAGTTCTCCATATGGCATCTCAGTACCAAAGGATCAAGAGTTGCCTTTGCATGAGGAGAAAAGCTATGGCAACAATAAATGTGATCTGTCTCCACTCTAAGAAGGCTAGAGGTGTCAGACATTCTTACAGCATTCATCATTAGGAAGAAGATGTATCACAGTAAGAACATAGATTTTAGGGTCAGAATGACAAGGGTTTGAATATCTTTTCCTGATTGTGTGAGCTGGATATGTTATTTGAACTTCTTGTGCCTTAATTTTCTCATTTGATAAGTGAGTGTATAGTTGCAGCTGCTTTCCAAGATAACTTGTTGCTCATAGAATCTGATTCTGGTTTTTGCTTTTTTGTTTTTGTTTTAGTTAGTGATCCCTTTTTTTTTTTTTTTTGACCAGCCATGCCTAGTGTGATTTCAAAGGGCAGTTGTGTTCATAAAAAGGGAGGGAATCTGGCCCCAACTTCCTACCTGCCACAACCTCCTGGGTGGATCCTGGCTCAGTCTGGGTGGGAAGAGGTGTGTCTGAGGCCTGGTTTCTATCCCCTTTGTTCCCGAAGAAAATCCAGCTCTCATTTTTTGCATCCCTTGGGCAAGTGTAGAGAAAACTCAGAGGGTGGGGAAAAACCCAAGTTTTTTAATCACTGGTTTCTGAGGCACTGCATCCACATCTACATTTTTCAGTACCAGTGTTTCTTTCAAATTGTCCATTGCATGTTGTTTTCTTCTGTCTCTAGTTCACCTTGAGATCTTCCTATTTCTTCTCAACAACATGGCATGTGACTTTATAATTATTTGTGGAACATGAAAGGGTCACAGAGTTCAGTACTCAAAACCTAACATTTTACAGATGAAGCAACCAAGTTATGGAGGCCTGGCATATCTGAAAACTCACTGTTCAGTTCGTAGTAGAGGCAGGACTTGATCTCTGGAAAGCCTGTTCCCTCCACGCCCAGATGAAGAGATGTCTGTCTGGTACATCACTGTTAGAGTAAACCAGGCTTCCTGGGAAGCCACGTGGTGTGACAGAAAAAGGACAGCCTGTGGATTTGTGACTGGGCCATGATTTGGGTTGCAGCTTTGGCGAAATTAAGTTCTTTGCCCATTGTCTCTATCTGGGCATTATTTAGGGTTAGAGTGAGAGCCAGTAACGTTTCATGGGTCATGATCCTAACATTTATCCAGTAGGGGAGCCCATGAAGGGTTTTAAAGGAAATTGGTCTGTTCTTTTGGCTATGGTGGAAAATGCACTAGAGCAGACAAGGAGAGAAGATGTACAGAGAGATGCTGAACTAATCCACGTGAGAGATAATGGTCTGGACCATGGCAGGCACCCTGGGCATGGATAACAGTAGAGAGGCCTGAATGGGAACAGAGGGAGAAGGATAGTATGGGTTGATGAGTTCCTTCAGGGCTGATCTAACTGAAAAGACTCCCTTTTGTGCCTTAAATTCAAATCTTGGCATAATATTTGATCTTCCTTCTAATGTATTCCAATGCCCATCTATTCCAGTGCTAAGCATATCAGTTCTACCTCCACGAAGTTAATAATTTCTTATTGGGTGTCTGTTGTATCAGGTACTCTGTAAGAAGATGAAGTCAAATAAACAAGATTGCATGATGGATTAGATCTGAAGGATGAGGCAGTGTTTGGTTAAAAATGATTCTTCAGATTCTGGCTTATAAATCAGGATGTTTGGCGGAGAGAATATTGGATGGGAAAACTGGGCCTGGTGATTGAACCTTGAGTTTGGTTTTAGTCGTGTTCAGACGTTCAAGGGGAGGTTTCAGGTAGGCACTGATCAGAGCCAGCATGATCTCAAATAGGTTCCTTAATATTTCTGAAACTCAGTTTCTCCATCTATAAAATATGTAAACTAATCACACCTCTTGAGACTGCCATTGGACTTAAATGCTCTCACTATAAAAGCATGTATAGAGTGACTAGAATCCTGTAAGTTCTCAATCATTGGTAGCTACTGTATTAGTTTGCTAGAGCTGCCATAACAGCATGCCATAGACTGGGTTTAAAAAACAGAAATTTAAAAAACAAAAAAACAAAAAAAACCCAGAAATTTATTTTCTCATGGTCCTGGGGGCTAGGAATCTGAGATTGAGGTGTCGGCGAGTTTAGTTTCTTCTGAGGCCTCTCTTCTTGGCTTGCAGATGACTGCCTTCTCCCTGTCTTCACATGGTCCTTCCTCTGTGTGCACATGTCCATGGTGTCCCTTTTTTGTTTCCAAATATCCAGTTCTTCTAAGGACACTAGTCAGATCGCATTAGGGCATACTCTAATGGCCTCATTTTAACTTGTCTGTCTAAAGGCTTTATCTCCAAATACAGTCACATTCTGAGGTACTGGGGCTTAGGTCTTCAACATATTAATTTTGGGGGGATGGGGAGGAAACACAATTCAGCCCATAACAGCTACGTTTCATTATTTTACGTTTTATTAAGTCACAGGAATATGAATTTGTGCTCATTTTAGTTTGTCTCCTAAACCTTTAGTCACATCACAGTATTTGTGCTTCTCTAACCAGAGAAGTTTGTGAAACACAATACTATGTGGTCAGGGTGAGATGGCATTGAATTCAGAGTTAAAAGGTATCACCAGTGATAAGTCAGCCCCATGCTTCCTGTCGTTTCTTCGTGTTCCTCCATTTCTCCCTTCTTTGCATTAAGCAGTAAGGCTAAATAATTTTGTCATCAGTGGAACCTGCTGTGCCCGCCATCTGTCTTATCTTCTTCTAGTTACCGAGATCCTTTTTGCCATTTGGAACACTCGAACCCTATTCTTAGTCTCTGTGATTTCTGTGGGTCTGACATCACTGCAGTCTCCTGGAGTTGAGACATGACCCAGTCATGGCCTAAAATGTAGTACATCTCCCTGGATTCAATATTTCACTCAGGGTTTCTCCCTATAAGTCAAGACGTTGCTAAAACAGAGAAGAGAGACTCTGCCCTCTACAGATTCTGGGCACTTAAACCACAGGCCATCTTGGCTACTTTATAGAGTTCAGCCGGAAATAGAGCTGACAAAGAGGATATCAAAACCAAGAGCTGAGTAGGAAACAACATAATTTGAAGCCCTATCCGAAGCCATATGAAACCCCTTGACTTCCTGGGTATGGGAGTAAATAAATCCCCTTTTTTAGTTGAAAATACTTTGAGTTGTGTGGCAGTCATTTGCAGTAGAAAGATACCTGACTCTAGAGATTGGACTGTAATCTAAATGTGTTTGACCCAAAGGCTCAGGCTTTCTCAAGTGAACCACAGGTGAAGAGCTAGTGCTTCTGCCTCTAGACGTGTATTCTCTCAGGTTAGTCACTTCAGAAACAAACCCTGATGTAAAGTTCTGGTGACAGTCCGTGGTGGACAGCATGGTTGACACAGACTCACAGGTGTTTATGTGTCCATAAGATCTCCTTCTGGATCACCCCTTCCTGGGCACCTGGGTCACTACCACAGTGTCCAGGCTCATCAGAGACACCGCTGCCCTCTGGGTCTCACCAGAGCCTCGGAGCTCCTTGGCTCCCAGACCTTGGCTTTGGAAAATTGTACCATTGAGAATCTCTGTTGCCCAAAGAAGAGCCCCTTGGAGCTCTGGAAACCTGCTTGGGGTCCTTGGGTGAGACTGGAAAGGGTCAGCCTTGGCTTCCTCATTTTGCTGTTGCCAGCCTCTGGTCAATAACTACCCTGGCAGTTAAGTCTAGTCTTACATTGTCTCTCCCAGAGGGTCAACTTAGGATGATTCAGGAAGCACTGTTAGAGGAGAGGGGAAATAAGTCGGGGAAGGGAAGGAATACAGTCGTGTTACTCCCCAGTTTGCTGCTGAGAGAAATCAGGATTCATTCTCCCTGGAGAACTTTCAGGTACAATGTAAAATAGCCTTCTGTGTTATGTTCCTAAGGAGCAAGAAAGTGGGGATATTTTCCACCAACTCCTGTCAGCTGTTGGTTTAGGGTTTCTCCCTTGGGTGGTTAATTCCCCGGTACCTCTGGCTTGCTAAGCAGGCTCTGGTGGCTGGAGAAAATCTTTGGGCAAAGAGCTGCAGCTGCTTGTAGTTGGAAGCCATCAACATGGAGATGGTGAGTGTTGAGGGGATGTATGCAGGGTACAGAGAATGTTAAAGTTAGAGTCTGGTGGTGACAGTTGCCTTAGGCCTTGGTAGACTTGTGGGATTATGATGGGCATAGAGAGGGAGGGGGGAATCTAAGACATAATAAAAGAACAAGAATGAAGAATAAAAGAAAAAGAAAAAAGACGTAGGAACACAAAAGTACCTAATGGAGCTGCTTATAAAGTTGGCTGGTCATAGTAGCTGGGAATCATTATGTAAAAGTGGCCCAAACCACATTGTAAAGGGCACAGCTCAAAAAAAAAAAAAAAGCTCAAAACATAGTTTGATTTACACCCAAGGCATAACCACCTTAAAAGAGGTATCATTCTCCACACTGATTTGGAGAAGGTTTTCCTTTGCAAATAGTCAAAGTAAAATCTCCCCAAAATTTGTCCATAAGTTTGGCGTAAAATATATTATGTTTCAATGTAATCTTATGGTGGCAATTGTAGACTCTGTAGACAGTGATCCTGACCAAATTCATTTCTGTATACATAGAACCTAACTCAATATCTGGTATGCAGACAGTGCTTGAAGAATGTTTGTGAGATAAAATAAAGGAAATTTGCATAGATGATTCGTAGGACCCACAACTGTATCAAAGCTGTCATTCATGCTGAGAAACTCCTTTAGACCGTCAGTATTGTGTCTCTGTCCACTCACCTGGAGAGGGCTAAGAATGATTCTGTGCAGGGCTCATCATTCTCTTACAACTACAAATCTCTTACACCATGAACAGTCACACTCAGAGTAGCTTATAGTATATGCAGATTTTCCGTAGACATGTGATGTCCTAAATGCGGAAAAATTTTAAGGTTGTGATACTGAACAAAACAACAGCAGCAACACCTAAGAGTTGGAAACAGGTTTCCAAACATTTTATCTCTTGTAATACTCCTTGTCTTGAAGTTTACTTTGGTATTAACACAGCCAATCCAGCATTTTTATGATTAGTGCTTCTTTCACGTATCTTCTTTTCATCTTTTTATTTTCAACCTATCTGGGTTTACCAGGCCACACAATTCATAGTTGGTGGGGCTGATATTTGAACCCAGGTGTGTTGGATCCTGAAACACAGGCCCTTTATTTCCACACCCTTTGTTTTCCGTAACTATCACATGGACTTGTGGGATCACATCAGGTCATATAGAAGAACGTACCCTTCCAGGTGTGAACTCATCCCCTTCCTGTGCTGTTAATTCCTTTCTTCCCAGATCTGCAGGGTTTAGTACAAGAAGAAGGCCAAACACTGAAGTTGTGTATGTCACTCTTGATAATGAATCAGACCTTCAGATGATGGCTTTTGGTCCATTATTACTTTCTCTAATAATGTCTAATTTATACATTTCTCACAGGTCCTGTAGGTTAATTTACCAGGGGGGAAAAAGTGAGTAAAAACCTATTAGTCTTTTTTTTTTTTCTGCCTCAGAAATTATAGACTTGGATGTTTCTGTGAAGCAACATTAATAATGCATTTATCATTTCAAGCCCTTAACCTCTTAAGTTCTTCAAACAGAATTAAAAGAATCCTGAACTACCAAATAATTGCATTATGCGGCTGAATGGAGAGAGCGAACACCTCTAAAATGACACTAATCTATTTATTCTCCTCTTCACAGCCTCACCACTCAGAGAGGGGTGGGTGCTGTCACTACACTTTGTTTCTGCCTCACAGATTCTTTGGAACTTCTCACCAATTAGGTAATGAGGCTTCTTCCCCTAGTGATCTCTAGACTACCAGCCAGTTTCCCCTCTGTAAGCAGAAGGCATACAAATGAAGTGCAGGCATGGTTAATTGCACAGCTTCCCTTTGTAAACACATCACTCTGGTTTGTTTGTTCTGTTTTTTCCCTCTTTTCTGGTCGTTGTTTGGAGGCATGAGGACATAGTCATAGGGCTTATGCTTCATTGTACATCATTTTGTCAATGACTTCATGGTCCAGCCAAGGCTAGCCTAGGTTAAATGGCTAAAGACTATCACCTTGGGGTCCTGTCCCACCCACCTTTTAGACCAATGCCAAGCAAGGCTGAGACTATCCTATGAAACTGATTGCCACCTTCAAAGGGAATCTGGAAGTAGTCTTGCTACCCTCAAGTGTGTATCTGGGGCAGGGTAGGAGGGCATCTCAGCACTCATCCACATCTACTCTTTCACAAACAACTGGATTTTTTTCCTTGGTCTTGGTGACAGCTTCTAATACCAGTCTTCTCTCTCCCTGAATGCAGGTCTGCTGTGTTGGTGCTCCAAGTGCTAAGCAGTTACCAAGCCCTGACATCCCTTCCATCCATCTCACATCCTGGCTAAGTGTAGGCACTCTATTTCATTCATTAGAAAATTGAGTAAGTGATTAATAGATACATGCATGAATAGATGCCACCCTATCCAGATTTCCTACCCAATGATGGCTGTTATACTACTATAACTTATGATTACTAGCACAGCTCTTCTTGGGAGACCCCTCTAGGAGAACAGGGACCTTCCCCACCACCAATATTTCATTTTATTCTGCTGATCACCTTCTAAGGAGTCTGCCTTACCGTTGACTCAGTTCTGCCCACCTGCCCTCTCCCCTCCCCCAGCTGCCTACCTGTTTGGTGTCTGAGCCACCAGCTATCATGATAAATTCTGATGCATCCATTCATGATGCCCAAACCTTTGGGTGGACATTGCTGCTATGTTTGATTAGCAGAGTGAAAGTCTCAGTAACAGCTAAAGTATATTTTTCATCCACAAATGATCTAAAGAATATGATAAAATATGCACTTTTGTATTTCCCATAAATTAACTTTTCAGCCCACACAGATCCACCTAGACATCTATTCCAAACTCCTTTGCATCCTCTGATTTCCCTCCCTCTCCTACTCTCCCGTCGTTACTCTGGGTCTTATTCTATGTCTGTATCCCAGGGCCCTGACTCACTCTTGAAGGGCCCTTGAAGGGTTAAGTCTTTACAGAAACTTCTGACTAGGGTAGCTATGAGTACACTCATCTTTCTCTTTTTAATGGGGTTGGCCTCTTTGCTTTTATCCTAACAAAGTCTCTGTCACTTGGTTTTTCCTCCCCAAAGACTGTCTCCACACAAAGCTTGGAAGAGGAAGGATAAAGATGTGGGAGAGGGGTCTATATCATCCTAGTTTGCCTCCTTGAATTCCTCACCAGGTACTTTAAGAAATTTGCTTTGAAAAGTATTCAAGATTCATAATGCTTTCTGTACATTTTTTCTCACCTTCTCTAGTTTGGCTAAAGTGGATATTTGGACAGTTGGGAAGGACACAGAGAGATTCTTAAGATTTTTATGAAATGGATACAAAAGGCCAACTAAAGTTAGGCAGTTCATCTCTGGTCCCGTAAGAACTGTGTAATTTAAGAACATGAGGATTTCTCCCTTTTTTGGATTTCTTTTTCTTTTTCTCTCTGCCTGTGGCAACCGTGGAGTCCAGTATTATCTGTTCAAGTACAGTACTTCCTCTGTGGTAGACTCAAATGCATGCATACACACTTACACACACACACACACACACACACACACACACACACACACACGGAACTCTCCTCTGTTTCAGTCTCTGGAAGAGTGTTTTATGACCACCGAGTTGAGGTTTGTTCCACCCTTGCTGATCCTGATTCTTAAATAACGGAATGAGAAGTTCAAAAATACATGTCGTTCAGTCCCCAAGATCTTACAGTCTGAAAGTGAACTTCATTTTGGTTACGTTTCACCCTGTCCTGGTGCCATGTCATTCCGTTTAACTGAAGGATAGTGAAGGCAGTGTGTTCCCTTAGGGATTCACTAACAGTTCCTGTCATGTGTGGGATCCTGTTCATTCATATTTCAGTTGTCCTTGCCGAAACTCTTGGAAGTATCTTCATTTGACACACAAGGACACCAAGCTTTAGGTACATTTACAGACTAGGTCAAAGACACATGGCTAATAAATAACAAATTAAAAGTTTAGAATCCATGATGACTATCTGACCCCAAAGCTAACATGCTTCACTGAGCTTCCTTAGAAAATACTGTTTTCATTTTCACGTTTTGCTGTTTTTGCAGTCTACCTTAATTTTATGTCTTCCTTATGCTACTTAAAGAAAATATAGAAAAAATCGAGGGAAGAAGAAAAAAGAAGAAAAAAAAAAAGAGAGAGAGAGAGAGAGAGCGCTTCCCGTAGTGTCAACTTCCAAACCAAACCACATTATTACTTTTAGGATAAATTAGAGCTGCATGATTGGTGCTAAGTGAGACCACTTCCATTAGAAACCCAAGAGCAGTGATTACAGGTGATTGGAGAGCATTTTCATTGGCTGCTGTGTTTGGATTGCTCTTCTGTCTTAATCGTAAAAGATCTGACCATTGAGTGGTGAAATTCTACTCCTAATAGGAGCCTAGTACCTCTCTTATTGGCATATCTTGTGAAGCGAATTAGCCATCTAATAGCTCACACGATGACATGAAGAGAAGTCAAATGTAGCATTGATTTCCCAGGAGGCTTCCAAGTAGATCGAGTAACACTGAAATAAAATTGTCAAACTAGAAAATGGTTCTCATCAGAATATTTTTTCTCCCCTATAAATAAATGGTGTAGACCAGTTCAAGAACTTCACAGGCTGTGGAAGACACAGCTTCATGTGGTTTCACAAAGTGCTTGTTACCTTTTTTTATACTTGTCTGTAATATGAGATCAGTCCTTTGACGACTAGAAATTGGTTGAAGCTTGAGAATTCTCCCCAATCCCTGGCTTTTGCCCTTTCCCTTTGAGAAAGACAAAATAACAGTGATAAAACTGGCTGGCTCCCAGCTTCCTGCAATTCTACTGCCTGGAGAATGTTTAAGGAACTTGTCTCAGAACTTGCAACGTTCTTTTTGCTTGGCTACTTACCATCTGGTACAGGGGATTCCCAATCATAAAGATATGGGAAGAAGAACAATTGTAGTAATTATTAAGAATACATGCTCCCCATTTCCTCTGAGAGAACTGTTGCAAAACATGTGTTAGCCTGGAAAGTACTGCACTTGGAGTAAGACAGACCAGGCCTTGACTCCTAGCTGTGAGTCTTTGGGCAAAGCCACTTCTCCTTTCTGAGCGTCAGTGTCCTTATCCATATGATGACGTCACAAATTCTTAGTTTTATTATTAAATATATCGATAAGATTTAAAAGCCAACATTTGTTAAGCATTTACTCGGTGCCAAGAGTGACGTTCAGTACTTTTATGGATATTATCTGATTTAATCGTCACAGAACCTTCTTTTACAGTATGTTAATCCTTCATTTGTTTTTGTTGTTGTTTTGTTTTGTTTGCAGATGAGAACCTGAGGCTTAGAGATGTTAAGTCAGTTATCTAAGGCTACTGTGCTAGAATGTAGCAGAGCCAGGATTTAAATTCTCATATTCTTGTCCAGAAATTCTTACTGTAAACAATCTTACAATGAGTTTAATATCATTATTTTATAAATGAGTGGGGGAAATTTTAGACAATTTAGGAGAGGTGTAAGAGATTAGCTAGCTAGTAAGTGACAGAGTCATGAATTCTGTGAAAGCTGAGGCCAACAAGGGGGTCTGACCCATGTGGATCCCTAAAACTAAGTTCTTTCAGTCTCAAAATAATTGCATACCATCGTGACAGACAGGAGTCTGGTGTCATTAACTGGAATGCTGAGCTTTTCAATTTGGGAAAGAAGGATCTGCGCTCTGAATTTTCTAAGACGGTCGGAACATCTGGTCTAAATGCATGTTGACATCACAAGGAATAAAACCTGAAACACAACAGAAATTATTCCCTTTGCAAAATGCATGGTAGAGGGAGAAATCACAGAGTCATTCCGCCAGATTTCTTAGCAATTCTCACAAGATTGTTCATGTTAATTGCTTGTAGCTGTAGGTTAGTACCGCTAGTTCCTGGGTGGCAGCTAAATACCAAATGGCAGGCCCTTCAGTCACAGAATTACAGACATTAGGGGCTGGAGATGCCCGCCAGGTCATTCTGCCCGTTCTCCACCCACATGCGCTGTTCTTGAGGACCAGTCTTCATGTCTTTTTGCCTAGTTGAGTTTGAAGTGACTGAGTGATTGGGTTTCCCCAGGGAAGTCATTATAACATTGTAGGTTTAACTGTGGGGCAATGTTTTATTTGGTTCAAACTATCATGTTATTTGCTTGGTTACACTCATTAATTCTAGTTCCCCTCTGGAATGCTCGGTCTCTAATCACACATGTTAAGCTCTTGGCCTGGTGTCCCAAGTTCACCATTGATTTTAGGGGTGACCTTGGAACTTTATTTCTCCTCTCTAGTCCTCAGTCTCCCTTTCCACAAAATGGAAGAATTGGAAGGGATGATATCTAAGATCGGTGTTTTTCCCTTTTCTTTTCCTTTCTGTTCTTTCCTTCCTTCTTTCTTTTATTTCTTTTTGTTTGTTCATTTGTGCCCTGTCTCTGCTCTTCCCTACTTCCTGCCTTCCCCTGTAACTATCTTCAAATGATCACATCCTCATCCTGGGATCCCTTGGTGTACAGAAGCTAGCCCTCACCAGCTTGGAAAAGCCAATTTTGCTCATTTCTTCTCAACTCTGTGATCAGTGACATCTCCTTGGTAGCTTGAAATTGGCCACGGTGGGAGTATTTACACTATGGAATTCAGCAAAGGTGACACATCACCCCCAAGGAGAGTCAGTTGTCAAACAATCGCCAGCACGCCACTGCTGTGACCACCTTCTGAACAGAGCATTGGCATAAATAACCTTCTCTCCGTTAAAGTAACCATGAGCAAAAAAAAAGTCCAACCATCCAGCTTGGAAAGAGCTCAGCTAAACTCAATACTTGGACAAAACTCATATTCAAGGAAGGTGTATGTGTGGTGGGGATGGGATTAGTGGATAGGTTTCCAGCATCTTCTATGTACCAGGAATATGTTTTCTTTTTTTTATTGGGGTAGAGTTGCTTTACAATGGTGTGTTAGTTTCTGCTGTACAACGAAGTGAATCCCTCCCTCCCTCCCACCCCCCAAGCCCCCCCATCTAGGTCACCACAGAGCACCACGCTGAGCTCCCTGTGCTGTACCGCAGCTTCCCACTAGCTGGTTTACACATGGTGGTGCACATATGTCAATCTCAGTCTCCCAATAAGAATATGTTTTCTTAAGCAATCCTTGCCACAGCTTTAAAGGAAGGTGTTATCCCCATTTTACATGTAAGGAAATAGAGGCTCAGCAAGATGAAGTAACTTGCCCAAACTTGTGGAAATGTCAGTGGCAGAAGCTCACTGCTCGAAGACACTCTGAAAGGTCAGCACCATTTATGTTTTTGCCCCGTTCAGCAAATGCCACAGGTATAGAATGAAACCAAAGAAACCATAGAGTGAAACCACTTTGATTTCATACAAAGTCCACCCAGAACCATCCCATGGATACCATAGACACAGATTCAGAGAGGAGTTCAGGTGAGCCACATTGAGGTTTTAGAGGCAGTCATTTTACAGATGAATGTAAAGATTTTTTAAAAAAAAAGACAGTAACTTGTGTGCTTCACCTTGGAAGTGCTTGAGCCCATATGTCTAGAATGGTCAGTTGGTTTTAATATCTTAGAGTATACTGGACTAGTTAAGCTTTCTTAATTATTTGTTTGTGCTTCTAAAAATAATAGGGCAGTTTCGGGCAGAGATCTTTCTTGAACTCCTCTGTAGACCTTTCTGTAACTTCACCTGGCCTCAGGCTCAGAGTCACTGTGATTTAATAGAGCTTCAATTCAAGCCCCAGTGTTTAATTCTAAACCACATGGTTTTCATCCATCACGCCAGCCTGCTCTGTACCGATCGGAGAGAAATGAGTGCCATTTTGGATGCAAACTCAGTTCATATCTGTGTCCAAGACACTCGTGGCTGCAGCAGCCTCGTCCATACTGGCATTTTTCAGCACATCTCAGAACGGGACATCCAAATGCTTCCTCCTTTTCACGTATTGATGCTCTCCCCACTGCTAATAGAGAACAGAGGTGCTGGCCACAAGGGGAGACCTCCAGGCAGAACACGGACCTACTCTTCAAAGGCCAGGAGAAGGGGGGCCTCCGGAACCCAGCTGACTCACAGATGGGGCTCGTTATCCACACCACTCTCCCACATTGAAGGGAGGCCAGCAGAGAGCCACAGAAAATTAGAGACTTGTGTTGGAGAGCCAGATGTAGAGACAACAGGGACATCCTGTCTCCACTGGCCGGGCTGGCGGCTTTGAGTGCTCATTGCTGTGGTGGACAATGTGGGCTTTTTCCTTCATAGGGTGAAACTCATGTTAAGAAGTACTGTTAAGTCAAAAGTCAGGGGAAGTGCTTGTGAACTGCAGTAATAGCATCATTTCCTTGAGTCCCACCCGTGCGGGGGTGGAGGGCTACAAAGAAACTAGAGGGATCTAGCAATGCTTGAAGCTCTACTATGTCTACCATTGGGCTTGGGCGCCCGTTATCTTATTGATTCGTAGGTACAATATATTGACCTCGGGACTGTTGAACATTTTGCAAGCAGAAGCAGCAGCAATAGCAATAGTAATCCCCTGTAGCTCAAAGAGGTGAAGTGAGTTTGCCAGGGCCACATGGTAGGGCTTGAACTTATATAATCTTGACTCTGAACCTTTTCTTCCCTTTACATTAGTGCTTGCTTCTCAGTATGGTCCCTGGGACCAGCGGTATCAGCATCACCTGAGAATTTTTTACAATTGCAGACCCCCAGGCCTCACTCCAGATGTACTAAATGCACAGAGTCGGAGCTTCACAAGCCCTGCAGGGGATTTGGATGCGCACTAAAGTTTGAGAGCCATGGCCCTAACACCACCATGCTGCCGTTTTTTGAAGGAGCCCCTGATACTGGTCTCTATAGAGATTTTGTAGTCTCTTCCATTCCCTTTCAATTAAAGCTCTAGATTTTAGAAACAGAGAAACAACCCTGCAGGAGTCTTCTGGACTAGGCATTGTGAGATTTGGCTGTCTTTAATGAAAACTAATCCTAGTGAAATAATTTTTCGCATGGCTCAGTCTGACTTCCTTTGGTTCAGTGGCTGCATGTGGTGCGATGCGAAGAGGCAAGGGAGTGGAACCTGACAAAATGCTTTGAGGCAACCGACATCCTGTCTTGGCTTCCTGAGTTCTTTACCCGCTGAGTCGGACTCACATGCTGGCTTCTCAGCAGGCGCCAAGGATGACTCTAGGGCTTGGATCTCAAACAAACCAAACCACCAATAATCTTTTGTCATCTAAATGCATGCTCTCCCTCCTGGGCCATAATCAATGAACAAGCACATTGACCAATGGTCTGGGTCATTCTTACCACTGTGATGGGCCCAGCTAAAGCCAGGAAGTACAGTTCAGATTAGTAACTTATTTACTTTCTTACACCTGTTTCAGCCCTTCATTCAAAGCCCAACTCTAGGGAATTCCCCAGCGGTCCAGTGGTTAGGACTCGGTGCTTCCACTGTCACGGGTCCGGGTTCGATCCCTGGTTGGGGAACTAAGATCCCGCAAGCCGCGTGGCACAGCCAACGGGCAAAAAATAAATGAATAAATTTAATTAAAAAAAAACACCCAACTCTAAGACATGGAAGCTGGCAGTTTTCATAACCAAACATGGCACATTTATTGTTTAAAAGTTTAAAATCTCTTCCAGAGTGTTGCAAAAACAAAAAACAAACAAAAAACCCCCATCAAATTAAGAAACTAGAAATTTGAGTTAAAAACAGCTCAGGCAGTCCCAGGATACTAGCTGGTATCCAAGCAATGGCCAGGACCAAACCCTGTGAGAAAATGAAAGTTACGGAATCACTGTGCAGGCTGAGCTATTGGGAGATGCTATAGGAAGGTGTGTCGTGAGGACAGTGGGGCCTTGCGGGGACAGTCACAAGAGGTGGAGCTATTGTGCCATAGGCAAGGTTCCCGGGGTGGTTGTTAAAATAAAGGCTGTGTACTGTTTTCACAAGTTGTTATTTATCTACCAGGGCAACCCATTGGAATTGCAGGGTGAGGGTGTTGGGTTGGGATAATGACTCTTTCCCATGTCCTCTGGACTTAGTGCAAGGCAGATAGAAAAATAAATAAAGTGATAACCCTGGCCAGCTTACTATTGTGTTCATTCGGAATTCCATGTTTTAAAAAGGTGATGATAAGCTGGATGTAATCCAGAGACGGAAATTATATCTCATGAGCGACAATGGCAGGACTTGGAGATGTTTTAACTGAGGAATAAACAGCTTAAGAAAGATGGGGTGCAAAATCTCCTATCTTCAAATGCTTCCATCTTGAAGGATTTCTGTCATTACGAAGCATAAGAGACATTTTGACCAAGTTTGAGAACGTTTGGAAAGAGATACGGCGAGTCTTTACGGGTTCAGCATCCCAACATGAGGCCTGTTTATGTCTCTTGCATATTCCCTTTTAGTAGTCCAGTACATGTGGTTTGCTTCATTGCAACCACATGTACTTCCTTCATTGTAGCTCCAACACTCAATCTGAGGACCAGTGGTGAGAACTGCTGGAAGGCCACGTGTAGCACATTACTAATAAGAGGGTCCACGTGCGTAGCACGTTGCAATTAAGAGGTCCTCACAATCAAAGCCATCTGCCAATGGAGCCAGGCACCGTGCTGGGGAAGAGCTCTTCTCCCCTGGGGTTATTCAAGCATGAACTGGAAGGGAGTCTTAATAAGGCTGCCAGGGGGCTTTCTAGATCAAGTCTGCAGGTGGTCAGGAGAGCTTTCATGCTCTGTTCCTGTTCTTAAATGTGCACGGGTCTGTGATTTCAATATATTTCCTTTCTTGATAATTGACTTTGAATCATCATTTCAGAATGTAAACGGCAAGAATGAACCAACATTTTTTTCTGTGCCTACTGTGTGTCAGATCTATGCTTTTGGCCCCTTTACGTTAGCTCTCATCAGGACACACTTTGTTAAGTATGTATCAGTTATCTTTGTACTGCAGATGGAAGTACAATATTAGGACACATTTACTCCTAAAAAGTAAAAATAGAACCAGACTGGTCCAAAATACAAAAGATTAAAAAACTGAAGAAAAACTGAACTACAGAAGTCCTTAGCATGGGTGGGAGCTGGTGTGCCCTCAGGGACCCCAGAATCAAGATTTACTAGGTCCTTACACTTCTGTCCCCCATTAAGAGGATTCAGCCCAACTCTCAGGACACCCCCTGAGTGCAAGTTTTTGTGAGAGAGAAACTGATTGGTTTAAGTTCATCCAATGGAATGATTTGCCTTGGGTCAAGTCCATAGAGCTATGATGAGGGGTGTGCAAAGTGATTCCTGTGAGGTAACTTGTTCTGCGGCCATGTGTGAGTTGTGGGTCGTGGCATGGGGGGAGGGCTGGAGTTATCTTAGAAAGGCGTGAGCAGGGGGCAATGGCCAACACCTCTAGGAGAGTGTGACAGTTGCTTAAGATCTCACAGCTATAGATCCCAGAGCCGACAGTCAGATCAAGGTTTGTCTGGATAGAGTCACTGATTTTCCCAACACACGTGATAGTAAAGGATAACGCTGGTTCTGCAAGAAGCTAGTCTCTTGTCCAAGGTCATAAGGTTAGTGGGAAGAAGACAAGAGTGTTGTTCACCATAGATAACGCTGCCCGACTTTGGAACATGCTGGAGAAGTGTCCATCCAGGCATTCATTTCACTTAGTATTAACAGGGTCAGTAGAAACCAGTGGGCAATGATAAGAGTTTCATAGTTAGACTGATGTGGGTTCAAGTGCAGAATCTGCCTCTTGCCAACTGTGAGATCTTGGGCACATTCATTAGTAAATGAAAAAAATACTGGTTCTGAGATCTCAAGCCCTGGAGTCTAGGAACCTCAATGTATGAATCTGTAAATGAAGGTATTGACATATATTCTCTCTCAAAACCCCTCCATGTCTCAGTTTCTGATGATGGCCCAGAGTCGGGATGGGCAAACCACACCCCATGGGTCAAATCCATCTGTTTCTGTAGGTAAACATTTAGTGGAGCACAGCCTCACTCATTCCATTACCTATCATCCACGGCTGCTTTGGTATGACAACTGTGGCGCTGAATAGTTCCAACAGAGACTGTATAACCTGCGAAACCTAGAACGTTTCCTGCCTGACCCTTTACAGAACCAGGTTGCCTACCCCTAGCCTAGAGGAAAGGATTTTTTTCTGCCTCCAGCACCCATGCTCTTTTGCCCAGTTCTCACCTTCCTTTGATATTGTTCTTCTTCAGTTACTTTTACAAGAACTTAGAGACCAGTCTATGAATATATTCTGCCCAGGATCGGATCCTGGGTCTAGCATTCACTAACCGTGTGAGCTTGGGCATGTTCCATAAATTATCCAAGGTTCGGTTTTCTTCTCTGGAAAATGAGATTGGATAGAATTACCTCGCAGTGTTCTCATTGGACTTTAATGGGGTACTCCATGGAAATTGCTTAGAAAGTGCCCAGTGGATGTTTATTAGCTACTGTTACAGTGACTGTTATTTTCTTCATTCATTCCTCTGGGCAAATGTCCATCTCCATGTTTCTCCATTTAGGAGTTTGGCTCTTAAGAGCTGGTAACTCATGGTGCAATAATTGATCTGGTCGACAGCAAATAAATTACAGGACAGGAAGTTGTCTGGGAAGTGAGAGGGTTGGCAGAGCTTTACTTGTAGCCCACCCCCTCTTTCCATGGTGAAAGCCAGCCATGTGTTTCACCCTGCTTGGGGCAGGAGCCTGATGGCTAGAAATGCCAAGGAAGACTTGTGGCATGCTTCTACCCATTCTTTTCTCATGACAGTGAGACCCAGACAGCGCACAGAGGTCCAGATTCCTGAGACAGCCCAGCCCAGGCCGGGCGTCAGGCCGCCGAGCTGTGTCCTATTTATGTTCATCAGAAGCGGGCACGCTGGCCGGGCTGCGCAGGCTGCTCAGGAGAGAATACGAATGCCTGAGCCTGGGGCTGGGAGCGTGGTGCTCCACCCAGAGCACACATGCCCTCCTCTTCCTCTCCCCCATCACAGGATGCTTCAGGCCAAAGACCTGTGAGCCTACAATGCATCCAAACCCAGCATCTGCACCTACTTCCCCAGCCACGGGGTCTGAGTTTCATTACATATCTCAGGAGGGGTTTTCATTCTTTCTCAGTGAACATCTGGCCTCAGAGACCTCCTAATTAAAACCCCAAACTAACTATTGTCACCTACTCTTTCCACTCATTGTTTATGTCTCCGTGGACCCCTCCGCCCTGCCCCCAACACACATGGATCCTTCAGGAATGGCTAGTCTCTCTTAGTTTTCTTTTTCCTTTAATGAATCTTATGTCCCAGCTATGTTTCTTAGTGGAGTTGGAGTTTGGGGACCCTGATTACTACCAGTGATTCCAATTGCTTATTCTCCCCCTGGCCTTTCTGAAAGGATCCATTGAGAAAGAGGTCATGATTAAAGCCCTTGGAACAGGCAGAGTGTAATTGAAGCAGTGCCTGGCGCCTCTTGGCTTAATCTCCCTCCCCATAAACCACAGCCAAGCACAGCAGGCTGCAGACCCTTTCCTGTATCTCTGGAGGGAAACGTGAAGTGGGGACATGGGAAGTCTAGGAAAGCCAAAAAATGCAGGGTGCTAAGAGGAAACATCCCTGACATGCAATGAAGATGTTTAAGAAAAGTCACACAGAAAGAATTATGTTAGAAATGTCGTAAAAAGAGTGAAAAATGTGTTTATATCGCATACAGTACAGTACAGGTTCATACGTGCAACTCAGACATGAAAGATTTGTTACGAGTGGGAGAAGGAAAGGGGTCTTCTGCTATCAGATCTGTGTTTAAAGCCAGCTTAACATTTCCTGACTGTATAATCTTGGAGCAGTCACTTCCTGCCGAGCTCTAGTTTCTTCTAAAGATCTTCCTTGCAAGATAATGGTGAGAAGTCACAAAGTTGATGTGCACAGAACATCTAGGACAGAGGCTGTGCACAAAGGGTGCTTACTCACTGCAAATGTCTATCTTTTCTCTTAAGTACTCGGAGAAGAAGGGTGGAGAGTTGGAGCCTTTCTGTGTAATTTCCTTCACCCTGATCAACATTGTTACTCCAGCAGCTAACAATATACAGTTTTACAGTGTGTCAGATACACATACAGACACACACAGACACACAGACACACACACACACACATTCATGCCCCAACAACTATAAAACATATAAGCTAGGTACCATTATCTTCCTTGCTTGAGGAAACAGTTGCTAAGGTGTGGTTTTTACTAAGGAGGGAATTGGGTCTTGCTTGAAAGCCACTTTAAGAAATTTAACTTGTTATTCCTTTTGAACTCTAAGTGAACTATGTTGCACATAGAAAGATGCTCATTGCCTGCATTATTTATAGTCCTGATGTGATAAATACAATGAGGGAAATAACCCAAACATATACCCACAGCTTTCTTGGTGTGAATAAATTAGGATATACATATCTATACTATTTATCAGTGCTATGCAGACTATGAAATCATTTATGGTGGTTACCAAGAGTTTCTAATACGAATATATTCATGATATTACAGCAAGATGCAAAATTATACCCATGCACGAACAGATATGAACTATGGTTAAAAAAAAAAAAAGAAAAAAAAACTAGGCAAAAAGAAAAAGACTCGAAAGAAATGCATCACCGTGTTAAGAGTTAAACCTCTGGGTTATTTCTTAATGTCTGTCTTTATAAACTTGGACATTTCAGTGTAGTGTAGAGCATTGCTTTAGACTTGGGGTTGAATCTGGGTTCTGATATTCACAGGCTTGGGATCTTGGGTAAGGTACTCACTTCTCTAGCTCTGATTTTCCTCTTGTGTAAAATAAGTAGAGGGATAATGTCTCCAACACAGGAATGCTGTGAGGGTTGAAACAGAAAATGCATGTAACTCATTCAGTACAGTGCATAATATTATAGTTTATTGTGTCTTGTTATTAAAATAAAAAGTAATGTCTGGGAGGCAAAAGCCCAGAAGACCCAAAGGGAGTTGGGCTCTATTGACAGAGGGTGGGGTTGAATCCAGACCTGTCTGGTGCTGGTTGGGGGTATGGCAGTCATGGCCTGCCCCTATCTCTTTTCACAAACAAACAGAGCAGCCTGGAGTGAATCTCCACACTGACCATCTGTGTTCGTTCAACACCCGCATTTGCCCTTTTTACCCCACTAGGTTCCATTTTCAGCTTTTCCCCTTTGATGTTGATAACAATCTGGCTGGAGCAAACAAATGTTTTTAAGTGTGAGATTTAGACAACAGGCTCCCCATCTATGTTGGAGAAGACTCCCAGCCAGGTTGAGCAGGAGATCAGTGTGAAGTCACTGACACCTGGACCAAGGGGCTTGGGTTCTGCCCTGTGCTAAGCAAATAGCTAAGCAGGGCCCAGCCCGGAAAATTTGCATTGGAAATAGGGGCTGTGTTCTGGCTTTACTCAAGTTCATGTTCTCTCTCTCTCCCTCTCTCTCTCCTTTCTGATCCTTTCTTCAGCCCCAGCTAATCCCAAGAACTCTCGTTACCCATTCCCACAGTACCATGTATTTCTCTAATGCAAAAGGGATCTTATTTCAAAATGCCTGGAATAATATTGGCTTTCCCAACTTGGTGAAAATGTCGCCAGGACAAGGGCTTTATCTGACTTATTTGACATTGTGTCCCCAGCACAAGGTCTGACATGGTAGTTTAATGTCCAGGTGAATAAAATTAGTAAATATACCAGTATGGAAACCCTCCCTAACTGAATATAGGAGTCCCTACCAGATAGAGTTTTGAGAGTTAAATGTGGTAAAGTGGCAGTGAAAGCAATGCCATTGGATGGGACAAGATTGGCTGAGGGATTCAACGGCCCACATGCTACGTATTCTTTCCAGCTTGATAAGAGGTGTGCAGACGCAGGGCCCTGACTCTTCATGATCTTTGCATGTGTATGCGTGTGCGCTGAGAGAGACTTTGAGCTGTCATGAGGATGGTGGTAGCTCTAACAATGCTCTCATTAAAGCTGCCCGACCCCCAGCAAGTAATGTGCATTTCTGCAGTGTTCTGTCCAATGTCTGGCATGCAATATGTGCTCAGTTAATGCTTGCCACTTCTTCAAATATCAGAGCACACAAAGAAGACTTGGAAACTAAAAACTGGAAGCTTCAGAACTTAGTTTAATTCACTTTCTGGTTTGATGACTGACAACTTTGGATGCCTCATATAAATGGAATTGTATCAGGGGCTGGGGGGAGAGGGAAATGGGGAGTTCTTTTTCAATGGGTATAAAGTCTCAGTTATGCAAGATGAAAAGGTTCCAGAGATCTGCCATACAACGTTGTGCTTACAGTTAACAACACCATACTGTACGCGTAGAAATTGGTTAAGCTGTTAAGTGGGTAGATCTCATGTTATATGTTTTTAATTAAAAGAAAATTTCTTTTGTTTTGTGTGAGTCAAACCCTGCCACTAAACCAGGTCTTCCCAGTGAGGACCAGATGGCTACCTGGTATCTTTCAAGAACACCAGACGACCTCTCAGGACTCTTCCTGGGGGTTACCATCGTCTTTGTGGAGATTAGCCTCGCTGCCCTCCACGCCTGGGCTGTCATTAAGAAACCATTCAGCATCTCCAAATGTGATCTTGCAACCTCCAGACACAGCTCTGGACTCCAGTCACAGCTATGTAACATGAATGCACATTCCTTTCCTTTGCCCCTTTGGCTTTCATTCTCCAGTTTCAAGCTAGGAATGAATTGGAATTTTTGTGGCTCTGACTCTGGTTTTTCAGATACTCCTTAGCTTGGCGGTAATACCCTGGGATTCTCTTGGCTGTGTTTGTAATCACAGTTACACCATCCAGGAAAAGGCAAGTGGAGGGGCTGTCATTTCATATGAAAGAATAGGAAAGTATTGGCTTGTAGCCGAGAAGTGACACTGAACACTCTGAAAGGGCAGTGGCTGCTCTGCCCCTCCTCTTCCTCTGCCGAGTTCCCTCTGGGTTTCCTGTAGAAGCAGCCGCTGTCATTCGCGACTCCCCCAGAATCTCTGTCCCCGTCATCATACATCCAGCTCACCTATACTCGACGCCCTGTGGAGATGCACTAGGCTCCCCTCGAGGTAACCTGGAAGGCAGGGAGGGGTGAGGGGTGGCAATGGTCTGCAGCCACCGAGATCTGTCGCTCTCTGCCTTTAAAGAGCCCTAGCCTGATTGCACAGGAGGTTCTTAATGGTTGGTGATCTTGCACGTACTAGAGGAGCAGACGAGAGCACATACTAAGCAGTAATGCCTGCATTCACCACTCTGAACGTCTTACTGTCTATCCGCCCACCCTCCTCTATTTATCTTCCTAACTCTCATCCTCTTAGCAGAATCCACATCTTTCCTAGTTGCCTGTCTCCTGTCCACTCTAAAGTTTAAGGCAGTGCTTTCTCTCTTGTTTCCTGCTGTATTCCCAGTGCCAGGAACCTTGCTCAGTGTATAGCAGCCCCTCAATAAATATTTATTGAATGGATGGACTGGACTTGATGACACTGTGGGTTTGAGATTAAGCAGACCACAGGGACAATTCCGGTGCTAATAACAGAAGGTGATCTGTTCCGGCTCCAACTCCTCCCCTCTAAGAGCCTCAGTTTCCACATCTATACAAGGAAGGTTGTAAATACCCAGACCTCCCAGAAATCTTGTGAAGACTAAATGGGAGGATGCAGGTGAAAGTGTTCATTAAACAGCAATATACCTGCAACATATGTGAGGCGTGATTTCTTTGGCCTGATTTTAATGTTTTGATTGCATCTTTGTTTTTTGCTGTAAGTTACTTACAATCCTTTTGAAAGCAGGTAGAATATAGATGATATAGGTAGAAAAAGAAACTGGATAAGGATAGTTCACAAATGACATGTGGTATTAACAGAAAATTCACAAAAGGAAAAAAATGTACAACTGGTAAAAATACATAAGAACAATGAGAATTAGCCCACTGCAGAATTCTTTTGGCAACATATGGCTTGGAGGTGTTGGGTGGAGTGAAGGGGTGGTGGTCTTGGGTCTGCTTTTCTGCTGGGATAAGAGCAGAGTTTACTCTAAGCCTTAAAAGTTCCCCAGGTGGAGGGTGCCTGGGAGGGACTTGGCTGGGCGGTCTCTGCTGCCCCCTATTTTGCTCTGAGTGGCTTCCTATCTCTGAGCAGCTTCTCAAATTTCCTACAGCATTCACTCTGGGGTCTTTTATTTCTCATTTTAATGCTTCGGAAAATTGACAGTAGTTAGATCAAAAAAATTGGAATTTGGATTGAAGTTCTTATAAACTTTCTTTCCATTGGAGATCATATAATGTTTGGGTATGTTGCTTTTAAGAGCCCCTGCTACTTTCTAAGATTGAGGTAGGTAACATCCCATAGGTGTAAACTGTGAAGAGAAATGAGCCAGAGCCTCAAGTTCCCAAATTGCAGCCATGATTCTCCACTGGATGATCCTTGGATTTCCACGCCCGATGGTCAGCTTTCTATTGATTTTTGTCTTCTAAATCAATTGCACCATGGGGCTTTAGAATTGCTCATTAAGGAGGTTGAAAAAGAAGCAAATTTGATTCAAGTTTTTGTGCTGAAAATTTGCACTCTCTAAATCTAAAGTGCCCAGCACTAGGGTGCTGCAGCCCTTACCTCATGCTTTGATGGCTCCATTGCATATAACCCATGGCAAAGTGGAAAAGATTTAATGAATAGCCTTGTGGTACATGAAATTGATTTCTTTAGCAAATATTAGTTTGGGAGCTTCATGTGTGAAACTGACATGCAGTGTCACAGTTTATTTTCTTTCTTGCACTGGTATATTCAATTTTAAAACAAAAGTATTTTTGTATTTCCCATTGAAGTTCATGTGATACAGTTTAGAGCTATCTTTTCCTTATAATGAAACACTTAGAATTAAAAATGCATTCTTTTTTATTTTATTTTATTTTTTTCGGCTGTGCTGGGTCTTCGTTGCTGCGTGCGGGCTTTCTCTAGTTGCGGCGAGCGGGCTTCTCATTGCAGTGGCTTCTCGTTGCAGAGCATGGGCTCTAGGTGCACGGGCTTCAGTAGCTGCAGCATGTGGACTCAGTAGTTGTGGCTCACGGGCTCTAGAGCACAGGCTCAGTAGTTGTGGCGCACGGGCTTAGTTGCTCCGTGGCATGTGGGATCTTCCCGGACCAGGGCTCGAACCTGTGTCCCCTGCATTGGCAGGCGGGTTCTTAACCACTGCGCCACCAGGGAAGTCCTAAAAATGCATTCTTTTAAAGGCACGTCTTTTTTTTATTAGACATTTGAATGCATCACACCATTTTATCAGCAATAGTAAGTAGAGGATAGAATAAGGAAGTGACAGAAAATCCATTTGGCAGATAAAATAGGCTCTCTTCATATGTATATGTGATTGCATGTGTATAAGTAACATTAAGTAATCATAATACAAGGATAGACATCTTTTGGCATCATAATGGCAGATCAGAAAATAAAATACAATTAAAAAAAAATAGAATTAGCCTACCGATAAGAGATGCTACTTTAAGAATCAAATTGGTGATGATTACACACAAACGCACACACACACACAGAGAAATACACATCCAGGTGGGTAAACGACCCATGAGATGATGATACTCATATGCTCCTGATGGAAATATAAATTTTTTCCAAAAAAATTAGCATCAAGTACAAGAGCCTTAAAATGCCCATATTTTTTGATTGACTAATCTAACTGTTTGGAATTTATCCAAAGAGTGAATTGCAGGCAGTTACATTGTACAAGACTGTTCAACATGGTGTTGCTTATATTAGACAACTGTTGGTAATATCCTAAATCCCTGACAATAGAGGAAAATTCAATAAATGTTTCAGTAAAGAATAATGCATCCAGATTCATCAATGAATTATACTCTAAGAATGTTTAATGTCAGAGGAAAATGCTCTCAATATAACGTCAAGTGGAGAAAAAGAAATAAACTGTACATACATATATGGAATTTCCCAAGTTTGCAAATAAAAGCATATCTATATACAATAACGATATCAAAAGTGTACAAATGTAGAAGTAAAATTGTCAGTACCCATAACACAATGATAAATATTGAATATTTGCAAATTTCATATATATGTGTATATAAGTATATGTGTAATTCATTTTTCTATTAATGTTTTTTGGACTTCTTCATGTTGTTCCTAATACTGGTGTATTACTTTTGAAATGGGAAATCATTGTTATTTTTCAAAGGTGGAATTTAATTTAAACTCTAATGTCCAATTTTCATATTATACGCTAGTAAACAGATATACCAGTGATATTATTAAATCAAGAAATATAAACATGAGATTCGTTTTCAATAAATAAAACCATTCTCAACTGGAGAAAGACCTGAAATAACCATCTGAGGCCCCAGTTATACCAGGAGCGAGGCCAGCCCTGTGGGTGCTCTAGGCACGTCACTCCTGGCCCCTCCTCCCTGAAGCTGTTCTTTTTTCCCATATCCTAGCAGTTTTACTGTCCATCTTCTGTCCTTCTGTCTTCCTGTCTCTGTGTCTCTTGCTCTTTTGCTTGTTCTTCCCTCTCTCTTCCTTATAAAAGAAAAGTCCCCTTGTTGAGAGAGCAGGGACATCAGGGAAGAATCCCAGGTCAATTTTGAGCTGAAATAACTGACGCAATTTGTGTCTTCCTTTTCTATCCCTGTCCTTCCTGGAGAACTGAGACGTCTCCAGAACCCCCTCCACTGAGTCCCCCTCACACCCCTTAATGATTCAGGCAGAACTCGGGTCACCATCTTGGCATTCCAATGACTCCCGCTGAGATTCCGGAATTGTTTCTCTTCCACCCAAATGCGAACATTAGAAAGATTCAAAAGTTGCCGTGGACTAGGGTCCATGCTAATTGGACAAATTAGACAAGAACGTTAAATATAGAATTCAAACTGCCAAGTACACTGGGATTATACTCCAGTTCTCTATACAAGTGTATTCCACATCTACAAAGGTGGAAAGCAAAGAGGTTAAGAATTACAAACAGAGGCATTAGAGAGATGAGACGGTGCATTCCCTGCCGGTGTTTCAGAATTCTATTTGAAGTTGCTCGTTGCTCTTATGTGGCTTACCCGGTAAAATCATGTCACAAAAAAGTGATTCTAAGTAAGGAACTGGACTCAGAGAGTTTTAGCAATTTCCCCAAAGGCACACAGGAGGTAAAACACAGAGCTAGGATTCAGATTAAGGCTCGTCTGATTCCACCATCTTTCTAATCCCTACCTCATGGCGTTCCTGTGAAATGAGATTACACATCACAACATTTGGCACAAATTATTTTAAAACTGTTTACTTAGAACCAGAAGATAGTATGTGAATGGGAGGTGGGAGGGTATAAAAGAAAAAAAAAGAAGGAAAAAAAAATGAAGGCTATGCAACAGACTGTATGAATTTTGCTAAATTGTGCCTTAGAAATAGTTCAGACTTGGTCATCAGAAAACTTACCTCCCTCTACTTCCTATACTTTCTGTACTTTAATTCAAAGCCACCCAATTAGTCATTCTCTTAAGACTCTGAAAATTGATTTTAGGGCATTTATCTCAGTTGCAATTTTACATTTATTTTTGTGCTTATTTAATGCCTGTCTCCTCCAATAGACCAAAAACTCCCTAAGTGCAAAAAATTGTGTCAGCTTTTCTTTACTCCATATCCATCAAGTCTAGAATTGAGTTTGGCATATAGAAAATGCTCAATTAATGCTTGTTGGACAAATGGTTGGATGATGACTACATCTGTCCTGATGTTTGAGGTACTTGCTCCAGTGTCTATATTTCTCCCCCTCGGGTGTGCTGAGAGCTGGAGAGCAGCTGTCATCCACCTTCCATCACCCCTTCTACACCTTCAACCTAAGCCTTATGGGAAGCTATCATTCAGTTCCTCAGCAGAAAAGTACAACAAACATCCCCAGTGCTCCTTCTGCACTGAAGCCCCAGGTCTCGGGCAAGAACTGAACCCTGAGAACCAACTCCAGGAGAAATGAGAAGATTTTACAAGCCTCAGGCTCCTTGCGTGGAGCCCTCACCTATGTATACCTTGCCTTTGCATCATTTAAAAAATTCACTTCTCTTTTCCTTTAGACTTAAGCTTCTTGAGTTCAATGTCTCTACATATACATTACTGTGTGCCAGCATGAAGATCCACTCATCCGTTCTTTAATTTATTAATTTCTTCAACTTTTATCCAGCGTAATTTTCCCAGGCACTGGGGATATAGAGATAACAGTGCCTAGTTTAGTCAAAAAAGCAGAGAAGGGACTTCCCTGGTGGCACAGTGGTTAAGAATCCGCCTGCCAATGTAGGGAACACAGGTTCAAGCCCTGGTCTGGGAAGATCCCACGTGCCACGGAGCAACTAAGCCCGTGCACCACAACTACTGAGCCTGTGCTCAAGAGCCCACGAGCCACAACTACTGAGCCCACGCACCACAACTACTGAAGCCCGTGTGCCTAGAGCCCGTGTTCCATAATAAGAGAAGCCATCGCAGTGAGAAGCCCGCACACCACAACGAAGAGTAGCCCCCGCTCACCGCAACTAGAGAAAGCCCGTGCGCAGCAACAAAGACCCAACACAGCCAAAATAAATAAATAAATAAGTAAGTAAATGGCAGAGAAGACTAAAATTCTGTTCCCAAGCCCCAAGAATGAATGCCGTGTCCCTGAAACCCTCCATGATTCATGCTTGAGAAATATGCTAATGGATTAATTAGTAGTGTTTCATGTGCAAAAGCTCATATTTAAGATTAAAAAATTAAATAGAAGTGGTATCAATGATATTTTCCCATTTCAGGTACTTAACTGACATTTATTTTCCACTTACCATCCCTTCCATACAATGCGACTGAGATGCTTTTAAATTTATGTTGCTTTGTTGCTGATAGCATGCTTATTAAGAGGATTAAAGAGTGTGTCTGGTCCATCAGCCAAATATCTATTTCACTTTGATTGTACGGGAACACGGTTGACTACCACAGTCTTGGCCAATTATGGAATAATTAGAATACTTTGTAATGTATATTTAACAGATTTCTAGGAGTATTTCTCAAATCCCTTGCATAGTTTTATTCATTTTGAACCCCACTCTCCTGTTTTTCCTTTTCTTTCAATATGATTATCTTCAAAAGGAATTAAATCTGGTATTCTCCAGTTCGAGAAATAAGGAAGCAGTTTACAAAGTTCAACTTTATATACTGTGATTCCTTGTAAGAGGAATAGTATAAAAGGAATTGCTTATAATAGGAACCCCAGTGGTCTGGAGCAATTCCTACTAATCACTGATCATGGTAAAAATGGAACGCCGAAATGGAAACTGGCTGAGATCTCTAGACAAGGGATATTCTAGACTTGAAAAATTGGGGTGATAGATACTAAATGATTCCATTACACTGAAAGTGATGGGAAGGAGGCAGCTTTGGAGAGAGCTGTTGGTGCACTCTGAGTCTCTCTAGCTTCCATGAACAGAAAGGGGAGAAGGGTATTTCCTTCCTTGAAGTCTCCACAGTAGGAGGTCTTGGCAGAACTACTCTGAAAATTTGAGTGCTGTCTCTTGAAATTTTGGTGGCATAGCAGCCTGGTGTCTGACACCTGCCTTGAACACAACAACAACAGCAATAATAAATGCTTGTTATCTGCTTCAGTAGTGGAGCAAAGATAAGAACTGTGTGTTGAATGGCCTGTGCCCCTAGAGTTGACCCTGCAGATGCAGTATGAGTATTTACCATCATCTAGAAAAGCAATCCTGCTTTCCCACCACACCCCCTATTACCCATACGAGAGAGAGAGAGATCTGGCATGGGATCTTCTGAGGTTGCTTCTAAACAGGGTTTAACAGCTCTCAGCACAGAATCTGGGTATCTCAGGGCTGAGGAGAAGGTCAGTATCCAACCAAAGCAGATGAGCGTGGTGTCTGGTATGGGAAACTGGGTGAGAGAGCCCCACCAAAGGAGGCTGAGGGTCTTTGAAGAATCCACAAAATTCTTCCGGAGAAAGTCAGTTTTAAATAGGACATCACATGACATACCACTCTACAAGACCACCAATCAGATAACAACTTGGTTGTGCCCTTTCCCATCATCCCACCCTGGTGAGGCTCAGAATACTCAATGGGCAAATTAAGGGAGAAGGAGTTCAAACACTGGTGGGGGAGAGAGAGAAGAGACTGGCCACCTGCTCTCCTGAAACTTTAGTCTTCATGTCTGCACTGGGACCCAGCTGGGGAAGGAGAGAAATCCCACCGTTAAAAAACCATTGAGGTTTGATTATTCCGTGGGACTGGATACTATACTTGCTAACATGAGATTTTGTGTGTGTTTGTGTGAATTGAATTGACCTGGTAACTGTTTGCATGGGCTAACACTGTCACGAAAGATTGGGGTGTTCGTCATATTTATCCAGTGTCAGGGAAAGAGGCCACACTAAGGGGGACAGATTTGGAGGGACCATAAGAGACAAAGATGAAGGTCCCCTGTGCGTCCTCCTCATTCCGTGTGATGGCTACATATGACGCAGAGTCATTAGTGGGTTGACAGGGGTAGGAACAGGGCCTAATCTGACCCGAGGGATCAGAGAAATTGTCTTAGAGGGAGAAATGGCTGAGGTGAGCGTTGATTGATAAGTGAAAGTCGATAGACTGTTGAGGCCTGATTGTTCTTAATATAGAAGCATCTAGAGCCCAAATGTGCACCTCCTGAGATCACTCAGAAATCTGAGCCTAGAAATTTACAAATTTACTTGGACCCTTGATATCCACACTCTTGTCATCTTTGCTTGATTCTGTCCTCTCTTTCTGCCTGAAAACATTTCATATTCTCCACGTCATTCAGCCCTCACCCGTTTTCCCCAAAGGGTCAGGGTGGTTCATTCAAGCTATTGAAGGTAATAAACGAGGCCTGCCACGCTGCTTTTCTTTAGGACCTGGTGTGAGACCCGGCAGGAATCTGCACGCATCTAATCTCTCCCAGGTTCACCATTGCTGTCAGATGCTGCTTTCCCCTGCAAAACCCTCTTGGCGTTCTGTAATTTCCTGATATTGCAAGGTAACTGATATTGACAGAGCCTGTGAGGATCGCCTTGGGAAAAACACATCAAAAGACAACACTCAGCTGTCTTTACCTTGCCCCTCCACTTAGTTATGCAAACCACACCTGGCAGACACATCAAGAATCCATTAAAAGCCTGTGCCCTGGCCTGCCAGTCACTGAAATGGAGCATAGGAAGAATGATAAATCCAGCTGCAGTTAATTGAGCACCTACTGTGAGTCGAATCTTTTGATTAAAAGTACTTTGTGTATAGTATCTCTAAATTTAACCCCAAAACGGCAAGGGAGAGGTTATTGCTTCCATTTTGTGGGTGAGGAAAAATGATAGAGAGGGGTTAAGTAGAAATCCTGCTCTCATCAAGTGAGATCTGGAGTAGGATTTCTACTAAGTACTTTCTGGCCCCAGGGCTGGTGCCCATTACTGTTCTTTATGTGGTAGGTGTGTCCATCCTTTAACTTAATTCTCAGAACAGTCTTTCCAGGAGAGCTTTTTCTGACTCCTCCAAACAGTACCCTGAACTTGTTTCCTTCCCTTGCTCCCAAAACCCTTTGTCCAAATCTTGAAGATGGCACTTACCTTGTTACTGTAAAAATTTATTTATATGCCTATTTTCCCATTAGACTGGAAAGTTCCCAAGTGCCGAGATGGAGCTCTTGCCTTGTATTTTCACTAAATATCTAGGCCTGCTCTGCACACAATAGGACTTCTTAAAGTCATTGAGTGATCAATGCATCGTAATTTATACATAAGAAATAAGGAACTCAGAGAGATGGTACAATAAACAGAGGTCACACAACTAGTCACTTTGGAATCATAATCTAAAATCCTTGTCTCCTGACTTCAAATATACAGCCGCTTCTTACATATTCAAGCTGGAATTAATAATGTTTTTATGTGCCTCTGGAGGTATTATACTAGACTACCAAGGCAGAATCAGAAGGGTGTGTGTGTGTGTATGTGTGTGCATGTGTGCATGCACGCACATATGTATAAAAATGTAGAGTAATTTACCATTAACCTGGTAATTCTCCAACTAGCCTTCCTGGTGATCCTAATTCCCATTTCTTTTCTTGAGATAACATTCCACCGTGCCACAGCTTTCATTCAACAAATATTTGTTGAGTGCTTTTACCATGTTGCAGGCAGTGTGATAGATGTGGGCTTTACAGAAACATACATATTTACTAATGTGCATTTCAGTGGTAAGAAGAGTACAGGATGCTTTGAGAATGGATGATAGAAAGCCTTGACCTAGGCTGGTTCTTCAGAGCGAGTGTCCCTGGAGGAGTGAAGGCAGATTGGAGAGCTAAAGGAGACATGAGATTTATGTCAAGAGGAGATAGATGAGGGGCGAGGGGCCCATGGAATGTTTGAGGAACTAAAGGGGGGCTGACATCACTGGAACCCAGGGATCAAGAGGACCAGCTGTATGGCTCCCTGCAGACGTAAACAGTGGCCAGAACACGCAGGACCCTGGGAAGATAATTTTTATTCTGTCCTTGACTCTAAAAGCACTATAACGGCACTGACATGTTTCAGCTGGAGAGTCATATGGGCAGTCTCGAATTTCTCTCCTTGTTGCGAGAATGAGTTGGAAGGAGATAAGGATGGATGTTGGGAGGCCAGTTATGAAGTACTGAAGTTGTCAAGGAAGAGATGATAATAACGCGTCTGAATATTCTGTAAATCACCAGAGTCATCTATTTTTTGTCTGTGTAGAAAGGAAAAAGTTCAGTCTTCTGGTGCTGACCATAAATCATTAAAAATTTCTCTCCGAAGAATGTTGCCCTAATTGTCCTACACCATCCTCCCAAGTGTCCTTTAAAGGTATACAGTGTGGAAAAAATGTATGCTGGGCTTTTTGGGGTCTGTGTTTGTTGAAGGCCTTTTGGATGCTACAAAATTTCTTTCTCCACCAATCTCACATTTCCCTGTCTGTGCCTGAGCCTGTCCTCCACAAAGCTAGTGACGACCTGATTTTAGAGAGGCCCACAACTGGTAGTACCCTGAGTGGCCAGTTGACTTAGCTACTGGCTGGAGCCCAGTGGAGACCTAATTCTCCACTTGGTTTGGGCCTCAGATAGAGGACGAGGCTGCCTTCAACTCCTTTGTCTCCCTGGTTTGTCTTGCCTGCTCTCACAGGCAGAGCTGATGTGCATGGAGGCTCATGTCCTTCTCCTCCCCCTCCCCTTCCTCTCCCTCCTCCCCCTCCTCTCCCTCCTCCTCCTCCTCCTCCCACCCCTCATCTACTGAGGTCCTGCAATGGGGGCAGAGGGATTGGAGTGGTGATTAAAGCAGTTAACCTTGATCTATTAACACTGAATTGAAGAAAGGGAAAAAAAGAGAGTGGAACATTCTCTGAGTTCTTTCCTAACCAGGAGTTGTGCATCACACATGCAAAGATAATGCCAAATTAATGGCTCTGCCAGCCTGATTAAGCCTTTTTATCTTCTCTAAAACTGTTTGTCTGTAAAACAAAAACCACCTCAGCCATCACTGCTCTGAACCAGAATCTAGCAGTAGCTTCCCATACCCTTTTATCCTGTGAGCACTAGAGTCATGCCCTGGGGCTCACCTAGCATACCTCCTTGCATTTTACAGTTGGGAAAATTGATACACAAAGAACAATGCATTCATTCATTCATCCAAGAATTTGTACAGAGCACCCCCCTTTGTATGGTAGGCTTTGTGCTAGGACAGGGAGTCAGAGAAAAATGCGTAAAGTATTTGCTGTTGAGGAGCTCTCTGCCTGTTAAACAAGGGAATTAACCACAGCCTGGGGAGAGCTGTAACCTTGCAAGGCACTGACAGCTAATAGTGAGGTATGCCAGAGTGGCCTGGCCGCAGGCTCCTACAGAGGCTAAATCAAAAGTGCTATCTCTACTAGAAAGTATTTTTTACAAAAAACATCTAACTTGGTCAGCCTTGGAGTTAAACAAAATTTTTTTCTCCTAATCTTGTGTTTTTCAAGGTGGGAGTGTTTCACCCACTGTGTTGTTAGGCAGATAAATGCATATATTAGTGCTTTATATTGGATCCAGGAAAAGATACTGCAACTAGTTAACATATTGACTGTGTTGACTATGTACTGGGAAATACCAGACTCTACCCTCTCATTTCTCGGCTACATGTGATGTCTGATGAGCTATATACTAACAGGCACAATGCAACTTAGAATATGCTGTCACAAGAGCTGCACCAATAGTGAGGATTTGGGGTGGCTTTGTGAAAGACAGAACCTTTGCCTCAGTCCTAGAAGAAGGGGCACAATGTTGACAGAGAGTTATGTACTGGAGAATATCCTGCCAAGTATGATCCTGGATAAGCTATTTCACCCATTGGACCCTGAGTTTTCTCAACTATAAAGAAAGAAAGGTTAATTAGTAAGATCTACTTGCGTCATGCTGTGAGTGCTAAATGAAGTATTTAATGCAAACCCAGTCCCTGATTCATTAGCAGTAACGAGGATGCTGCTGCTGGTGGTAGTGATGGTGGTGGTGGTGATAATCGTGATGATGAAGATAAGGATGTTGGTGGTACCGATAGTGATGATGGTGGTGAGGGTGGAGGTGGTGTTGATAATGATGATGATGGTCGTGGTGATGGTGATGAAGATGATCATAGTGGTGGAGGTGGTAATGGTGATGGTGGAGGTGGTGATAATGATGGTGACTATGGTGATGATGATGAAGATGATGATGGTGTTGATGATGGCAGTGATGATGATGGTCGTGGTGGTGTTGGTGAAGAGGAGGATAAGGATATTGATTTTGCTGGTAATGGTGGGATGATGATGGCAGTGATGAACTGTACCATTTTCATAGATGTTGTTGATAACCTTCAAACATGCTTCAGAGTTCTGTAGTTACTCTTTTCTTCTTTTCAGGGACTGATGTGCACTGGTTAGAGTGACAACTCACCCAAGGAATTAGCCAGTTATCCATGAGGCCCTAAATGATAGAGTACTATCTCCCAACTGGCAAACGAGGCTATGAGCCACTCCTGCCCAGGGGTGTTCCAGCCACCCACAGGTAGAAGACAGACAGCTAACAGAGATTTGACATCCAACACAAGAATTCTCTCTTGTCTTTCAACAGAAAGTTTATTTTCTGTGTGGGAGAGTTTGATGGATATTTCTTATTTTTCTGTTTTCTGTACTAGGCAGTAAACAACACATTCCATTTCATTCTTTACAGTGTTTTATCAATAACAAGATTGCCTCTCTCTGCCTTTCTTGTAAGTACCTGGATTCAGGGCCCTGTTTATAGCTTCTCTAATTGGAAGATTCCTTTTAGTCTGAGGAAGAATAGCAGAGGGCCTGAGAGGAGGGGACCTCTGCAGCTTGGATGTTGACATCCTCATATATTTATAGTGCGGCCTTTGGCAAATTTCTTGAATCCTCTGAGTTCCAGGATACCGATCCCATGCTTTTTGTCTTCTTTCCTCCGTCCTCACCCCTTTCCTCTCTCTATTCCAGTCTTTCTCACGTTGACAACAGTGATTTAAGTCACCCAAGATGTTTGCAATGATGTTTCCCTTGGGCTGCCTGCTGCTGTCTTTGGCTGGCTGAGAACAGCTCTGGGATGAAGGGAAGGTTCTGATCCCACATGCTGATGAGTCCTAGCTGTAGAGCTGCTGCTCAGCTATGTGGAGAGAACAGGAACTTGCAAGAAGCTCGGGGTATGTCGGCAAGATGTGGAGGATGCCATATTGAAGAATTTGTGGAGTCGTTCGTAGAAGAGCATGTCTTAAAAATAGCCCACAGCTCCCTCCTGCAGCTGGCCCTCTCCCCTGCGTTGTGATTCTGATGCACTCTGTAATCACACATGAGTGAAAGCAGGTCTACCTAGCCTTGAGATAAAAGCTTTCTTAAAAAAGAAAAGATATTAAAAACTGAGTGCTCTCCAGAAAATGGAAATAGAAAATGAAGTAATAACAGCAATGAAAATAAAAATAACAACTAAGTGGTTGAACACATACTTGGCACCCAGTGTGTCACTAAACTCTTGATATGCTTTATCTCATTTAATCTTTACAAGCACCTCATGGGGTTTGCGGTAGTAATTTTCTAAATTTGCAGATGAGAAAACTGAGTCATCAAGAGGGTAAGACACTCCCCCAAGATGCACAAGTTAGAGGTAGCAGAGTCAGGGTTTGCATCTGGCCCCTCTACCTTATGCTTCTTCCCAAAGCACATGCTGATGTTACAATATTTGTTTCTCAGATCTCAGTTAGAATGCTGATAATGTAAAAGTGGCAGGGATGGTCAAATGCAGACGAGCACCAGGAGTCCTGGCTGGAAGCTGGAGGGTGTCTTTGCCTAAGCACTCTTGCAATTTGGGCTGGACACTTCTTTGTTATGGAGGGTTTTCCTATGTTGCAGGATCTTTGCAGCATCCCTGGTCTCCACTCACTGTTTGCTAGTAGCACCCCACCTCCAGTGTGACAACCAAAAATGTCTCTAGACATTGGGGTGCAGATTTGCCCCAGTTGAGAACCACTGTTCCATATATTCTGTCCCTCCAGGCCGTGGTATCCATTGCAGGGCTGAGCTAAACATTCTTTAGCTACTGGGTCTTCCTTCACAGTTTGTGTTCTAGTCAGTCTGACCTTTCCTAGTTGCCAGCAATCACTCTTTGTCCCTGCTTGATCAACAATAAAATGAACATAACACTTCATAGAAGTAATGTGAATTGTATAGAATGACCTTCCTTATAGATGACAATGTCAAATAGTACTTATTAAAGGACTTAGAACATGATGATACTCAACAAATGCTAGTTCACTTCACTTTGCCCATCTCACCTACTGTGATAAAGAAAACAAAACTGAACTTTGCCTTTCTGCCTCCCATGAAAGAATCTAATAACCCACACCACGCTCAAGAATCCATGAAATCTTTAAAAAAGTCAGTTCCCAAATTTGACTATTTTGTGTGTATATGTTAAGTAGACATTTGGGAACATCTGGATAAAGAATGACTTTCCTTAGTTTTTATCCATATGGCTGTGCTTCTCAGATACAACCTAACAATGATTTTAGTTTGATTATGAAAGCAAAACGGGCCATGTTTGGACTCAGAATCTTTTGTTTAAAACAGTACAGTCTAGTCTCAGTCCGTCAAGTCTTTTGTTAAAAACAAGACCACAGTGTCATAGATTTACATAACAATGCTTCAGATTCTGATGTGGAGCAGAATTCATTTCGCATCCCTGCCACAGACTTTTCATTTTGACTGAAAAAAGCAAATTTTCCGTGTGTGTATATGTGTGAATATGTTTATGTATATATGTATATGTGTGTGAGCATTTATATATGTATATGAATGTATATGTGTGTATACACATAACATATATATATGTTCATACAAATATATATATGTGTATATATCAATATATATTTCCATTAATCAGTGAGAAAAATTATGTGGCTGACATAAAGCCATCTATATCAGAAGAAGTGAAAAAGAAAGTTTAACATATTGGCCAGTCTGCATAGAACACACATACAGAAATGCAGCCCATCTTGGAAGGCAACAAAAAGGTACTTTCCTGCCTCTAATGGCTTGCTAATAGCCATTATCGGCAACAATGCAAAGGAAAAGAAAATAAAAAGAGGCATTTTTATGCACTGCCCATTAAGAGCAGCATACATATAAACTCATGAACTTAGAAAATAAATAAGCAGACTGGTTGCTAAACAAAAGCTTGATTTCATTTCCAGTGCTATCGATGGATAGTTTGTCATTAAAAAGATAGAGCTGTTTAAGCTGTCCCAAGGGAAAGACTTAAAGTGGGATAAAAAAGAATCCAGTGGAGTATGCAGAGCTGAGCCAGTTTTAAATAATTGCCATTCCACCATGAATCCAAAGAGATTGTGTTGAGACATGGCCTATCAGCCGAAGGGAGCAGGTCATTCCTTTGGGATGGGCCACATGCCCAAGTTGCCACACTACAGAGCCCCATGGGGACAACCCTTAGGCAATGATGGAGGAGTCCCTGCCTCCACTTTGTGACAACATGGTGCTTAAAGACCTGTCTGTATGTATTCCTTGCTGGTTTAGCCATGTGGCCTCATATATCTTTAGAATATTGTCTGTTAATTCTGGAATGGAACTAAAGAGGTCATTAGGTCCAACTGCCTACCTTAACCTCTCTAAATCAATTTACCTCCATAAGTTACTTTTATTTTGTTTTTAAAAACTTTTATTTTTAAAAAATATATATTTATTTATTTTTAAAATTTATTTTTGGCTGCTTTGGGTGTTCGTTGCTGTGCGTGGGCTTTCTCTCGTTGTGGCGAGTGGGCTTCTCATCGCGGTGGCTTCTCTTGTTGTGGAGCACGGGCTCTGGGTGCGTGGGCTTCAGTAGTTGTGGTGCACGGGCTCAGTAGTTGTGGCACACGGGCTTAGTTGCTTCGCGGCATGTGGGATCTTCCCAGACCAGGGATCGAACTCGTGTCCCCTGCGTTGGCAGGTGGATTCTTAACCACTGCACCACCAGGGAAGTCCCCATAAGTTACTTTTAAATCAATCCATAAAAGGGTATTAACTATTTCTGGGTGCATTAAGTCGTTAAATGACTTACGTACATGGAGTGTATAATAGTGGCTAGCACATAATACATGCTCAATATATGACCATTTCCATTGTTCCTATATTTACTATTTTTTTTGAAAGGCAGCTGATATAAAAGAAACTTTATTGAGTTCAGAATTAGGTAGAATTACATTCACATTATCATTGCATGGTCTTGGTTAAGGATTTAGCATCCATGGGCCTTAGTACTCTCATTTATAAAACAGGGATGATGTTTCTTTGTACATTTCATGACTGTTGTGAGAATTAAGTGAGGAAATACTTGGAAAAGGAGGGGGGCATAGGAAATTCTCAGTGAAAATCAGCTACTATTATCAACACGCTGGTAATATCATTTACATCTCAGTAGATGACAATCATTACATTTCAATCAGTCACTGAAACTGCAGACATCACTGGGATGGAAAATGAATGGTACTCTTTCCTATTACTTTTGCCTTGTAGTCATGTCACATAGTGAGTAATTTTCCTCTTAACTTGGAGCTGACAGTAGAGTTTTAAGGAGAATTAGAGAGGAAAGAGGATGAAGAGGAAGAGGTTGGAGATAAAAACCCAAAGTGTGGACTCCAGGTGAGAAGGGAAGTCTGAGTAGCATTCATGGTCCCCTGGAAGGGTAAGAAAGAAGGTCCAGGAGGGTTCATTCAAAGCCTCACTTCTATACTGAACATGAACTGTGCTGGGGCCTCTGGGTGAACCAACAAACAAGACTGGCATGGTGCCTGGTTAGGGAGCATAAGGTCTAGTAGGGGAGAAAGTGGCCCTTAGAATACAAGTGGTAGGTAGTAGGATGGGGTAGAGAGTCAGAGACAATGGCACTTAACCCAGACCTGAGGCAACAAGGAGGACTTCCTGGAGGAAAATACATCTTGGCAGCTCCTAAAGGATTTATAGGACTTTGGAAAAGACGGCAATTGCTTTGCCATTTATGATTTATCTTGCTTAAACTTTCTGAGCTTTGGTCTCTTTTTCTGTAAAATGTGGATAAAATAATACGGACTGTGATTATATACACATATTATAATATATATTATACACATCATATGTATATTATAATAGGTGCTTCATCAATATTTCTTACTCATTCTTTTTTTTTCAGCAAATTCCAGCTTTCATTGCCAAGCTGAGGAGCTTGGGCCAGTTACTCACGCACTCTGGTCTTCACTTTGCAAACAGCAGTATCTAAAATCCCATTCTTATGCTCTACAATCTGATGAGCAGAGCCAGACTTCTCTCTATCTCTCCCTCCCTCTATCTCCCCGCCCCACTTTTGCTCACTCTTGCTCTTCTCCACCACTCCCTCTCCTGCTATCCAGTCCCTCCTTAAAAGGCCTCAAGTCCTGCTGAGAACCAGAGGGCACATTTTATGCTGGGCGCACACCCATTGGGGACCACTTCCCAGACCTCAGCTTCTCGCTTCATAATTGAAGTGGAGGCTTTGAAATGTTCAGTGCGGCTTTCTCTGAAGTTGCAGCTGACCAGTTTCTCCCGCTGCCTCCCAAACCTTTAATTTGTCAGTAAAATTGTTCAGTTTTCTTATAACCACGCAGGGTTTTTCATACTCCTGTGGTTGCAGAAATGGAGCCCGGTAAGCGATGCCTATTTTTACAAGAACTCCCTTGCACAACACCCTGGCTATCTCTGGGAGTGGTTTCAAAGGGAAATATCAATAGATGAGTGATTTCCTTCAAGGGCACCTGGATACCCAGAGAATTTGAGTTTCACTTTTTATTTCCTTGAGGACTAAGGATATACGCTGCTTGCTCCTAAACAGCCACAGCTGAAGCACGATTCCAAGAAATGTATTTTTCTCTAAGCCAATGTCAAATCCCAACTTTACCCTTGATTAGCTATATAACTTGGGTAACTTCCCTGAATTCCAAGCCTCAGTTTCTTCATCTGTATAATAGGGATAAAAATGTGATTTAAGAGGGCTGATTCGAGAGTGAAAAGTACTGGTATACTACGTTTGAATCACTAACCTAGCTCTGGTACAAATGTTGGCACTCCCCTGCCTTCAAGGGGAATACAATCTAGTTAGAGTTGCTGGAGATGGGGATGGAATTTTGGTGCCCAGATCTCTTCTGTTCTGGATTTGTAGACCTAAGGAACTACACACACACATTAGCAATAATTATGGAGGAAACATAGTGTCAACTCTCTTCTAGCTCATACATTCCTCTCTAGCTCCCAGCTTAGAACTCCTTAGGAAATAGTATTGAAGTCATGGCTATCTTCTTCATCTGCTTGTGGAATCTATAATGGTTGGGCCCGTGGGGTCCTCTTAGCACATCGCTGCATGGGTGAGGTAGGCTGGTCTGGCCCCTCATTCTGGAGACTGCACTGATAATAGACAGATGCCCATTGCTTTTAGCACAGTGTGACCCTGTCCACTAGCGAATCATGGCCCATTGAATGTCCAGCAACTCCATTGTTCCCTCTTGAAAAGGAGCTCTAATGTGATGTGGGGAGGGGGGAGGGGCACAGAGGGTTAAAGGTATTGCTCTGTTTGTTTGTTTTTCCCATCACTTATATGCAGTGCTAAAATATGAGGTGAAGGGCACATGTGTAACACCCCCTCCTCAACCAAGCAGGGGAGACATATATAGATTGAAACAGATAAGTATGAGTGCAACTTGCTATATTCTGTAATCAAAGGTTAGAAGAGGGCTGCGTTTTTATCAACTCAGTCACAGACACTATAAAGGAGATGAAGAATGAGGAAAAGAAATAATGAGGCAGCCTTCGGATCAACCACCTCTTAGGGAGATTGCTCTGTGCTCTGCAAATTCATTTCCCTGCTCATGTGTAGGAATCTATTTTTAGACAGCAGACCTGCAGGCCTTTTTCCATGTTCACTTTTCAAAAATTCAATTTGGCTAAGCTTGCCTGAGCACCAACTGTATACAAAGCTATGGTAGGTAGAGTAGGAAAGATAAAAATGCAAAGCTCCCTAACAACCTGATGGCAGTGTGTTAGAAGAAGATAAAGAGCTTTGGAGAAAGACATCTGGGAAAGGGTTTATCTCATCTCTGGTACTTGCAAGCTGAATGTTCTTAGATAAGTCCCCACCCCGCCCCCAGCCTCAGTATCCTCATCTGCAAAATGGAGTTGAAAAAACCTACTTCTCAGGGCTGAGAAGCGTCTGGCACACAGAAGTTGCTTAGTAAATGTTAGTTTCCTCTTCCTACAGTATCCATAGGACAACTCAGATACTGGACACCATCCTTAGAGAAATGGGAAATGGAAAATGGGAGGATGATAAATTCCAGCATCTGCCTGCTCGGCCTTTTATCTGTACTTGGGGACAGGGTGTTTACTGAGAAAAGGTAGATTTGCAGTGATAGATTATTAATAGTTTGTGATACATTCTGGGTGATGGTTATCCTCCCCCCAGACATACAGCGACAGTAGCATTCTCTCCTGGGGAAAACAACAGCATCAAACCAGAGCAGAGATTCCAAGAGAAAAAAGAACATAAAACTCCAGGCCCAAATTATAGCCCATTTTGTTTTACTTTGGATTCCTAGAGAGTTTCTCCCACCTCCCACCTCACTGACTTTATGAATCTTTTTTCTTGAATTCAAACACTTCTGTTTGGTTGTTCTTGCTGGCATACATACTACACTGACAAGATTTGCAAAATATCTCCTCCTTCTTGGGTGCTTTATGATAAGTTTAGAGACTCACCTTACATCACTATCTACTGCCTTCCCCATGTAACCTGATAAGATATTTGTCTTGAGTCAAGATTGGTTATTTTCTGCAGCAGTTCAGGCAATAGTGATCCCAAGAGACAAAAACACAGTTATGCCATAGAATCAAAACCTTTTAAAGTGAACTGAGGGATTGAAGAGATCATTGATTCCCACTGTCCCTATTTTACAGATGGGGAAAAGATGCTGTGTCCTGGTTAAGGTCACACAGGAAATTACAGTTTGGAGAAGGGATAAGAGCACTGGGGTCTGACACCACATACTTATATTTATTAGGGGATGACTGTTATTCTGATTTTATGAATATGCAAAGTATATATGATCTTGAGGGCATTCTAGGCAAGAAGACGATGTGTCCTGGTAAAGGTCACACAGGAAATTACAGTTTGGAGAAGGGATAAGAGCACTGGGGTCTGACACCATGTACTCATATTTATTAGGGGATGACTGTTATTCTAACTTTATGAATATGTAAAGTATATATGATCTTGAGGGCATTCTAGGCAAGAACACATCACTCTTCCTCTCAACACCAACTCTTCTCCACTAGCTCTCTGATTCTTGGAAAATCAGTTGCAGGTATGATGCCTTTCATTCATTCACATTGGGACAGGTGAATGTAGTAGAAATAACACCGCGCTTGGAGCCCTGCTGGCTGTATTCTTGCTGTCATCTTGGGGAATATACGTAACCTCTTCAAGCTTTGGTTTCTTCACAGGTAAAACATTTAATGACAGTAGTTTTCTCCAATCTAAGAGTTAATTTCACCTCTGTGACTCATTCAACCAGTATTTATAGGATACCCACTAAATGCCTGGCAATACCTAGGTGCTGTGACATATATAAACCAGGATGAAACATCCTCCCTCCATTTCAGGGCTTTGAATCTTAATGCTGGGTCTGCACTGACCAGATTCTAGGAGCCTGGTATTGTGTTTTCCAATGAGCTGAGATTCTATGAACATGGTAAAAAAGAGCTTTTCACCCTTTGAGATAGCCCTACTAAAGGGTGATGTGCCCAGAGCACCTTGAAAAGTCAAATGTCACCAGCAGGCTTTGTAGCAGGTATCAGTAGAAATGAGTTTACTGGGGAGGTGTGCCTGGTCATATTTTTGCAACTGTTATAATCAAGGCATTCAGGCTACTACCTCCACTGACTTCCCTTCCTCCCACTTTCAAGCATTTACTCTGTTGTAGGCCTTGATCCAGGCATTATAAGTGCTACCAAAATGAGCTGGCCTTTATACTCATGAAGTTCATAATCCTAGGGAGAACTGGGGAGGGAGGGACATGGAGAGCATTGATGTTACCTAAAATGTTGATATCTTCAACAACCTGATAGAAGGGGTATCACCCTTTTTAAAGACAGCAATCTAAGGTAGTAGTTTATAACGGACTCGGACTCGGCTGTAGTTAGATTGTGATGGTTGAGGACATTTCTTATCTATGGAGGTATGTACCTTGATGAGTGAAAAAACTTACTTGCCCAGAAGCCCCTGTCTTGACATAAGCTCTCTTCTAAAAGGTCCAGTCTTAGATAAGAAACACTTCCTGCATGCGTATGTGTGCACGTGTGTGTAGACGTGTGGGTGCGTGTTGTGGAGCATAGACTCATGGAGCATTACCCTTTTCCATGGGGCATGTTCCTAAGAACAACCCCCCCACACACACCTTTATCTGTCAGTCAGCACATTGTGCTCTTTTGTGAGATAATACATCAGATGCTTACCTGGGACAGGTAAATATTCTCTGGGAAGGATATGTGTTGAGTGGAGAAGACAGTGAAGTTCATAAGGAGTTTGGTTAAAAGATCCTTCGGTGGTTTTGATGACAGTCATTCTGAAGAGAAAATGGTCCAGCATCTCTTTTGGGGGAACTTGCATCACTGTGAGGGGGCCACTTGATAGACGTCATTGCTAATATGCATGAGGAAATGGAGATGAATTAGCAGAACAGCAAAAGCTGGGACTTGTGAAAGTTACAAAATTCTTAAAAGATCCTCATTCAACTTTTTTTGGGTTGGTCCCTTTGGTATAAAGCTTTTCCATTTTTCTCTTTTTTATTATTTTTATGTCCCCATCCTTTACTCAAGGAAGGTCAAATTATGTCATTTTTTGACAAAAACTATGCTGCTATAATTGTTTAAAAATGCATGATATAGTTAACTTCTCAAAATAGTTCAAAGTTTTGAAAATGAATCATGTTTCAAACAGTCATCAACAGCAGGCCAATTTGCCTGGCATTAAGTGGTTTCCTAGATGCAGAATTTACCAAATGATTTCACTTTGTTCCGTCATTTATTCCTGACAACATCTAAGAATCACGAAGGAACTGAACATTTCTTGAGGAACTCATAATGCTAGTAATCACGGTTGTCATTTATCAAGCCCCTTTATGTGCCAGGCACTCTGTTAAGGCTGTATACATACTACCATACTTGCCTGTCATGGCAGCTCTATGAAGTAGGGATTACTATCTCAAGCTTTCTTAATGAGGATAATAAGGCTCTGGAAGGTTAAGTAATGTTCCTAAGGTTACAAAGGTAGTGATTAGCAGAGCTGGAATAAGAACAGAAGTTGCCCTGCCTTTAAAAACCACAATGATGGAAGCGGCAAAGCCCATCTTCCATCTAGTGGCTAGATATTCCTGATGAAGCAGACAGATGTCACAGGATCAAGAAGACAGAGCAGCTTTGATGACCTCCTAACTATAATTCAGACAAGTTCTTATCATGTATCAAGGTCTTGAGGGGACATTTTGCTTCTAACACCCTAGTGAGGATAGTACAACCTTAGCCAATTGGCACTATTTTCCATCATCAAACAATAAAATGTTGAGACAGCAATCAATGTACATATGAACTCAGTCAACACTGGTTACCAACTGGACTGCACACCTTGGGACAGTTTCAGAGAAGACCAGGAGGAGCGCAGCCGCACGAGACACAGAGCAGTAGCATAAGAACGTTGAATGGAAAGAGCAACTGACTGGGTATTTCTGGAAACAGTCACTAGTTCTTTCTATGACGTAGGCAGGACACTTTTCTTCTTTGTGCGTCTGTTTGTTTTTCCATAAAAATAGCTATGTGATTTAAGGAGCTCTTTGGAACATACAGATTTTTAGGAGATTATTTGTTTTGCATCTATAGTCTTACATAAGATTTATTCCCCCCACAATTTTTAAATATAAAACCAATTATATAATTGTGTGTGTGTGTGTGTGTGTGTGTGTGTGTGTGTGTAGTTAAATAGAGACTATGAAGAGGGAATGTTAGAGGATTCTCAAACCTTGGGCTATTTATGATAGTCATGTACTGAGGGCCTAACCCATGGTAATGCGTTGAGCGTTCTGTATACATTACTTCCACTAAAAATATGATAGAGTGATATCTCCACTGTATAGATGAGCAAACAGGTTTTGTGAGGGTGAGTAAGTTGCTCAGGATCACTCCTCTCATAAGCGCAGCTGGTCTGACGCCAGAGAGTTCCCTTTCTCACTGGCGCACCGGCCAGCACTGCCTCTTCCACCTGCCCTGCAGGGCACGTTTCTAGGGCTGGTCCACATGGCATGGCACTGCCCTTCAGTGGTGTGCTGTTCCTCCCAGCCTAAAGCCAGACACAGCCTTTGTCCAAGAGTCAAGCCAACTCGCAGCCAACACGAAACCGAGAGACTTGATTAGACGAAGGCACTCTGCTTGGTTAGTCAGTCGCGTTAGATAGTAAAGACCTGGACAAGGTATGACCTTTTCAGAAGATGGGCTGATCGGTCCACCCAAGTTAAGGACCTAAGCTCTGGTTCTTTCTGTTTCCCGTGACTCTGCTAATACTCCCTGCTGACCCGCATTACCCTCTGAAGATTCTGATTAAACAGCAGCTTCTTTTGATTCCAGCTGTTTTCAGGCTCTAGGCAGCCAGCCTCTGGGTCACTCCGAGGAGACAGGCTTCCGTTCCGGGAGGGCCTTCGTTAAGGAAACGCTCCCACTCTCCATCCCAGAGGGAGGGGCGTGCTGGCACCTGTTGGGTCCTAATGCGTGTGAAGCACATCTCAGAGCAACTGAATAAGTCCGGTCGCCTCCCCATCTTACAGAGGAGCAAAGTGAGGATTAGAGGAGACAGTGCTTTCTGCATGAGATTCTGAACCTGCCCTGCTTGCCCCCAAAGCCAGTCTTCTCTTCCCAACACTGTTCTTTCCTCACTGTTTCCATTTAGCACTCAGGGTCTTTTTGGCATCTCAAGCCAGTACAGAATGGCTTTCACCTTGCAAGCTGAGCGTAAGCTCTGAAGAGCTCTTTTTTGCTCTCTGGGAGGAGTCCTTTCTTGGATCTCAGACGCAGAGTTCAGCTGCAAAGCTGGATCCATGTGCGGGGGAGGCAATAACGGTGCCGGGGAGTGGTGGGGAGTTCACTGGTTAGAGCCAGCTGGCTCAGGGGACCGTCTCTCTCCCCTTTTCTGGAGCAAGCGACGTTATGTCTGGCCATGCTCATCTGCTTCGGTGCCCAATTCCATAGCCATTTCAAGTCTTTCCTCTCCCCAAAATGAGCATTTACTTTCCCATGGATCACTCCTTTGATATTTGTAACCATGTAGCTCCAGCTTAGAAAACAAATCAGGAGTGACATTCTGTTACTATATTTTCAGCTATAGCTGATAATTTGTGTAAAGCTTGTCATTGTCTAAGAAACATATCCCTGTGCAGGGAACCCATTGGACACCAGAATGAAATTGACTAAATAAAAGCAGTTTCACTGAACAATTTGCAAATATCACTGCTTCTTGCCAAGCCTTTTTGGCAAAACTGTCTTCAGTGACTCTAGAGCTTTTCCAGCCAGAAAGAGATTTGGGTTACCTTATGCTTCCCTCTCTCATTTTTCTGATATAAATACTTTCATTAAAATCACATAAGTCTCAGACAATAGAAATGTCATTCAGGGAGACATTTGCATTTATTTTTCAGGAAACATTATTCAGTTTTTCCTTCTCACAGGGAGGGGAGGGAACTTATGTTAGAGCGCAAAGTAAATAGTATTGGCAAGAGACAGTTCTGCACTGCATATTGAAGGTGTGTGTGTGTGTGTGTGTGTGTGTGTGAGAGAGAGAGAATGGGGAAGAAGGCATTACTGGAGCCATGTTTCTCTGTCTCTCATAGAGATTAAAATTGTGGAAAGAATCTCTTTGAGCTAGGAAAGAAATATGGCACGAGGCATAATTGTGAAGACCTTGGCATACACATCAATGGCCATGGATTCTAGTCCAAATCTAACCGACAACTGGTAGCATGATCCTATAAATTAAATATGTATATATGTGTAAAGCATTATTAAGTTAAAAATTGAGTGGAAAATTTTTAAAAAGGGAAAAGGAAAAACGAAAAATAGACCAAAATCATAGCCCACACAGAGCTTAGACATGTCACTTAGTTTTTCTAAGGCTTGGAGTTTTCAATCTATAAAATTGGGTGTAAAAGAAACAACAACCCAAATTGATACTTATGCGATCATGTGACAGACTGCAAATGAAACTTAAGACAATATGTCATTAACCTGATTTTCTACCTGACAAAATCAAAGCTCTTCCAGTTAAGCATTCTTTTTTTTTTTTTTTTAATTTATTTATTTTTATTTTTGGCTGTGTTGGGTCTTCGTTTCTGTGCGAGGGCTTTCTCTAGTTGTAGCAAGTGGGAGCCACTCTTCATCGCGGTGCGCGGACCTCTCACTCTTCATCGCGGTGCGCGGGCCTCTCACTATCGCGGCCTCTCTTGTTGCGGAGCACAGGCTCCAGACGCGCAGGCTCAGTAGTTGTGGCTCACAGGCCTAGTTGCTCCGTGGCATGTGGGATCTTCCCAGACCAGGGCTTGAACCCGTGTCCCCTGCATTGGCAGGCAGACTCCCAACCACTGCGCCACCAGGGAAGCTCCAGTTAAGCATTCTTTTGAGACATATTTTAGTGGCACTTACTAAGGGAAGATGCCATTATGAATAGAACAATTCTTCCCCTTTCTTCATGAAGCTTATAGTCTAGTGACTAAGATCACACGGCCAAAATGGGAGCGCCTGGACTAGATAGCCAGGCCCCTGGGACTGCAGACTGGGCTCTTCCTAGTATCCTGCTGTGTCCAGGACAGTCCCAGTTGACAGCTGATCTTCAAGCATAGTTATTAAAAGTCCATGTGCTAGTTTAGATGATAAATTATATGCTTACACTACCAATGATGTCCAGGGTACCTTCTAAGACATATAGCTGGGCAATATTTTTAGGACACCCAGATGAAACCAGGGCAGGACATCTGCCAGAAAGTTTTAGTCCAGCAGAGGCTTAAAAAATTTTCTGGAATAAACAATTTGCTGACCCAAAGAATTGGAGTGGGAGGTAGAAGTCATAACTTGGAGACATGGAAGTTTAAGGCTTTTAAAGGGCTCTTAGGACACGATCTAAACCAGCCCCTTTTACAGATGGGAATTGAGGCCCAGAGAGAGGGGATAACTCAGAGAAGGTTCAACTCAACATGAATAAAATAACAGATCCAGGACAGTAAATAAGTTTTCTGGACTCCAGTCCAGTCTTCTCTCCATCTTCCTACTCTCTCTATGCGAGTGTGGTCCTCAAAGGGATGTGATCACATCATAAAGGAAGGAAAGAGAAACCAGAGTAATGAAGGGCAGGAATCTTGCAAGATGGAGCTGTTGATATTCAAAGGTGTTTGCAAGGAGAGAAAGAAGCAAATTTCCCATTTTCTTTTAAGTTACTTTTAAATTCTTATTCTTTTCCTTTTTCATATGCACAGTAAGATTTTTTGACAGTATAATATATACAAATATGTAATTATATAAATATATATATCAAAACCCTAATTCCACCACTAACGGATAAGCCTGATCAAACTCCAGATGTTATCTATACATACCTGTATTTTTTTTGTTACTCTAATAGGATCAGACTGTTCATACTATCAGTAGTCTGTTTTGTTTGTTTTTATTTGTTTTAACCCACTTAACCATGTGTCTAACCTTGCTGCTAAAATTCTCTGAGTCTCCCAGAGGTGACTTGAGGAGGACAGAAGCGGCTTTCTTCTCACCCCAGTCCTGGAATATCCCTTCCCAATCTCCTTCTGATGGCAGGAGTTCCATTAGACAGCAGTGAGTGTGTGTGGCTGTGTGGATTAGCATGTAGATGCCCAGAGAGAGGCATGACTTGGGCCCTTTATCAGTAATTGAAATCATAGCCCTGGCAAGCTGATTGGATCCTACTTTGCAGGCAGCCAGAGAGGAGGTTTCTGGCAGGAGGGAGAAAGGACTGGGGAAGGGGCTGCAGTATGTGTGTCTCCAGGAGGAAGGTGGGGAAGGAGAGAGCTCTAGGCACTGCTCCTCAGGAGGCTGAGCAGGGAGAGGTGAATGAGCTATTGGAAAGACTGAGCTCAGACACTGGAGGAGGTGCAGCCCGATAGAATGGAGATGAGAGCAAACAGAAGACACTTCCGGCCCAAAATGCTACCTTCCAGGCTGAACGCATCCTCCATGTTAAAAATGTAAAATCTCCCTTCCTTCCTTCCTTCCCCCCCTTCCTTCCATCCTCCCCTCCTTTCCTTCCTTCCATCCCTCCCCTTCTTTCTTTCCTTCCTTCTTCCTTCCTTCTTTCCTCCCTCTCCCTCTCCTACGCTCCTACATCTGGGTACCCACTGGGTGCTCTGGCAGTGCCCCATCAGCTCGTCTTACCCCTGGGCCGAGTCCTGCTAAAAATGTTGTTAGGTTATGTGAAAACTTATTCAGTCAGTCAATACTGGTGGTGACAGTGACGGTGGAGAACATGTTTTTGTATGTGTAAAACACAACAGATTTTGCTATTATGAGAAATTGCAATTTCTTCTTCATCTCGCTCTCCCCCTCTCCCCACTCCCTTTTTTTTTTTTTTTTTTTGGCCACACTGCTCAGCGTGTGGGATCTTAGTTCCCCGACCAGGGATTGAACCCACGCTCCCTGCATTGCAAGTGCAGAGTCTTAACCAGTGGACCGCCAGGGAAGTCCCTTGCCTTCCTTTCCTCTTTCCTCTCTTTCATAAGATCATTCCTTTGCCGTGGTTATTGTAGGCCTGCCGTCTGCCAGGAGCCTCCCTGCATGCTGGCTTGTGATGATGAGCACAGCAGACTCGGTCTTGTCCCCATGAAGTTGACAACCCAGTGGCGGAGTCAGACTTTTAAAACAGAGATAATTACATAATTAAATCGTGTTATAAGTGCTAAGTGTAAAGGAAGAAAATAAGTGTTCCATAAGAGAGAATAACAGAGCAGAGATGGCCCATTGACCCTGTGATATTTAAAGGAAATCTGAAGAATGAGTAGGAACCAGGTGGTCAAGGAGACAAGGCAGGGGCTCTCCGGGGTGGGGGTGGGGCGGAGAACAGCATGAACAAAGGCCTGGAGGCTGGGGAAGCGCTGTGGAAGATCAGAAAGTCTGGTCCCTGTGGCTGGAGTTTCTCCAGCAGTTAGAGGGGTACCCAGAGCAGAAGGCCCTGTAGGGATCTGTCAGGGACTTTAGATGTTTGTAGAATTTTATGCAGAAAAGTGTTATTTTCCTATTGATTGTTTTTCAAATTATTCCAGCTGCTCTGTGGAGAATGTTTATTAAATATTTTTTAAAACTATTTTTCTCTCTCTGTCTCTCTTTTTAAAAAAAAAAAAAAAAAACACTCTACAAGCAAGATAAGAAAATAAACACCCATTAAATATTTTTAAAAGACCAGAATGCTGTAGTTATCTCTCTGAGGTTAGAGAGGTCTGTATCCCATGGAAATTTTCTGAAGTTCAAAAAGGGTAGATCCATTCTTAACGAAGCCAAAGATGTGCTTCTGACTAACAATGTCTCATATTTTTGAGTACTTATTTTTCGCCAGGCATTTTCTTAAGAAATGTGTATAGGTATCACTTGTTTTTTCTACTTAAAAAAAATTAAATCCTTCTAGCAACTGTAGGCAGGAAATGTTGTGACATTTCCCATTTGATGAACTAGGGTCATAATAGACTCACTCAATCCTCCCAATAAACTGGAATTGGTTCCCTTTGCCTGGAATTGGTGCCAGTGCTGAATTTGCCTTAGAAAACTGCCCAAGGGGTCTGCTGGCCCTAAAAATCGCACCCACCCTTTACAATGGCTTAAATCTGGACCCCAGTAGTTTGGGGTACAGGTCAAATTGTGGACCTTGAAAGATAGCTTCTTTCTTATATTTAGAAAAAGTACTTCAGTGTGGGAGGAGAAATTTCTGGGTGTCTAGAAAATCTTATCAGGATAGGGAAAAAAAACTTATCAGCTGCTTCTGTCTGCTGCTGCTTGGGCTCTGGTGACAACTGATGTCTTAAAAAGGGATAATGTCTGTGGGTGATTCTTGCTGACAAGATTGGCGGAGCTGGGATCTCAACCCTTGAGCTGCAGGGCCCTCCGTGGAGCATCTGTTCCAGCCCTTTGCCTTCAGGCTGGGGCAAACCTAATCAATCAACCTGTCCATCAATTTTTGGTACCTGTTAAGGTGTTCAGGATCTAGTCATGAGGTAACATTTAAGTTGAAAAAACAATTGGAGAATACTGTAGCATTTGTTAGATTGCAAGCATTCTTTCCAGGCCAAGAAAACAAACCAAAAAAAAAAAAAACTCTAACAATTTATAATTGTAATTTCTATAATAATTTAAAAAACTATGGACTGGCAACGGTGAATTGAAAAGCAACATAGGAAATTTCAAAAGGACAGTTTTTAAGAAATAACTTTTTTATGGTTCCCGCAAGATCTCTCTGTATTCTTTACGTGTGCTCATGCTGATTTGCAGATTAGCTCCCTGGATCTCAAGCTGACAGATGGTCATTTCTTTTCAATTCTATAAACTTTCCCCCTTTTTGTACACATTGGGTCCGGTAGACACATTAAACATATCAGTTCTTTGGGTGTTTACTTTTACGGATGACACTTATATGTATTCAATTCAATTCAAGAAAATAGGGAAACTATAGATAAGCAGAAACAAACACCTCAAAACCCCAGGTGCCAAATACAACAGATTTTGCTATTATGAGAAATTACAATTTCTTCTTCTTCATCTTCTTTTTAATCTTTTTTATTTTGGCTCAAATAAAATACTTATCCATAAGTTGAAATTTAGAAGAGTTTAAGAACAAAAGCAGTAATTAGTTTAAAAATGCAAATAAAAATAAATTAAGCTATTGAAAGTATTGATATATTTGTCTTCTAGCTCTAGGCATTGTTTAATGTAAGCAGTAAAATGCTAGTAAGTAACTTTTAACATATAGCCACTTCTCTTAACATTTTTTAACATAGATGCTGTTCCATGTTATTACACTGTCTTTTTAATATCATTTTCATTACATCATATTGTTTCATCAAGTGGATGAACTCAGGGCTTTTTAACTACTCCCCTACTGCAGGGAATTTAAGTAGTTTCTAAGTTTATGTGTTTATAAATACTTGTATGATGATTATCTTTCTATGGAAAATATGTTACACATATATTACTCTCTAGGAGAAGAGCACCAGAAATGGGATTATTGTGAAGAAATGAATGAACATATTTAAATTATAGAAAGAGATTTTCAAATTAATTCACAAGCGGATTTTACTGATTTACAACCTTGTTAAAAGAGTGACTCTTGTAAGACTTCCCAATAAGCACAGGATATTATCATTTTAAAAATACTTCTTATTTTAAAAAGGTAAAAATGATTCGCATTTCGTTGACTATTTTTGATTATTAGTTGTTGAACTTTGCTTTCCATGTGCCTATGTCCTCTTATTTTTAACTATATATTATCTGTTCCCTTCTCTTTCTCATTTGTGGATTAGAGTCCTATTTTCTATATCAGCTTACTTAAGATCTTTATGTGCTAAAAATATCAACTCTTTGACTACTATATATATTGAACAGGTTTTTCTAGCCTGGTTCTTGCTTTTATTTATAATATACTTTATTTTTTAACAACAATTTTAGATTTACAGAAAAATTGTGAAGATTGTAGTGTTCCCATATATCCTTAAATAGTTTCTGAACCCAGTTCTAGTTTGTGGGGATATGGGTAGGGTTTCCAAGCAGTTATCTGATACCAGCTGCGTGTCCTACAATTCAGCCCAATTGGCTGTGACACTTTCTCAGACTTTCCTTGATTCTGATGATCTTGAGAGTATTGAGAAATACTTGCAGATATTTTCTAAAATGTTGCTCAGTTGGGATTTGCCTAATTTTTTCTCATGATCCAACTGGAGTTATGGGTTTGGGGGAGGAAGAACATGGAGGTAAAGAACCATTTTCATCACATCCTATCAAGGGTACATACTGACTAAACTTATCAGTGTTGATGTTGATCTGGATCACCTGGTGGAGGTAGTGTTTTCAGGTTTCTCCCCTGTTGAGTTACTGTCCTCCAACCCCTTTCCATACTGTATTCTTTGGAAGGATATCACTACTCAGCCCACACTTAACGGGTGGGGAATTATGCTTTATCCACCTCCCTGAGGGTGAAATATATATGCAACTTACTTGGAATTTTTATGTATGAGAGGCTTATGTCCTCTTTCCCATCTCCTTATTTATTCAGTCATTTATATCAGTATGAACTCATGGATATTTGTTTTATATTTTAGTTTATAATCTAATACTACTTTGTTTATGTTGTTGCTGGGTTTGCTCCAGCTTTGGCCATTGGAAGCTCTTTCAGTTGGCTCATATATATTTTCAACATATTTCCATCATTGTGGGTTTTCTTACTTTTTAACTTTGGCTATCGACCTCTGTACATGCCTATGAATACAGCTGCTGTTATGTGCGTGGAAATTTGTGTGTGTGTGTGTGTGTGTTTTAAATTGTCATCTTATTAATGTTGATGATGGTTTAGAAAGAGAAATCATGTAAGAAAGCTTGAAACAATAAGACATCAACTTTATTTGATGGGACAAAACCCTTTCCTTGGAATCAGACAGACCAGGGTTTCAAAATCACTATTATTACTTTAATGACCTCAATAAATCGTTTTTCCTAAACACCATGCCTTGTGAAGATCACTCCCCTCCACAGATTGATTCTAGCCTTGACAGTACACTTCTTTGGCTAATGAGGTGTAAGCTACCTTGATACAAGAAAGGTTTGATAGGATTAAAGACCTAAATGTAAGGCCAGACACTATAAAACTCTTAGAGGAAAACATAGGCAGAACACTCTATGACATAAATCACAGCAAGATCCTTTTTGACCCACCTCCTAGAGAAATCGAAATAAAAACAAAAATAAACAAATGGGACCTAATGAAACTTAAAAGCTTTTGCACAGCAAAGGAAACCATAAACAAGACGAAAAGACAACCCTCAGAATGGGAGAAAATATTTGCAAACGAAGCAACTGACAAAGGATTACTCTCCAAAATATACAGGCAGCTCATGCAGCTCAATATCAAAAAAAAAACAACCCAATCCATAAATGGGCAGAACATCTAAATAGACATTTCTCCAAAGAAGATATACAGATTGCCAGCAAACACATGAAAGGATGCTCAACATCACTAATCATTAGAGAAATGCAAATCAAAACTACAGTGAGGTATCACCTCACACCAGTCAGAATGGCCATCATCAAAAAATCTACAAACAATAAATGCTGGAGAGGGTGTGTAGAAAAGGGAACCGTCTTGCACTGTTGGTGGAAATGTAAATCGATACAGCCACTATGGAGAACAGTATGGAGGTTCCTTAAGAAACTAAAAATAGAACTACCATATGACCCAGCAATCTCACTACTGGGCATATACCCTGAGAAAACCATAATCCAAAAAGAGTCATGTACCACAATGTTCATTGCAGCACTATTTACAATAGCCAGGACATGGAAGCAACCTAAGTGTCCATCAACAGATGAATGGTTAAAGAAGGTGTGGCACATATATACAATGGAATATTACTCAGACATAAAAAAGAAACGAAGTTGAGTTATTTGTAGTGAGGTGGATGGACCTAGAGTCTGTCATACAGAGTGAAGTAAGTCAGAAAGAGAAAAACAAATACCGTATGCTAACACATATATATGGAATCTAAAAAAAAAAAAAAAAAAATGGTTCTGAAGAACCTAAGGGCAGGACAGGAATAAAGACACAGATGGAGAGAATGGACTTGAGGACTTGGGGAGGGGGAAGGGTAAGCTGGGACGAAATGAGAGAGTGGCATGGACATATATACACTACCAAATGTAAAATAGATAACTAGTGGGAAGCAGCCGCATAGCACAGGGAGATCAGCTCGGTGCTTTGTGACAACCTAGAGGGGTGGGATAGGGAGGGTGGGAGGGAGGGAGATGCAAGAGGGAAGAGATATGGGGATATATGTATATGTATAGCTGATTCACTTTGTTATAAAGCAGAAAGTAACACACCATCGTGAAGCAGTTATACTCCAATAAAGATGTTAAAAAAAAAAAAAAAGTCATGTACCACAATGTTCATTGCAGCACTATTTACAATAGCCAGGACATGAAAGCAACCTAAGTGTCCATCGACAGATGAATGGATAAAGAAGATGTGGCACATATATACCATGGAATATTACTCAGCCATAAAAAGAAATGAAATTGAATTATTTGTAGTGAGGTGGATGGACCTAGAGTCTGTCATACAGAGTGAAGTAAGTCAGAAAGAGAAAAACAAATACCGTATGCTAACACATATATATGGAATCTAAAAAAAAAAAAAAAAATGGTTCTGAAGAACCTAGGGGCAGCATAGGAATAAAGACACAGACGTACAGAATGGACTTGAGGACACGGGGAGGGGGAAGGGTAAGCTGAGACGAAGTGAGAGTGGCATTGACATATGTACACTACCAAATGTAAAACAGATAGCAAGTGGGAAGCAGCTGCATAGCACAGGGAGATCAGCTCAGTGCTTTGTGACCGCCTAGAGGGGTGGGATAGGGAGGGTGGGAGGGAGACTCAAGATGGAGGGGATATGGGGATATATGTATACGTATAGCTGATTCACTTTGTTATACAGCAGCAGCTAACACAACAATGTAAAGCAATTATACTCCAATAAAGATGTTAAAAAAAAAAAAGAAAGGTTTGATAAGCACTTGCACACAAGCTTGCACTCTTGGAATTCTGTTACCATTATGTAAGAAACTGGGGCTTTCCTGCTAGAAAGGACCTATGGATGAGACCAACAGCCTAGCTGACTGGGCATGTAAATGCAGCCACGTTGAAAACCTAGCCTCACTTGGGCCACCTGATGACTCTACACACATACATGACCTGGGGAGAGTCTACCAGAGGAACTGCCCAGCTAAGCTCAGCCCAAAATGCAAAACCCTGGGGGAAAAAAGCGCTGTTTATAAGCTATATATTTGAGGTAGTTTGTTATGTTGACAAAGATAGACCCAAGATCTATAGCAGAAGTGGGCTTCAACCCATGTGGGTAGTGTATATTAGTTTTTATTATTTCAGCTTATTGTTTCAATTCCCTGAACTTCTATTATCCATCTACTGGATGGGAAAAAGTATACCTCCTCCTGCTCATGAAATTGATCATGACACCAAAAGAGATCATGCTTATCAACTATCCCACCCAGGGCTGGAATACAGGACTGGCTCTCAGCAAAGCTTCCTCTGCCTCAGCCATTTTACTAGAATATTTCTTCCTTTCTCCAACATGATGGTAGCTAAATAGGGTCCCTTTGCAATAACGAACACTGCAAATTAGGCTCATTTGATCCAGCAGAAAGGGGATCATGAACCAGTACTTCGTCCTTAAGACTTGCAGTCCTGGGGTGTACTACTCAAGTGCTAGTTGGAACATTCTGACATGGCTTTCCAGTTCCATTTATATTTGGACTTATAAAAGCATATGACACCAGATATCAAATGGAAGCCAAACTTAACTTTTCTCATTTCTCAGCACCTGTGCTTTGTAGACTTAATGCCAGAATATAAATATGTGCCTTGGAAACAGGGATCTGTGAGCATGGAATAGGGAAATCAGACATTCCAGAAGAGCACATATGGCTGGGAAATAGGAACAAGAGACTCAGCGCTCTGTTCTTTCTGTTGGAAGGCAAGTTATGCGGAAACTTTCTGCATTTAGTTTTGGTTGAATAAGAGCATTTAAGACAGGTTGGATTGATATATTGTCATCATTGATTTACCACCAAATCTTTTCTCTCTCACACTGTTTAGATGTCACTATATCCAAATTGACTAATTGAATGCAATTGGCTATGTATCATGACATACTGGGGAAATGGTGTGGTGGTCAAGTTCTGAGCCAATAACAAAGTAATTATTTAAATTATCTGAGTCTCAATGTTTCTTTGTCTGCCAAGTTGGGGTGAGGCAACTTCATTTCTTAAATTCCATCCAGAGTTTTAACACTTACATGTGACACACACACATAAAAAGAAACAAATACACCTGTATAAATAACCACACACAAATATATATCCAGGTACACATATAAACACACATACACATGCACCTTTACACATACAAAAACAAGTTCTCCACCATCACTGTCGCCACCAGTATTGACTGACTGAATGAGTTTTCACATAACCGTCTAACATCATTTTTAGCAAGACTCAGCCCAGGGGCACCTCCAGAGCGCCCAGTGGGTACCCAGATGTAGGAGTGAGGGTGGTGAGCATCAGAGGGAAGCTTGGGGGAGGAGAGTTCGGCATGTGTTGGGACCCACATGCCCTTCCATTCTCCCTAAGTAAAAACTGCCACATTTACTCTCAGAAGGGGGTAGTCAAAAAGATCTGGAAGTTCTGGGTCCCGGTTCCACCTTTTCCACTGCCTTACTGTGTGACCTTGTGCAAATCACTTTTCTTCCTGGAGCATTAGCTTCTGATCCTTTAAAATGAAAAGACGGGGACTTCCAATTCTAGCCAAGATGGAGTAAACTCACTATGTCCTCTCTCTCCTACTGATTATGACTAAAATCTATAAACTGAACAACTACCTGAAGTCTCCAAAATTAAAACCAGGTTGATTGGGGAGGGAAGTGAGAATCTGAGGAATACCAATATGGCAGTGAGACTTTTCCCCTCTTTATCTCTCGGCATTGACATAAGGACAGAACAGCACGTCAAGTGTCGACAGTGAAAACTCTGAGATTAATTCTCTCTAGTTAGAAGAGGGGCCACAGTGAACCAGAAAGTATGGGGTCACTGTGAGCCAGAGAGCCACTTTTTAGTCATCTTTTCCCCCCAGTTTTATTGAGATATTATTGACATATAAGTAAGTTTAAGGTGTATAATGTGATGATTTGAGATATATATATATCAAATACATATATAATATATATATATTAGCACCTCCATCCCCTCACATAATTTTTATTACGATGATACCATTTAAATTTACTCTCCTAACTGCTTTCATGTATATAATACTTTTTTTCTTTTTCCCTCTCCTGGTTGTGCCCAGAGGTCAGCTTGTATTGCTGTGTGATGGTGGCAGCAGGGCAGAGGTGTGGGCAAGTGAAAGCCCCAAGAGAAAAACCCATGTCTATGGTCACATAACCTATACTATGAAGGCAATATATTGAGGGGAAGCCACACTGTTTTATTATTTTTCTCTCTATTTTCTTTCTATTTTCTCTCACTGAGGTCAGCCCCAGGTATATGGAAATGGCCAATGGTAGATAAACTGAGAAAAAGACTTCTTTCTGGTCAGATGAACAGGAACAGGGAAAAGGGACTCTTGAGAGCTGGGAAGTGTAAGGGAATCCCAAGGAGAAGATAGCTGGAGATGGGTATCTCCTAGTTCTATGTGTGAGTATCAGAAATCCCGAGCTCACCCCTGAGCTGCACATGTGCAGAACAGACCCAAAGAAGCATAGCAAAGGCTTAGATAGCTGAACTGGAATATGAACCATGACCCGTGTTTGGTGAGGTTTGTATGTTCACCCTAACTTCTGAGTGGTGCATGAATGGCAATAAAGAACATGGCAGAGGCTTTGGAGGTTGTACTGATCTTGGCACCTCTGCCCACAGAAGGCAAGGCAAAACTTGTGACCTGTATCTAACCGAGCCTGTTGAAACAATCGAAATAACAGTAATACTCTCCAGAGGGTTGTAACCATCAGAGTCTCACAACATATCTCACCAGTCCAGGGTACAATCCAAAGTAAATGACATGAAAGGAGGCAGGCATTGGCACACTATGGTCCATGGGCTAAATCTGCCCCACCACCCGTTTCAGTATAGCTCATAAGGTCAGAAGAGATTTTACATTGATAAACAGTTGGAATAAAACAGATGAATATTTGTAAAATGTAAAATTTTATGTAATTCACACTTGACTCTCCATACCTAAAGTTTTATTAGAATACAGCTGCACCCATTCATTTCTCTGCGGTCTGTAGCAGCTTTCATGCTATGATGTCAGATGAGTCATTGCAACAGAGAGCAGAGGGCAAAATCACAAAGCCTAAAACAATTACCGTCTGTTCCTTACAGAAAAAAATGTGATGACTCCTGCTAATGGAAAAGGCAATCCAAACAAATATCAATTATTGAGATGACCTAGATGTTGGAATTATAAAACGAAGTCTTTAAGGCAGATATTGTAACCATGGTTAACAAGGTAAGGATTAGTACTCTTGATATGAATGGAAACATACACATTCTCCAAAGAGAAATCAGAACTATAAAAATAAAACCAGGGGCTTCCCTGGTGGCGCGGTGATTGGGAGTCTGCCTGCCAGTGCGGGGGGCGCGGGTTCGGGCCCTGGTCTGGGAGGATCCCACGTGCCGCGGAGCAACTGGGCCCGTGGGCCGCAACTGCTGAGCCTGCGCGTCTGGAGCCTGTGCTCCGCAACAAGAGAGGCCGCGACGGTGAGAGGCCCGCGCACCGCGATGAAGAGAGGCCCCCACTTGCCACAACCGGAGAGAGCCCTCGCGCAGAAACGAAGACCCAACACAGACAAAAATAAAAAAATAAAAATTAAAAAAAAAAAAATTAAACCAAATGGAAATTTTGGAACTGAAAAATACAACATCCGAAATAAAAAATTCACTAGATGGACTTTGTAGCAGAATGGAGATGACAGAGGAAATGTCAGTGAACTTAAAGATATATCAGTAAAATTATCCAAACTGAAGGACATAGAGGAAAAGATTGGAAAGGGGGAAACAGAGCCTCAGAAACCTATGAGACAAACAAAAAGGTCTAACACTTGTGCCACTGGTGTCACAGAAGAAAGGAAAAAGAGATTGGGTGCAAAAAAAAGTATTTGAAGAAATAATGACTGAAAATATCTCAAATGTGGTGAAACACATAAATTTACAGGTTCAAGAAGCTCAGGAAACTTCAAACAAGATACACTCAAATAAAATTATGACCAGACACATTATAATAAAACTCATGAAAACCAAAAATAAAAAGAAGGGGTTGTTCGTACAAAATAGTTACTAAAACCTCAGTAAAGACTACATTAAAATGATAAAGAAGGCAGTCACAGAGAGAGAAGTTTGAAACAACATAGAACTTTATGGTTGTAAGAAACTGTAAATACTTTGGCATGCTGAATATTGCCTCAAACATGATGTCTTTATCTCAGGAAAATGAAGGCCAGGAAGATTGACTGATTTTACCAAAGTAACTCTCAGGCAAGTGCTCTCCAAAAAAAATGGGAATGAAGGATGGAAGGAAGGAGTGAGTGAAGGAAGGAAGGGAGAGAGAATATAAAGAAAGAAAGGAAAGAAGAAAAAATAGTAATCTGTGTTGATCACAGATCTTAACAATGACTCTTATTACCATGTTTTTCCTTAGGGGGAAGATGAAGATGGTGATTTTGTTATTAAATGCAGTACTTTTGGAGAAGGCAAGGCTCGTTGAAGCATCTCAGTCAGGGTTTGGGGCCATCCAGGTTTCCATCTGGCAGTGATAGGGATCACAAAGAATGCAGCTCATGCTTAAAAGTGAACGTGGAAAGGCGCCAATAAGATATTTTGCTTACTTGGAGACTTTTGCTGAAGTCATGTTTAAAAGGTCAGGGAACAGGGGGCAGTGTCTTTTTTACACGAGGACAAAAACCACTGGAAAATCCAACCACAAAAGATAACTCATTTCTTTGCCAAGAAAATCAGATAAATAGTTTGTTGATATGTATCCAGAAAAAGAAAAGTGAGACAATAGATTCTTGGCTAAACTCATAAATGCTTTGGCAGAGTATGGACATGGCTTCTCTATGTCTCCCCACTGCCTTCCCCTCCCCCTCCCCTTCCCCCTCCTCCTCCTCTTCTTTCTCCTCCTCTTTCTTCTCCTTCCCTTCCTCTTCCTCCTCCTCCTTGTCCTTCTTCCCTATGTTTCTCTCAAATATACACAAACATACACCTTAATGAGGATCCAAGGGGTGGGCTTTCATCTTTATACCCGTCACCTTGGGAACTCTGACATGCAAAGATGTCCAAAAAGGAATACAGATTTCACGAGGACCTACCAAGTGTTCTTGAAGACATGTTAAAGAAGCTCTTAAAGCTACTATTCAGGACCTAAAACTTTAGGGCCTAAGATAATGAAACAAAAAGGGAGCAGAAATTCTGTTTGGAAGAAGAACTCTGAGATCCAGAGATTCACTCTAAGACACAGAATTGAAATCTTGTCAAGGTCCCTGGCTGTATGTCAGGATATAGAGACTCAATTGACTTCCAGTGAAGACCCAGAGTAATTTATCTAAATTTCTTGGGAAAGGTGAGCAAGAAAGCTGAAAGCTCACTGTCAGTTGTTGCTGGGACTAACCCCCAGTGGTAGTGAGGAAAGGGACTCTTTAGACACAGGCAGATCAACATGAAAAACCATGGGTGCAACAGGGTGGGCTACAGCAGCCACCAGAGTGGCAGCTTCCACCTGGAGTTGTCAGGCGGCCAACACTGAGAGCAAGAATAGAATGACTAGCAGGTAGAGGATATCTTTAAATTCAGGCAAGGAGAATGCTCCGGGATTCTCAGAATCCTTCCAGGACAACAGATGGGGCTTGGGGTCCTTGAGATCACTGAGATTTGTCTTTGAGCAGAGGTGGTACGAATGACCATTTGTAGCCCTGTGATAAACCATAGACATATCCTGGACGCTGCTGTGGTCTAGGAAGGTCAGGACCCTATCTGTGCCATTGTTCCTTGCAAAGAATAACTGAAACAGCATACCATATGGAATGTAAAGATATTTTGAACAAGATCAGCATTTCAGAAAAATTCCTGCAACTTCTGCTGTTTTCCAAGCCTAGGTGGATCTAGTCTAATCTTTCTGCATCTGACATTTTCCTCTGTTCTGTCTTTTTTTGTCTCCAAACCATGTATATATATATATATATAAACATTGTTTTAAAAAAATGAAATGGATGGTTGACATCAAAAGGAAAGACCCCAGGGGATTTCTTGCAAAGGACAATAGTGGCCCAAGTATTGTTCTGAAAACTGTTGCTCTGGCCCTTCAGGACACAAATTGGAAGAGGGAGAGGTGATATAAAACTGATTAAAGTTTGGCAGGAAAAAAAAATTGCTGGCAGATAGTCACACACTTGACTAAAAAGACTTGTTTCTCCAATTTTGTTCGGCTCTCTAATTTCATTTTACCTTATTTACTATTATTATTATCATTATTATTATTACTGCAGAGAGCTGAGCTGGAAGGACTTGCTTGAGTAATAGTTACAGGCACATAACAAGATACTCCTCTAGGTGCCTTCCAGTGAGAAGATCCTATGTAACTGTTCTATTGACAGTGTTTTAAGAGATGTGACTCTGAAGAATAAACAAATCTACAAATTATTAGGCATGATTGCTTGCCGATTAGATGTTAATTCATTCTAAATAGGATGATGAGCTGCAAAGGAAGTTTGCAGATGCACAATGCCATTTCCTCTGTTTTGTGCTAAGTGTTGATTAAGGAGGATCTGACTCGGTGTCCTAGGAGGAAAGATCCTTTCTGCACCATTGCAGCAGCCACTAGGAATGAAGTGGCCCCAACTGATAGCTTAAAAAAGGGAAAAGGGTGATTCTAGGGAACCAACTGGTGAATAAGCAACGTTTCCACAGGCTGCAAGACTGGTGATGGGCGGAGGGGAAGCAGGAATCCTGTTTTAAGTCCCAACTCATAAAAATATGAGCATCAGCAGTCCTTTTTGTAAAATAAATGAGGTGCCAGGGCTCACATCTTGATAAATTATGAAATGCCTCTTTCTCTCTTCCTCTCTTCATATATCCTCTCCTATTCTTTATCCCCATTAACTTGTGAACTTGTTTCTGCCAAAGAAATCAGTAGAGATGGTAATGTTAATTTATTTAAGGCCATTCCAGTGAACATTGTGTGTAAGCTCTTAGAGTGCTGGTGAGCTGAACGGGTGTGCATAGCTCAAGTAACCTTTGAGAGCCTGGTAAGCATTACCAGCTGGAATTTTTCAGAGGCTTATCTTAATTCATATCAGAAGGTTTCTTTTTTCTTCATTAATAAGTGGAGTTGCAAACTCTTGACTTCTTTCCTTTCAATTTAATCCAATTTACTGAATATTAATTAACTGCTACTTTGTACCAAGTAATTGGTGCTAAAAGAGAAGTAAACAAGGTGCATTATGCTCTGAAGAAATATAGTCTAATGCAGAAGGCAGACATACAAAGACATTGTCATGCAAAGTGAGAAGTATAGTGCTAGATGAATGTATATGTACAGAAAAGGGAAAAATTAGCTGTATATAGTAATGGAATTACTCAGGGAAGGCTATTTTAAATGCTTAAAGTTTGAGCTCATTTTTGAAGAAGGGAATAAAATTTATTTGCATTTTGAACAAAGAGGAAGCAACAGTCACATTTGCAAGGCATGAAAATAGGAAATGTCTGGTGTGTTATAAAAAAATCTAAGTAGTCTGGTATTGGTAGAGCATAAATTTGTGTGTAAGCAAGTAACGAAGTCAGCTCTGCAGAAAGCCAGCAGCCAGCAGGATCTTCTCAAAAACAGAGAAGAAAAAATGGAGTTTGGTGAACTCCACCCTCAGCTAGCAGGAAGGACAGGAGCTCAGTGCAGCTAACAGTTTCGTCTCTGATATTATCAAAGGATAAGGACCAAGATGGGTGAAGATGTTATCAAATTCCAGAACTTCTGTTACTTTCCCATGCATGGTAATCCCTGTTGGTTTCCTCAAAACAATCATCAGTGAATTCTTTAAAAGAATGTGTATCTTTGAGCTTTTTTTTTTTTTTTTTTTTCCCCTGAGGGAAGTAAATAAAGGAACTGGGGAGATCCTACACAGGCTGAGGTATAGACTTCCCTGGGGGAGAATGGGTCAAGATATGCTATATATATATATATATATATATATATATATGCAGGCCGGCTATGATGGTGAAACTCATCAGAAGGAAAGAATGGATGTGGTATGTGAAATACCTTTTTGGGTCTGAGAAAGGGCCCAGGCATGTGGGACTGAAGAGGTATTTTCTCTCACATATAAATCAAGCCAAGGCATGCCCCTTTCAGTTTGAAGAAGTCTTCTGCCCCCAGGAGAGGACATGAGGCTAGACCCAACACTCCATCCCAAGGTCTGGAAGCATTAATGGGCATGTGATTCTCTTGGCGATAAACCATCCTGACTTGGGAATCTTGTCTAAGAATGATGTGGGTCTATCCAACTTGATAGCTGGAGAATCAGCCATTTCGGAAGCAAGGTAAAAATATACAGGTTATTTTTTGAAAGCAAAGTGAATCTCCCAGGGAAAAAAATGGAACACAACACAAAAGCATACACTCAGACTCATTGGATCTTGGGGATGAAATACAGTAGATAGAGAGAACAGACTCTAAATGCTGCTAAGAAATTGAATCCTCTTTAGTATCTCCCTCACAATTGGAGGCAATTGAGTATTGTAGGTACATATATAGGACGGAGAGTTGGGATTCTTATTTGCAAAACGGGGTAACGGTGTTATCTATCACATGGGGATCTATTTACTGAAAACATTTGCCTTCCCAGATATCTGACATCCAGTAATTTCTCCATATGTATGCTCTCTGAGTAACAGCTGAAGAATGTATGATGGCTAATGGGTTCCCTGTGGGGGTCTGGAGAGTATCAAATTCATGTAATTGGTCCCTATTTATTTAAACTCACAATATTGGAGTGAATCATTTGATTTCAGCAAGATATACTGGATGGAGGTGGGGGGTGTTGGGTATCTGTTGAATAATGACTGTGTGCTGGGGATGGTAGAAGGAAGTCAAATGGAGATTATTATCTCTTCTTAACATCAGCATTGAGATGTAGGTGTATTACTAGCCTCACAGATGAGGAAACTGAGTTTGATTAATTTCTCTAAGCTCCCCTTGCTACTAACAGGCAAAGGAAAAATCAATGACCAGTGCTGTCGCATGTCAGAAATCACGCTCTTTTCAACACATGGTGCTGGGACAACGGATAGCTATAGGCCAAAACATCAAGTTGGACCCCCTACTCCATACCATGCATAAAAATCAACTCAAAACAGATCATAGACTTAAATGTAAGAGCTAAAACTAGAAAAATCTTGGAAAACATAAGAGTAATTCTTTATGACCTTAAGAAAGGGAAAAGGGTGATTCTAGGGTACCCACTGGTTAGGCAATGATTTTTTTTTTTTATTGGAGTATAGTGGATTTACAATGTTGTGTTAGTTTCAGGTGGACAGCAAAGTGATTCATTTATACATTTACATATATTCTTTTTTTTTTAGATTCTTCTCTCATATAGGTTTTCACAGAATATTGAGTAGAGTTCCCTGTGCTATACAGTAGGTCCTTGTTGGTTATCTATCTTATACTGATATATAGTAGTGTGTATATATTCATCCCAAGCTCCTGATTTATCCCTCCCCCAGTGTTTCCCCTTTGGTAACCGTAAGTTTGTTTTCTATATCTGTAAGTCTGCTTCTGTTTTTTAAATAAGTTGATTTGTATCATTTTCATTTTTAAAAAATAAGAGTCCACATATGAGTGATATCTTATGATACTTGTCTTTCTCTGTCTGACTTACTTCACTTAGTATGATAATCTCTAGGTCCATCCATGTTGCTGCAAATGGCATTATTTCATTCTTTTTTATGGCTGAGTAATATTCCATTGTATGTATGTATGTATGTACCACATCTTCTTTATCTATTCCTCTGTTGATGGACATTTAGGTTGGGGCAATAGTTTCTTATGATACTAAAAGTACATGTGACAAAAGAAAAAAATAGATAAATTGGATGACATCAAACTTAAAAATTTTTGTGCTACCATTAAGTGAGACAGCTATGACTCAATAATAAAAAGAAAACCCATTGAAAAAAATGAGCAAAGGACTTGAATAGATATTTTTCCCAAAAGGTATATGAGTGACCAATAAGCACATAAAAGATGTTCAGTATTCTCAGTCATTAGGGCAATGCAAATCAAAATTACAGTAGTCCCCCCTTATCCGTGGTTTCACTTTCTGGGTTTCAGTTACTTGTGGCCAACCTTGGTCCGAAAATATTAAACAGAAGATTCTAGAAATAAACAATTCATAAATTTTAAATTGCACGCCATTCTGAGTAGTGTGATGAAATCTCTCACCATCCCACTCCTTCCCTTCCAGGAAGTGAATCATCCCTTTGTCCATCATGTCTGCTAGTCACTTAGTAGCCGTCTTGGTTATCAGATCAACTGTCAGGGTATCTCAGTGCTTGTGTTCAAGTAACCCTTTTTTTACTTAACAATGGCCCCAAAGTGCAAGAGTAGTGATGCTGGCAATGCAGATATGCCAAAGAGAAGCTGTAGAGTGCTTCCTTTAATTGACAAGGTGAAGGTTCTCAGCTTAATAAGGAAAGAAAACAAAAACATATGTTGAGTTTGCTAAGATCTATGGTAAGAAAGAATCTTCTATCCATGCAATTGTGAAGAAAGTAAAAGAAATTCATGCTAGTTTTGCTGTAGCACCTCAAGCTGCAAAAGTTTACGGCCATAGTGCATGATAAATGCTTAGTGAAGATGGAAAATGCATTAAATTTATACAGTAAGATATATTTTTAAATTATTTTTTAACATCTTTGTTTTAGTATAACTGCTTTACAATGGTGTGTTAGTTGCTGCTTTATAACAAAGTGAGTCAGCTATACATATACATATATCCCCATATCTCCTCCCTCTTGCGTCTCCCTCCCACCCTCCCTATCCCCCCTCTCTAGGTGGTCACAAAGCACCAAGCTGATCTCCCTGTGCTATGCAGCTGCTTCCCACTAGCTGTTTTACATTTGTTAGTGTATATAAGTCCATGCCACTCTCTCACTTTGTCCCCGCTTCCCCTTCCGCTTCCCCGTGTCCTCAAGTCCATTCTCTCCATCTGCGTCTTTATTCCTGTCCTGCCCTTAGGTTCTTCAGAACCTTTCTTAGATTCCATATATATGTGTTAGCATATGGTATTTGTTTTTCTCTTTCTGACTTACTTCACTCTGTATGACAGTCTCTAGGTCCATCCACCTCGCTATAAATAACTCAGTTTCCTTTCTTTTTATGGCTGAGTAATATTCCATTGTATATACGTGCCACATCTTCTTTATCCATTCATCTGTCGATGGGCACTTAGGTTGCTTCCATGTCCTGGCTATTGTAAACAGAGCTGCAGTGAACATTGTGGTACATGACCCTTTTTGAATTATGGTTTTCTCAGGGTATATGCCCAGTAGTGGGATTGCTGGGTCGTATGGTAGTTCTGTTTTTAGTTTTTTAAGGAACCTCCATACCGTTCTCCATAGTGGCTGTATCAGTTTTACAGTAAGATATTTTGAGAGAGAGGGCAAGAGAGAGAGACTCCAAATCCACATAACTTTTATTACAGTATATTGTTACAATTGTTCTATTTTATTACTAGTTGTTGTTAATCTCTAACTGTGCCTAATTTGTAAATTAAACTTTATCATAGATATGTATGTGTAGGAAAAAACATAGTATATATTGGGTTTGGTAGTTTCAGGCATCCACTGGGGGTCTTGGAACTTATCCCCCGAGGATAAGGGGTGTTACTGTACAATACGATACCACTTCATACCCACTAGGATAGCTAAAACCAAAAGGACAGAAAATAACAAGTGTTGGCAAGAATGTGGAGAATTTGGAACCCTTATAACAATGCTGGTGGGAATGTAAAATGGCAGGGTCCCTTTGGGCAACAGTTTGAAAGTTCTTCAAAATGTTAAGCATAGAGTTGTCACATGACCCAACAATTCCACTCTTACGTATATCCTTAAAAGAACAGAGAACATATATACACAAAAGCACTTAGACGCAAATGTATATAGCAGCATTATTCATAATAGCCAAAATGTGGAAACAACCCAAATATTCATCAGTTGATGATTGGATAAATAAAATGTGGTATACCCATACAAAGGACTATTGTTTAGCAACAAAAATAATGAAGTGCTGATACACATTACCACATGGATGAATCTTGAAAGCTTTATCCTCAGTAAAAGAACCAGTCACAAAAGACTGTCTATTGTATGATCCCATTTATTTGAAATGTCCAGAATAGGCTAATCAATAGAAACAGAAGGTAAATTAGTGGTTGCCTAGAACTGGGGGTTGAGGGGTGAATGGGGAGTAGACTACTAACAGGTATAGGGTTTCTTTTCAGAGGATATAAATGCTTTAAAATTAGACTGTGGTTATTCACAGGGTTGACAACCCTGTTAATTTACTAAAAACATTAAATTTTATACTTTAAATGGTTCCTGTATGGCAAGTGAATTATATCTCAATAAAACCGTTTAAAAATATAAATAGAAAGACCAACAGGAAACCCATGCTGTCTTACTGTCTGTGCACTGTGCTCCTGGAGTGAACTCTGGGTTCATACAACCTAGGTCTAATCACAATGCTACTGCTCACTACCTCTGTGACTTTTGGCAGCTCACCTCTCTGTAAGCCTCAGTGTTTCTCATCTGTAAAGCATAACTAACAGTGTTCATCTCAGGGGACTGTCATGAGGATCAAATGAGATAATGTATGTAAAATGCTTACAGAGTGCCTGATATACCTAAGTACTTTGTCAGATGTTGCTTTTTTCCCATTCTTCCATTTTGCAAAAGAGGATCCAGGCTTAGTCACTCCAGCCATTTTCTAACACCTGCCAACAAGGTTCCCACCCAAACAGCAGTCCCTGTGTTTTATGACTTTGTTTATTGTTCATGCTTGGTGTTGGCACATGTGTGACATTCAGTGCAACCACAGAATATAGTGGGAAGAGCATGGACTTGTTCAAGATAGAAATAGGTTCAAAATCTGATTCTACCATGATATAGCTTATTGGTCAGTCCCTTCAGGCTTCAGTTTTATTAATTGATCAGTGATCAATATTTTTATCTGGAAATGCTGTTATGAGAATTAAATGCCATGAACCATGATAATATGGAAAACACCAAGCACAGTACTGGGCACTGAATAGACACTCAGCCAATATATGCTCCCTTCTCTTCCCTACCCTTTCTTGTTTTCAGCCTCAATAAAATAAAATGATCTATTAAGAACAAAAATGCACTTGACATGGAGGAGAAAAAACCACCTCGGTTGATGGTTTTCTCTGCCAAAAAGATCTTACCTAGAGCTTCCTAAATGACTCCAATTAAGAAGCATTTTTTGAAGGCATACATATGTACGCTGTTTTTATTCCCCCTTTCTCCAGTGATCAGGTTAGATGGAAAGAGACAGACTACTTCAATTTCATACAGAGTTTTATGAAAAATTTAAACTCTAACCATTCCTGCTCCCCAAATTGGCATTTATTAAAGTTATGAGGAGAGTTTGCAAGCAGGAACTACATCAAAAATATGCACAGGGCTCTTGGAGAGTTACTTTCTGCAAGTGATGATGTCTTACTGTCAGCCTTTGAAAGAAATATCAAAAAGGTAATGTGAGCTGAAGCTTAAGATTTCTCAGTATGTCCATCTGAGTTACAAAGGATTTTTATGCTCCACTTCAGACATTATTTAAACATTGTTATTTCTGCAAACATGCCACACAGAGATAAGGTTTTGCTCTGAACCACATCGAAATGCACATTGGTCTAGAAAGTCAGTTGCAAAGTGCTTCTTGGAGGTAACTGTTTATTAAGCCTTGGAGGAATTTCAATTGCAAACCCTTAGTGGAAGGTGAGGGGTGCAGTAAGATTTGTAATATTCTTCTTAATCATGTGATTTGCACAGCACAGGTACAGTTATAATCTAAATAAAGTTCCCAGAGCCATCAGGGCATTATACTGTAGCTGCTTCATTTAATCTAATGGTCCACATTTAGGTAATTTTCATGCATTTTAATCTATTTAATGATCACCTTTCTCAGGTGATTTACAGCAGCTGGATGTCTGGGGCTCTGGTACCTAGGAGCCATGCACTGTACAATAAACCAGGAGAAAATACTACTGGAAAATGTATGTTTTGTTTAGATCTGCCCTCATTAAGCACCAGGATAATACTTGCTGAGAACCCCATCTGCCTCATAAGATTTATTAATGCACATTCTATAGGCACCCAAAGAACAGAATTAGTCTAAATAATGTAGAATATATTGAAATATCGGACCCTTTACTGGACATACGGACACTTACTTTTAGATTATTTCCCTAGATCATGGTATCCCAGAATGTTCTTTGCAAGATGATCAAATATAGTAGCACCCTCACACTGCAGGAGATTTAGGGTTAACTTTATTCATTCATTCAAGGCTCTGAGAAGTCCTGCAAAATGAGGGTATATTTTGTTTGCTGTATAATCTAATGCTTCTTAAACTAAGTCAATCACAGAGCTAATCCAACCTTGTAACCCTTTTTTACATCCTGCAAAACATACTTCAGGAAAGAGAACCTTAGCCTATACCCAATATCAGTTTTTCTTTGAAAAAATAAAACATAAATTTGGAGACAGACACATCTGGGCTTCCGTCTGGCACTTGCAAGCATTGAGCTCTCACAGCATAAGCTATTTCAGCTCTCAGAGCCTTGCTTTTACCTTTCGAAAAGTGAGGCTAATAACAGCTACCTTGTAGGATTACTGTGAGGTTTAAGTGAGAAAATACATGCAAAATGATCAGAGAAGTATCTAGCACATAGTAGGTTTAAATCCATATCAGCGCCTTTCTTCTCTTCACTCTATTTTGTACAGTCTCTAAGAGGCTGGAAATACAACCATAAATAAGATGGTTCCTGCTTATTAGAATCTTAGATTTTTGCAAGTGAAAGGCTGGTGGTCTCTGTTTTAGATGGCCTTCTGAACAGACATTTTGGGAAGCCTATCATGGAGATCTCACCTTAAATGAGCACTTACTGTATGTCAGATATTGTACTTTGCCGTACCTTGTTTGATCATCATAGCAATCCCATGAAGTGAGCATTTTGAATGAGAAAACTAAGTCTAGTAGAGTTAACTGACTGTAAAATCACACAGCCAGTGCTGGAGAAGGGGGCAATAAACTCAGTATTATCTCATTTAAAAAACTTGTTATTAGTAACCACTAGGTTCTTAATCTTCCGAGTATGGGATCAACGACCAGTCATGAGGGGCTTGGAAAGAGAGAAGGAGGAAAAAAGAAAAATAAGTAGAAAGATAAATAAAAGGCTTCATAGAGCCAGAATGTGACTGAGACTTGGGCCAGTTGGGCCATATCTGACAGCCAAAGAGGCTCTCAGGTGAATCTGTGATGTCACTGTTTGGCAGAATTCTGCAAAATATTGTGAATCTGTCAGAGCCTGGCAAATGTCATGCCTCATTAGGAAATGTAAAGTTCAAAGTAATTAATATACATTAAAATACTATTCTGTTTGCCAAGATTTTGTCTATCAAGTGTATACAAGAAATGGTAGAAATTCCCCTAGACTTCTGTCCCAATGACTTCAAAGGCTCCTATCATTTCTCTAGGAGTTTGTGGGCTGTAATTTAGACCTCTGTGAAACACTGTCAGTAAAGGTGAGAGGGTTACAAGAGCTAATTAACTTTTAAGATATTCAAGTTGATGATGAGGAAATCGTGCTTTGATGACCAAAGTTTGAAGTTGAAAAGGATTTTGAATAAATAAAAGAAAAGCTTTTGAGGACCTTGAGTTTAAATAATTTTGAAAAGTGTCAAAATAGTTATCTTTGAATATTTAGAGCACTGTCATGTTAAACAGGCAAGAAATCCATACTTTGGAACATCTTTATCCATAACCATAACAGTTAGGAAATAATCTGGAAAGTTGGTTTATATAAATATACTATGACTATGTTCATCTTATTTATTTAATCAGTTAACATACATTCATTCAACTTATGTCTACCATGTACTTACTAATGCCTGGAATTGGGAAATATAAAGGAGATATAAAGACAGCAGACTTAGGGAATTCCCTGGTGGTCCAGTGGTTAGGACTCTGTGCTTTCACTGCCAGGGCCCAGGTTCGATCCCTGGTTGGGGAACTAAGATCCCGCAAGCTGCATGGTGCAGCCGAAAAAAAAAAAAAAAAAAAAAAGACAACAGACTTGGACTTCTGCATGGAGTTCACTGAGAGAAAGAGATGCAGAAGTAATACTAACTCAGTGAAATGAGCTCTAGGAGAAGACCATTTGCATTGGGAGCCTAGAGAGTGAAAGGGCTAATTTTTATAGAGGAAGATAATTTGGATTAAAATAAAATTTCCAAAAGGATGTGATGTTCAAGTTACATGTTGAGGAAGGGTAGGATTTTTCCTGGGAGATGGTAGGCAAAGCAAATCCAAAGCAGAAGGAACTTGGAGGACAAAGCCAAGAAAGTGTGAGGTAGGTTGATGTGCTCCTTGAAGCACAGCCAGCTTGGAATGCTCAAAGCCACCTCTGTTCCCGGTGCGGACATCGTGTGAGCTGAAACTGATGCGTGAGGAGGGACCTGATCCTCATGGGCTTTGGATGTATCCCATGGGGAACAGAAAGCCACAGAAGGACTTGAGCAAGACAAGAATGAATGCCCATCAAATAGAAGACCACCTCAGCAACACTGTGGTTAGGTAAACCATCTCATGAGATATAAAGACATCACAAACTAATCAGAAAGGGTCCCTCAGGCATCCAGATAGACATGCAGCCATCCTCACTGAAAACCTGTCCTCTGGGAAGAATGATTTACTTTCCACTCAGTAAGAGACGAAATCCACCATATAAAAACTTTGCATAACATCTAAGATCCTTTAGTAGAGTTTTGAACCACAGTGCACAAAATAGCATAGCTTGAGCAAATTTTGAGTTCTACATATTTTACAGGGTGTATTTTGTATTCTCAGAAGTTCAAGATTAAAGAGGCATCAAAGATAATTTAATTTGATCTTTCAGCTGACGCTTGAATCACTTCTATAAAGTTCCCGTCAAAGGTTGATCAGTCTCTGATTATTTAGAGTGACAGGAAACTCACTCTCTGCCCTAATAAAAGTATTAAACAAACCAGTGGGGCCACAGGAGGGACTGGGACGTGGCAATGGGCGAGTGTGACCGGGCGGCTAAGTGACCACTGCCCTTGGAGCTGGGGAAACTTGTGAAGGTCTCAGCTTATGGGGCAGGGTTGTGTCTACAACAATGAGGGTCACATTCTGAGCGGAATCCACATCACTGGGATTCAGATGCAAAAGCTGTAAAGTGAAGAAGTAGATCTAAGTGTTAGGACTAAGGGGCTGGTTGAATCAAAATGTCTGAAGCACCAGGTGAGAACGGGGGATGGTGACGGCAGAGGATCACAGGGGGAGATTGCAAGTACAGGACTGGTTCAGGAAAAAGCTCAGGGAAAGGACCATGAGACCGTGAGATTCATCTGAGCCTGGTTTTATGAAGGAGGTCTACAGGGTGAAGGCATAGGGTTTTAAAGAAGCAGGTGAGCCTGGACAGAGCCTGGATGAATCGGAGACAGGAAGGAGTATTTGGGGTCAGGTATGGCTTCACTCACAATTCAACATTTGCTGAGTGGCTCCTTCTGCAATGCAGTGGGCTGGGTGTCAGCCTTCACCTACAGGGTGAAGTTGTTCCTTGTCCACCAGCAGCACCATGACTAATATTTGGCTGTGTGCAACTTTGGTTTGACTTTAAACCCCATGGCGAATTCTTTCAGTGTGGAGGCCCCTCTAAGTTTCCTGCTGCTGGTTTAAGTTTGAATAGGTTGACTATGTTGGACAAAAATAAGCTTTCTGATAATATGAGGAGGTGCATGTTAGCAGAGCGTGTGTGATGCGGGGGAGGGTAGTTTTGCGTGTGCTGCAAGGAACACAGGGGTCAAAGAACACCCCTGAACTGATCTTTTTAGGAAATTGCAGAATGAAAAACAAAGGACAGATTTTCAAACTACATTTCCTCTCTGAGAGAACATCCTGAGACATCGCTATTAGTCATAGATACATAATTTAAGGGGTTCAAAAGAAGTGTCAGAAAACAATTTTCATGCCAATTTTTCAAACTCAATATGGAGGGATGAAAAATATAGGAGGCGCTGAGGTCATGAACATGCATATTTTTCAGGCTTAATGTCCCGATGTAGCAATTATAAAAATCTGGTAATTGGACAGTTACTTTGTAACGATACCTGACTGGTTAAATCAACTCAGCAGGTGAAGGTCTGAGAGGCTGGTTTTGAGCATAAACTCATTAAATCAGTTTTTTTTTTTTAAAGATTTATTTACTGATTGATTGAGTGAGTGATTGCTATGGTGGGTCTTCGTTTCTGTGCGAGGGCTTTCCCCAGTTGCGGCAAGTGGGAGCCACTCTTCATCACGGTGCGCGGGCTTCTCACTATCGCGGTCTCTCTTGTTGCGGAGCACAGGCTTCAGACGCGCAGGCTCAGTAATTGTGGCTCACGGGCCTAGCTGCTCTGCGGCATTTGGGATCTTCCCAGACCAGGGCTCGAACCCTTGTCCCCTGCATTGGCAGGCAGACTCTCAACCACTGCGCCACCAGGGAAGCCCCTAAATAAGATTTTTAAAGGCATATTTAGTACAAGAAAAGCAGATTCTTGTGTTGTGCTTATAGGACAATTTCATGAAAGAAAACCTCAGAGAAAACCAAGGTTGAAGCAAATCAATGTGTATTCTCTCTGTCTCTGTCTCTGTCTCTGTCTCCACGTATAAACACATACATACACACACACTCTGCAGAGAAACACACACTCCACACAGAAACACACACTATCAGGAGAACAATTTCAGCTTTGCTAGGATATCTGGTCATTGAACGCCAAGATCCATGATGAGACGCAAAGAAGTAGTGTATTTGCAGATAGAGGGAAACTAAAGGGTAATGAATATCCAACCCCAGGTCTCTACTTGGATAACTAGTGAGCACTTCAAACTCAGCACATCTCAGACTTAACTCATGTGTTCTCCTCTTGCAGCTCTTATCACTTCCTATTTCCCCAGACTTGGTAAATAGCATTAAAGCCATCCATATGTGCGGATCAGAGACCTGGGTATCATCCTTTATACCTGTTTCCCTCCTCCCCTCTTTACAAATCAATGTCTGTGTTCTGTACAGTCCAGTTCCTGAGTAGTTTTCCAAATTTAGTCACCCTTTCACTGCCACCACCCATGTCCAAGGTACTGTTATCACTCATCTGGACTGTCCACCAACCATCACTTACCACACATCCTTCTCTTTCCCACATGAATCCATATTCTCACACTATAGCTGCCCAGTGAGACTTTTAAAATGTAAATTTTATCATGTCCCCCATCCTGCCCCATTGCTTAAAAACTGTTAGTAGGTTCTCATTGCTCTTAAGAAAACAAATAAAATCCTTAATGGACTTGCATATTCCTTCCTAAGACCCTGACTATTTATCTCTAGATTTATCTGTGCCTTTCTTCCTACCTGCATTAGTATCTGTTCTACATGTAGATCCTTCAATCTGCCTCAGTCCTTTTGCCTTCAAGGCCTTCCCGTATGTCTTTCCCATTACATGGAACTCTCCTATTCATTTCTTAAAACTCAAAGTGATTTCTGTATCACTTAGAACTCAAAGGTATGTCCACAGGAAGTTTTCCCAGACCCCCTAGACTGAATTAGTCCCCTTCTATAAGCCTATTTGATATCACTTTTATTGTTGTTGTTGAAATTAGTTGTTTAATAACTATGGACCTTGCTGGAACTGTAAGTTCCATTAATGCAAGAAGAGATATGTCCTGTTAACAAATGTATCCTCAGAGCCTGAAGCAGCTCAAACTGGTCCTAAAAAAGCATTTGTAAAATGAATCAATGAATTCTTTGGGTGATCTTTGGTTTTTTGGAATCACGATGGATTGTACTGATAAACCAGATGGATCCAAAGTAAATCTGAAGTTCGGAGCCTGGATCCCCCAAATCTACTTCCCATATGTAGATGGAGGAAAGGAAACTGCAGATTCTGGCTAACTATAAATGTAACTAAAATGCATTACTCCTGGATGTAGTTGCTAAAGAAGTGATTTTAATCTGGGGCTTTGTAAAGAGAAGCAGATTATCCAGGACAAGAAACATGGCACTCTGTCCCACTCTGCACTGTATAGGATATTCCTGAAATAGTCCAGTCAGGCCTGGGACTTCACATATTTGAACAGTCCAGACGTGAGAGAAGAGGGTGCTGAGGAGGACTGGAAACCATGGTAACCATGAGGTATTGTCAGAGTTGTTGGGGAAGTATTTGGGGACTCTATTCAAAGATCTGAAGAACTCTCATGTTTGTAATGAAAGTGTCCTACATGGCCTAAAAGAGAGAGAGAGACAGAGATGGGAGTTCTTGGGTGAATTTTGGATGGAGCCAGATGATGGCTCTCTATAGAGAACAGTTTTGATTAAACATCCTGAACTGTGATATAGGTCCTGCCCCAAATTGAAAGAGCATGCTAGGAGTCAGCATTATCCAGAGGTAGAATGGGCAAACCCAGAAAGTTGCGAGATGTCTGCCACTTGACTTAGTCCAACATAAACTGGCTGGCCACATGGTGCTGACCGTCAGGGCTTGTTGGGAATTGGCCTTTGGTGATACCAGCTTCCTATTTAATTGGCATTTATTTGAGAAGACACTGTGTGCCTGAAACTGTGCTGGGCTTATTCACAAATGCTGGCTCATTAGTGCCACACCACAGCTCCATAAAGTAGATAATGTACTTTTGTAATCCTGTTTTGCAGGGAATGAAAGTGAGACTTAGCAAAGTAAGGAGACTTCTTCAAAACAGCATAGATGGTAAATGATCCTTTGCAGGTTCTTCTTCTTTTTTAAATTCCACAATCCTATGTTGCTTTTTCAAAATGACACTTATAAGCCCTTCCAGGGCGCATGTGCTCTAATTCTACCGTACTGAACTTGACACAGAACATGGCCAGCATGCTTAGAAACCTAACCACAGTGATGATCCCTGGTCACAGCTGAATCAAAAAGACTGAGGTCTTCAAACTGGGTCATTTCTAGTGACCAAATGTAGCTGAGATTGCAGAGAATGAAGTGTAGGGTAGTAATAGTGGCAGAATATTTGTGATATAGGGCAGGTTGGCTCTTTAATTTTTTTTTTAACAAGTATTCTTTTTTTTAAATTAATTAATTAATTTTTGGCCGAGCTGGGTCTTTGTTGCTGTGTGCGGGCTTTCTCTAGTTGCGGCGAGCGGGGGCTACTCTTCGTTGTGGTGCGCGGGCTTCTCATTGCGGTGGTTTCTCTTGTTGTGGAGCACGGGCTCTAGGCACGTAGGCTTCAGTAGTTGTGGCACGCGGGCTCAGTAGTTGTGGTGCACGGGTTCTAGAGCACAGGCTCAGTAGTTGTGGTGCACAGGCTTAGTTGCTCCGTGGCATGTGGTATCTTCCCGGACCAGGGCTCAAACCCATGTCCCCTCAATTGGAATGTGGATTCTTAATCACTGCACCACCAGGGAAGTCCCCTAATTTAATATTGTATTCATGTTTCTAAGGGGTAAAAGTACCAGACTTGGCAACTAGGGAGGTTATGACTCAAGTCATTGAAGGGGAAACGTGGAGAATCACGATCAAAACTTCATTATGCTCATAATTAGGCTAAAAATAAGAGCATACAGCAGCTGAGGGAAAACATGAGCTGCAGATATTGGATTTCCAGTAGACAAAGTTGAAGAGGAACGAATATATGAAGTCATATTATTGTAGGTGAAGACAGGAAAGAAATGGATGGAATTAATAACAGTGCATCTGGAAAAGTAAGGGAGCTCTGCAGTGATAAATAGTAGAAGTAGAAGAAAATAAATGAATAAATAATGCAAAGGATAAATAGCCAATAATGCAAGATACTACAATCCTAAGCTGCCATCAAAGATAACAAAAATATGGGAATGGGTATGTAAAAGATGAAAAAGGCAAGAGCAGAATGCATAAGGCAAAAATGGGGTAAGAAATGTCTCTTGGAAACAAAATAAGAAATCTCTAATTAATTGGTGAGAGACATGTAGCTCATAAAACCCTTATGAAAGTAGAGTGGAAATGGGGTAGCACCAAACGCATTGATTAGACATCCAGAGCAACCTGGGGTGGTGCCGTAATATAGTAGAGAAAGAAGGGAGATGTTATCATCTAGGGATTTGTTTTTCTTTCTGCTGGGTGAAGGCCAAATGGTGTGGGAAGAGTGGGGAGGCATATTTGAAAGGACATGGATGGAATTAGGGATTACACTATTGGGGTTAGAATCTTGGCATTATGATGTGGAGATGTGTGTGCCCTTTGTCAATTTTCCTAACCTCCGTAACCTCAGGGTTTCCTTTGTTGAGCCACAGTATTAGTACTCACAACTGGTGTACTGTTGTGAGCATCAGATATGAACAATGTGTGTCAGTGGCCTACCAAACAGCTCCCCGCATGACAGCTATTCTGACTGCGAAGTAGGGTGGTAGAGTGCAAGGAGCCATCACAAAAATGAACTAGAAGAGAAAGGAGGAAATTCACCTTGACTGGACCCTTGCAGTATTCTGGGCACATACACACATTAATATTTTGATTCCTCACAGTAACATTATGACAGTGACATTAATTTCCCCAAACTTCAGAAGCGCAAATGGAGGTGCAGAAAGCTCAAATGAAATGTCTTAGGTCTCTCTGCTAATGATTGGTGAATCTGGAAACCAAGCCCCAGTTTCTGAACATGAAAGTCCTATTCTTTGCATCATATCAGCCAATATCAATTAAATTATATTAACCATTTAAATCTTTCTGGTTCAGATGCCAAAAAGCTATGAGTTTACTCTTACCATTTGGAGTCCTGTATTCTCTCCTTAACTTCAAAGAGATTTGTTTTCACCCCCAATCCATTGAGTAGGGAAAGGACTTTTGGCACATAAGGTGTCTTAGAGTCCATGAGTTTGAAAAATTACCCCATCTCCAGTTTCTCCATCCCGGTAAACATGCCAGGAGCAGAAGCCACGAGGAAGACTTACAAAGACTCCAAAAGCCAATGGCAGCAAATCAGGAAAGCAAAGGACCAAAGACAGAGAGCCCTGAGGAGACTCCCGTGCTCCATCTTTCTATCAGTTCAGCCAGCAGAGCTTTCATTTAGAAACCAGCCCCTATGGATGTGGGCAGCCCATAGAAATGTATTCTCAGCAAGGGAGGTGTCAGGATGGACACCTGACATGAGAACCACCACCCCAGGTTTCTCTGGATGTCTAATCAATGCATTTGGTGCTACCCCATTTCCACTCTACTTTCATAAGGGTTTTATGAGCTACATGTCTCTCACCAATTAATTAGAGATTTCTTATTGTATTTCCAAGAGACATTTCTTACCCCATTTTTGCCTTATGCATTCTGCTCTTGCCTTTTTCATCTTTTACATACCCATTCCCATATTTTTGTTATCTTTGATGGCAGCTTAGGATTGTAGTATCTCACATTATTGGCTATTTATCCTTTGCATTATTTATTCATTTATTTTCTTCTACTTCTATTTATCACTGCAGAGCTCCCTTACTTTTCCAGATGCACTGTTATGAGAGGTATTTCATGCTTCACAAATCACTCCAAATATTTCATATACATTAAAAAATTAGTAGACAAAACTGGGGCCATGGCATGTAATTTACCTAGACTTGCGAGATGTTTTTGATATGGAGCAGGGCAGAAGATTTATCTGTGGGCACATTGAGCCGCGCTTGGAACAAAATGCATTGGCTCTGCATTTGCGCCCATCAGAGAGGGTAGCAGAACAAGTTGTGTCGTGGTGAGGCAGTAAATATGGGCGTAGCACAGAGAAATATTAGCTTCATTTTTCTTTATCTTCTGCAGAGCGCATTGGTGAGTTTCTGCCCTCCGAAGGACGAGATAGCATTGCCCCTGTATGAATGAGTTTAAAAGGCATAAACAAGAGAGTCTGATGGCCTAATTTGGAGGGTCCAGCGGGAATCTGCCTCCTTGCAGATAATGAGATTGTATTTGGAGTAGATATGCCACCAAGTGAGAAAGTGAATTTAATAGAAATATCACTGCTATTTACAACCAAAGGAACATTGGTGAAATATGCTGAAAAGAGAATGAATTCATGGCCTGGGACCTTTTTTTATGTTTGGAAAAGCATTTAGTAGGGACCCTCATCCCATGGATAAATGTACTATGAGTTTATAGTAATTCAAACCTCTGAGTTATGTTTAGCTAAGGTTGAAAGAGTTTGAAAATTCAGCCTTGAGCTACATTTACTGGCAGAAGAACAGTGTCTTGTTTTCACTTTCCACCTTTCTAAGTTCTAGAACTCTCAGAACCTGGCTCTGGTCTCTTTTTCTCAACCAAGGACGTGCCCCACAGTTGAGGCTACCAGGACACTGGTTTGCTCTCGACTCTACACAGTAATTTTGTCTTGATCAGCAATGAAAAGAAGCACTACTTCTGCTAACAGAAAAGGATGCAACCATGTAGTTTAATTTTTTCTTCTTTTTGGCCCTTTGTCTTTCCTGAACACGGGTGTGTGTTTCCTCAGAGACCTCATGTTGGTGATGAATTCAGAGTTTTTTTGACTTGCAGAACACACAGATTCATCTCTACAAATGAGCCCTAGTTAAAGGAGGTGGAGCAGCCCTGGGCTGGAGACAGTGTGTGCTCCCAGCTCGGCGAGTGCTGGTCTCCCTGGAATCTAGTGACTTTGCAAACTGTAGGAACTCAAATATATAGCAACCAGTTCTTTTTTAAGACGGTAGAGAGGAAAGAGAATTGGTGGACCAGAAAGGAGAGTAGGGTAGGAAATGCTGATGACGGTCTTGCTGGTTTATAACAATCTCTCAGTGCTTGAAAATGGTCTATGTTTTTGAGTTACCAACCTTCCTATGGCTCTTGTATAGGTTGCTTCATTTGAGTCATACAACATTACCTGCCATATCTCCATCTTTAAACTGAGTTTCAGCATTTTAATGATTTCTCAAGGTGCCACCACCTTTAAATAGCAGAATTAGGATATATATGTATGGTTGACTAGCAATAAGCCCAGAATTCTGAGGCTCAGGACCCGCAAAGAAGTAGATTTCTAGGTAGAGTCACGATCTGTCAGAGAGGCTTGGGAATCAGCCCCTCCCTTCTAGGTACCTGATTTCCTCTCTCTTTGCTGATAAGAACCCCAGATTCCTTTTATGGATGTGGGAAATAAAATGAGATGAATGAGCTGGAGCCGTAAATTGTTATAAAACTATTAAAGAGAAATCAGTCTCAAGTTATCACCTGAGGGGCGAGTAAAAATTGGTCGTCATAGAGGTGGATTTTTAAATAAAGGTTGAACAAAATTACAGTCAGATCCCTAAGGATGCTTCTAAAGAATCTTTTAAAACCGGGGGTTACGCAGGCAGGTGACCTTCTTGCCTCACTGCCTGCAAGTTTTATGCCAAGATATCCTGTGTCAAGCAAGGTTTAAAAAAATCTGCATTCCCCCAGTGAATCCATGTGTCCCCTGGATCTTCTGTTGTCTTGCCCAGAGCAAGGCACTAATCTTGGAAACGAGGCAGTCAGTGCTTCCTTCAAAACTGGGGACTCACCTGAAATTTCAACCCTTGAAAATTCAGTATCCTTTGGAGAATCTTTTACTTCAGCGAATGTCTGCATACCTAATCATCTCTAAGCCCCCATCTCCAATATGTCACCCCTTGCTTAAAAAGCTGCCATGCTTGCCCTGGCTTTCATGGTGCCCTATCCTATCATCAGCACCACTTCCTGACTCTGCGTTACGTGCTACTGGACCCCACCATACACCGATGAGTAAAAACTTCCTTAACCACCACCTCCTGTGTTAAGAGTTTCTAAACCCAGTGCAACACAGATAGGTTTTGGTTTCTTTATGCCCCATACCCACCGTGCCATCCTACTCAACACACAGACTTGTGATTGTCCGCGTCTGGGTTTGTAAGTCTGGGAGAATCTCAAAGGCAGAGACTTCCCCCCATGCTTCGAGGAGTGTTTGGCCCACTGTAGGGAGGGAGTGTTTATTTAATGAAAGAATGAAAAGTGAGTGAAGGGCTCTTTCTAGAAAGGCAGGTGGAAGCTTTTCCCCTCCCCAAGGCACATTTGATTCTTCCCACTCCCCCTGGCTGTTCCCCACATATCTCTCACAGTTCACGTCTTCCTGGCCCATCAAGACCCCATCCATAGTGGGCATCCTCTATGAACACATCTCCTCTAATAACTTCTGACAGCTGCATGTCAACGAGTCAAGTTGTGTGGATTGTTTGGTGAGTGGTGGGAAAGAGAATAAGCTTTGGGGAAGATTTGCATTAGGGTGAGGTGGTGTAGACGGATGGAAAAACCTTTCCTTCTTGACCTAATTTTCAGTCATCCTGAACAAGGTGAAAGATGGAACAGAGTGGGAGTTGATGGTGTCAGAAAGGAGATGCAGATTCGTGAGCTTCATCTCCCAGGTGTGGGAATAGGGCTGTGGGTTCCAGCTAACTCTGTGCCAACTGTGTTTGTCTGCTGAGGGGCATGGGGAGACAGTCCCATCCACCCATTTCAGAGGGGTGGTCTATTCTCAAGGGTGCTTTTTCTCAAAGCAAGATGTTTAGGATTTACCTGAAATTTACACCCTCAGCAGCAGCAAGAGGCAGCCACAGAGATTAGCCCCTCATCTGCCACTGTCCTCCTGGAGGAAGATATTTCACATCCCAGAGAGTTTGCACCAGGTGAAAACCACTTTCCAAAGCAGTCAGCCAGGTGTGCAAAGATGAATAAGACCCACTGCATCACTGTGTCTGTACCTGCCTAAGAAGAACATTGTTTCTAGGCTCCAGGCAGGAGAATTTTGTTCCTAGTCTTGATACCGCATTATATTAGGATGGGGCTTTGTCTGAAGTTCTTTATGACCATGATTCCGTTAAGCCTCCTCACACCCTGTAATAGAGAAAACATCTCACTTCCTTTACAGATGGGCAAAATGAGGCTTAGAGAAACGTGATGCTTCTGCGGAGGAAGCAGGGGGTGGGAGTTGGTAGTGATTCCCTGCGTCCTGATTCCTAGCTTACCTGGCAACCCAAGCTCAGCTTTTCTCTCTGCATCATTTAAAAATCTCCACAATCAGCCAAAAGATTTATATTTTCTTATTACCTTAGCAGCTTCTTCCTAATAAATCTTTTTCTCAGCACAAGGAATGAATTTAAAGGAATATATTAAATTAAAAAATGGGCTTGCCAAGCAAGACTCTACTTTGACCCTAATATCTCCCTCAGATTCCTTTCTGCACACGTACACCCTTATCAAACACGATTCACCTTCTCTGGAAACAGGATGAGATTGAAGTCATGGCCAAAGGCAGGAACAGAAGTGTGGGCATTACTGGCGCAAATAACAAGCAAGTGGATGATTGCTGTGAGGAATTTCAGGGGCTAGACCACTAATTGCTGATGTTTTCCAAGAGTAGAGGAATCTGATAATTTTTTATACAATTATATTGAGAAATACATTTTGAAAAATGAATTTTTAAAATTGAGGTTGCTGATTTTTTTTATTTTGCATTTTTTCCCATTAGAGGGAATAAAAACAACCTTATATTATATAGCCGCATGCCAGATCATCCCCTTGGCTCCACGAGATTTCACACATAGGCTCGCTGGACATCTGAAAAGCAGCTCCGTGAGCAATTTTTAAAATAAATACCTAAATGCCCACATATGATGGGCATACACTGCTTTTCTTAAAACATGGAATATATTTCTTACATGAACTTGATGTCAAAGGAATGATATAGAAAAGATGATATGGTAGACTTTTTATAATACTCTAATTTGATTCAAAATCACACCCAATTCAAATAAAAAAATAACTTCTTTTTTCTCCATGATGAGAATACACAGTCACTTTGAGGAATTTGGGGAACTAATGCAAAAAGTAAAGAAAACAAAAAGCACACAGAATCTGACTTCTCAGAAGTAGCTGTTAATAATTTGGTAAATTCTCTCTTTATGTCTTAACTTCATTTATCATTTTTCCCCACTTATCAAGTATCATAGTGCCCATATAACTTTATATATTTTCTTATATTCCTTTTAAAGACTCCCTGATACTTGTTTCCCATGTTGATAAAAATCTTCATAAACATTTTTAATAGCAATTCAATATTTTATGATATAGCTACCTTTATTCCCTTATGTTGTGAATTTGGGTTCTTTGAATGCATTTCTTAATGAAAGAAGGATATAAGCAAAGCACAGTGAGTTTGAATTTGATTTGCAAGAAGAGTGTATGAAATTGTAGAATTTTTTAAAGCTAAAAGACATTTGGAAGCTCAGGTGCCCGACCACCTTGTCTCTATCAGAGATCTGAGAATCCCAATCCAGAGAAAGGAGACTTTTCTAGGGTTACACCATGAATGAGCAGTGGAGGGAGGGCTGGAACTTACATTCCAGTGATCTTCTTCCCAGTTCCTTATCCTTCCTATGGAAAGCATTTTCCTTCCAGAAGGATAATGCCCTGGTCCACTCTTTGAGAAGCATTACTTATGGAACCAACATCTGGGGCCCCACAGGAACTAAAGATGGGACTACATGGTGAGCCAGTATAGGACACATGTTTTTATTTCAGGCTTAAACAAGGTCTTCTGCCAAACCAAATCAGAATGATGCTCTGAGAACACCTGGGATAATGGGCTTCAAAAAGGTTCAGGTGCCAACATCAGAAAGAGTACCAGTGACAGCATGTTCTGAAACTTCCCAGGTCTCTCATGCATCATATCTAAATGTCCTCACTGTGATGTTCAAGCAAAGAACATACTTAACAATCTTATAACCTTTGTTAAGTGTTACGTGGGTAAGGAAAAGAGTTGCTTGAAGAAGATGGTTGAGATGGAGGATTGGCCAGGCATTGGGGGACGCAACAAAACACATCAGTTTCCTCATCCGTAAAATGGGAATAGTGGTGTACCCTTCTCTTAAGTTTATTCAAATATTAAATGGAATTAAATAAAATATTTAGTATGATATTTAGTATTCTGCATAGTATGTATATGAGTCAGTGTTTTCAAGAGGTTTATTATAAGGAATTGGCTCACACAGTTATGGAGGAGGGCAAGTCCTAAGATCTACAGAGTGAGTCAGCAAACTTGAGATGAAGGATTGCTGATCGTTTCATTTCAATCTCAGTCTGAAGGCCTGAGATCCAGGAGACCCAATGGTGTAGTTGCCATCCAAAGGCCAGCAGGCTGGAGGTCCAGGAAAAGCTGATGTTTCAGTTTGAGTCTCAAGGCAGGAAAAAAAGCTGATGTCTCAGTCCAAAGGTAGCCAGACAGGAAGAGTTCTCTCTTACTCACAGGAGTGTCAGCCTTTTGTTCTACCCAGGCCTTCAACTGATCGGATTAGGCCCACCCACATTAGGGAGAGCAATCTGCTTTACTCAGTCTACTGATTTAAATGTTTATCTCATTGAAAAACATCCTTACAAACATATGCAGATTAATGTTTGACCAAATATCTGGGTACCTCGTGGCCCAGTCAAGTTGCCACGTAAAATTAACCATCACAATATGGTACCTGAGATATTCTAAGAATTCTAAAATGGAGAATATTGATTGTTCTTATTATTTGTAATATTTTGGATTATTTTATTTTGCTTCATACTTCCTTTAAGGAAAATACAAACAATTAATAAACAAATTCTGGATGATGATGGAGAGGCATGGCTTTAATAAGACCTTAATTGCAACCTAGAGTCTGGCAAGATTGAGTTTTTCAGGTTGCAACCTTGAAAGCTTAAACATTTAGTTTACTAAAATATCAGACATGAAAAGTTTTGGAGAACTTTCATCATAAGATTCCTCTATGAGTCACCTGTAAAACACACTTTTAAAGGTGTTGGTAGCAACCTCTCTGCATCTCTATTTATAGACATATGACTATACATCTGGGTCTGTACAGATACTCATACACACGTACTCTGAAAGGCTTTTGATAAGTTTGGAATAATTTAACCAACTTTATGAATTTTTTTAAGCTTTTCTCCACATGACATGTTGGAAGAACCAGCGGTTTATACAAAGACCATAATCTCAAAAAAAATTGTTTATTTTTCAGAATAGAAGCCAGGTCGACAGGGCAACTGGGACATTTTGCTTGTCAGCAAAAGAAATTTATTCTGAATTTATGAATTGATAATAAGCGACCTTCTCATAATGATTAATGGTAATTAACCTTTTAAAGCTCCATCACTTGCCTGGGCATCTCTGGCTGACAGCCCTTGGAGACAGGATAGAATGCTGATGGTAGAACAGACCTTTGTTTGGATTCACAAGGTCCGGTAAGGTAGAGAACACCATTTTAGTGTGGAGATGTCACAAATATGACACAGCCCCAGAGAATTACAAATAAGGAAAAAAATGCACGCATGGGCCATCATGGCTAGATGCTTTCATCCTAAAAGGATCATTGCAGACCAGAGTCAGCCAGCTCTACTGCTTAAAGCTGTGTGACTTTGTTTAAGTCTTTTTACCCATGTAAACCCAACCAGCTTCATTCATCTGTAAAATATTTATGAACAACGATGTTATCAGCAATTAGTGTTCTTAATGAAGGGTCCTGTGGGCTAGCATAGGACAAAAGGCAAGCCCGCTTGGCACACAATCAGCATCACGTAAAGCTGTCTTCCAGGTGAGCACTTCTCACACTTCCTGACACTGAACTAGATCCACAATGTTCTCCACACTTTGCCTGTTCTAGGCCTCACCGCCTCTGATGTTGACAGTATGAACCTCAAAAATAGCTGGGAAGTAGTCTCTAGATTGGGGTTTAGCATGCAAGAGCTTTATTAAGGGGTGCCCTTAGAACCAACACGTGTGGAAGAGAGGGGAAGGAAGCAGGAATCAGCAGAGAGAAAAGAAATGTAAGGCACAGTGACAGACGTGGCTGACCTCAAGTTGAGACCTGGAGCTGAAGTGGCCCCAGCAGAGTTGTTTTGAATCAGGGTCAGTGGCCAGTTCTTTATGCCCCTGCAGTGACCAGGCACGGGATGTGAGCTGCCCCAGAAAGGGTCATGACCTTGACCTGAGAGAATCCCTGAAGGGGCTGAGAGCTGAAGGTTATTTGCAGACAGCACTCCTAGCCACTGTGGGCACCAGTCCTTCCCTGAAGGGGGTACTGGGTGGCCCGTCACGTTTATTGAGCATTTACTGTATCCCAGACGAACACTGCTGGTGCTGGTATCTGCTTTATCACATTTGACTCTCACCACAACCCTATCAGATAGACATTAGGATGCACATTTGTCATCATAAAAATGAGCCTCAAAGTCTAAGAACCAGTAAGTTGTGCAACTAGAAACCAAATCGAGTCCTTAACTCTAATGTTAAATTGCATGAGTCCAGGGTTTGCAGTGAACTGTGAGTCAGCTGACACAAACCATCCATTCTTTCTAGTACTGCTCTGATTTTTTACTTGGGGACTAGTTCAACTTTCCTCCCTTTCAAATTCCATTTCTTGTAGAATTCATTTCAGCCCCTGACTCAGCTAGGGGGATATAATCTTGACCTCATCTTTGTTCTCTGAGTATCTGGCTAGCTCTGTGAACTTGCAGAAGTTTTACTTATCTGCACTGAGCCTCTGTTTTTCTCATCTGTAATATGGGGATGATAGTAGCATGCATCACATCAAATTTCTAAGATAAAAAAATAAATGCATAGGTATCACACAAGCATGCCTGGTATATGATACGGACTAAGTATTTGCTAGTATATTATTTGCGTATTCCTCTAATAAAATGCATGTTAGCAATATCATTGTTTTTGTTCATGTCTGTTGATTCTCTTGTTTGTAAGCATCTGGTTTATAAGGATAAAGTAGTGTGATATTTACCTTAATATACTTAGGTCTTAGCATAATGCCTCATAGCAGTAGGTATCCAATAAAAGGCTGTTAAGTTGAATTATATTTTGACAAAAACTAACCAGGTTTTATCAATTATAAGCCATTAGTACCATTCAGATTTGTTCATTTGTCTCCATGCATCACCCTAGTCCAAGTTACCATTTCTTTCTTCTGATTTGAAATCAGACAGATCTGGGATCAAAGTCTGGCTGGCATTTGTTACCTAACTAGTTTAAGCCCCTATTTCTACATTGGTAAAATGGGAACAGATAGAGTGCCTACTTCATGGAGTTGTAAAGAGAATTAAATGAGGTATGCAAATGGAGTAATTAATCCAGGACATGGCACAGAGCAAACCAGCAGATGCCGGTTTCAATAATAGCAATAACAACTACAGCAAGTTCCACCACAATCATTCTTCTTGTTGAATTTAGTCTAGGTTTCTTAGCCTTCTGTGTAGATAAAAGCAGAAGTAGAATGATAGCATACACTATCTGTATGCAGTAGAAAGCGCATACACTTTGGAACCTGATTGCATCAAAAACTCTCTCTTAACCTTTGCACAAGTTAATTAATCTGCCTTAGTCTTGCTTTTTTCATTTGCAAATGGGAACGGTAATAGTCCATATATCCTAGAGTTTTTAGGGTTAAATAGGATAATGCATCTGAAGATTTTCATGTAGCTGCTGAGACCCCGTAAGCTCCTATGAAATGTTAGCTCTATGACTCATACTGTCAGCATGCACGTGAAACAACACATGTGAGTATCGCAGAGTCGCTGAGAGCGCGTGGGGAACGCTGGCACACAGTGGACCCCGACACCCAGCAGAGTCTTTCCATTGTGGATTCCACTCCACCCTGGCAAGATGGGAGTCTCCATGGCCCCACGGCCCGCACAATGCTTAGGAGAATGTTAAATGGCAGGGGAAACACTCTGACAACATCCGTTTTAATGAGACATCCCGTTTGCTCTGGCCGCTCCCAGGTCAAGCTGCCTGTGTTAGAGCAAGAACGCTAATGGATTAGGTGGTCGTGCCTCTGTGTCTGGCTGGGCTCTGGGTTTTTAATGAAGCAAGCAGGCCACACACCCAGGCAGTTTTGGTGTGTGCATGTGTGTGCCTGTGTCTCCAATGACAAACGTTTTTCATCCTAAAAAGAGCAGAGAAAAACGACAGGATATGAAGGTTCAAAATGTCCTCTGGTTTGCATCAATCAGAGAAAAACTGACCAAGACCTTCCCACACATGCAGATGACCCTCACACAGGGCACAGGAATAAAAACCACACTGCTTTTCCAGGGGGTGGCTAGCACACCCTCGAAAGCTCTAACAAAGGCCAGTATCAGCTGCTTGACTTCTTAATGATGAATAATTCATACACATCAAAGCAGCCCTCACAAAGTATTTTTTTCCTGGAGCCTCAAAGACAATGAAACAACAGCAAAAAGTCCAGAAGGGGAAAGTTTTTTCAAATCACATCATCTCTACTATTTCTCCTCCCTACTGTAATATCCATGCTCTGGACTTGATTGAAATTGACTGCAATATTATTTTACAAAAATATTTTAAAATCCTTTGATTTGCTTCTGCTCCCACATAACGGCAAACTCCTACTCAGCCTTCAAAGCCCATCTCAAAAGTCACATTTCCAAGTCAATTCTGCCATCCACCTTCCCAAGAGAGTCAATCTAACCTTACCCCTTATATTAAACACACTTCCTTTATTGCAGTCATTCCTGAGATCTTATTCCTTTAAATCTCTGGCTCAGACTTAGAACTTCTTAAGGTTAGACACTCTGTCTTATGTATTTCAGAATCACCACCTCCCAACACAGAGCTGCAATGCAGTAGGCACTCAGTAAATTCTCATGGAATTGAAATGACGAATTCTTGAAATAAATAAAGAACATACTTAAAGTGAAGAATTGGAAAGCTAATATATACTAAGTCTATGAAAACCAAAAGCTGATGAAAAAGAGTATTCCCAGAACCTCAAAAACATCATTCAGTATTATTTTTGTCATTTGGTATTTATTAAGAACCCAAATCAAAGGATTATAAATGCAAGGAGCTGGGGAATCTCTTTGGACGGCTTATCAGTACACTTTAGGAAGGCAAGCATTTTAAAGGGAAGTATTCATCAAAACTGAGATAAAATTTATATTGGCAGAATCACAATCTAGGTTATTTTTACAGTCTGTCTTAAAACACAGACTCCTTAAACTCCCTTTCTTTTTGATCATCATAAATGAAAATTTACTACAGACGTACACACATCAAAATGCAGATGTTACTCACTTTTTATATTTCTCAACTGGCTGCTGCTTCAACAAAATACCACCTCAATGTCAGAAGAGAACACATTTCTTTTGTGGAGTAAATGCTTGTTATCAAAGGGAAAAGATATATATTTTAAGCTAAACTGTTTATTCACTGAAATATAGTACAATGCTATTATGTTCCAGATATCAGGCCAACGATAAAGGAAAAGTTTGGATTGTAAGACAGATCTCACACTCACGGACCTTAGTCCATCAAAGGAGAAAGGTGTAATGAGATAATTATTTTAAAATATATTTTTTTCTGCTTAATGTGTGAACAGAGTTATGGTTTTGCAGAAGGTGTGGTGACTGGTTCTCTCTGGAGAGTTAGAAGCAGCTTCAGAGAGGAGATGATTCGTAATCTGATTTTTGAGGGGTGAGTGAAAAGATATTTTTCCAGTGGAAGAAAGGCAGCTAGAGCCCATCAGAAGAAGTTAGCAGTGCTTTCAAAAAAGATCTGGGGTTGTGGGTGGTATCTATGGAAAATTCCATTTCGCTAAGGTACCTAATTTATGGTGAAGGATGAAGCAGGTGAGGCTACAAGGCCATATAGTGTCTTGCTAAGGTTTTAGATTTTTCTTTTATTATTATTCTAAGAACAGTGAGTTTCCATATACAAGTAAGTTCCATGATTCTGTTGCTTCAACATGCATATTGCTTTCATTTTCTTAATGCTTCGCAACAATATTTTTTGATCAGAGCTATGTATCTGAGTCTGAGAAGAAAGCCAGAGATGGAGAAATAAATTAGACAGATTTGCAACTCTCCAGAAAGCCACAGTTTACAAGAGAGACAAATAACCAGATAATTATGAAATGTGTAGACAGTGGTGGGGAAAAAAAAAAGTTAGAAGGGGCTAACATGGGTAAGCTCCTCACCAAACCTCAGGGGGCAAGGGCAGGTTCCCAGGTAGATAACATCTGAGCCCAAAGGACAAGTAGAAGTTTCCTAAAATATTTAGAATAACAGCTAATATATATTTAGTTTTTACCATGTGCCAGGCACTCAGATAAATGCTTTTCAAATATATTTGAGAAAACAAAAGCCATATAAGGTATGTTCTGTTATTATCCTCCTTTAAAAGATGCAGAAACTGAGGATCAGAAACTTCAAGCAACTTTTTCAAGATCATACAGCTAGGACATGGGAGAGCCATGATTTGGACAAAGATGCCGTGTGCTTAAAGTAAAGGCTGGAGGACAGGGAGCTTAAATTGTAAATTTCAGATCAAACTATTAAAACATGAGCTGTGTTGATTTAGAATGATTATAACCTCTTTGAGAAATTTCTGAGGGCCTGTAAGTGCAGCACCTTTGCCCAGATTTGTGGATAAGAGCGTCAGCCAAAATAACACTAATCTCCACCCTTAAAAGAGCAGAACTTTTTGTGTGATGGGCGTATCAGCAAGGAGTAATGCATGCATCAGAGAACAAACACATCAGTACTTAGACAATCAGAAAGGACCTGTTTTTATATCATTTGACTTTCCTTCTCTCCCCCTATAATTACTTCATTTCAGCTAAATCACACTGGATTATGATTTAACACCTGGAAAAGTCACTTAAGCATTGATATTTTGCAAGCACCTTGCCAGCGTTCCTATCTGGACTCATAAGGGAGAACAATGAGGGATCACTTAGGGGTCCAGATAAACCATGTAGACGTGCCCAGTGGTCGGTGTTGTGGCTCAAATCCTGCCCTGGTTAACAGCTACTAATATCCTGTTAGCAAATTTTGAGGTAGAATAATCACGGAGCGAAGCAGGGAAAAGATTGTACTTTTTAAGGCAAGGAGAAGGTGGCATTGGGTGGGGAGAGGGCAGGAGTATTCTGACTTCTGGCTGCAACTTTACCTATTCTTTTGAAATTCACCCCTCCCCTCTTTGGCCCTTCTGAAACACTGTAAGCCTACTTCTATACCTAGTTACTTCCAAAGGAAGAGACAAAATGCATTCTAAAGCTACATGATGAAATGCAGAACCCTAATTGTTCCCATGCTTCCTGCGGATTTGAAATCCCAGCCTGTGTTTCATTCCCATGCATTTCTTGTTAACTGCACACATGTGTAAATAATCAAAGGCATCTAGTGGTCAAAGAGCATATTCTCTGTCAAATGCATACCTACTAGGTGGAGGCAGAGCCCTGAGTACAAATAGTGACTTGTACTTGCAGAACTACAGACGTTTAGTCCCGGAAAGGATCTTGAAGACTGTCCTCCAGGCCCTTTCATTTGATACATGAGGGGTCTTGGGCCCAGATGGGGGATGTGTGGTGCCCACACTTGCAGGATGAAAACATTGGCTTCCAGACCTTAAGCCACTGTTGTTTCAGCTATGTGGCACTGACCTAAAATAGCTTTGCATTTCATACTAAGCTGTAGGCCCCCTTACTTCCTCATCAAAGGCATAATCAATCATCATTTGCATGGCACTCATTTTAAGAAGTAGGAAATGAATTTCCCCCAATGTCATTACATTTTAATTTGCAAGGAACTGCTGATTTGGGAAGCGGAACCTCTTAAGAAGAAGGTCACCAAAATGCATGCTGGCATCAACCATGCTTCTCAAACTCAGTGTGAGTCTAGAGCAGTGGTCGGCAAACTTTTTTCTGTAAAAGTCCAGATAGTAAATATCTTAGGCTTTGTGGGCCGTATTATAGCAACTACACAACTGCTCTTGTAGCAAGAAAGCTGCCGTAGACAATACATAAAGGAATGGGTGTGGCTATGTTCCAATAAAACTATTCATGAACAGTGAAATTTGAATTTTATATACTGTTCACATGACAACAGATTCTTCTTATTTTTTTATTTTTTAAAGCAATTAAAAATATAAAAACTATTCTTAGCTCACAGCTATCCAAAAACAGATGGTGGACTGGGTTTGTCCCTTATGCCATAGCTTGCTGATCCCTGGTGCAGAGTAACATACTTGTAACTCTTTCTCAATATGGTCTGTACTATTAGGAAATATATATTTGGCCATTGAAGAATTCTTTTAAGCACAAGTCCTGTTTTTCATTGTATTCCATGAAAAAATATCTAGATGTTTCCTTATAGAGAAATCTCCAAGATATTTAAAGGTTTGGCGTGAATTTATTCTTTCCCTCCTAGATTATAATCTTCTTCAGAAGAGCACTATGTTTTATTTGTCTTTAAATCAATGGTATGTGGCAAACTACCAAGCCCATATAATCAGCATCTCATAGAGGATTCTTTGGGTAGAATAAACCATGCCAACGGCCTCTTTAGGATACTTCAAATTTTCCCTCTCACTGTAGACTTCATGATTCCAAGTTTGGTTTCAGTACTCTTATAAATTTTCTTTCATTGATTCGTTCGTTTAATAAATATCTCATGAGCACCTACAAGACGGCATCCAAGGCTCCCTATGATCTGCCGTGGTCGAGATGAGATTCTGGTCTCATCTCATGATGTGCCTCAATACACATTCATTCATTCATTCAATGAATATTTAACGAATACTGACAGCCTAGAACGTGCCAGTGGCTGTCCTAGCTCCTGAGAATAAGTAGTGACCAAGCCAGTTAGAATTCCTGTCTTCGTGGAGCTTTCAGCCTGATGAGGATACTGTTAAAAACAATCACAAACAACGAATGACTTACAAGTTTGACAAAGGCTAGGAAGGGAGAGAGCAGAGCGCTGTGAGCTGAGGTCTGCTCTCTCCTCCAGTCACACTAGATGTCACGTAAGACCCAACGCAGCCTTAGACTCCCATGCTGAGCCCTCTGCCTGATAACAGCCTACTGCTCCTCACATTCTGGGTAACTCCAGCCTTCGACACGTGAAGGTCCCACGGATGAGCCCTTTCCCTTAAAATCCGTCTACAACTCCAACTTCCCAAGCTGAGTTAGTTGTACCCACTGCAGTGCTCCCCTAGCACGCCGCCCTTCTCTGATGGCTGTCTTTAGCTTTTGAGCCCTTTGGGTACTGGCACACATTGTCAGCCACTGTTCCAGTCGCCCAGCACAGCGTCAGGCTCACCAGAGAAGCGATGTTGAACACATGTATGAATAAATGAGTAAGAACGTGCATACATCGTGGTGGCGAGCCAGGTTTACCATGCACGGAGAGTTGCTCGTGGGGAAGTTTATATTATGCACTAGAAATGGGTCAGCGCTTTTCAGATGCTTTCCACTCCTCTCCCTCCACCCACACCCCTGACACACTCACATCTCAGTTTCAAAGCAACATCATTTTCGGTTTCTCCTTTATTCCTGAAAACTCACCATTACAGAGGAAGGTCAAGTTGCTTTGCTCTCATTGTTTTAGTTAAGGACTCTGACATCCTACCCCTTTTTCTTCAGTCTGACTCTGCTCAGCAATTCCAGAAAATAAGTCCCCTCTTATGTGAATGGGGGCTAGGAAGGCAGCAACTTGCTGGGACTCAGCAATCTTCAGAGTCCAACAGAATCAGCCTAAAACATCACTCTCCGTCAAGAGATGACACCGTTTAACCCCAATTAACTCACATCTTAAGTTCAAGCCTTCTCGTTTACTAACATGAATCAATACTTTATCAATTATGTAAATTCAAACCAATGACATTCCTTGACAGTTTTGGAATTAAAATCAGTATTAAAATCCTGCCAAGTGAGATGTCACTCGGAGCCAGACTATGCTCCTGTCAGGAGATGTTGCAGGGTGATCATATTTCGCTTTTTTTATAAGGTTGAATAAAAATCCCTAGATGGTTTACTGAAAGTGGGAAGAAGACAAAACACATGTCCAGATTCTTCAAGTTGCTCCTTGGGGCTGCTATTTATGAAAATTAGTGAAAAACATTTAAGAGAGGATAAATGAGCAACTAACCCTCCTACCTCTCATTGGGAGATTCCAGCCTAGAGAGAGCAGGCAACATGTTCAGGGTTCCATGGAAAATGGGAGGGTGGGCAATAGTCCTAGGGGGCATGACTTTGAACGTGGATCTAAATCCATGTCCGTTTCTTTATAACTACCAGCAACTTACCTAGTTTCTAAAAGACTTGTTTCCTCCATCCGTAGAATGGACACATGACTCACTACAGTAAAGACCTTTGTGAATGTTACATAAAAAGTACAATAGTGTATGTGGAGTGCTTGGCGCCAGGAGCGTAGTAAGTGCTCGGTAAGTATTAGCTAACGTTATTCTCACTTCCACGACCAGATGTTTCAGTGTTTCATGATTCCCAGTCCAGTTTCAGTGTTCTTTTGAATTTTCTTTTATTCATTCGTTCATTTGTTCAGTGCATATTTGTTAAGCATCTGCAAGGTGCCTGGAACTGTGTTACATCACAGAGGAGGATGTGAGGAATGGGCAAGACACAGCCTCTCTTTTCATGAAGCCTACGGTACTCCCTAACCCAGCACAGGCAAATATGTCATTTTTCAATCCAGACATTCAAACAATCTCAAGCTTTCTCTGATATGAGCAGTTAGGCGGCCAAGAGTTCTCCTTCTGTGCTTGGCACATAGTAGTTGCTCAGTAAATGCCAGTTGAATGAATAAATGTCAGTCGAGTGTAAAGGTGGTTAATGGCAATGAATATCTCATATTCTGAAACACTGGGGGATGAGTCAGAGGCAGTAGCCCCTTTTTTAATGTTTTCAAGAGATTGTGTTGTGTATGCATACATGTGCTTTGCAAAGAAAATATCCTGTGGAGATTTTAGCATGTTAGGTTCAAATTCTGGGACTAAACTTTATATCCAGTTGTCATGGCAAGTGTGCTATTGAGATAACTAGATACTACCCTGACTGTTAGGAAGGGCCAATCATTTCTGGAGATGATTTTTCTTGGAGAAAGAGACTCCTGTTGAACTTCAGGTCCTACCCCTCCTGGTCACCCCTCTCAGAAGGAGAGCCATAATCCATCAGCCCTTCTGTATTCGTTTGCTAGCACTGCCATAAGAAAATACCACAAACTTCGTGACCTAAACAACAGAAATGTATTGTCTCAGTTCTGGAGGCTTGCTGTCCAAAATCAAGGTGTCGGCAAGGTTGGTTCCCTCTAAGGGCTGTGAGGGAAGGATCTGCTCAAGGCCTCTCTCCGGCTTATTGATGGCCATTCTCATGTTCGCATTGATGTTTCCCCTGTATCTGCCCATTGTCTTCCCTCTATTTGTATCTCTGTCCAAATCCCCTCTATTTGCGAGGATACAAGTCAGATTGGCTAGAGTCCACCCTAATGACCTTATTTTAACTTGATTCCCTCTCTGAAGACCCTGTCTCCAAATAAGGTCACATTCAGAGGTGATGGGAGTTAGGACTTCAGTGTATGCATTTTAGGGGAACATAAGTCAGTCCATAACACCTTTTCACGGGCAGGGGACACTGGATTTTACTAGCATGCTGTATGTGACTTCCAAGGCATTAGAAAACTGTTATCAGTAGTCCTGTTATGTAGAGAAGAAAAAAGTGAGACCCAGGGAAGTGAAGCTACTTGCATCAGGTCAGATCGCTAAGAGAGTTGGAATGTCCTCATTGTACATGGTACCCCAAAATGCTAATGCCCATTTTTATCTGAGAGTTGGAATGTCCTCATTGTATATGGTACCCCAAAATGCTAATGCCCATTTTTATCTGAGAGTTGGAATGTCCTCATTGTATATGGTACCCCAAAATGCTAATGCCCATTTTTATCTGACCATGTCCAGATGTTTCATGTTTCTTTTATGATATAGGCAGAATCTCAAGCAGAAGAATGGCTATTGTGATTTTAGTGCTCAAATCCATTACGGGACGGGCAAAGTCTTCCAGATTCCCCCAATATTAACTGAAAATCAGTTTTGTGGAGTCCTGGCAGGCCCAGCGATAAAAGAGATCCAAAGCCTACTTACCTTCCAGGCAGTGAGCCTGTATGGCCACCAAAGCTATTGTTTTCTTGCCTCCTGAAAATGAAATGTTAATTTCCCAACTAAGACCCTCCACAGATCTAGTTTGTAAGGCTAATAACAGTTCACATAAGAACAAGGGGAATGCCATCCTTGCTTTGATGTATGATCACAAAAAAGAACTATTTTTAAAATTCCCTTCAAAAGGGGTGATTTGTATGAATCCACTTTCAGTGGGGATTACTAAGGGATGGTCAGACCCTGGTGTGATTTCAGTGATGCCGAAAAACAACAGCCCCATTCAGTGAGCCAGTGCAAATGCAAGCTCACGCCTGGCGCCGCTCTCCTCCTATAGTACCAGCCCTGGGGCTTGGAGCTGCCCCAGCCTCCTGGGCCTCTTAGGGCATCCAGGCCATTACTTCCTTCTCTTCTTGCTTTTTTTTTTTTTTTTTTTTAATTTTTATTTATTTATTTTTGGCTGTGTTGGGTCTTCGTCTCTGTGCGAGGGCTTTCTCTAGTTGTGGCAAGCGGGGGCCACTCTTCATCGCGGTGCGCGGGCCTCTCACTATCGCGGGCTCTCTTGTTGCGGAGCACAGGCTCCAGACGCGCAGGCTCAGTAGTTGTGGCTCACGGGCCCAGTTGCTCCGCGGCATGTGGGATCTTCCCAGACCAGGGCTCGAACCCGTGTCCCCTGCATTGGCAGGCAGATTCTCAACCACTAGCGCCACCAGGGAAGCCCTCTTCTTGCTTATTAATTAATTGATTTGTTTGTCTCTTGTGGTCTTGATTTGAAAAGTGAAGTATACAATGGGAGACTTTTCACCAGCATTATCAATCACAGCCCTGGCTGGGCCTTGACAACAGAAATACCAAAGATATTGAGTAGCTTGGGGTGTCATTGGTGCTTTATTTTCCAAGTCTATGTAAAATAGGCGACTGGACTTGACTTCCTAATAAAGGCTGCCTTCACAGCAGCTGGGTTTTGTCTGCAGAAAAAGTTGTCAGCAATAGAGTTTATAGCAACATCATTCAAAGACCGGAGAAGAATAAAATATCTTTGTTTTTATGTGTCAGTTACTGGTTGCCGGATATATAATGTGTGCTGTTTCATATCGCATCCAAAATTTTTTTTTTTTATAAATTTATTTATTTATTTGTTTTTATTTTTGGCTGTGTTAGGTCTTAGTTCTGTGCGCAGGCTTTGTCTAGTTGCAGCGAGTGGTGCGCGGGCTTCTCATTGTCGTGGCTTCTCTTGTTGCCGAGCACGGGCTCTAGAGTGCAGGCTCAGTAGTTGCGGCACACGGGCTTACTTGCTCTGTGGCATGTGGGAATCTTCCCGGGCCAGGGATCGAACCCGTGTCCCCTGCATTGGCAGGCAGATTCCCACCCACTGCGCCACCAGGGAAGCCCCTGCATCCAAATTTTAAATTAGGTTTTGTATACCCATTTTGCTAATGAGAAAACCGAGGCTTAGGTGAATTAAGTAATTTTGTCAGATTTGTGCAACTCATTTAGGCACCAAAGCATAGATTCAAACCCAGATGGGCCTAATTTTTCCTACTCCACTATGATCCCACTCATTATAAGATGTCCATATTAACCTACACATCTGCTCATTCATAGGTCTGGTGACTGGTTACTGCCTTTGTGCTTCTAAAATAATTTACTTTATCCATGATGAAATGGATCAGTTCTATGAAGAACGCCATAAGAGATATAGTCCCGGAAGTTTGACTATTTGTTAGATTTTCCCTCATTTAGGATGAGGTTTAATGTTATTCACTTTAGACTCTTCAAGGAGAAGTTCTGTGAATGTAATCTTCTCTGTGAAGAAAACTTGAAAATCCAGCATCTAGATTCTTATGACCTTGGCCGGCATTTAGCTTCTGGAAGAGAGCAGTTGGGTGGACAAAGCACAGGCCTGTGAAGAGTGAAACCTGAGCTCTGTGTTCTCCTCCTCCTTTGACCATTTATTTGTATGACCTCTGGTAGCTCACTCAAGTCACGAGATGTCATTTGTGAAATGAGTAAAAACTGGGTGTGCTATTTAAAAGTACATGAGTGAACGTATGGTTGCGCCCACCCCTCCCCACATGCTGTATAAGTATGTTTAATTATAAATGCTCAATAATTATTGGAACCCTATTAAAAATCAGCTTCTGTCCTAGAGCTCTTTTAGACTTTAAGTATTAAAATTATTCTTATTTAATAGATAAGATGATTGAAAGTCACAGAGATTGAAAAAATTTCCATGGTCACACAGTGGTGAAGTTACAAGTTAAACTCCGGAGTGTCTGGCTTTAAGTCCATATTCCTTCTACAATATATAGTCCCCCATCTAGGGTCATCGGAAAGATTTTACCATGATTCATATAAATGCAAGTTTAAACTTGAAGTTGAATCTAAAGGAAGTTCAGTAGATGATCCACCCTTTTAGTGGGGTGTCTGAAAAGGACAATTAGATTTCAGAGGTGCTTCTCCAGGCCACAGAAAGATGAAGGCCATTGGTGTACGTGGCCAGGCAAACAGACAGAGATCTTAGTCTTCCAGAGATTCCCTGATCTTGAAGGTGCCCAAGGAGAGTGGGACAAGCAATCACTAGCTTCATTTACAGCATTTGTTTCCATTCTCATGAGTAGAACAAGATAGTCCATCACCAACTACCCCACCTGCCTTGAAAATGTGGCTTGTTAACAAGCCAGACACCTGCTACGCAAATTTTCCAGTTCCCATTTGACTACAGCTCTACTTTTCTGGCAGTGATTTCCTGCAAGGGAGGCTTGATGACTTGATCTAAACAAACAGCTGTGACCACAGCCTACCTTTGCTACACAGCTGTGAGTCCACCTTTAAAGGGTGGGTTTTTTTGGCATCTCTTTTAGTTACCATGTTCTATTTCTGTTCCTTTTTAGGCGTATCTTATATTGATAAAACAAAACCAAAACAAAACACCTCACACCCTTTCTGGAAAGACTAGGGCTCAAATAGTTTGTGAATAAATAAAAGTGGGTTAAAGGTGGAGGGTAGTTCCCATCACCAGATCAGAACCACCCATAGGAGTCTCTTCAAATGTATTTCCATAATTCTAAAATTACCCCTCCCTGTTTTCATGTGTGCTAGTCTTTGCCAGATGCATACGCGTTCTTCATCTCATACTGAAACTGTAATATTTATTTATTTAACAATCATCAATTAAGCACCTACTAAGGGCCACATAGAGTGGTAAGTGGAAGAGAAGCTCTGCCAACTGTAAATTCATGGGGTAAAAGACAGACATGAAAAATAGGCTAATATGGTGTATTGTAAAGACCACCTCCCCTGGTGGGCGGGACATGTGAATTGCATCTTCATTCCACGTAATTTAATATTTTCTTATCTTTCTGTCACATTTCACATTTCAGTTCATTCTACAACTTACTCATCTCCCTTAAATACTGTACCAAATATATTTTTCCCCAACCTCTCCCAACCTACTAATTCAAAAGTTGTCAAGGGTTCTCTGTTGCCTGTAGAATCAAGAATAGATCTAAGGGTGCCCTGGATGCTCGATGCCCGTGCTATACACCAAGGCTTATCTTCCACAGTCCCCTTTGTCAACTTTGCCTTCCACACAAGCTTGTTTTATCACTGTCCTCATGCTCATCGGAAAACTCATTCTTACTCATGACCTTGGCTCTTGCTGCTTCTCTCACCTCACATGTCCTCCAGCTATGAATCCCTAATCTTCACTTAAGCCCCAGCTCTAGACTCAACTCTCTCCAGATCTTCCCCAACTAACACCAAGAAATCTTAGAGTTGTCTGAATCATCTGTGGAAGTCTGAAAGTTTCATCGCCCATCTCTGAGATGATGAATAATATCATCCCCGCTCAATATTCCGTAAACAGTGATCCCAGTATTTTAAGGAAGGTGCACTCATTGTTGAATTTTTATTATCTCTAGGAATTTCTTTTTATGCAGCCCCGTTACTTCTCTGGAACAACATTCACACTGGTTCTGCTCTGCCTTTTGGAAGAGAAGAACAATTCTATCATCTTTTCATCTCCTACTCTTCAAAGATTGATGGCAGCCATTTTTCTACCATCATCATCCTGCTCAGATCTCTCCTTCTCCAACCTGAATATTCAAATGGCTTCACTCCTCCTGGGAAAATGCTGGGCTTTCTCAGTGCTGCATTCACATGCAATACCCCAGGGCAGCATAGAAGCTCAGCGCAGTCCTTTTTTTTTTAACATCTTTATTGGAGTATAATTGCTTTACAATGGTGTGTTAGTTTCTGCTCTATAACAGAGTGAATCAGCTATACATATACATATATCCCCATATCTCCTCCCTCTTGTGTCTCCCTCCCATCCCGCCTATCCCACACCTCTAGGTGGTCACAAAGCACCAAGCTGATCTCCCTGTGCTATGCGGCTGCTTCCCACTAGATATCTATTTTACATTTGGTAGTGTACATATGTCCATACCACTCTCTCACTTCATCCAAGCTTCCCCTTCCCCTTCCCATGTCCTCAAGTCCATTCTCTACGTCTGCGTCTTTATTCCTGTCCTGCCCCTAGGTTCATCAGAACCATTTTTTTTTAGATTCCATATATATGTGTTAGCATACGGTATTTGTTTTTCTCTTTCTGACTTACTTCACTCTGTATAACAGACTCTAGGTCCATCCACCTCACTACAAATAACTCAATTTCGTTTCTTTTTATGGCTGAGTAATATTCCATTGTATATATGTGCCACATCTTCTTTATCCATTCATCTGTCGATGGACACTAAGGTTGCTTCCATGTCCTGGCTATTGTAAATAGAGCTGCAATGAACATTGTGGTACATGACTCTTTTTGAATTATGGTTTTCTCAGGGTATATGCCCAGTAGTGGGATTGCTGGGTCCTATGATAGTTCTATTTTTAGTTTTTTAAGGAACCTCCATACTGTTCTCCATAGTGGCTGTATCAATTTACATTCCCACCAACAGTGCAAGAGGGTCCCCTTTGCTCCACACCCTCTCCAGCATTTATTGTTTGTAGATTTTTTGATGGTGGCCATTCTGACTGGTGTGAGGTGATACCTCATTGTAGTTTTGATTGGTATTTCTCTAATGATTAGTGATATTGAGCATTCTTTCAGGGGTTTGTTGGCAATCTGTATGTCTTCTTTGGAGAAATGTCTATTTAAGTCTTCTGCCCATTTTTGGATTGGGTTGTTTGTTTTTTTGATATCGAGCTGCATGAGCTGCTTGTAAATTTTGGAGATTAATCCTTTGTCAGTTGCTTCATTTGCAAACATTTTCTCCCATTCTGAGGGTTGTCTTTTGGTCTTGTTTATGGTTTCCTTTGCTGTGCAAAAGCTTTTAAGTTTCATTAGGTCCCATTTGTTTATTTTTGTTTTTATTTCGATTTCTCTAGGAGGTGGGTCAAAAAGGATCTTGCTGTGATTTATGTCATAGAGTGTTCTGCCTATGTTTTCCTCTAAGAGTTTTATAGTGTCTGACCTTACATTTGGGTCTTTAATCCATTTGGAGTTTATTTTTGTGTATGGGAGTGTTCTAATTTCATTCTTTTACATGTAGCTGTCCAGTATGGTACTGGCACAAAAACAGAAATATAGATCAATGGAACAGGATAGAAAGCCCAGAGATAAACCCATGCGCATATGGTCACCTTATCTCTGATAAAGGAAGCAAGAATATACAATGGAGAAAAGACAGCCTTTTCAGTAAGTGGTGCTGGGAGAACAGTGCAGTCCTTTTTATAGAAGGTGGTTGGCCTGTCTCTTCTCTTCTTCATTGACTTTGTTATTCAGACTAGGTTCATAATTTTTTTTTTTTTTAATAAATTTATTTATTTTATTTATTTATTTTTGGCTGTGTTGGGTCTTCGTTGCTGTGTGCGGGCTTTCTCTAGTTGCGGCGAGCCGGGGCTACTCTTCATTGCGGTGCGTGGGCTTCTCATTGCGGTGGCTTCTCTTGTGGAGCACGGGCTCTAGGCGCATGGGCTTCAGTCGTTGTAGCACTTGGGCTCAGTAGTTGTGGCTCGCGGGCTCTAGAGCACAGGCTCAGTAGCTGTGGCGCACGAGCTTAGTTGCTCTGCGGCATGTGGGATCTTCCCGGACCAGGGCTCAAACCCGTGTCCCCTGCATTGGCAGGCGGATTCTTAACCACTGCGCCACCAGGGAAGCCCCATAATTATTTTTGCAGCAGCTATTTCATTCTGGTGCTCCTGAGACCAAAGTCAACGGGACAACCCACTTTTTCTGCAGAGACTGCCACTTAGACCCTCTCCAGCCAGTGCTCAGATAGTAGAATTAAACTTGATCTAGATAAGCCCGTGCAGTTCCCACCCCACCATGCTCTGCCTCCACAGAGTAGTTTGCCTACTTCACTAGGGTTCTAAACATTGAAAATTTCAAAAGCATGAGCAAAAATCACAGGTATTGAGAGTTGGCCTGAAATATGTAAACGTCATCTAATTCCAACTGACCAAACTGTCAGGAGTAAGTTATATTTTACATGTCAGCCTAATAATAGTTAATAATGATGCTTTGTATTTATCCACTGCCTTTCCTCCAGAGACATTGGCAGAGTAAAGTAAATCTAACATCGATATTAAAAAAATAAACCCCTGAATTAACACCAGCCTGACATCCCCCCCAAAAAACAGAAGGCATAATATAAGGCTCTCTGACAGCCCGGAAATGAATGGTTTTGCAAAGCATGAAAATTTGGCCTGGAGGATGACAAGAAAAGCAATATGTCACCTGTGACTAGTTCTAACGCCTACCCTCAGGGTGGGTGTTGCTTTAATTTTGACTTTGGAGGAAAGTAGAGAAGTGAAAGGTATAGAAAACACAGTGAAGTTTGGGCAAGGTTGCCAGCTGGGAGCAGAGAAGCTGAGAGCAGCAGGTTGGCTGCCGGGACAGAGGAGGAGGGACCCACTGGAAGGGAATTTTGAGAGCCACTCTATGAGGGGTACAAAGCAATGGTGCATCCCTCCCTTCCAAGGGATACTAAGTAAAATAGACATTACTCTCTAGGGCTTTGAACATAAAGTAATGATTTCTGGGGAATGTAAACCGTTGCCAAGTCCTACAGATATCCGTGGATTCAGGTTAAGATTGAGGGAAACAGCAGGATTAAGGGAAGAGCTGACATCTGCATAAGAGAGTTATTAGGCATAAATTAGTATATGTAAACACCTCTTCTGAAACACTGCAGCAGCTGCCGTAAAAGTAATTTATAGATGAGCAATTTTAAGGAGAAATCATGCCTTAAGCACAAGTAACAAAGTTCTAATGGTAAAATTTTAAACGTAAACAGCAGACCAAACTGTGAGAAAATAAAGTATAGAACTTAATTATAAGTCTTTCTAGCTCTGCAAGTAAACCATGGAGTTATTGGTGCAAAAATAATTTAATGTATTAACAGATTAACCAACATTCCTAAAGCCAGGAAATAAAATACAATTTTGTTTTCTCCCTCACTCTCTCTCTCCTACCCCAACTCCCAAATTTGTCTAGCACTTAAGTGTGGAAAGAAATAAAACATATGATTTCTAAACAGTCTCTGCCCTCAAGGAGCCAGTAGAATCGTCAGGGAGACAGTGCAGCAACATAAATAACCAAAATCTAAGGAGGAAGGGACCTGATGACACAATGTGAAGATACAGGGCTCTCTAGGGTCATTGGAAGGATGATCTCAGCAGGGAGTGGGAATCAGTCAGGAAGATCTTGAAGATACAGAAAGGGCATCCTCGGCTATATAAACATCCACAGCAAAGACATCTGAAAAGAACAGAAGATAGAGCATTGCCGGTCTAGAATACAGGGGGGCATGACTGCCACTATTTAATGGCACTTTCCATGGTAAATAATGTCAGTGTACTCATGGTTATCTCTTTGAGTTTTAATCCTCACAGTGATACTATCTGGCAATATTCAGTCTGTCATGATAGCAAACTTTTATTAAGCAGTTGCTATATGGTCATCTTTATGCTAAGTACTTTGCACTTTGTGCTAGGTTGATCATAATGTTGACCCCAATTACTGGCCTCCCTGTACCCAGGTCCCTTTCTGTAACTTTCAAACCCCCTTCTCTCTGACTTTGGCCTTGCTTTGTGGCAGAAGTGATGTTCTCTACTAGGTCAGAGCCTAGGCCTCAATGGCCTTTGAATCTCAGTCTCTCTCTCTCTCTCTCTATTCTGTCCATCTACCATGAGAACAAGTCCAGGAGAGCCTGCTGCAGAATAAGACAGCAGGTGGAAGATAACCCAGTTTTCCAACCAGGACCAGACCAGACTACTCTTCAGCTGCCTAACTCTCAAACATATGAAAGGACACAGCCAAGATCAGCGAAGCTTCCTACCCATCTTGTAGCTGGTGATGCATAATAATCATGCATAGGTGAGCCTAGCTAAGACAGAACTGCACAGCTAACCCACAGACTCAGGAGCAATAATAAAGTGGTTTTGTTTTAAGCCACTGAGTTTTGTTAGTTTGTTATACAGCAATAGTTCGCTGATATACATATACTCTTCACAACAAACTGTGAAAATACTCCTATTCATCCCCATTTTATAGGTAACTGAAGCTTAGAAAAATCACATCATTTGTGCTAAATCCCATATAGTAAGAAAGCATAAGAGTAAGTATTTAAATTCAGACAGCCCTTTTCTAGAGCCAGAGCTCTTAACCGCTTTGCTCTACTGACTGCCCATTATGATCCAAATTTTGCAGTCAAATTAGAAATAGGCAAAGTCTGGCACAGACTCAAGAGCAAAAGCAAGCTGCAAAGCCCGGCCTGCCTGACTTCAGCCCTGTTGCTGTTTCTGCCACACTAGCCCCTCCCACACAGAAGGGTAGTACTGAGAAATAAATCTCATGGTGAAGGAAGGTTGAGATCAGAACATGCAGGCTTTTGGACACCAGGCCAAAAGAGCTTTACCCATGTTTTGAGATGTTAAGCAGTCCTACAATTATTGGAGCAGGGGCAGTACGAGAGCAGGTATCTCTTTTAGAAAGTTTAAGAGGCAGCAGGGGTACTTTCAAATAAGCCGTAACCCAAGAATGAATTTGGTATTTGTGTTTTCTGCCAAGAAAAATATCTCTCTGCAGAAAATGGACCTCTCTTTAGCTTAAAAATAAATTCAGGATGAATAAACCTCAAAAACTTCAGGGTTTAGGTCAGAAAGGTCTCTCCCATGCAGAACATAAATGCCAACTTTGTGGAAACTTGAAGTGTCCATATTTTTTAAAAATCATAAAATATGTTGGCAAACTTAACTTCCACAAGGACCCCTACCGTGAGGATAATCTTAATCCAGCACAAAAGAAAAATATTTGTGGGAACTGAGGCTGGCAAGTTGCTCTCCCCTGTGTTATGTGATATACTGACTCCCCTGATTATGTGACAGTTTGATGGGCATGGTAGAAAAAAAATGCTTCAGAGTATAAATATTAATGCTTAATGATTTGTGTAAACTGCACAGCAAAAACAAAAGTACAGATAAAAGTTTTTCACATATTTTGCCTTGTCCACAGTGTATATTATTTACCCCACATGTTTTCCATTTTTACAGCTCGTCTGTGTGACTAGGAGCCACATTTCTCAAATCCTGAATTCTCATATAAGTTTTTCTTTTTTGAAACAGAATAGAATTGAAGCTGGTTTGCAAACTGGCATCTCAGGCATTAAAATTGAGCTTTAAAAGGTTCTTTTGTGAGCATTATGTGGTATCAAAAGGAATTCAGTGGCAATATCAAAAAGCATCAATGCATTTCCAAAACTATTTTTTAAAGACCATTCCAAATGATACAGTCTCCATGGAAGAAAAATGTGTCCAAATTCTCTTCTGGACATCATCTGTAAGTTGGTGGGTACTGGCCTTATTCCACTCTTTGAATTTGACAGCATGACCCTCAATGGTGACATGAGAAAAGAAGTTCCTCTATTCTTTGCTAGAGGTAGAAAAGAAGCTGAGTTCTTGCTCGTGTACCCTGCATGCCATGCCCTTCCCTAATGCCACCACTGCTCATACCTTTGTCCTTGAGCAACACTAATGTCATCCTCTACTTCTTTTTCCCACCAGCCTTATGTTCTTAAGTCGCAACATGTAGCCAAACTGAGAATGGACTTATTGTGAGTTGGTAGCTTACCTGGCTGGTTCTGGTCAGCCCCAGTCAGGTGGGAACCCCTGGCCAGGCTATAGTATTGACTGCACAGAGTTAATGGCAGGAGAGGTCTGGGGTGTCATGTTCCACCCTAAGACTCTTCATTCACCTGAACAACAGATATTTCTGGCACACATACCTGCTGCCAGACCTTGTTCTTGGTGCTGGGGATGCAGCAGTGAGGAATGCAGCAAGACAGACATGGCCCTTGGAGACCATGTGAGAGAGACAGATAATAAACAGACAAGAAATACCAGAACAAGGTGATTTTTGATTGTGATACGTGCTCTGAAAGGAGTAAATATGGTGATACAGTAGAGGGCAACTCTACAGCAGAGGGTATCTATTATAAGGAGATGACATTGGAGTTGAGCTCTGTGTGATGAGGCAAAGCTAGTCATGTGAGGGTGAGCAGAGTACCTTCCAGTGAGAAGGAAAAGGAAATGCAAAGGCTGCAAGATGAGAGGGAGCTTGGCATGGTTGAGGAACTGGAGCAGGTGGGAGAAGATGAGGCTGGGAGAGTAGACAGGATCCAGATCACCTAGGCATCTGCCAACTGTAGCAAGGATTGGGAAGTTTTCTGAAGGTTGCAAGCAGAGGTGAAATGTGGTCTAATTCATTAAATCTTAAATCCTCACTAAAGATTAGGGCTTCCCTCCAATCTCTACTTTGTAGAGGAGTTCCCCGTAGAGGGATTCTCTACTTCCTTGCTGGGGCTGAAGCCTCATCCTCACCCCAGGGATTCTGCTTCCTGCCTGGGTCCCTACTTGGTTGCCCTTCCTTCTCTCTGGCCTTGGTGATCATCACTATCTAGGTATCGCTTCTCCATTACCCTCCCTTCAGTTCAAACAAGCTCAGACAATCACGCTGGCGTAGCCTGAATTCAGTGTGCTATCTCTTTGCATGCTGGTGGTTGAACCACTGTGAGTCAGCCCCAGAGTCCGGATGGGTCTCCATGCTCCTCCCATCTTCACTGACTTGTGCCGCACATGTCCTAGCATGCCTTCTGAGGGCTCAACTCATGAGAGATACTCTAATGCTTAGTATCTCCAAATAGAAACAACCCAAAGTAGAGGAGAGATACCTTGTATGCTTTGTCTTGTTCTGGTCATGTGAATCTTAATTGTTATAGATAGACAGGTTTCCCAATCCTAATTAGAACATTAGTCCTTCCTTCCTTCCTTCCTTCCTTCCTTCCTCCCTGCCTCACTCCCTCCCTCCCTTCCTTTCTTCTGTCTTTTTTCTGTCCTTTCTTCCTTTTCTCCCATCTTTACTCTTTTCATCCTTCCTACCTCAATATCTATAAGAAGGATAGAATCCTTTAAGGGATTTATGAACATGATAATCCGGGTAATAATACTAATAATGATTATGATGATAATAAAATAATCATAGCTAGCATTTATTGAACATTTAAATGTGCCAGGCATTGAACCAAGCCCATTACATACATATAATCTCATAAATCCTCACAACTCTAACGGGTAGTGTTAATATCTCTATTTTAAAACATGAAGAACTCGAAACCGTTTACAGGTTAAGGCATTTGTCAAGGTTGCCCAGGAAGGCAAAAGACAGAACTGGCCGGTCCAAATGCACAGGCTGTGTTCTTCACTACACTTTTTGTGATGGCTTGTATTGCTAAGCATGACTGAACCTATATCCCGTACTGAGAACTTTGTAAAATATGCACATGTAGAGGCAAAGCATCTTTAACTCTCATGTGGAACGAGATGGCTGTAATTAAATAAAGAGTTCCTGGATCTAGGCAGACAGGCAGTTCTGATATTGACCTCTCCTTCCTCCTCCTAGAAGTGCTGATAGAAACCCTCAACCACTGTGTTTGGTGGGAAAGGTCTGGCCCACTTGGAAAAAGCCATTGTGTGTGTGTGTGCATGTTTTTACGTGTATCACTCTGTGTCATGAGTGCTGAACCACCTCAGTCCTTCACTCTGAGGTCAGTTTACATCAATAAGGAGGTATCTCCATCAATTTCTGTTTCCCCACAAGATGCTCTACCTACTGCTGGCTGTGCTTCTTTGCATGTTCAGAGGGAAATCTCTGTTTTGCTAACCTGAACCCTTCACTTACCCCACACTCTCCCGCCAGTGGTCCTGGTGGTGATGGTGGTGGTGTATGTGTTGGGGAAGGAGGGGTCCATTCATTCTGACCGCTATGGCTTAAGGAGGGACGTTTTAGGTCCTCTTCTGAGGGATCCTCAAACCAATTTGAGGTTTATGCCAAAAACCAGATTATCCATTGGACAAATACAGCCACCATAATCCCTCTTTCCTCTTCAGCCTCATTAAATACCCCCATCACCAGGCTCAGCAGTACCCCACAGGTGTGATAATATAATCACTGTATGCCCATTAGCGGGTTGGCTCAGTTGCAGCATTTACTTTCAGAAAAGTACACCTTCGAGATGACTTCTTTATAAAAGAATGTAGTTTAGAATAAAAACAAGAAGGGTTTTGTATTTTAAGTTGTTGATCACCAAAGAAACAGGTCCTATTATCATTTACTTTCCTCTATCAAATAAGACATCATTGCACAGAGGTATTTATTTGACTAGGCAAAGTACACGAAGAGACATACACACAAAATCATCATGCACAATAGTCTCTAGGAAATTAGAGTCCAGGATGAAATATTATTATGCTTTAGGAAGTCTTTGTAGCCTAGAGAATTGTTTCTAAAGAAGATACCAACACTAAAATAACAGCTAGACACTTTTGTGTGTCCTGTGAGTTGTCACTTTTTAATATATTTTTAATATGGTGATATTGTATGTGTTTGGTCAAATTAGGGTGTATGCTTTTCCATATAAGTGAATTTTCCAGACTGGGCCTTAGCATTTACTCCATTGGAAATGGCTTATTTTATTTTATTTTTTTAAAAGGGAAACCATTATTTAATGTATCAAATACTTCTTTGCTTTTTGAAACAGAAAATACAGAAACTGAGTTAACCTTTCCTTAATGTCACAGACTACCATTATCAACAGTTGTGGCAGAGAGAAAAAGTACTGTATTTGAAATTATTTGATAGTGTGTGCATGTTTATACTTTGCTGCTCTTCACAAAGAATTTGAGGCAGTTTAGAAAATTATATGTAATACAAAAGGAAAAGAGCAAATAATTGAAGGAATCAAGAAGAAGGGAAAATAGGAAAGCCAGGGAAAATATCCATGACAGAGATCCTGTCTTCATGTTCTGGTTCCAAGTGCTGGAAATCCAGCTTTGAGTTACTAGAGGACCAGCAAGGAAGTAATTTCTGCATTATAAAGTACTGCAGTAGTGAGGAATGGTGGGAATGGCCTTAAAGTTGACCAGAATTAGCTCTTGAGCACTGTCAGGGCCCTCTCTGTAGGCTTCTCATCCCTGTTTTTCTATGCACTGGATCCTTATATTCCTACTGTGTAAAGTGGGTGCGGGGATTTGGCTTACAGGAAAGCATGCATTTCTCTACCATTTCTGGTAGGAAAATCTTGGAATAGGACTCTGATTGGCCCAGCTTGGGTCACATGAACATACCTGGACAGATCTCTCTTGCTACGGGGATTTTTATTATGATCAAACCAGTCTCATTCTAGTGCCTATACACTTGTGTGAGTCTGTTATCATATAAGGAAAAGAGATGCTATTCAAACAAAAGCAATAGTCACTATAGAAGCATTCCACGCTAAATGTCAGCCAGATTTTCACTTAAGCTTCCCAGTGGCCAAAACAAAGCAGGAAACATGGTTGCTTACATGATCCTCAATTTCTGTAACACAACAGGAAACAGGGGTTGGGAAGACAGTAGAAAAGAAGAGCCAGTTTTCTGAGGGAAACTCAGTTTTTCCTTGAGTTGATGCCAGAGGTTTCTCTCACTTGGTGGTATCTGAATTAGGGGACCATGGAATACCTGAATTTGAAATGTAGAATTTTTAAGGAGCTCTGGTCCCAAACTTCTGAAGTTAGAATCGCATTCCCTGAGCTGAGCGCTGACACACAATTGTCTGTTTCTCTTTATCTCGCAATCCTACTCAATCCCACTGGGGTCTGGGCAGTCTGCCTTTGCCAGGATTCAGAACTATTCCTGTTGCAAACAGTAGCAAAAACAAACAAATGAAACATCCCAGATCTCATACCCATAGCAGGGAATAGAGGTCTACACCCTCTCAGAGGAGTACTCAGACATACAAAAGAGGCTCTAGGAATCCAGAGACCTGAGTAACCCCAAGGAAGCCATGGTCCCCGACTCGGGCTGCTGTTTTTAGACATAGCTAAACAGCTCATATTAATCCAAGTGCAAAGATATTCTTCCAGGTTCATGGTCATGGATCTGCGGATTGACTTGCATTCTTCTGCCAGGGAAAACATTAAGTGGCCTTTGGGGAAGCTCATATTTGTAGTACATGGAGGGCAATTTGCCCCTCTATTCCTTGTTGACTTACCTCCTCTCCTGATAATTCCATTCTAAACCACAACCTTGCAGGAAGTACATGTCACTTCCTGAGTCTGAGATGCTATTCCAAGGCCTGTGGGTACCGGCTCAGCCAGACTTGTATCCACCTCACCCCTCCGCCTGCCAGAAAGCTCTCTCTTTTGCCGATTTTAACACCAATTGCAAAGTTTCCCTACCCGAGACTGTCACTTGCTTATTTCTTTACTTCTGGTCATTTGTGTGATTGTTTTGGAGGACAGGGTTCCTCGTTCTTTGTATTTGGATCCTTCTTTAAACTAGCAAGTGATCTGCTTTATCACCTTCACTGGGCCAAGCAGTAAATGGGACCTTTCTAATTGTCTCCTATAGGTTAGAAACCGTATAAGAAGGCTTATTAGAATCATGTAGAAACATGTATAAAGTTAGAGCCCGCTGAGTTCTAAAATGTGTGTGTGTGTGTGTTTAAGGGCCTTTTTGAAAGCCATTCTTCGCTATCTCAAGCCCTTCTCATTTATATCTGATTTCGGGACTAAATTTTGGTTAAGTTACTGGAAGTCTGGCATCTGAGTAAGTGGAACATAGCTGTTCTTAAAGAGACATCAAGTATCCTAGAAATTACTCACTCTGCATCTCTTACAAGGACAAGTGGATATGTTTTGGGAACAGATCAGGGACCCAAATGAGCTGTTCTTGTGTCCACGGTGAAGAGCATCGTCCCTTCTCTTGTCCAAATGTATTATCTGCGAAAGAGAGACACACCTGACTTCTCTTTCAGAGGCACGGGTGTGTTCTGGATGGACATGGAGAGAAGAGCAGCCTTCCCTACACATCGTCGCTTAGATGAGCCGCCGGAGCGCTGGCATGTTCTGAGGAAGGCAGCAGAGAGGCGTGGGTGGTTGCTGAGGGAGCCTCACGCCGAGCCGGGGTGGGAGCTGTCCCGGGGGCTCGAGACAGCGTCTCATCAAGATGCCCTGGAACTCGCCCAGCTTTGCTTCACACGTTCCAAGCTCATTTTGGTATGTGCATTTACATCTTCTCTGCCTTCCCCGGGGGCCATGCTTTAAAGAGGGGGGATCGTGAATGTGAAGTTTCAGAGCTCAGCTTGCTAACACTCCACTAGAGGAAATCGTGGGGCAGAATGACAGGATCACTCCCTGGGCTTTAAGTACAAGAAAACAAGCCTGCCTGCCGGCCCCACTCTCACCCCCAACACCCGCGCACGCACACGCGCACACACACACACACACACACACACCCCGGACCTGTTTGTCCACCTGTCAAAAGGAGAAGCATGGTGCTCAGCCTGCAGCCCGCTGGGGGTTACGACGATTAAGGGCAAAATGCCAAACGCGGTGCCTGCTCCATAGTCAGCACTCAATCTGTCTTTCCTTTTTGAAAAAATAAGAAGTATGGTTGCATGCCTAGGGATCTTAAGGGCCAGCTGTGATGGTCCTAGCTCCATGAACCTCTCATAATTTCTTCATCTGGAAGTTGGTGCTCTGCAGACGCCTGGGTGGGTACAGTCATGGTTTACTTTGTATTTGTACTGTGTGTGTGTGCATCTGTATGTGCACCTGTGCTTCTTCTTGGATTTTTTTCAGTCCTTAAATTTACTTGTCCCAGACAGGAAATGTGGCTTTCTCTCTCCCTCTCTCTCTCTCTCTCTCTCTCCCCCCACCATGCTGTGTACACAGGAAGGCTTAATAATTTTGTGACAAGTTTATTTATTTACCACCATGTGAGAGCTATTATTCTTTTCCAGGCTACTTACTAGGTACTTTATACTTGGTATTTTATTTAATCTCTATAACAACACTAGGAGATGGGTTTTATTAACTGCATCCTTTTAATGACTATTTATATAGTCAATAAGACTATAATGATTTAGACCCCTACTGAGCAGATAAGGGAACCGAAACTAGGAGGGATTGAATGACTTGCTTGGTGTCACAAAACTACCAAGTGGTGGAGCTGGGACCCAAACCACTTATCTATGATTCTGACTCAGGCTCCCAATTCTAAGTAACCAGTGGCACTCACAGTGCGGCCCCCAGACCAGTAACATCAGCATCACGCAGGAGGCTGTTAGAAATGCAAGTCACTGGGCCCAGCCCCAGACCTACTGAATCAGGAGCTCTGGGGGTGGGTTCCAACAATCTTTGTCTAACAAGCCCGTCCAGGTGACTTGGATGCTTGCTCAGGTTTGAGAAGCCCTGCCCTGGATGCCATCAAGTCATGCCTGGAAGACAAGGGCCAGGAGAGAGCAATGGTGGGGTGCAGGGGCTCTGGCTCCTGACTGCCTGAGTTCAAAGCTGAGCGCCTCCACTTTCTAACCATGTGCCTCTGGGTACGTTATTCATCGTTCCTGTGCCCCCCTTCCCTCGTGAGTCAAGTGGGGATAATGACAGACTTCCAGTCACTGTGAAGATAAAATATATTGATACATAATACAAGTAATGATACTGATACATGGTACAAGACACTGAACCAATACCTGGCACATAGTAGGGACTTGGTAAGTATTATTTGTCATTATTATGATTTAAAGATTTAAGATTACTTTTCTGAAATATTTCTTCACCATCCTGCCCAAAGCCTGAATTATTTTGTTGGTTTGATTTTTTTTTTTTTTAGTTGAAATATAGTTGATTTACAATGTTGTGTTAATTTCTGCTGTACAACGAAGTGATTCAGTTATACATGTATGTACATACTTTTTTATATTCTTTTCCATTATGGTTTATCACAGGATATGGAATATAGTTCCCTGTGCTATGCAGTAGGATCTTTTTGTTTATCCATTCCATATATAATAGTTTGCATCTGCTAATCCCCTATTCCCAGTCCATCCCTCCCCACCCCCCAATCCCTTGGCAACCACAAGTCTGTTCTCTATACCTGTGAGTCTGTCTCATAGGTAAGTTCATTTGTGTCATATTTTAGATTCCACATGTAAGTGATATCATATGGTATTTGTCTTTTTCTTTCTGACTTACTTTACTTAATATGATAATCTCTTGTTCCATCCATGTTGCTGCAAATGGCATTATTTCATTCTTTTTTATGGCTGAGTAATATTCCATTGTATACACGTACCACTTCTTCTTTACCCATTCATCTGTTGATGGACACTTAGGTTGTTTCCATGTCTTGGCTATTGTAAATAGTGCTTCAATGAACATCGGGGTGCATTATCTTTTCAAATTATAGTTTTGTTCGGATATATGCCCAGGAGTGGGATTGCTGGATCATATGGCAACTTGATTTTTACTTTTTTGAGGAACCTCCATACTGTTTTCCATAGTGGCTGCACCAAGCTTTATTTTTTAGTAGAAGGAAAAATCACTTGGGTCTGGCCTTGCTTAGGTTTCTGAATTTCCCTTCTTGTGCTACGTCAGTGTTTTGAGGATTAACAACAGTCTTCTTCTTCTGAATTATCTACCCTTTCCTGAAAGGTGTGTGCTTTCCCTGAAGAAGGGTCTGCTGCCTGGGGTAGTGTAATACGATCTCAGGAGTAAGACTGGAATCTGTCTGCAAACATGAGTCATGTGGCCTTGGGTATGCTCCTTAACATCTGGAATCTTCCTTTTCCTTATATGTGGAAAGGTTGGAAATTATCTTGGGAGGGGACACTAATATTTATTGAGCACTTGCTATGTCCCAGGCATTATTCTAAGTGTTTCATGTGCATTATCTCATGTGAGCCTTAGTTACCTGCAAGGTAGGTAGTAACATCATCTCCACTTTACAGACCAAATGTCCCAGAGTACTCTCTTCTTGGTAGTCCCACAAATAGGATTGGAGTCCATAAAGTCTGACTCCCAAGCCAACATGCTTTGTTTTCTTTTTATTGGAGTGTAATTGATTTACAACGTTGTGTTAGTTTGTGGTGTACAACAAAGTGATTCAGGTATACATATATATGTATATATATTCTTTTTCAGATTCTTTTACATTATAGTTTATTACAAGATATTGAATGTAGCTCCTTGTGCTATACAGTAGCACCTTGTTGTTTATTTTATATATAATAGTTTGTATCTGCTGATCGCAAACTCCTAATTTATCCCTCCCCCTGCTTTCCCCTTTGGTAGCCATAAGTTTGCCTTCTATGTCTGTGAATCTGTTTCTGTTTTGTAAATAAGTTCATTTGTATCATTTTCTTAGATTCCACATTTAAGTGATATCATATTTGTCTCTCTCTGTCAGACTTACTTCACTTAGTATGACAATCTCTGGGTCCATCCATGTTACCGCAAAAGGCATTATTTCATTCTTTTTTTATGGCTGAACAATGTTCCATTCTGTGTGTACATACACACATACACACACATACACAAAAACATACACACACACACACACACACCACATTTTCTTTATCCATTCATCTGTCGATGGACATTTAGGTTACTTCCACGTCTTGGCTATTGTAAATAGTGCTGCTGTGAACATTGGGGTTCATGTATCTTTTTGAGTTAGTTTTCTCCAGATATATGCCCAGGATAGGGATTGCTGGATCATATGGTAACTCTATTTTTAGTTTTTTAAGGAATCTCCGTATCGTTTTCCATAGTGGCTGCACCAATTTACATTCCCACGAGCAGTGTAAAAGGGTTCCCTTTTCTCCACACCCTCTCCGGCATTTATTATTTGTAGACTTTTTAAAAAATAAATTTATTTATTTATTTTTGGCTGTTTTGGGTCTTTGTTGCTGCAAGTGGGCTTTCTCTAGTTGCAGCAAGTGGGGGCTACTCTTCGTTGCGGTGCGCGGGCTTCTCATTGCGGTGGCCTCTCTTGTTGTGGAGCACAGGCTCTAGGTGTGCAGGCTTCAGTAGTTGTGGCACATGGGCTCAGTAGTTGTGGCTCACAGGCTCTAGAGTGCAGGCTCAGAAGTTGTGGCACACGGGATTAGTTGCTCCGTGGCATGTGGGCTCTTCCCGGACCAGGGCTCGAACCCGTGTCCCATGCACTAGCAAGTTGATTCTTAACCCCTCCACCACCAGGGAAGCCCGTGCAGACTTCTTGATGTTGCCAAGCCAACATTCTTAACCACAACTGTCTCAGTGAGTTGTTGAGAGAAATAAGTGAAACGATGAACGTTAAACACAAAATGGTGCCTGACACATGGAAGTGCTTATTAAATACTAGCTGAAACTAATAATAATAAGGAGAAGAAGGAGAAGAAGGAGAAGGGGAAGAGAAAGAAGAGGGAGAAGAAGAAATAATACTAATATTATGGATGGAAGGGAAGTTTTTCCATTTGTTGCAGGTGGGATTTAATCTCCTGAGAACCAGGTAGAGAGACCTCTGTCTTGCCCACGAGTTCAGTCAGCACTTAGAAAAGATGCCTTCTCTCTCTTCCCCCCCTGGTGTACCATTGGTGTCATTAAGAAACAGTTAACACACATCATCTTTCTTAGCTATTTTTGCCGCCTGCCATCTGGAGTGCCTCAGCTCCCTTGGATGTGTTCACACTAAATCAGCAGAAGAAAGCATTAACTAATTTCTCCATTTCAGATCTGCTCATCTGGGCAACAATGACCTTTAAAACTAGTGCCATCCACCTCATAACCACGTGCCATATGTTGGATGTCAGTTAATAAAGCATATTTAAACTTAGCAGGCTCCCTAATACCTTATGGCTGGCTGGTGATTAATTAGTAACTTCCTTACCAGCATCTTCTGGGCTAAGGCTGACAAGGCGTTTTGTTTGCCACCCAGTGTCCGTTTGCCTTGGAACATCTTCAAGCATACTCTGCGGAGACTTCATTGCATACTGAGCTCCCCATCCCATTCACTCCTGGCATTTGGGGGCAGCACATTTCCTTCTGGAGATACTTATCGCCACACAGAAGAATATACTCGACATGAATGCTTGAACACCAAGTTCTCCTTTACTGCTCATAATAACCTCACAGGACAAGGGTTTCGGTACCCATTTATGTCCACTTAGCTGAAGAGGAGGGTGAGAATTGAAGAAGCTGAGCGATTTTTTCAGTTTATGGAAGAATTTAGATTTGAACCTAGCTCACTGACTCCAAATGCCACGACTTTATTTTCGTTTATGTTTGTTTTCGCTGAAATGCAAGACATTATGTTGGCTCTGTTATGTTTTCCTCATGCTTGGAGAGTCAAGCTCTGCTCTCATTCATGTCTGGATCAGAATGGGAGGGGTTAATTCCCAGTATCTCATCCAGTCTCCTCCCAGTTCTGCCCTCCCTTCCATCACCCTGATGGTCCACACTGGGAGCAGTGAGCAGATTCTGACAGTCATCTCGCCCAGGACCCGTGTTTCCTCCTCTGATGACAGTCCGTTCACTACCTCAACCAGTAAGCCATGGGTGGACTCTTCTGGGCCCCATGTGATTTACCAGAAATCTTAAATAACCCTGTTTTCCTGACCACATAGGAGGAACAAATATTAGCCAATTTACCCTTTCTGAACCTTCGATTTCTAGGGGCTGTATTTGATCCCTAGGAAAGTAACTTCCATTCTTTGGAAGAGGCATTCTAAAGTGATTACCTGGGAACGAAGGGGACGACCGAGGGAACGCTCACTTACACCCAGATGCCTACGGATCCACACATTCTACAGCTCAGGCGAAGCCAGTAGAATCAGAATGGGCGAAGAGCTGGGCAGCACCAGAATCTCCTACAAGTCCTTGTCTTTAACCGTTTGGTTAAGCAGGGTTAGAAGGTAACAACCCAGGACTCTCAGGATCATAACCTGTTTGAGTTCAGTTGTAACACAGTGGGGGCCTCAGTGTAGCTACTATACAGGTCAAGATAAGAGAGCCAGGGAGGAGCTGGTGATGGTCAGACTAGCCAGGCAACAGAGTAAGATGGGTCCAGCAACCCAGGTCACAGTATCCAAGGGGGCGGCAGCCTGGGGTGCAATTCCATTATCATTAATGCCCAAAAGATTCTTTTGTCAGGGGCAGTGGCACAGCACCAGTCCTAAATTTCTTCTCAGATTAGAGCACATTGTACGTAGAGACGCAAAGAAGCAGGGAAAATACGGCATGTATCTCTCTGTTCTGAACTTTTCTTGACCACTTGTAAAATAAATTCCATATTGAAATGAACATGAATATAGAAAGAAGCAGTAACAAAAATTGCGTGAATCTTTTTTTTTTAATTAATTTATTTTTTTAGCTGTGTTGGGTCTTCATTTCTGTGCGAGGGCTTTCTCTAGTTGCGGCAAGCAGGGGCCACTCTTCATCGTGGTGCGCGGGCCTCTCACTGTCATGGCCTCTCTCGTTGCGGAGCACAGGCTCCAGACGCGCATGCTCAGTAGTTGTGGCTCACGGACCCAGTTGCTCCGCGGCATGTGGGATCTTCCCAGACCAGGACTCGAACCCGTGTCCCCTGTATTAGCAGGCAGATTCTCAACCACTGTGCCACCAGGGAAGCCCCCCCCCCATTTTTGTAAAGAAGAGGCTTCAAAGCACTTTGGTCATTTCAGTGGACTGCTTCAGGAACCACAATGTTGCCCACCTACCCCTACAAACCCACATGAAATTCTGTCCAAAGGCCCTGTAGATTTTTTTGTTGTAGAATTTGTCACAATCTACTTTTACCTAGTGTATTGACGTATTTAGTTCATGGTTTGCTTCTTCCACCTAAAATGCAAGCCCTGGGAGAGCAGAGGCCTTGCCCGTCTTGTGCATGGGAACACAAAGAGACCATTTTACCTACAACCTCAGCCCGTCCACCCGTCCTGGAGTCCAGGTAAAGAGTCTCTGCTGTAGTCAATCTTCTCAACTCTAAAAATGACGCTGTCATGGCCACTGTGAGCAGCAGAGGTATTGGGGAGCAGGTGTAGGGGCATCAGCCAGTGGGTGATAACGATAAAGAAGGTTAGCAAGCATGGCAGGGGCGAGACTCCCATACTGGGGTGTGCCGGCCTCACCTGCGTGCAGTTGTCAGTCGGCTTCTCTGAGGATGGGCTTAGAGAGACTAGGTGGGGCAAGGTGTGCTTTAGGGAAGCTCCCTAATAAATGTAGGGAGTACCTGGGGGTAGAAACAGACTGACAAAGCATTAACCAAAGACCTTTCTGGGACTTGATAGGGTGTAGGGGAGGGGCACCTTGATGGTCAACAGGCCCTGCGTGTTCCACGATAGACCAGTTCGTAAAAGGAAGTGCCCACCTCACTCCTGGTGTGAGCTAGCTTCCTTTTCCTAGGTTCCTATGAAGTATTTAATTAAATCCAATCACATTGAAATGCTATGTTTGAGATTCCACTTTCCGCTTCTTCATTTACTTTCTGGTATATAAAGACACCCTGGATTTTATTTAGTCAGATGTCTAACTAGAAATTGCACTTTTCAGAAAAGATAAAAAATAATGATCATTTAATTCCCTATTTTCCACAGAGCCACTTAACTTTATAAAGTGCTTGGTACTAATCAATAAAAGTCTTTGATCACACAACCAAATAAGCAAGATCAAATTCGAGGGAAATGCTCAAAAAAGAGCAATGGTTGGCACCCAAACCATTTTGTGAGGTCAGAATCACTTTTCCACAAGAAGCTAATTCCTACTCATGGCCCAGAGCCATTCCACCTCCTGCTCTCTGATCTCTTGCTTTTAAAATCTGAGTCCACTGGGTCTACCGCTGAGAACACAGGGCCTGCTATGATCAGCATCCAGTGAAAACCTAAAACCAGAATCGACACCAGATACATCGTGTTACCAGCTTGAGGCCCAGTTCAAGGGCTGCTTTGCATCCAGGAGAACGTGCAGGCATTGGTTTAGGGAGGAAAGCAGATACGAGGAGCGTGTTAAGAGTCAGTCTTTCTGATGATGTTCAGATGGTATTTGGATCCAGAATTTCTGGGCTCGTTCCATAAACCCCCTCCCTTTCCCCCACCCTCTCCAAGGAAGATGAACACATGGAAAACAGGAACAAAGAAAAGGGGAAGAGCCTTAATTGTCAGTTGGGCTTGAGCCCCAAATCTCAGTACAGAAAATGTTAGTGAGCTGGGTTGTAGTGCAGGGTCCATATTAACACTAAAGAGATGCCTTGCCTACCAAGTCCAAACCTAGCTTTTGAATTTTACCATCTTCCATTCAGCCACATGGGAAGAAAAGACAGAAGAGTGAGAGAAAAAATCCTGGGTCAGTTTCCCACTCTCACCTCATGGGTTTAAGAGGGAAAAGAGAGAGAGAGAGAGAAACATTTATAATACAAGTGCCCCATACAGCTAACAAATGTAGAATGATCACTTAATTGAAATTTGTTAATTGATGTTAAGAGTCAACTATTACCTCTATGAAAATAACTTTTCTGGAATATAGGTGGAACTTAATAAATGCTTGTTAATGTATGTATGTGAGAGAGAGAGACAGACAGAGAGATGGAGAGAGAGACAGAGGTAATTCATATGGATATTGATATGTTCCTCTCATACATTATTCTGAACCTAAATTGGAAACACATCATCACATGAATTAATAATTCCTTAAAACATGTCTAAAACAAAATTCATTGTTAAATAGGTTTTTTCTTTCTTCATTTTCTGTACTATGTTTAAAAGATACTATTTATGGTTGCAGAATTCTGCTGTAAATAAAAGACCTTATTATCCATGCATATCAGCAAAAATATACATAGGTAGGAAATTGTTACTATGTAAATAGTATCAACAGGTAAAACACAATCCACGGTTTAAAGTTACATGCCAGTATAATAAAGGGCAATATATATATATATACCTGGAGAAAAAAAGTTAAATGTTTATTCCCATAGAACTCAGAAATGGATTATTGAGAAGGGCAATACAAAATACTTCAAAATTATACTAGTTCTTAGGCTATTTGGAACAGTTTTCTTCTTCAAATAAGGTCTAGAAATCAAAGTAAAAGAAAATCACTCATGTCCAAAGAACTCACTCACAAAGGCTCTGCTTGTTCAGGAGGATGGGAGAAGCCGCTGGCTTTGGGTTGGGCTTACCTGTGTGAATCCACTCGCCCTTGAGCAGCCCCGCCCCTGCTTAGGAGGCCGTGGGCTGTGTTTCAGTGCACCTCTAAGGTGATCAAAATGTCCCTGATTCAAATCTAACACAAGCACCAAAATCAGTTTGCTTTCTCTCTAGAACTTGTGCCTATGAACCAATTAACCAACATTTTTTACAAAATCGGTATTTCATAAAGGAGAACTCAGGGAATCCCCCCTGCAAGAAGTCAAAACATTGGGTCCTGTTATCTCATTAGCATATTTACAACAATAGCAAGGTTGTAAGTTGTTTAATAAGTGCAGACCTTCACCAGCTGTCCCACTTCGACACCAGACGCCAGTCAGAGGTTGCTCTCCTGACAAATGGTTGTGAAATTGGATCTTCCTGTTTGCAAAGAATGCCTCTGTTTTCTGGGAATGGGGACTTTGTCCTGTTCTTTGGTGTATCCTCAGCTCCTTCCACATGTCAAATGTTTGTTAAGTGGAAAATAAATGAATGAACAAGTGAATTCCCTTAAATTCAGTTGGAAGGGTGGAAATTATGGAAACGAACAAAAAAGAAAGCATCTCTTTCTCCGAAAGATTTAGGCATTTTCTTTTGAAGAAGTTGGAGCTGGATGACTTGGTTTTGTAACACACAGTTTCCATCATCCACTATAAGGGAACTCCAGTTTCACCAGACCTTATTTTGACTCGAAATGTTTCATGACAGGTTTATGGCATTCATTTCCTCCTCTTGGGTGCATGGTCTTTATATGTGTTTTCTTCAGAGGATAAATCAACTTGCTAGGGCGAGACAGACAGAGTATCCGTTATATGACTTTAAGAAACAGTCTTCAGCAAACAGACTATGAGGGATTGTGGCCCACTGAGGAGTATCCACTCGGCCAGGTTTTAATGCTAAGAGCCACCAGAACATATAAGTAATCAGCTTTTAAAAATAAAGGAGTTTTAATTAAATGATTTCTCCGAGTCCTATCGCTGACACCGTTACTTCTGTTTCTAATGGATTTTGAGACTTGTTGTTCAGAAGTTAATCCTGTTAATAAGATTCGATTTTCCTTTTGCCTTAATAGTGCACTTTGAAATACTTATGTTGAAGCCCGGGAATATCTGGTGTGTAGGATTGCTGTGGTTCTCTGTGTAATCTTGGCAAGTAAGACTAAGAGACTGACTGGAGAGAGAAGGGAAAAATTGGAAAGACTGACTCCTCTGCAATTTAGAAAAGAAAATAGGTCAGTGTTTCGTTCTGTGAATCTAGTTCAATGTTGTTCAATCTGTGATGCATGTATTACGATCAAGGGCCTTTAACCTGAAGGGGGCCAGCCAACTCCCTTTAAACAGTCTGGCTGCTTAATAACTATATAAATGGCTGTACACTTGATTAAAAAGAAAAACAACTTCCTGGCATAAAGCAGGCCTGCCTGGTCTCCAGATTTCCTTTTGGCAAAATTTTCCTAATGAGCTTTAATATTCTTTAATTTCTAAAACTTTTTTTTTTTTTTTTTTTGCCTACCTTAGAGCTATGAAATCTATGGCTCTTGTAGAGGTACCAGAAACAGATTTGTTTTATGCAGTCTTTCATCATAGATATAATAATATTAAGAACCTATTCTGTGCAAGACAGGGAGGAAAGAGCTTAAAATCCAACCAAAATTTAATTTGGCTGTTTGAGAAAAGTAAGTGAAAGGAAGGGCATGTCAATTGAGGGCTGCCTTAAATAAAGACAGTGTGATGTCAGAGAGGCGGCAGGATCTGCGGATGTGCTTGTCATGAAGGATGAGTGTTCACCGAGGGGCGTGTTGGGAAAGCAGTTTAAAGTTCATACAGAGCAGGAGGGTACGGCTCTTGAGTGAAGGCATGGGCTTTATTCTGTAGACAACGAGAAGTGATGCATTTTGGTAGGGAGGGGAGTAGGAGAAGTGTACTGTCCAGGCTAACGCTTGAAAATTCAGGCGAATATTTTGAATTAGGGAATATTTTCTTACATTTCAAAAGTACTGTTTCCCAACTTTGCAAGCATTATAAAATCTGATTATTGTTGATGCTCTATTGAACTGAAAACTTTTATTAATAGTTGTGGTTTCATTTTTTGAAATTATCATAACTGATGGATTTAAAGTTCTGAAACAGTTACAAAATCTTAATAATGAAGCCATTAATACATACCTTGGCTTGAGGGCACGGTATTTGTGACAATGGAATATTTGCTCTGAAAGCAGCAATCCCCAAACTAATATATTTATATCTTTATGTAAGTTGCACAGATGTCTCCCCAGTTAACAGCACATCGTGTTGTCTTGACAATGAGAGTTCTTCTGCCGATGTTGGTGCTTTCTTCCACTTCGCAGGGGGAAAAAAAGATGTTTGAAATATAAAAGAAATTAATTATCAAGATGATCTTGAGAGACTTCAAAAATAATTTAAGAAGGAATTTCAACTTGAAGAGCTCACTGTTCCTGGGGCTTCCCTGCAAAGGCTGTGGGGTGTGTGTGCGGGTTTGCTAAGACTCACAGCTGCGTTTACATTTAAATGAAAATACAAACATATATGTTTGACAAAGATCATCTACTTATGCCCCTTAAAACCATATTTTTTCCATAAACGGAACAAAAAACATCCCACTCTGCCAATCCACTGAAATACCAATTTATTCTTTGTGAAAACAGTACATTGTGCAACAGTCTGGGATATTTATTTATTTCATTAATTTTATTTATTTGTTATTTTCCTGGATCGATGTCTATGCTGAGAATCAGCCTCCTGAAGACATAAACAGCCTCGGGTCATGTTCTATTAATTACTGAAAGTGAAACCCAAGAAAACTTTGAGGTTTCTTTTGGCTACATCCTGCTCCCCCCACTGCCACCATTTCTGTTTCATGAAACTGACACCCAGATGGTCCAGGTGACTTACCCTAAATTATGTACCCAGTGACAGCACTGGGAGTGGGTTGACGTCCTTGACTCCCCACGAGGTGCTCATTTTGACCTGTTTCTGGCATACTCATCTAAGGTACTTACTGGGAGGATATCAGTAGCATCTGAAAAGGATCTTCTTCAGAAAAAGATCTTACCTGTACAATGTATTCCTTCCTGCTCTCAGCCAACCACTGTCCTAGCTTGGGGGATGAGAGCAATTAGTACTGATATCAGAACTAATTCTGAAGAAGTCTGGGTGTGTAATTATTTCCCTAACGTGTGCTCCTTTGTTCTAATTATTCAACACAGACCATGTCATAGCATCTGTACTGTTATCTGCATTTTATGTCAGGTGAGACTTGGAGACGTCAAGTTGCTTGTCTAATATCACACAGCTAGTAAGGTTCAGGCAGAGATTTGAACCCAAGTCATTCTGAAGTCAAAGTTCATCATGATCTTTCTGGTACTTGAGATACTTCTCCCGGCCCGAAGAACTGTAGGCAGCATCTGTCTTAACAGACCTGCTGACTACCTATCCCTCTGCACACGTTATTCCATTTGCTCTAAAGTCCGTGTTGATAAAATGCAATAACTGATCAGAGTTTAAGGACCACCTCTGAAAGCAGAAATACTTATTTCCACTTAGAGCCTCTGGGTCTTCAATTTCAAGTATCAAAGCAAAACTTCTAGGCATTACACGGAGATCTTACTGAAATGACTAATGCTGCAACGTTGGTATAAAGCACTTTGGGAAAGTCCCAAAGCTAAATTACATTCCTGAGTCAAAAGCCAAACTTCTCTTCCAGGGCTGCTTAATTGTAGTTGAGCAACTACTTATTTCCAGCCCTTGGGGCCAAGTTCACCAAACCACTTATTTTTCTAAGATGCGAAAATGTTTCCATGAACGTGATTTTTGCAGTTTTGCTTATTCATTCATTCATTTATTTATTTATCTGCCTATTAAAAGAAATACAGCTGTGTACAAAACTGGAGAGGTGACTACTTGGTTGAGAAAAAGCCGCCTTTCTTAAAGTATCTAGAACTGAGATAGACAGGAGATGTAAATGTGCTTCCTGCTCAATGTCCTGGGGGAGGCACAGGACAGACAAGGGTTCTGAAGAAAGGAATTTGAATTATAGCTCAGCTGCTCACCAGCTGGGGAACTGAGTGTCCTCAGACTGAAGCTAGAGATTTGGCAAAAGTTAGTTTCAAAGGAGCAAAGATCAAACGTTGTAGCCATTGCGCATTTAGAAGAGGTGCTTAATAGGTACTCCGGGGTAACTTTTCTTATGAGCGTGGGAGCTAATGTGAGTTCTGGACAAGCCATGACCGGTCGAGGCACAACATGGGGAGAAGGAGGGGGGCTGCCCACTCAGTTTTTGCAAGCAGGCTTGTTGCCACTGGCTCTTGTTTCCTTTTGGGCTGTCTTCAAGGCACTGGCAAGTGTTTGAAATTGACTAACTGACAGCCATTTTTTTAGTAGTGTTTCCCCCGAGGCTGTAAACTCCACAAGGGCAGTGAGTAAATTAGCTTTGTTCCTTGTCACACCCCAAACATAGTTCCTTGCTTGACACCTGGCAGGGATGTCCTAGAGGTAATGGTTACGGTTATTACTGAAGTTATGACTATTTTCCATATTCAGATTTCTATAATAAACTCTGATTTTTTTCAGTTTTATTCCACTCTGTCATCTTGGCTCCTGTGTTTGCATTTGTTTGGATCTTGTAGCTGCTTTTTCAGTTTTCACTCATTTTTGTCTCACCGTTCTTAATTTCTACGGGTGCACGATTCTCTTTTCCTATTCTGCACCCAGGTGTCACTCAAGTATCTCAGCCTCATTTTCTTCCATTTCAAAACAGAAATAATCCAAAAGTTCTGGGTGACTACGGAAGAAAATGTGTGTAAAGAATCCAGCCCCGGGGCTTCCCTGGTGGCGCAGTGGTTGAGAATCTGCCTGCCAATGCAGGGGACGCGGGTTCGGGCCCTGGTCTGGGAGGATCCCACATGCCGCGGAGCAACTAGGCCCGTGAGCCACAATTACTGAGCCTGCACGTCTGGAGCCTGTGCTCCACAACAAGAGAGGCCATGACAGTGAGAGGCCCGCGCACCGCGATGAAGAGTGGCCCCCACTTGCTGCAGCTAAAGAAAGCCCTCGCACAGAAACGAAGACCCAACACAGCCATAAATAAATAAATAAATAAACAAATAAACCCAAAAGTTTAAAAAAAAAAAATTAAAAAAAAAAAGAATCCAGCCCCATATGCAAGAGATAATTATTTACTATCCTACTGCAAATCTTGTGACTAGTAATGGGCTCAGTAAACTGGACTGATGGGGCAAGAGCTGTAGTTATCCTAACCTCAGCCTGGAGAAACGTCATGAGAAATAACCAGCTAAGTCAGGCTTAGTTGTGTAATTTTTCCACATTGTCTATGAAGGTGATTTCCAGAAATAAAGAGTTCTTGTGAAAACAGAGCAGAGTAGAAATCTGTGCATGCTGAAGTCCACATGCTGTACTCAGTTTACAACTGAACAGAAATTTCATTTGCATTTAAGAACAGAAAAATGGTACAGACAGAGCTGAAATTTATTTCACTGAGAAAGATTAAAAGAAAAAGAGAAGATATTCGGACAGAGGCAGGCATAAGCAAGAGCGCGTGTTCCCAGTGGCCATGATGCTGTGTGATTCATAAGGTCAAATTTTACAATTACAAATTTTGCATAGGTCACTCCTTTAGCATGGGAGATAATTCTTTCCAAGACGTGCTCTCTCTTTTACCCGAGCTCTGTGTGGCCTGTCACACTCTTGAGGTGCAACATTACAATTCAGCAGTGTAAGAGATTCTAAATTTGACCTAAGCTTTGGCAAAATTAAATGTGCCCTAGCTAACTCCAAATCAATGTCGGTTTTCCATCGCCCCTTTCAGATATTTGCCATTTTAAAGTAAAATGAATGTATGAATGACTAAACTCATTTATATATCATAAAATGGACTAACCTCACCTACCTAAAGATCTAAACATAATTATAGATAGCCTTAAAAGTACATAACAAAAAGTAAGCTATATAAAGAGGAAGGTATGGAATCAAATTATATGCAATATGCATACGTCAATTCAATTCATAGTTGAATGGCTGAATGTGCTTTCTGTAAAGTAGGATTTAGTCAAGCAATAAAAACTTTTGCTCTGCAAAGATTAAACTAATCATATTGCTGAATGAAGGTCTGGCCCAAAAGCTGAAAAGAAAAGAGAGAGATTAAGAAAAACAGGAAGAGATTCTACAGGAAAGAAGAGGGGAGCGTGAGGGTTCATGGGCATTGGTTCATCAGTTCATTCCTGGTGCTGCCCTCAGAGTGACCTCGCTGGTGTCTGGAGTCATCTTGTAAGGCCCCTGCTCAGTAACCTTCATTATCTTCTTATAACCTAGAGGGAAAGGCCAACCTGGTAACTTGACATTCGAGACCTTCCCCATTCTGTCCCAGCCTCCTGATCCATGTTTGTAATTCATTCTTTCCTTTGAAAATCCAGGACTCATCCAATCATTCTTGAAACTTGTCTCCTACAGAATTGATCAAGGGGTGTCTGCTCAGTTTTCTCTTCTCATTTGGGTGTCTGTCTTAGCCCCTTATTAACCGTTAGAATCCTACCCGTCCTCTAAGGCTCAGAACGAGTCCTCTTTAGTCTGAGACCTGTCTTGCCCTGGACCTTCCCAGCTGAAGGAGTAGAACACTGTGAGCTTCACATATTTGGGGAAGTATAGCGGCTAAAAGTCTGAGCTAAGGAGCCATCCACATCTTGGTGACTCCTTTCTGGGTGTAGTGACCCTGAGGGTGCTGACATCCAGTATAACCTCAGTTAGCACCTCTTGAATATGGGATGATGTTAATCTAAGTCTCACATCATAGTTGTGAAAATTAAGAGATAATGTAAATAAAGACGCATGGCAAGTGCTCAGTAAAAGGGCTCATAACTCCTTATCCCGCGTTTATGTACTGATCCTGGAGGGAGGCTCTTCGGAATCCAGTGATAATTCAGATAAGCCCATCTGTGCTAACAAGAAATGCAGAGTTACTGATTCATAGATCACTTCTCCAAAATACATTTTGGCAAGTTTTTTCTTTTAGGAGAAATGAGGATTGTATGGGAAGTTTACTGAAAGACAGATTTCTCAAACCCCATTTCCACTGATTGTGTGTATGTAAGCTGCACTAGCGTAAGTCCAGGAATCTGTATTTTTAACAAAAACTCCAGCTGATTCTGATGCAGAAACCTAGGGAACACACTTTGACAAACATGACCTAGTAGAGACGATACTTATTCTAAGATTGGAAATTCGAGCCACCATATTTAGGATTGTATGACATAGATACTGTTATTATCATACTGGGTCTTTGTATTTGTGTGTGATTGTATTGATGTGTAGTTCATATGAAGCAAAATGCACAAACCTAAATTTTACATATATATATAAAATTATGTGTGTGCATATGTCTAACCACCACCCAGATTAAGACATAGAACATTTCCATCAATCCAGAAAGTTTCTTTATGCCTTTTTCCAGTAATATCCACCTCATAGGTAACCACTAATTTTTTTTAATAAATTTATTTATTTATTTATTTATATTTTTGGTTTGGTTGGCTCTTCGTTGCTGCCTGCGTGCTTTCTCTAGTTACGGTGAATGGGGGCCACTCTTCGTTCCGGTGCGCGGGCTTCTCTTTGCGGTAGCTTCTCTTGTTGTGGAGCACGGGCTCTAGGAGCGTGGGCTTCAGTAGTTGTGGCACGCAGGCTCAGTAGTTGTGGCTCACAGGCTCTAGAGCGCAGGCTCAGTAGTTGTGGTGCACGTGCTTAGTTGCATTGCGGCATTTAGGATCTTCCCAGACCAGGGATCAAACACCTGTCCCCTGCATTGGTAGGCGGATTCTTAACCACTACGCCACCAGGAAAGTCCCCGTAACTACTATTTTTACCTTTATTATCAGAGCCTAATTTTGACCTGTTATTGGACTTCATATAAATGGAATAAAACGGTATATATTCTCAACATTACATTTACAAGATTCATCCATGATGCTATGACATGATATATTTCAAATCTCTCAAACATCCTCTCTCCCTTTTTTCTGATGAAAGTTACCTTCCTTGTCAATATCTGGAATTGCCTGGAGGGACCAAACTTTCTGATTCTTAAACACCATAGCACACAGCTCACATTTTCCAAGCTGACTTACTGAACAATTTCAAATGTGACCTTTTTAAAATGATGCCGCTTCTGACACAAGCACATGTTTTCCTATCCAGGCCAATATTTTACATTCAATACCGGGAGTAGGCATGGGGGGCAGGGCAGGGATACACGTCCTGGGCACGATCTATACTTAAAAATGGCATTTTTCTGAACTTGGAAAATAAACAGCAACCTGCAGAATGAATCAGGGTGGAGAGCGCCATTGATGAAATTGGCAAAAAGGAGCAGCCCATTTTCAACTCATATACCCCTTGAATTACATTAGTAATTTGGTGTGTCATCTGTTATTCAGCCAATTTTATAGAAATTATAGAGAGATTCATTCCTAATTAAGAATAATCTGATGGTTGGGCTTGACCCAGTTAAATTCTTATCTTTATGACATCAATCTTTTATAATGCTTCCAGAAGCCTTGGCAAAGCCTCTAATTTTATAAGTAAAAATTAATTAATTGGGACATTAAATGTGAAAGATGCTTTTATCTTTTCCCTGGTTCATGCCTTCACAACAGAATGCAATAATTAACAGTTTTATTCAAATATATGAAATAATTCCTTGAAGATTTCTAACCACTTTAAGTTCTCCGAGAATCAAATGATATGATGTCAAGATATCAACAGCCAAAGAAAGTGGATTTTTTGCAGATATTTTACCGAGAGAGTTCTCCATAGTAATCGCTTCCACTGGGGTAAGACTAGGTGGCCTAATACGAAGTTAACTTGGGACCAAATTGTGCTGCCCCAGAAAATTCCAATATAATTTTTTGTTTAAAAAAAGTACCCTTTGTTCAGGATTTTTTTCAGGATTTTCAAAGCTTTTTCTCGAAAACAAATCTTCCTAGCTAAACTCATCTAATTTGACTAATCAGAAAATGAATTATTAACCTGCATCTTGAATCGATTTGAATGCATCAGCATGAAACTAGTGTTGGATGTGCTTATCTATGTTGCTTCCATTGTTCGTTTGCCTGTCCCTTCGTTCATCACTACTTCCTGGAGCATGGCACACCTGGAAGAGGATAATTAAGAAGACGACACAAACTCCCAGAGGCTGGCTAGGATTTGCCTAGTTCCGTGGACTGAGTAACCGCCCTGGAAGAGCGTGGCTTGGCCAGTCTAAAGAGAGGCCTCCAATGGTGTGCCCCAGCGCTCTGACTTGCCTGAAAGTTTTATTAAAAATTTGGGAGACACTGGAGAGGACGAACTGATCCTTTCAGATGAACTGATTTATTCAGATAACATGAATTGAATAACAACGTGAAAACTGAGTGGAGAGGAAGAAGCCAACTCGCATGTCTGAGAAGGGTATGGTTGTACCTCTTCACAGATTCTACTCTTTTTCACCAAAGAAAGGGGAAAGGAAGGTTTAGGGTAGTAAAGTAACTTGCTCCAGATCATACAAAAGTACATATTAGAGCTGACCACCTTCCTAGGTTGGTCTGTAGGCCGCAAGATTTTTGACACATTTCGTATTGATAGGTGGGGGCCTATCCCCCTCAACCCTCTTGAATCTGGGTCAAGCTTAGTGACCTGTCAGTCCATGGAGTATGGTGGAAGTGATGCTGCACAACTTCCCAGGCTTGGTTAGGAAAGACCCTGCAGCTTCTGTCTGCTTCCTTTGGGACACTCTCTCTTGGAAACCAGCTACCATGCTGTGACTAAGCCAACGAAGCTCGTGGAGAGACACAGGTTGCAAGAAACCAGCACCCCTGGCCCTGACCTGCAGTCCCAACAGGGCTCTCAGCTAACAGCACCAACTTGCCAGCCATGTGAGCGAGCTGTCCTGAAAGTGGATTCTCCAATCCCTTGTTGAAATGTGCCCCACTGGAGGCACAGATGAACTGTTTCTCCTGTGGCCTGCCCAAATGGCATATTCAGGAACAAAATAAATGATTATTGTTGTTTCAAGCTACTAAGTGTGGATGTGGTTTGTTTTGCAGCATAAATAACTGGACATCAACACTGGTGCCCTTTTTGTATGTCCTGTTGCCTCCTAGAAAGGACATGTCTTCAAGACAGGTGATGAGAGTTTTGAAGGATGGTTCCCAGTGATGGGAGTGCAGGTAAAGGCCTGAGTGTTCAGCATCAATTCCATGAGACTGAGTTCTAGGCAAACAAGGTTTGGGCATTTAACTTGGATTTGTCAGTTGAGCCCACAGTTGTGATGGATTAACTGGAGGGGGACCCAGCTGCTCCAGAGCATTTGTGGTTGAAATCAACTGGAGAACAGGCTCAGCAGAAAGGACATGTGGGTCTTCAAATGCAAAGAGTGCAAACTCAACCCATTCCGACCACAGCCAGCAGAGTATGCTCAGTTTGGGGAACCATGGTCAGGAAAACCATTGAAAAAGTTGACTGGTATCCTGCAAAGGTTGATTAAATGATGAATGGTCTGCAAATTGGGTCCCATGTGGAAGAGGTGATGGTACCGTTAACATCCAGCCATCCAGAGCCAGTGAAATATGGATCAAAGGTTAAGAACAAGGACCAAGAGCAAAGATGCAGTGACCATGCAAGGAAAGAACATCCACCTTTGAAGCCAGGTGGCCCAGCTGATCATCTCAGCTGTGTGGTTTCTGTAGAGTCCTGCACTCCCAGACTCTCAACTCAGTTACAAATTAAAAGGATAATCTCTACCTCCCTCACAGGCTTATAGGCACAATGTTAGGACTATTGAAGATAATTTATATGAAAGCACGGTATGTGGGAGACCCTCAATACTTCTTTGCTGTTAACCTCAGGAGTGTGGATTTGGGCTTTATTTTATTTTATTTATTTATTTTTCTTCCCCATATCCTTGTCTTTATTATTTTTTTCAAACAAAGTTTATTTTTTTTAATAGATCTTTATTGGAGTATAACTGCTTCACAATACTTTGTTAGTTTCTGTTGTACACCAAAGTGAATCAGCCATAGGCATACATATGTCCCCATATCCCCTCCCTCTTGAGCCTCCCTCCCATTCTCCCTATCCCACCCTTCTAGGTCATCGCAAAGCACCAAGCTGATCTCCCTGTGCTATGCAACTGCTTCCCACCAACGAACTAATATTCCATTGTATATATGTGCCACATCTTCTTTATCCATTCATCTGTCAGTGGACATTTAGGTTGTTTCCATGTCCTGGCTATTGTAAATAGTGCTGTAATGAACATTGTGGTGCATGTCTCTTTTTGAATTATGGTTTTCTCAGGGTATATGCCCAGTAGTGGGATTGTTGGGTCATATGGTAGTTCTCTTTTTAGTTTTTTAAGGAAACTCCTTACTGTTTTCCATAGTGCTTGTATCAATTTACATTCCCACCAACAGTGCAGGAAGGTTCACATTTCACCACACCCTTTCCAGCATTTACTGTTTCTAGATTTTTTGGTGATGGCCATTCTGACCGGCATGAGGTGATACCTCATTGTAGTTTTGATTTACATTTCTCTAATAATTAGTGATGTTGAGCATCTTTTCATGTGCCTCTTGGCCATCTGTATGTCTTTCTTGGGGAAATGTCTATTTAGGTCTTCCGCCCATTTTTTAATTGGTTTGTTTGTTTTTTTGATATTGAGCTGCATGAGCTGTTGGTATATTTTGGAGATTAATTCGTTGTCTGTTGTTTCACTTGCAAATATTTTCTCCCACTCTGAGGGTTGTCTTTTTGTCTTGTTTATGGTTTCCTTTGCTGTGCAAAAGCTTTTAAGTTTAATTAAGTCCCATTTGTTTATTTTTATTTTTATTTCCATTACTCTAGGTGGTGGGTCAAAAAAGATCTTGCTGTGGTTTATGTCAAAGAGTGTTTTTCCTGTGTTTTCCTCTAAGAGTTTTATAGTGTCTGGTCTTACATTTAGCTCTTTAATCCATTTGGACTTTATTTTTGTGTATGGTGTTAGGGAGTGTTCTAATTTCATTCTTTTACATGTAGCTGTCCAGTTTTTCCAGCACCACTTATTTAAGAGGCTGTCTTTTCTTCATTGTATGTTCTTGCCTCCTTTGTTGTAAATTAGGTGACCATATGTATGTGGGTTTATCTCTGGGCATTCTGTCCTGTACCATTGATCTATATTTCTGTTTTTGTGTCAGTACCATACTGTCTTGATTACTGTAGCTTTGTGGTATAGTTTGAAGTCAGGGAGCCTGATTCCTCCAACTCCGTTTTTCTTTCTCAAATTGCTTTGGTGGTCCTACACCAGCCTCCCAGGCTTCCTCCCTGCACAGCCTGTGAGCGACAGCCCTTCCCTCACACCTGCCTGGGCCTCTGGGGTGAGGAGGTGCTGCACAAAATGAAATCTGAGACACAGAGAAGTTAACTGCCTGGTCCAAGGTCATAGAACTAAGCTGTGAGACTTGAGTTGGTGTCCTTCATGCATCACATCTTCCCCATCACTTAAGAAGCCATTGAGATACTTGCATATTTAGCTGTCTCCTACCTGCTGTGTGGCTGAAAGGGTCTTGGTGCTCAGGCAGGCTATCAGGCTGGAGCCTCTGAGGTGGGAGAGCCAAGTTCAGGACATTGGACCACCAGAGAACCCCCTGGCCCCACGTAATATCAATCGGCCAGAGCTCTGCTAGAGATCTCCATCTCAACGCTAAGACCCAGCTCCATCCAATGGCCAGCAAGCTCCAGTGCCGGATGCCCCATGCCAATCAACTAGCAAGACAGGAACACAACCCCACCCATTAGCAGAGAGGTTGCCTAAAATCATACTAATGTCACAGACACCCCAAAACACAGCACCGGACGCGGCCCTGCCCACCAGAAAGACAAGGTCCCGCCCCACCCACCAGAACACAGGAACCAGTCCCCTCCACCAGGAAGCCTACACAAGCCAGTGAACCAACCTTACCCACTGGGGGCAGACACCAAAAACAATGGGAACTACGAACCTGCAGCCTGCAAAAAGGAGACCCCAAACACAGTAAGTCAAGCAAAATGAGAAGACAAAGAAACACACAGCAGATGACGGAGCAAGGTAAAAACCCACCAGACCAAACAAATGAAGAGGAAATAGGCAGTCTACCTGAAAAAGAATTCAGGGTGATGATAGTAAAGATGATCCAAAATCTTCAAAATAGAATGGAGAAAATACAAGAAACATTTAACAAGGACCTAGAACACCTAAACAGCAAACAAACAATGATGAACAACATAATAAATGAAATAAAAAATTCTCTAGAAGGAATCAATAGCAGAATAACTGAGGCAGAAAAACAGATAAGTTACCCGGAAGATGAAATACTGGAAATAACTACCAGAGAGCAGAATAAAGAAAAACGAATGAAAAGAATTGAGGACAGTCTCAGAGACCTCTGGGACAACATTAAATGCACCAACATTCGAATTATAGGGGTCCCAGAAGAAGAAGAGAAAAAGAAAGGGTCTCAGAAAATATTTGAAGATATTATAGTTGAAAACTTCCCTAACATGGGAAAAGGAATAATCAATCAAGTCCAGGAAGTGCAGAGAATTCCACACAAGATAAATCCAAGGAGAAACACACCAAGACACATATTAATCAAACTGTGAAAAATTAAATACAAAGAAAAAATATTAAAAGCAGCAAGGGAAAAGCAACAAATAACATACAAGGGAATCCCCATAAGCTTAACAGCTGGTGTTTCAGCAGAAACTCTGCAAGCCATAAGGTAGTGGCAAGAGATATTTAAAGTGTTGAAAGGGAAAAACCTACAACCAAGATTACTCTACCCAGCAAGGATCTCATTCAGATTCGACGGAGAAATTAAAACCTTTACAGACAAGCAACAGTTAAGAGAATTCAGCACCACCAAACCAGCTTTACAACAAATGCTAAAGGAACTTCTCCAGGCAGGAAACACAAGAGAAGGAAAGAACTACAAAAACAAACCCAAAACAATTAAGAAAATGGTAATAGGAACATACATATCAATAACTACCTTAAATGGAAATGGATTAAATGCTCCAATCAAAAGATATAGACAGGCTGAATGGATACAAAAACAAAACCCATATATATACTGTCTACAAGAGACCCACTTCAGATCTAGGGACACATACAGACTGAAAGTGAGGGGATGGAAAAAGATATTCCATGCAAATGGAAATCAAAAGAAAGCTGGAGTAGCAATTCTCATATCAGACAAAATAGGCTTTAAAATAAAGACTATTACAAGAGACAAAGAAGGACACTACATAATGATCAAGGGATCAATCCAAGAAGATATAACCATTGTAAATATTTATGCACCCAATACATAAGGCAAATGCTAACAGCCATAAAAAGGGAAATCAACAGTAACACAATAATAGTAAGGGACTTTAACATCCCACTTTCACCAACGGACAGATCATCCTAAATGAAAATAAATAAGGAAACACAAGCCTTAAATGATACATTAGACAAGATGGACTTAATTGATATTTATAGGACATTCCATCTGAAAACAGCAGAATACACTTTCTTCTCAAGTGCTCATGGAACATTCTCCAGGATAGATCATATCTTGGGTCACAAATCAAGCCTTGGTAAATTTAAGAAAATTGAAATCATATCAAGTATCTTTTCTGACCACAATGCTATGAGATTAGATATCAGTTACAGGAAAAACACTGTAAAAAATACAAAAACATGGAGGCTAAACAATGCACTACTAACTAACCAAGAGATTACTGAAGAAATCAAAGAGGAACTCACAAAATACCTAGAGACAAATGACAATGAAAACACGATAACCCAAAACCTATGGGATGCAGCAAAAGCAGTTCTAAGAGGGAAGTTTATAGCAATGCAATCCTACGTCAAGAAACAAGAAAAATCTCAAATAAACAACCTAACCCTACACCTAAAGCAACTAGAGAAATAAGAACAAAAAAACCCACAATGTTAGCAGAAGGAAAGACATCATAAAGATCAGATCAGAAATAAATGAAAAAGAAATGAAGGGAACAATAGCAAAGATCAATAAAACTAAAAGCTGGTTCTTTGAGAAGATAAACAATTTGATAAACCATTTGCCAGACTCATCAAGAAAAAAAGGGAGAAGACTCAGATCAACAGAATTAGAAATGAAAAAGGAGATGTAACAACTGACACTGCAGAAATACAAAGGATCATGAGAGATTACTACAAGCAACTATATGACAATAAAATGGACAGCCACGAGGAAATGGCCAAATTCTTAGAAAAGCACACCTTCTAAGACTGAAACAGGAAGAAATAGAAAAAATGAACATACCAATCACAAGCCCTGAAATTGAAACTGATTAAAAATCTTCCAAGAAACAAAAGCCCAGGACCAGATGGCTTCACAGGCGAATTTTATCAAACATTTAGAGAAGAGCTAACAAATATCCTTCTCAAAATCTTCCAAAATATAACAGAGGAAGGAACACTCCCAAATTCATTCTACAAGGCCACCATCATCCTGATACTAAAAGCAGACAAAGATGTCAAAAAAAAGAAAACTACAGGCCAATGTCAATGATGAACATAGATGCAAAAATCCTCAACAAAATACTAGCAAACAGAATCCAACAACACATTAAAAGGATCATACACCATGATCAATTGGGGTTTATCCCAGGAATGCAAGGATTCTTATATACACAAACCAATCAATGTGATACACCATATTAACAAATTGAAGGATAAAAATGATATGATAATTTCAATAGATGCAGAAACAGCTTTCGACAAAATTCGTCACCCATTTATGATAAAAACTCTCCAGTAGGTAGGCGTAGAGGGAACCTACCTCAACATAATAAAGTCCATATATGACAAACCCACAGCCAACATCGTTCTCAATGGTGAAAAACTGAAACCATTCCTTCTAAGATCATGAAAAAGACAAGGTTGCCCACTCTCATCACTATTATTCAACATAGTCTTGGAAGTTTTAGCCATAGCAATCAGAGAAGAAAAAGAAATAAAAGGAATCCAAATGGGAAAAGAAGAAGTAAAACTGTCACTGTTTGCAGATGACATGATACTATACATTGAGAATCCGAAAGATGCTACCAGAAAACTACTAGAGCTAATCAATGAATTTGGAAAAGTAGAAGGATACAAAGTTAATGCACAGAAATCTCTTGCATTCCTATACACTAACGACGAAAAATCTGAAAGAGAAATTAAGGAAACACTCCCATTTACCATTGCAACAAAAAGAATAAAATACCTAGGAATAAACCTACCTAAGGAGACAAAAGACCTGTATGCAGAAAATTATAAGACACTGATGAAAGAAATTAAAGATGATACAAACAGATGGAGAGATATACCATGTTCTTGGATTGGAAGAATCAACATTGTGAAAATGACTATATTACCCTAAGCAATCTACAGATTCAGTGCAATCCCTGTCAAGCTACCAATGGCATTTTTCACAGAACTAGAACAAAAAATTTCATAATTTGTATGGTAACACAAAAGACACCGAATAGCCAAAGCAAACTTGAGAAAGAAAAACAGAGCTGGAGGAATCAGGCTCCCTGACTTCAACCTCTACTACAAAGCTACAGTAATCAAAACAGTATGCTACTGGCACAAAAATAGAAATACAGATCAATGGAACAGGATAGACAGCCCAGAGATAAACCCACGCACATATGGTAACCTTATCTTTGACAAAGGAGGCAAGAATATGCAATGGAGAAAAGACAATCTCTTCAACAAGTGGTGCTGGGAAAACTGGACAGCTACATGTAAAAGAGTGAAATTAGAACACTTCCTAACACCATACACAAAAATAAACTCCAATTGGATTAAAGACCTAAATGTAAGACCAGACACTCTAAAACTCTTAGAGGAAAACATAGGCAGAACACTCTATGACATAAATCACAGCAAGATCATTTTTGACCCACCTCCTAGAGAAATGGAAATAAAATCCTAAATAAACAAATGGGACCTAATGAAACTTAAAAGCCTTTGCATAGCAAAGGAAACCACAAACAAGATGAAAAGACAACCCTCAGAATGGGAGAAAATATTTGCAAATGAAGCAACTGACAAAGGATTAATCTCCAAAATTTACAAGCAGCTCATGCAGCTCAATATCAAAAAAACAAACAACCCAATCCAAAAATGGGCAGAAGACCTAAATAGACATTTCTCCAAAGAAGATATACAGATTGCCAACAAACACAGGAAAGGATGCTCAATATCACTAATCATTATAGAAATGAATATCAAAACTACAATGAGGTATCACCTCACACCAGTCAGAATGACCATCATCAGAAAATCTACAAACAGTAAATGCTGGAGAGGGTGTGGAGAAAAGGGAACTGTCTTGCTCTGTTGGTGGGAATGCAAATTGATTTACACTGGAGCCAGTATGGAAAACAGTATGGAGATTCCTTAAAAAACTAAAAATAGAACTACCACATGACCCAGCAATCCCACTACTGGGCATATACCCCGAGAAAACCATAATTCAAAAAGAGACATGTACCACAATGTTCATTGCAACACTATTTACAATAGCCAGGACATGGAAGCAACATAAGTGTCCATCGACAGATGAATGGATAAAGAAGATGTGGTACATATATACAATGGAATATTACTCATCCATAAAAAGAAATGAAATTGAGTTATTTGTAGTGAGGTGGATGGACCTAGAGTCTGTCATACAGAGTGAAGTAATTCAGAAAGAGGAAAACAAATACCGTATGCTAACACATATATATGGAATCTAAAAAAAAAAGTTTCTGATGAACCTAAGGGCAGGACAGGAATAAAGACGCAGATGTAGGGAATGGACTTGAGGACACGGGGAGGGGGAAGGGTAAGCTGGGATGAAGTGAAAGAATAGCATTGACATATATACACTACCAAATGTAAAATAGATAGCTAGTGGGAAGCAGCTACATAGCACGGGGAGATCAACTTGGTGCTTTGTGACCACCTAGAGGGCATAGGGAGGGGATATGGAGATATATGTATACATATAGCTGATTCACTTTGTTATACAGCAGAAACTATCACACCATTGTAAAGCAATTATACTCCAATAAAGATGCTAAAAAAAAAGATTGCTTTGGCTATCCAGGGTATTTATGAATTGTAAAATTTTTTGTTCTAATTCTGTGAAGAATGCCACTGGTAGTTTGATAGGGATTGCATTGAATCTGTAGATTGCTTTGGGTAGTATAGTCATTTTTACAATATTGATTCTTCCAATCCAAGAACATGGTATATCTCTCCATCTCTTTGTATCGTCTTTAATTACTTTCATCAGTGTCTTATAGTTTTCTGCGTACAGGTCTTTTGTCTCCTTAGGTAGGTTTATTCCTAGGTATTTTATTCTTTTTGTTGCAATGGTAAATGGGAGTGTTTCCTTAATTTCTCTTTCTGATTTTTTGATGTTGGTGTATAGGAATGCCAGAGATATCTGTGCATTAATTTGTATCCTGCAACCTTACCATATTCATTCATTAGTTCTAGTAGTTTTTTGGTGGCATCTTTAGGATTTTCTTTGTATAGTATCAAGTCATCTGCAAACAGTGACAGTTTTACTTCTTCTTTTCCAATTTGTATTCCTTTTATTTCTTTTTCTTTGCTAATTGCCGTGGCTAGGACTTCCAAAACTATGTTGAATAATAGTGGCAAGAGTGGACATCCTTGTCTTGTTCCTGATCTTAGTGGAGATGCTTTCACTTTTTTCACCATTGAGTATGACGCTTGCTGTGGGTTTGTCGTATATGGCCTTTATTATGTTGAGTTAGGCTCCCTCTATGGCCATTTTCTGGAGAGTTTTTATCATAAGTGGGTGTTGAGTTTTGTCAAAAGCTGGTTCTGCATCTATTGAGATGATCATATGGTTTTTATTCCTTAATTTGTTAATGTGGTGTATCACATTGATTGTTTTGCGTATATTGAAGAATCCTTGCATCCCTGGGATAAATCCCACTTGATCATGCTGTATGATCCTTTTAATGTGTTGTTGGATTCTGTTTGCTAGTATTTTGTTGAGGATTTTTGTGTCTATGTTCATCAGTGTTACTGGCCTTTAGTTTTCTTTTTTTGTGACATCTTTGTCTGCTTTTGGAATCAGGGTGATGGTGGCCTCATAGAATGTGTTTGGGAGTGTTCCTTCCTCTGCAATTTTTTGGAAGAGTTTGAAAAGGATAGGTGTTAGCTCTTCTCTAAATATTTGATAGAATTTGCCTGTGAAGCCATCTGGTCCTGGACTTCTGTTTGTTGGAAGATTTTAATTTCCGTTTCAATTTCATTACTTGTGATAGGTCTGTTTATATTTTCTAATTCTTCCTGCTTCAGTATTGGAAAATTGTACCTTTCCCAGAATTTTTCCATTTCTTTGTGGTTGTCCATTTTATTGGCATATGGTTGTTTGTAGTAGTCTCTTGTAATCCTTTGTATTTCTGCTGTGTCAGTTGTGATTTCTCCTTTTTCATTTCTAATTTTATTGATTTACATCCTCTCTCTTTTTTTCTTGATGAGTCTGGCTAAGGGTTTATCAATTTTGTTTATCTTCTCAAAGAACCAGCTTTTAGTTTTATTGATCTTTGCTATTGTTTTCTTCATTTCTATTTCATGTATTTCTGCTCTGATCTTTATGATTTCTTTTCTTCTACTGACTTTGGGTTTTCTTTGTTCTTCTTTCTCTAATTGCTTTAGGTGTAGTGTTAGATTGTTTGAGATTTTTCTTGTTTACTAAGATGAGATTGAATTGCTATAAACTTCCCTCTCAGAACTGCTTTTGCTGCATCCCATAGGTTTTGGGTCATCGTGCTTTTGTTGTCATTTGTTTCTGTGTATTTTTTAATTTCTTCTTTGATTCCTTCAGTGATCTCTTGGTTATTTAGTAGCACACTGTTTAGCCTCCATGTATTTGTGTTTTTTACAGTTTTTTTTCTTGTAATTGATTTCCAGTCTCATAACGTTGTGGTCGGAAAAGGTGCTTGATATGATTTCAATTTTCTTAAATTTTTCAAGGCTTGTTTTGTGACCCAAGATGTGATCTATCCTGGAGAATGTTCTGTGAGCACTTGAGAAGAAAGTGTATTCTGCCACTTCTGGGTGGAGTGTTCTATAAATATCAATTAAATCTATCTGCTCTATTGTATCATTTAAAATTTGTGTTTTCTTATTTATTTTCTGTTTGAATCATCTGACCATTGGTGTAAGTGGGGTTTTAAAGTCCCCTACTATTATTGTGTTACTGTCAATTTCTCCTTTGATGGTTGTTAGCATTTTCCCTATGTATTGAGGTGCTCATAAGTTGGGGGCATAAACATTTATAATTGTTATATCTTCTTCTTGGATTGATCCTTTTATCATTATGTAATGTCTCTCCTTATCTCTTGTAACAGTGTTTACTTTAAACTCTATTTTATCTGGTATGAGTATTGCTACTCCAGCTTTCTTTTGATTTCCATTTGCATGGAATATCTTTCTCCATCCCTTCACTTTCAGTCTGTATGTGTCCCTAGGTCTGAAGTAGGTCTCTTGTAGACAGCATATATATGGATCTTGTTTTTGTATCCATTCATAGGCTTTATTTTAAAGGGGTTGTTCGTCATTGAAATGCCTGACCTTGGAAAACAGCAAGCCCCCCGTCTTAATGACTTCTTTCAGGGGCTGGTGATTACTCATGAATGATATTAGGAAGCATTCTGGCATGTGTGGGAGGCTGGCCACAGTGACCTCTAAGTTCCCTTTGACCCCGAAGGAATTGCACTGACAGCTACCCTTTTGCAGCTCCAGTGCTGTCTCTCCTAATTGCCTGTGTATCCTAGAAGCCCAGCATCGCCCAACTCTCACACCAATAAGCATTAGCTTTGCTTCAGCAGAGGACAGATCCTCGCGAAGTCAGTGGCCAGCAGGCCATTCATGTTCAGACTTTGAAGTTTTACATTCAGCTCTCTTCTCTCCTCTCCACCACTAATATAGAGGCTCTTGGTTGAGATTTAAAATATTTTCAAAATTCATGTATGCAGAAAATGTTGTCTATCAGACAAATGCTGGTACATGAAAGGAACTGTGAACATTTAATATTCTGCACCAATGTGAAACCAGAATTCAAGGGCATTTTGTTCTTTGAATCGGAGATGTTGTCATGCTTCTTCCTCCTTCTTTTACTTTTGTGTCAAGAGTTACTGTTAAACAAGGAGCAGGAGCTAGCTGTAAGGGGATTTAGTTTGAATTTCAGCTTCATGCCTTACTACCTCTGCAACCTTGAGCAAGTCACTTAATGTCTCTGAACTCCATTCTCTATATGCAAAATGGAAGTAATCTGGGGCTGTTGTGAGAATTAAATAAGATAAAATGTGTGCTAGTGTCTGCGGCAAGTAGGAAGTTAATACATACTTGCTTCTTTCCTGCTGGTTGATTTCTTTGGGCTGTTTCCATGAAACTGGGAAGGAAGCATCATTTTTCCCCATCTTTTTTTATCTCCCTGAGGTAGACATCTAAATTGTGCCTGTCAGGAGAAATGGCATTTAGGGGGTTGAATCTTTATAGAAGAGGGAAATACAACTCCCTTCACTTGCATTGTTTTTCGTTCATTTTTATCCTGGATGCTGTGGCTGCCAGTTGCCCATCTGAAGGCACAGTGTCTTTGAACTGCTTGATATTAAAACCCCAATTTTTGGCAGTGGGGGAATAATTTCCTTCTTGGATAAAAAGGTGGCTGTTTGTTTTCCAACCTCTCTTTTAGTCAAGCACTGCCATGTGCTTACATTCTGGCCAAAAAGGTATATGAAGACGTGATGTAGAATGATCTGCACTTAAAGAGCCAATTCAGCTGGGCAATGCCTCCAATTGGCTGTCTTGCCTTTCCTCCTTCTTCCAGCCTGAAACTTGTCCTTGCCGGCTGCAGCGTCAGTACCAGTGTGGATCATAAAGTGACCTTGAAGATGTGATAGGCAGAGATATAGGATCCTTGGTCTCTGTGGACCCAAAGGAAGGAGCCACCATGATATTTTGGACTCTCCAGTCTCCATACGTCTTTCACTTGGGAGAGAAATAAGGCTCTGTCTTGGGTTAAGCGACTGTTGTTTTTCCCTCTTGCATGCAGCCAAATCTAATTTTAACCAAGAAACATGGGAAGGAACCCAGGAGAAGACTCTTGGAAGGAAAGGTTCCTGATCTACTCTCCCTCTGAAGGAGTCAGGCAGCCTTCCTCGTACGGAGTTATGGAGAGGCAATTGTGGGGCACAGAGACAGGTGGGAGAGGGCTGGTGGTATAGTTGTGTGTCACAGAGCAGAGCACAAAAGACCTGCTCTTAGGAGTGAAACTGTGGGGCTTTATCAGAGGCCTCTTCCTTCCCTCCTGTCTCCTTCCCTCCTTCCCAACCATCGGTGAACAAACACCTGCTATGTGACAGGTACCAGGAGAAGCACCAAGGATCACGATTCTTGATCTCAAGCTAATTCCCAATTGGTGGAGGCAGACAACTCATACTTTCATCAAGAATTGTCACAGGATGTGGAGAGCCCTGTGGATGCCGTCAGTGTACAGAGCTGGAGCAGTTAATCTAGCTTGAGCTGAAGAAAGGGAGTCAAGACAGGCTTTGCCGGGAAGGTGTCTTTGCTGGGTGTGGAAGGGTGATGGGCTTTAGCCATGGGAAGAAAGGATCTTCATCCTGAGGTCTGCAGCCCTGCCTGACATTTCCCACACCCCATGGCTGAGTACCATGTCATCACTAATAACTTCTCTCCAGTTCCGATGTTTATCCACATCTGCCACAATTTAAATCTGACTCAAAGGCCACTCAAAATCCCAGCCCCTCAGGCAGTGCTGGATACAAACAACACTTTGGGAAATCTGCATGTGGTAATTACCAGTTTAATCTCGACAGCCTTGTTATTTGGGAAGCACTCTTCCATGTAACTGGCAAATTAGCTGGAGAATTGCTCCCATTCACCCTGTGATGGGGGGGCAAATGCTTCAGACATAGTAACCAGACAGAGTCTCCAAGTGCCCTCCCAAGACAGCAGCCCAGCTGTCAGTGGGCAGAGAGAGTTTTTACCTCATCGCCAACCGGGCTGGGGCCATGAGACGTGCAAAAATGGGTTAAGTAGGTAATCAGCTGAGATTGCATCAGCTCGTGAAGATGTGATAGATATATTTTTGACTGCTTGCCTGTAGGGAATGAACAGAAACATCACAGGAGGAAAGAGTTGAGGTTGATATTTATTGAGCACCTACTATTTGCCAAATTATTGTTTTAGGCATTTAACGTACCTTGTCTTATTTGATCCTCACGTTAACACTTTAATATAGTTATATAATATATGTATTGGGACCCACATTATATAAATGAGAACGCAACAGAGCCTGAGGGATTAGGAGAGCTTGTCCAGGGTCTCATTAGCAATCGAGGATTCAGGATCCCACTCCAGTCCACACCCCACACTGACCCCTCACACGAGAGCACATTCATACTAGGCTCCAACCGTAACGGACTCTGCAAGGCAGAGACCACACTTTTATGTGTGAAGACAGGGCCGGGTGGAGACTAATAATGATGGTGGACTGGCTGTGTTTCTCAGTGTTTCTGTATCAGGAGCTGTGGACACTTTTCTCTGGTGGAGAACAGCTACCTGACAAGATATGTTTACCAGAGATGTTTTATATTCCCTTCCCAAAGGGACAGACATAGCTTCTGGTCTCTAACTAGGAGAAATAATTATGTGTATTCCCTGTTTGTCCTCTGCCCAATAACGTTTGCCAGGCTGTTTACTAATTACCCCAGAAACAACAGGTTCTCAACAGAAACTAAAAAGAGATCTATTTTCTAGGTACCTTTTCACTCTAACACTCTGGGTTACAGCAGAAAAGAGAAACACACCATATATCCTCAGTTAATGGGCAACCAAACAGACGACTTGTCAGAGAACAGGAGAAAGGACAAAAATATCCTGTCTATGCCACAGGAAACCCATAAACCAAAACAAAACTCAGCAGCCTGTCATACGCTCCTGGGTGCCCCCCTGAAGGGATGAACTCACACTCCAGGGTGGACTGTGTTATGAACTTGAAAGCTTTCTTTCCTTTGCCCCCAAATTATCCAGAGGTATTTCATCTCTCTTCCTCAGAATCTTGACAACCCCTTTGGCACCTGGGAGATGGCTGGGTACAGCAGGAAGAACATGGAATTTGAAATCATTAGACGGGAGATTAGATCTGGCCCTGCCACTTACTACTTGTGTAACTTCAGGCAAGTCATCCTTAGGAATTCTGCAAACTCTCAGGCACTCCATAGTTTAAAAGAAAACAGTAAACATTGGGACAATCATTAGGATATAGAATGTGAAGGTCACAGCAGAATGTTAGTGTTCAATAGAATCACACTCCACATTCATTGAGCACCTACTAATTCCCAGGTAAGACCCAAAGCCTTACCTCCTTCCAGGGAGGTGCTGTTTTGTGTGCCCATTTCACAGATGAAGAGGCTGCCACTCAGATAAGGCGATTTACTTATGGTTGCAGAGCTGGTAAATGTCAACTAGGATTCAGATCTTAGTTGGTCTGACCTTGAGGAGGCCCAAGCACCTTTCCAATGTACCACATCAGCATTTTCATCAAAATTCAAATAGAAACTCAGTGTCACCTGACACCAGGGACATGTTATGAAACGAATGATGCTGGGTGCTACTGGCAGTGCTCAACAGCTGGCTCAGCGCCTGACTGTGGCACTCCACCCACATGGGGTTTGGGACTGATTGCTCTTGATTTGTCTGTCTCCTGTCTCATTGCCACCCTTTGGAGTGAGGTCACCTCTGCTCATTGGACACTGACAAGGACATTGGACAAGGAAGGACACTTTTGCTTGAATTCTGAACTTTTCTTCTTTCTACATGCTCTGCAAATTGCTGCATTAAAGCACTCAGGTTTAAAATGCATTCATTGTATACAAAGACAAAATGAGTACATGTAAACATTGGTGAATTTTGAATCAGGTCTATAGCTTGGTTATTGTTTTTTTTTTTAATTTTAATGTTATTGGATTATAGTTGATTTACAATGTTGTGTTAGTTTCAGGTGTACAGCAAAGTGATTCAGTTATACATAAACATATATGTATTCTTTTTTAGATTCTTTTCTCATATAGGTTATCCCAGAATATTGAGTAGAGTTCCCTGTGCTATACAGTAGGTCCCATGCTCTACAGTAGTTGGTTATATATCTTAAATGTAGTAGTGTGTGTTTGTTCATCCCAAGCTCCTGATTTATCCCTCCCCACCACGTTTCCCCTTTGGTCACCATAAGTTTGGTTTCGATATTTGTAAGTCTGTTTCTGTTTTGTTAGTAAGTTCATTTGTTTCATTTTTTAAATTAGGTTTCATATATGAGTGATATCATGTGATATTTGTCTTTCTCTGATTTACTTCACTTAGTATGATAATCTCTAGGGCCATCCATGTTGCTGCAAATGGCATGATTTCATTCTTTTTATGGCTTTGTAATATTCCATTGTATATATGTACCATATCTTCTTTATCCATTCTTCTGTTAATGGACATTTAGGTTGCTTCCATGTCTTGGCTGCTGTAAATAGTGCTGCAGTGTACACTGGGGTGCATGTATCCTTTCAGATTATGGTTTTCTCTGGCTATATGCCCAGGGGTGGGATTGTTGTATTATATGGTAGCTCTAGTTTTAGTTTTTTAAGGAACCTCCATACTGTTCTCCATAGTGGTTGTACCAATTTACATTCCCACCAACAGTGTAAGAAGGTTCCCTTTTCTATGTTGGTTATTGTATTGTGCTGATACTGACTTCCTGGCTTTGATAATGCACAATGGTTATGTGAGATGCCACCATAGGGGGAACTGGGTGAGGCATACATGGGATCTCTCTGTTCTGTTTTGTTTGTTTGTTTGTTTTTGTTTTTTTTTTTAATTTTTAATTTATGGCTGTGTTGGGTCTTCGTTTCTGTGCGAGGGCTTTCTCTAGTTGTGGCAAGCGGGGGCCACTCTTCATCGCGGTGCGCGGGCCTCTCAGTATCGCGGCCTCTCTTGTTGCGGAGCACGTGCTCCAGACGCGCAGGCTCAGTAGTTGTGGCTCATGGGCCTAGTCGCTCCGCGGCATGTGGGATCTTCCCAGACCAGGACTCGAACCCGTGTCCCCTGCATTGGCAGGCAGATTCTCAACCACTGCGCCACCAGGGAAGCCCTCTCTGTTCTGTTTTTGAACCTAATGTGTACACGTTTATTTCATGTTACATTTCCCCTCTTAGGACTGATCCCCTTCCACCTCTTATTATTATCTGAGTGTCCCAGCCCCCTTCACCACTCTCATAATATCCTGTACTTACCTTGATGTTAGCACTTAAAGCACTGCTTTGACTTCTTTGATTATCTTATATGTTCTCTTGCTAGATCCTGAACTCGTGGAAGGCAGGGATATTTCTTTATGTCACTATATCCTAGGTAACTATATACAGTCTGGTCCATAAAGTTTTGCTGAATATGTAGAAGAATAGATGAGCAAGCTATAATGAATACAGTTACCTTGCTAGTTAGAAACCATGGATAATTCACCAGGGAGACACTGGGAAATATTGCTGTAGTTTTAGGGGCTGCCATGTTATGCCCAGGTTCTTCCCAGAGGCCCCTTTCTGCAGGTCATTTCAGTTACCTGGTATGTCAGGTGCATAATGGGAAGTACAGATAGTAGGAGCTGAAAGTAAGGAAAAAGCCTTTCTAATGCACGTAGTTCCACCAGAGATTTGTGCAGCAATTTTTGAAGTGAGATAGAAAGGGAAAATTGATGAGATAAAATATAAAATCAGAGGGGAAAAAAAGTTTCCCTTTGTATCATGTGGACTCTGGTAGTTACTGTTATTGCCAAATGAATGTTCCCATTTTCTTGGAAGAGTCATGTGGCACTGGGCATGTCACCAAGGTGTAATTTGATCAGCATTAAGTGATGGTGTAGAGTTTGGGGTCCAGAATGGAATTTTAACAGGAACAATAAACCAGTCATGATGGACCTTTTCTAACTTCAAAAAGTGAAATACTGATCCTGGAGTTGAAAATATGGCTCCTGGCTCATCACTGTACAATCATCTGGGTCCAGAGTGATTAAAATAAGCCCAGACCAGTTGATGAATCCCAGCTACATTCTACACCATATTTTTACTGTTCTTCAGCAATTCTCAGACACCTTTGACTTACTTTTTTTTTTCTTTCACATGTTAACTTCTCTGAAATCAGAATGCTGTCAGTCTGGCAGGCAGGAGTCTTGATGTAATTGCCACTGCCTGTTCATATGTATTAAAAATCGCAGAATGAGGAGCTGTAGTTTAGGGGGAAATCCCCATTACAATAATGGTTCCCTCTTCCAAGAAATGCTATATCACCAGTGGTCTTGATATGGGAAAGACCAGCTATCAAGAACTCTGAATTCAAAAGTGACGCTGAAGATTTTTCACTCTGAATATGAAGAAGTTTTATTAAGACCTTGACCAATTTATTTCACTTTTAAAAATAAATGCACAAGAGTAACACGTGACAAAATCTATGTCTAAGTAAGTCTCAAAGAGCTCTTTCAGTGAGTTTTTAAAAACTCACAGTGATGAGGAATCACCGTGTCATAGTTTAATTGGCAGAAATATTTCTTGTTTAGTATTACATGTAATAATGATCCGCCTTAAAACTGATAGTTCCTGGATACAATGAAATAAATTGCATTCTGGGTACAAGTGTCAGAATTCAAGTTTGTAAAACATTCCCAAATCAGTTATGTAAAACCAATTAGCGGAATGACCTAAAACCCCTTTTGGCAAGCAATTACTGTCAATATCCAATATTTAGAGAGAAATTTTTTAAGTTTCATTGCTATTGAAAATAGATATTCAAATGACATATGGTAAAAAAAAGGAAATTACCCAGTGTACCCAATGTTACAGTGAAGATCCCAATACAAAGTTAATAGTTACGTGGTAAATGCGTCCCTCTTGTCCCCCGACCACATGGACTTACCCGCCTGCTGGCAGAAGTAGCATGTGGCTCCATCAACTGGACTTGGCTTTGAACCAGAGTTTTCAGCTTTCAGAGGCGGAAGGACACCTGAAGAGAGTTCTCCATTGTACAGATGAAGCAACTGCCTCAAGGTTGGTTCTCACGCTTAAATCACTTACAAGGTTGTTTTCAATCTAAGACTGCGCTGACACAACCAGAAACATGAAAAAAAAAATCTGAACATAAATATCAGCTGGATCATATATCATCAAATGACCTCAATCCATTTCAACATCCACTGAGTGTCTTCTTGCCATTGGTACCTTGCCTAGAGAATCTCGCGTAAGTGAACACCCACCAACCTCACTGCGCAACTTCACAGATGAGGAAACTGAAGCTGAAAGTTTAAAGGGCTTTGTCCAAGGTCACACAGCTAGTGGGGGAGGTGAGAACCAAATCAAGTTCTGTGAGACCCACAGATTGCTCTCTTTCTGTCATAAGACATTGCCCCAAAGTACAGCCGTGGAGGGAATGGCATTGTGCTCTTCTGAAACTGACACTCTCAGGGAAAAGAACAGATATAAAGGCACATAGTTAAATGCATTTGATCATGTGCTTCAGTGGAGATTTGGGCACTGGGGGGTCTATTGCCTCCACACCTCTGTTTGTGGCTGGAGTGGTCCCCTCCTTAATCTCCAGTCACTTTACCCATGGCTAACACCTACTCCTGAATTAAACTTCAGCACAGGCTTTGATACTTCCAGAAAGATTCTAAGGCTGAGTTCCTGGCTTCTTCCTCTCTACTCCCCTAAGATCCCATGTATCCCTTTATAATTTCATTTATGTCATTGCATATCAGATTATCGAATGGGTCATCAGACAGTGAGCTCCCCGAGGACAGGGAACAGCTTTTTCATCATTAGACCCCCAAATCTAGCACTGATGCAGGTCTGTTGACTGAATACATGCATCGTATGGACTGCTAAGACTTACTTGTCCCTTCTATAAGTAGAGACCCTTTGCTTCTCTACACAAATGGCCACAGTTGAAATATTTTAAGTGGAGGGGCATATGAGGAAGAAAGCAGTGCAAGGTCCCTTTACTAAAAATTGCATAACTAACTCCCCAAACACATAACAGAAACAAATTCAGGAACAGTCTGTGGAAGACACTGCAAATCTGCATCTGTGTGTCATGCAGCATAAGGAAAAAGAAGATCAAGACTCGGTAAACCAGTAGAAGTTCTTTTTCTAGAATTGCATACCCGTCTGTTGTTTGGTCAGTGCCTACACTTCTGTGCATCACTCTCTTAGAGAATGTTTTAGGATGGCAGAGTGGGCACAGGCTGTAGAGACATTAAGGAATGTCTAGGAATTTGTGAATGAATGGATGAGAGTGAGTTCAAGGATCCAGGATCTTCTCATGTTCCTCTCCTGTCTCTTTCCAGTTTTCCCCAGTAGCCCAAGACATACTTTAAAAACAAAACCCTCAACACATCACCTCTAGTTATTTGAACTTAGGATAAATGCCCCACCAGAAGGTACTTACCTGGCCTTGCAGGATTGCCCCCTGCCTTCTGCTCTGGCTCTGGTCCTCTTTTCTCACTACACACCAGCCACATCAGCTCTCTCCATTCCCTGAACATACCTAGAACCTTTCTGATCCACATTTATCTTCCTAGATCTCTTTACCCTTCTCTCTTCATCTGGTCAAGTCCTCTTCCTTCAAATCACTGCTAAATATCACTTCCTCCAGGAAGTCTGATCTGATTACCTAGGCCTAGGTGGGATCCCCTGTTATTTGGTCTTCTTGCATCCCATTGTTTTCCACTGGAGCACCTATTACAGTTGAAATTAAATCATTATGTGTGTAACAATTAGTTTGATAACCATCTCCTCCATATGGTAACTCCCCAGGGCAGTGACCACCTGTGTCATTTTCACTCTTCTCTTTTTAGCATATGACATAGTGCCATTAATGCTCAAAAATATTTGTTGGACAAAAGATAAGGAATAAGTGAATGAATAAATAAATAATGATTCTTTGGTTTCTGCTTTGGGGATTAAGTGCATCCTATAGAATACAAGATAACTCACGTTCATCATTCTTCCCTTCCCATCCTGCTAACCGTTTCCCCACTCTGCAGCTGCTTCCTCAAAGAATCTCCAACTCTCTTCTCTCTAAATCGTGCAAGCCTGCTGTTGGGAACACCCACAGATGCACTCTGCCCACACACACAGCTCACTCTGAGTAATCATATTGATTTGGAATTAATGGCCATTCATATACCTCATTGAAGATGCCATCTGGGATGTTATTGCACTTCAGAGGTAGATCATAGTCTGAGAAAATCTGTCAAAATGTAGAAATAACTCATTAAAATGGCCGTGGTAGAACCTAGCTGCACTTCATAGGGAAGCTGAGTGTGATGAGGCAGGTTTTATTCCCCCTAAGTGAGATGAAGAAGGAGGAACGGCTGTTTCTTTTCCTCTGTTTCCTCTGTTCAAGAGTCGAGAGAAATGGAAAGTTCAAACATGTGCAGAGATTGGTAATGGACTCCTTTGCTCAGATCCATCTCACTGACAACAAATGCTCCTCAAGATGATCTCTGATCCTGAGGGTATGTGTTTAGGCAGACCTGGGTTTCAATTCTTTCCTGGCTACTTACTGTAGAGTTTGCCTCTTTCCCTGGTGTAAATGCCCCCACATGTTCTGTTTCAGGCTACCAACAGTTCAACAACTAGCTCCCAGAATGTCTCAATATGTAGCAATTGAATCTTGCAAGCCAATACAAGCTAGCTTCAACAAACTACAAGAAGGACCTGTTCATATCCTAAATCTGCCCTCCTTCGGGGTTGGTGCCAGGCCTTGATTGGGCCTGGAGAAACAGAAAATACAACCTCAGTAGATGCCTGCTTCCTCATCATTCATGTGGAACACCTGGTGGTAGCCCAGGAGCTCCCTGCTTCCGCAGCATCCCTTCATCCCCACAGCAGACCTGCCCTCCTTGGGCAGCATACCATTGTCAGGCTAGGGAAATCCAGTATTATTCGGAAGGCACTTTTGAATTGAAAATAACATTTGAAAAAGATTATCCCAGGCAAAGTCATCAACTGCTGTGTACTCATTGAACTTAAAACAATGCAAGATTGATTACTTTTGTAGTCTTATGCAAATTACAAATGGCATTGATATTAATCCTCAGAATTTGACTTTGCCTCCGAGTGCTTCACAATTACTGTTTTTAATTCAAGAAGCTGGACCTTTTCTTTTGTGTGTTTTTTTTTTTTTTACAAAATCAAGTTATATACATATATATTGATGTATATACCCTTCTTCAAAAAACAAAAGTGAAGGAAAAAAATCACATCTGAAGTATACTAAAAATCCTAAATACTTATGCAAAAAAATAAAGACAAAGCACTTTATGAAATGACCTCAATTCTCTGAGATTTCTGACCTCCCACATGGCACCTATCATAAAATGCCATGCCCTTGGTGGGGTTCTCTCATCTGTGAGGGTTTTACCTCTTTCCAGTCCTGAGCTGACTGTAACCTTCATTCACAGCTTGGCCTACTGGATTTATCACCTTTGCACCCACTTCAGAGAATATCATGGATGTTATCATTAATTTACCTAGTTAGCCTTCCATATACACAAACACTCCTTAAGTATGTTAAGCTGTATGACCTTGGACACAGATAGGGGTATGAGTGGGAACTATTTCTGGAATGGTCTGGTGAGGGTGGCAGTGTTAATATTTTCGTGGCACTTACTGAATACCCAAGCAGTATTCTGAGCATTACATAAATTATCATGGTGTATTATCAGAACATTTTAGGAGGACTTATATTATTTCTCTCGTTTAAACAAATGCAAAAGCAGATACTGAACAGTTAAGAAAACTTTCCCAAAGTGGCACATCTGAAAATGGACAAGGCAAGATTGGAAACTAAGTCCTTCTAGTTGCAAAAACCATTGCTTTCTCTGATGCATCACTCTGCCTTATGAACCCATGCCCCAAGAGCTGCCTGGACGCTTGTCTCATTTCCTCCATCTATTTCAAGTCAAAAGCAAAGGCACCTTCTGTCTCTACCCTGTCTAAAACTTGAGCTTGAGATGATGTCATAGGATAGTGAAATTAAGTCAGTACAGATTTATCAAGTCCTTACTTCACCAGAAATGCCATGCTGGGGGTAGAATAACTGCAGAGTCCTTCCCAGTGGCAGAGCTGACTCCTCTGCACAGAGAGAAGATTGGGAAGCGTGATGAGATGGAACTTGATTAGACCCAGACCTGAGCTCCTCCTTTCATCCCTTGCACACTGCTTGGTCTGCTCACATCAGAGCCATCCTGCCCCCTGTCCTCCTTCTCTGCACTCCCCACTCAGTTTCCAAGTCATCTGGAGCCCACCTATGCCTTCCCTCTAGATCCATCCATAACCACTGTCATTGCCCCAGCACTGGGTTCTAGTATCTATTTCCTGGACTATTTAAACAACTTCTAAGCTGACTTTCCCCTTTTGGTCATCCTACACATACTCCTAGATTCATCTTGTGTTTATATGTTCAACTTTTATCATGACATTCCACTACTCCAAATAATTTACAGACTTAAAAAATTATGAGAGTAATATTTTCTCCGAGCAAAACCTTACTTAGAAGCCTAGAAAATCAAATCGCTGAGAGCAGGTCATCTTTAGTTTAGCCTTTAGAAGAGGGGGGCCTTTGCCCTTTGGATTCCCTTCCTCATGCCCAGAGCACCTCCAGAGCACCTCCATGGAACACGAGGGCAGTGCAGAGCAGTTTGACATCACCACCCTGAGGAATAAATCCCTGCTTATTAGCCCAGTGTTCAAGGCCTTCAACCCTTCTGTCTGGCAGGCTTGAGAGCCATCCCATAAGATTCAGAGTCAATACATTCAAGGCACTTAGAGCACTTCCAGCACGTGGTGAGTGCTCGGTATATGTAGTTTACTTGTTTTTTCCAATCCTTCACCCATTTATGAACCCTAAGCTTCAGTTTATGTGAGCTTCTGTGCCCTATTTCTTCAATCCCCATTTGACTATCCCTAGTCATGCTCTCAAGCTATTTCCTCAGCCTAAAACCTCTTCCCTATCTAATCTCTGCGTGCACAACCAGGTCCCTCTTCCAAGACCCACAGCCTCTTGGATTATCATCCCAGCCAGGAGCCATCTCTCCTACCTCTGAACACTTGTAAAGTTTTACCTGGGCCTCACCTAGAGCCCAGTTGCATCGTTAATTGTGTTATTCTCTTCCATCACTGCCACCCCAAAGGGCCTGCTGAATCCAAGCCATTTTTGCTCCTGCCACTGTTTCTAACCACCATAGTACGTTCTCTGTAGATATTGTGTAATGAATACAACCCACTTCATCCTTTGAAATGATGATGTGGTGCCTCCTCTTTGGCATTGCCTGCTGCTGAGTTAATCAAGGGTGTCTGTGAAATATCTCAGAATGTTATCAGAACATTGAAATATCATGAAAGTTGAACAACTCTCCTTCTCAAAATACTGCTGATTGAATTACCCTGCTTGCATGTCAGCCGCCTTTTGTTCCAGGGCATATTTCATTCCTGTTGTTGACATGGAGTTTTCCTCTAGCAGATGCCAACCTTCCTGCCCACTGCCCCAGCCAGTGGTCATGACTTGACTGAATGAAGACTCTCAGACAAGGGAAGCCGCCCGTAGCTCTGAGCCTGCTTCCATGAGACCCCCTACCTCCTCAGCCCTGCGTGGGTCCAGGCACATGCCTCTCTCACCTGGACTCTTGGGTCAGCCTTCTAGGAGCTCCCTTGACTCAGCTCTTCTCTTCTAGGGCATCCTTCATGCCCCATGAGAGGGTTTTTATAAAACAGGGATCTGACCACATTCATTATTTTATCCTTTTCCTAAAAGCCGTAAGTAGCCACATTTCCCGAAATGTGATCCACAAGATATCATCAGAGGACTTGGAGTTCTTGCTAAAATGAGACTCCTGAGCTCTGTCCTTGGACCTAATGAGTCCCAGGAAACTGCATTTTTCAACAGCTTCAAAGGTGATTTCTATGCACATCATCATTTAGACAGCCCAGACTGAAATATAGGCCAGTCGTCCATTTCAGCATCCCCTGGAAGCAACAGCATCTTTCACATCTCTGTCTGTGACGTGCTGCTGCCTGTGGAACCTCTTCACTTGCCCTGTGTGCATGTTCTTGGCCTATGAAATACTGATGCTTCCATCCTGCTGTCTCTAGGAAATGTCACCGCTTCTAGAAAACCTCTTAGTTTCCTAGGCGTGTTCAGTTCCCCACACTCAGGGCCTCTTACCCCACCTCCTAAAGCCCTGTTCTGTGAGTGGTGATTTACATGCCTTTCCCTCATCATCACCCGCCTTCAAAAGCTGGACCCATGCCTAGATTTAGAGTCAGTGTAATACTGTGTTTATGAGCCACGCACACGGTCTGCTTCCTCTTCCTGTGCCTCCCTCACTGAGCGACGGTGGGCACATCACTGCACCTCCTGGGCCTCAGTTTCCTCATCTAAAATGGTCACATGACTACCTAACTTCGACTTGTTGGGATTAAATGTGATAATGCACGTGAAGGGCTTGGAAGAGTATTGTATCAGCTACACTTTTGTCATTATTAATATTATCATTATCTATTATCTTGTGACACAAAACATCTGCCACCGGAGATAAGAAGTAACTGTAGACCTTCCCTCCTTGTAACACTATTGGGATAAGCTCTACATCCCTGGTAGAAAAAAAATAAAGTAGCATTAGCTTTCTTTTTTTTCCTCTTACCTTGTATAAGGTAAATGTCCAGACTTTGCTGGCTTATAAACTGGACAAAATTCCATAGTGGGGCTTCTGTGATTTCCAGTGGTTCTCCTGTGGCGCAGGCAGGACGGTGCCACCGTGGAGGTGGCCGGGCCACTGTGTCTCAACCATGAAATAGGTTGCTCTGTGTTGTCCCACACACACCAGAGACCAGGCTCACACGTACAAGACTTTCCTGGACACTCTGAGTAACAGAAGGGAAGAAAGAGCAATGATAATGACCACTTACATTTGTTGAGCATCCTCTAAGTGCTTTATGCAGTCAAGAAGCATTTATTAAGCACCTGCTGTGGGCTGGGCACTGTACTATGAGTAATACAAAAAACTTTATACTAGTGATTAATCAAAAATCTCTGCACTGTGTTTATATTTCCATGAGGAGAAAGAGACCAAAAAAAAGTGTAAAAAACTATAGATTATATGGCTGAGTAATATTCCGTTATATGTGTATATATGTGTATGTATACCACATCTTCTTTGTCCATTACTCAGCCATAAAAAGAATGAAATAATGCCACTTGCAGCAACGTGAATGGACCTAGAGATTATCATACTAAGTGAAGTAAGTCAGACAGAGAAAGACATATATCATATGATATCACTTATATGTGGAATCTAAAATAATGATACAAACGAACTTATTTACAAAACAGAGATAGATTCACAGACATAGAGAACAAACTTATGGTTCCCAGAGGGGAAGGGGGGGAGGGATACATTTGGAATTTGGGATTAACAGATACAGATTACTATATATAAAACAGATAAACAGCAAGGATTTACTGTATAGCACAGGGAACTATACTCAATATCTTATAGTAACTTATAATTGAAAAGAATATGGAAAAGTATATGTATGTATAACTGAATCACTTTGCTGTATACCTGAAACACTATAAATCAACTATACTTCAGTAAAAAATTAAAATTAAAAAGCTATAGATTATAACATGATATGTGCTATAGCGAGAAGAAATAGAGCATAGTAAGGGAGACTTGCATGTATTACCTCAGTCGCCCATCATCGTATAGGCAGATGCTATTGTTATCCTTATTCTAATACATAAAAAAACGAAGCATAGAGAGGTAAAGTGACTTGCCCACCTTGATCCAATAGCAAAGGATCAAGTCAGAACTTGAATTCAGGCCATCTGACTTCAGAGTCTACACTCTTAACTACAGTGCAGGTGACAACCAATGGCATTGGCCCGCCGCCTTACCTCGCCTGTGACTACCATGTGGGGCTAGAACGATGGGACAGTCCATCTCCTCCCATAGACGGTATCCTGAGCACGTCTGCTCTTCAGGGATCCAGGTCTCGAATGCAGTGAGGACCAGAGAGATGAAAACGGTTTTTCTTCCCTCCAGCATAGCTGCCTTTCCTCATGGAACTTAAGAGTCACCTTCAGAGTTAGAAACACATTAGAAAAGAATTGTGCAACCTCAGTACTTTAACTGGTGTTAAATGACATCACAGTTTGCATCTCAAAAAATTAAATCTATGTTGTATCATACCCAGTACATTTGAGTTTCGCTGCCTTTGTTTCAATGGAAAGAGGTTAAGCATGTGCCTACACGTCCTCACAGCAGTATTCTACATCTCTAGCAATAGATTCCAAAGAACACTCATAACTCTAAAGTAAATTGATATATATATATATATATATATATACAATAAAAACATAATTTCTTCCCCCAGAGCTACAGAATGGTCAGCTGCTTGGCTTAGTAGAACTTGCTGTCTGCCTAAAACACCTGCATTCAAGTGGGTCAAGGTTTGCATTTTCTCCAGGGTCTTTGGGTGGAACTTTGTTTAACGTTTTAGTATCTAAGAAACCCTTGAAGTGATTTCCATGGAAAGAGAGACACTCTTCTACAATGATAAATGCAAATTTAAGCCTGAGAGACAGAAAACAATTTAAGGGTTTCAAATGGCAATTTTCATGTTTCAAAAATCTTAGAGACACTGTCATATACAGGGCCCTCTGTGCTAAGTGCTACAACTAGGATGTCACAGAACTGCTGAGATTGAGAGAATGTAAATGGCTGGTCCCATCCATCATTCCAGGACAGAACAGAGTAAGATCTCCATCAGGGACAAAGGCTCCTCCGAGGGATGCTGTGGAGTGGCCCTGTTGCTATACATCTCTCTCCATGCACACCCTTCTTGCATCCACTTCTCTGTGTTTGCACCTGCTGTTCCCCTCAGAGATGGCCATCCTGCTTCTTTTCCACTTCCCAAAAGCCTATTCCTGTGATCATACTAACGGGTTCCTACCTCTTCTATGAAGCCCTTCTGTTCCCCTTGAAAGCCTTCCACCTCTGTATCTCCAAGACCCACAGATTGGGACTGAGTGGTTCTCAAAATTTTAATGTATGCTTTCTCCCTACGACCCTCATAGACACTTGATAGAAGTACTCATTCACTCCATCCATATTTATTAGCATCTATATTATGCCAGAAACTGTTTTGGATACTATAGATCTATAGAGAAAAAGCTGAGCCAGTTAGGTGGGGTTACTGTTTTCACAGAGCTTGCAATAGAGCAGTAAAGCAGCCATATATTTCCCATCTGCTCCACACACATGTGCATTGTAAGCAATCAATAAATAACTGATGATTGATTGATGTTTCTTCTTACTCAGAAGCTCTGACTTTGCGATCCTGTGCTGTGCCAGTCAATGTGCCAGACCCTGAGATTTCTGGGATGAACAAAAAATAAAACAGTGCCCATGCTCAGGAAGCTTTGAACCTAGTTACTTCTGTAAAGTTAAGAGTTAAGTCACTCATTTAAAAAATATAGATATAGTTTGTAGAAAGGTTTCTAGGCAAGTGCAACTTCTCACCTATAGTTACTTGGCTTCCACACTAGCAGAATTGCTTTTACTTTAAAGATTTTATTTAATCCTCACAAACGTGTGTGGTTGGTATAACCCCACAGGTGAACATACTGACATTCAGAGAGGTTAAGTGATTTCAGCCAGTGAGTGAGTCAGAATTCTCATTGCCTATGGTCGTTCGTTCAGCCTCCTTGCAGAGAGACCGACAATGACGATGTCCATGTCTTTCAGGGAAGCCTGATCTCTCACTGCAGCTAAAACACATTAGAAGAGAATTGTGCAACCTCAGTAGACCTGGGAGAGCTGGGAGTCCCATATGGGTGTGCTGAGGTCTGCTGAGTCCAAACCCCAAAGACCATCCCCAAACATCTGGGAATGATTCTCTTAACTTTTGAGGATCAGAACGTGTGCCACTGACTTTTACCAAGTCAAATAATATGAAGGTAGAGCTGACATCCTCACGTAGACTGGTAAATGTTACAGAAAAATAAATGAGTCATAATGTTAGTTATGTCAGGAAACAGGGTTTCCAGTATAAAAGAAAGAACATGAAGACAAGGCTGAGGAGGTCAAGTAAAATTAGACTTATGACGTATAAAATAGACATATTTTATCAGTTCTATTCTTTGAAAGGATCTAGAAACATTTGGGGAGTGCTCAGTTTTTCTGTTTAAAATATCTTTATCAATTTGATTTATGTCCAAAGATTTTAAAATATATATATTGGCTAGGGTAATTTGTCAGAGAATAGACGGAGACAGGATTTCTGTCAATTATAAAATAACTTAGTTACTGTTCACAAAATACTTTAAGTAATGTAGAGGAAACTCTACAACATAATGGAGGATCCTCAAATTACATCTTCATTTCACAATTACATTAAGATTATACTTCCTAGATCCTGATAGAGTCATGATAAGGTAACCCAAGTAGTTTGTCTTACAAACAAAAGAGATCCTTCTGTCTCTGGCACGGGATAATTACTGTTCCAATAAAAGATCCAAGAGTTCTCCAGGCTCTGCCTCAACCCCATGAGTAGAACATCAATAGTAAGTAATCCTTCTATCATTGCTTCAGCCAAAAAAAAATCTAGTTATTAGTTGTGGCTTGGTTTGGTTTTTCCTTGGATTTCGGACTCATTCCTGAGCAGAAGTGTGCATTGTATTTTATGTTAGCAGTAGTTCTTGTTTAGTCTCATAATTCCATTTAATGAAAAATAAAACTTGGTCCAGATTCTCAGAGTCTTGTGGCTCTTTGTTGAGAACAACTGGATTTGAGACACAAATCTATTGCAGTAGTGGGGGAAACCATCAATGTATTTTAAAGTCAGGAGGTATAGTGGGGAAACAAGTAATGAAGAGTTGCAGACTTAGCCTTGTGTTCCAGCCTCCCTACTTCTTGTGAGTAAACTTTGGAAAATTATTTAACTGCATGGGGCCTTCGTCTCCTCAGCTATAATCCTCATAGGGTCTTTGGAAAGATTGAAATAAGATCAAGTGTGCAAAATATTTTGCCTATGATAATACCCAATAAAGATTCTTTCTTTCTTTCTCTAGCTTCTGAGCTGTAATACTACAACTTTCTACTAGATTTTTAAAGAGAAATTTGTCACACTTATCTATGTGTATTTGTCTACATACTATAAATATATCTATATATATATTATAGGTAATATGTTTGTAGAGTTCTACTTCACACAGAACTCGTAAGTTTGTCTCTTTCAAATTTAATTTTTTTTACAATCTACCTCTTTCCCTCCATTTATAACAGTTCAACCTGAATAATATTCTTCCATAACTCACATGAGCAAAGCTTGGATGAATCATTGGTTGTCCTCCTTTTCACCTTCCAAGGCTCAGCAAAGTCCTTCCCATAATTAATCCACTGCTAGAGTCCTTGACAAAGAGAGACACACCTTCTCAAGCAGAGATGTCTGTGTCCAACCTCAAATCCATATTGACTCCATTTTAAAAGTCAGTGATTCCTCACCACGTACTTCTGGACACCAGTGACATAAAATAAACATTAACTTTTATATAGGGATGCCTCAAATATGGACTTCTTTTGATGCATGTACAGGGAGCTAGGAAACAACTACTGGGAAAAGCCAATCTAATCTGGAGCCGAGAAATACTCATGGAACCTCTCACCTAACACCACCTTTATGTTTGTATGTCTCTATACCCACCTATTCCACCTTATAAACTCCTTGGGTTAAGCTGGGGGGAGAGAGAGAGAGGGAAGTTTAATTATAGGATTATGGTTGTGTTGACATCATAGTCTTTTGCTTTTAGAGATAGAAAAGGAGATATTTACAGATGAAATAAATTGGTGTCTGGAACTTGCTTCAAAATTACCCAAGATAAGGAAAGTGGATAGGGTTACAAATGAGGCAGAGATTGCTAAGAGCTAATATATTTTGAAACTAAATGATGGATAAGGTGGGGATTCATTATACTCTTCCTTCTACTTTTATATATGCTTGATCTTTTCCATATTTAAACCACAGTTTTTGTTAAAAAGTAGTCAGAGACTTCATGGCAACGTTTATGAATTTGAGAATGACAGTTCTACTTTTAAACGTCTCAGTGAGAGCCTCTGTGGTTTTCAGGTTGAATTCCAAACCATATAACATGGGACACAAGGGTTTTCACAGTCCGGCCTTAGTATGTACTCGCCTTTGCCTGGAACGTCCTTCGTATTTATTTCTGCCTAGGGAAATTCTTTTCCTCTTTCAAGATGCAACACAAATGTAGCCACTTTCTTGACTGTATTTCTGCCCCGAATCAGGCAGAATTCATTATTCTCTCCCCTGTGTTTTCGTCACACCCTGTACATTCAAAAGTTATTTCTTCATTTAATTATTTTAAAAATTATTTTTTGAGTGCCTAATGTAAGCCAGACACCATGCAGGTACTAGGGATATTGCAGTGACCTAATCCATGCTCTCTTAACCTATAGTCTTGGTGGAAGATCGCTTAAACTGTGATGAATGCAATACTGAGAGAGGTACAGGGAGCTAGGAAGCATCTACTGGGAAAAGCCAATCTAATCTGGAGCAGGGAAATACTCATGCAACCTCTCACCCAACACTGCCTTCATGTTTGTATGTCTCTATACCCACCTACTCCACCTTATAAACTCCTTGGGGTTATCCTAAAATTTCTTAATGATTTACTTTCTTTTCTAATCTAAATAATGATATTTCTAAAATTATCCTAAAATTTCTTAATGACTTACTTTCTTTTCTAATCCTCAATGCAATTTGTCAAAATAACTATTATTATTTTCATTTAGAGATGGTAAAGTCAAGGTTGAGAGGTAAATGAACCTAGTAAATGGGAAGACATGGTCTGTCTGCTTGATGCCAGGTTCTGAGCACTGTCTCATGTCCCATGCTGTCCCTGGAGTATGTACTTAAAAATGAGAAATTCCCACCAGGCTGACTGATCCATGTAAATCTCAAGTGGTCCACTTCCATTGAGAAATAAAAACATCCTTGTCCCAAGGGTCATCCTCGTGTTGGCTGGGGAGATGCCCTCTTCCCAGTAGGAAAAGTACTCTAGGACAATCATATTAATATCAAATTAATATTAAAAGGCTACAGGAAGACCATGGAGGCCAAATGAAAGGAAATGAATACCTAAGGCACTGGTTCTCAACCAGGGATGATTTTGCCCCGCAGGGGACATTTGGAAATATCTGGAGACATCTTTGGTTGTCACAGTTTGGAAGGAGTGTGCTGGTGGTATTTAATGGATAGAGGCTGAGAGGTGCTGCTACACATCCTGCAGGATGTAGGGTGCTACATAATCCACAGGACAGACCCCACAAAAAAGGGCTGACTCAAAATGTCATAGTGCTGACATTGAGATCCCTGCAGTAGGGTATCAAGCTGACCCTTCCTTCTCCAAGATAACCTATGGGGAGGCCAACGGTTAGAGCTTCTTTTTCCCCTGTACTTGGGCAAGATTGGACGAGACCAAGTTGCCATTTCCCTTCATTACATCCATTTAGTGCAGTCATTTGTATCTATCTCCTTTTCATCAGAAGTAGAGGTTTTAGAGAATAATTTGTATTATTGAAATGAAAATCTAATATCAGAAAATGTGGATGAGAATTCCACTAGCTGAATATGCTTATTTTAATTTTTTCATGTTCTTGTCCAGGTCTTATGAAAAGGGTGGTATGGAGTATTGGTTAAGAACTCCAGAGCGGAAGCCAGAATATCTAAGTCTGCTTACCAGCTCTGTCAGTTTAGGTAAGTAACTTAATGTCTCCAAGTCAAAGTTTGTGCACCTGTAAATGGGATGCTAAGCTCACGGGGCTGTTATGACGATTCAATAGGATAATCAGTGCAAAGTGCTTAACAAAGTGGCTGGCAATGAAGAATACTATTTAAATGTTAGCTATTATTTTTCATGTCTATAATCACAGTATATTTCCCATTAAATAGTCTTCTTATTTATTTTCCATTTAATTGAACATATAAATGCCTATTGTGTTGCTACAAAGTTGTCATAATTAGAATGTTTAGTAATTCATCTAGGGAATGGGTATGTCACTATTTATTTAACCTGCTCCATGTTGGACAGTAAGACTGCCTCCAAATTTAAACTTTAAAACACACGCACACGCACACACACATGCACAGACACACACAGATTAACATCTCCATATATGCACCTTCTCCGGCATTTTGGATTATTAAACCCAGAAAATATTTCAAGAATGTTGTTTACCAGATAGGAATGTATTTATACCTATTGACAGCTTGCTTCCAAAAAGAGATTTACAAAAATTTATTACCATCAGCAATATAAAAGTATGGCCATTCCAATGCATCTTTTGTGTTACCGCTTTCTATCAAAATGAAAGATGCAAAATAATACCTCATGGCTGTTCTACTTAGCACTTTGTTTATTATTCAGGCTAAACCTTTCACATGTTTGTTCTGGGTGTATATCTTCTTGTGTAATGCTCAGTGTTTGTGTCATTTCTTTATGTATCATTAGGATGTTCTTTCTAAATGATTTAGGAACACTCTGTGTATAAATTGCATTAATACCTTTTTCATTAATTACTGTGGTGCACTGTCTCCCTTTTTTTTTTTTTTTTTTTTTTTTTAAATTTAATTAATTAATTTATTTTTTGGCTGTGTTGGGTCTTCGTTTCTGTGCGAGGGCTTCCTCCAGTTGCGGCGAGCGGGGGCCACTCCTCATCGCGGTGCGCGGGCCCCTCACTATCGCGGCCCCTCTTGCTGCAGAGCACAGGCTGCAGACGCGCAGGCTCAGCAGTTGTGGCTCACGGGCCCAGCCGCTCCGCGGCACGTGGGATCCTCCCAGACCAGGGCTCGAACCCGTGTGCCCTGCATTGGCAGGCGGATTCCCAACCACTGCGCCACCAGGGAAGCCCCCTGTCTCCCTTTTAAAATCATGGAACAGAGTTATTTCGCCTCATACATGTTAAGGACAGTTGTATTTTATTACATTCATGCCTGTGTCCATGTGGAAAGTATTCTAGCTGACTCTTGTTTCTCATTTCTAAAGAATCTCTCACATCATTTCTGATCTTTCAGAGTCAAAGCCTTTTCATCTGAGTCCATTCTCCTACACACTTCATCCCCCTGAAATTGCACCAAGAACCCATGATCAGATCACACCACCAGCAATAAACCCTCCGCTGAGTGTTAGCTTTCCTCCAGGCATCTGAAGTGGTGCTAATGTTCAAGTTCTGAATGTCAACGGACTGTGTACCCTTCACTCTCAGTAGATGCTGAGTTTTATGCACACCCATTACTTTCTGTTCACTGGCACCAATTCATATAGTGCATCAATTTTCTTTCATTTTTGTTTCTCAACTCCTACGGCAAAGTTTAGCACCATAAAATATGTGACATGACTCTATGATGAAGCAGCAGTTTCCTGCTGAAACTTCAGAGCAAGAGGCACTTTTTTTTTTTTTTAAAGAAAGAAGGCCATTGAGCTACCAGCTGTTCTCCTAAAAAAGATGTGGCAGCATTATCCATGCAGATACTCTGCAGTTGCTCCCTGGCCATAATGAAAAGGATTTTATTGGATTTTTTTAGGCTCAACTGCATGTGGCTTCCAGGAACTTGACAGGATAATGAGACATGTAACTTTGTAATGGCTAAGCTGAGTCTAGGTGCCATACTTATCCATTGTCAAGGTCAATGTCTATATTTCTTGATTCCTTCTACAATTACAGCAAGACATAAAAATATAGAAAATGGTGTTTTTTAAAAGGTTACATGACATTAAAATATGCTTCATTCTACTGCCAAATACCAGTAGATACCGCTTAAAATAAGTGTTGCCCAGATAAAGCAAAGCAAGAATTCACTTGATCTTTCCCTCTCCCCATGCACTACTTTTCAGCAACATTATCCAAGAAGATTTATCAACAACTTAAATGGAGAAGTATGCTGGGACAGTTTTGGTGCTATAGTGAGTTGTTATTCCCCAAATCACTTGAACAGCAAAGACAAATAGAATCATTTCTCCAGATGTCGCATAGTAGCAATGGCTAGTTTGCACAGGAAAGGGCATCATGCTGCATTTACACATCCAATACGTGAAATCTTAAGTTACTACCACCTGGTTTGTAAGCATCTCACAAATGTCAGGCTGTTTTTCTCCCCAGTTTCCTTAAAACTCACTCCTGCTCTAGAGCTTGGAGTAGAGGAAGGATGGAGAAATGATAGCTGAGGCAGGTTTTCTCCACTGCCTTCCCCAAAAGATTTGAGCAACCAGGGTTTATCACAGAAATATTGAGACAATGAAAACAATGAGTGGGGAGTAGACAGAGCCAGAGAGAGGCCCTGTAGAAGTCATCCAATACAGAGATCTGGTACTCATCCTTGACTTACTCTTCTCTGCCTCTCCTCTACATTCAGTCACTTATGAAGCCCTGTGATTTCTATTTCCTAAAAAATCTCTCTCCAGTGCCCCCCCACTCCAATGATCTCCTACCAATTTTCAGAAGTTGGCTCGCTGGTTTCCCTACCCTCTATCTCCATCTCACCCCTCAAACCCTTCACTCCAGGCACCAGGGTGATGGTTCTAAAAGGCAAATATACACATTTATTTTATAAAGTTCCTTATATTGCAAAGCAGAATCGTTGCTTCATCTTCAGTAGAGAATAAAACCTCCAGTCTTATGCTGACATGGGAGAGAGAAAATTGTCCAGCAGAGTCAGGGAAGCAATCTGGAAATCAAAATGTTTCTCAGGTACACATTCAACAGTGGTCCTCCTCCTTAAAAGCGCCATCTTTGCAAATTCCCTGGTGGTCCAGTGGTTAGGACTCTGCCCTTTTACTGCCAAGGGCCTGGGTTCAGTCTCTGGTCGGAGCAAAAAAAAAAAAAAAACCCAAAAGCACCATCTTCACCTTTACTTTCAGAGGTGATCTGTTCCTGATCCACTCAGGGGTTCTATGGTCTAAACTAGGTTGCTTCTCAACTTTCCCTATTACCGGCTTGATTCATTTTTCTCCGTACTAGTAAGGTAATTATTTATCCATCTGCTTTTGAGCTTCCAAAGTTTTGTAGATGATGTCCCTCTTTCATTCTCTGTTCTTGCTATTTATGCCTTTCAAAGAAACCCTGGGTGGGGGAGAGAAGGATTGGGAGTTTGGGACTAGTAGATACAAACTGCTATATATAAAATAGATGAACAACAAGGTCCTACCGTATAGCACAGGAAACTATATTGTCCTGTAATAAACTATAAAGGGAATGAAAAAAACGGAAAACAAACAAAAAAAGAAACACTATATTGTTGTTTAAATGGCATTTTGAGAGGGAGAGAAAATATATGTGTATCTTCAATCTGCCATCTTTACCTAGAATCCACCTATAATTTTTTTTTTTTTACATAAATGCAAGAAACTAGTAAAGTCACCCAGATCCACAAACATATCAAACAGTATTTGTATGAGGAGGTGAAAGGGATATTTTCGTAATTTAATTAAAAAATGTGTTGTCACAATGTTATACAAAAATGAAATTGCTAGAGATCATATTGCATTTTAATATGGAACTTTAGAACATGGCCCTAAAAAAGATGATCAACTTTTATGCTGCTGAAGCAGTAGAGCACACTAATAAAAATAAAAATAAAACATACTAAAGATTCACCCTTACTGTGACATCCAAAGTCAAACTGTTTCTGTTTTCTCTGCAGCTTTTGTTTATTATGAAACACACAATTTCATAACAGTTTCATGTCAGAATCATCTTCACAACTATCACTTTTAATTGTTGTGAAATTCCCTATTGGATTGATAGGCCATAACTTACTAATTCATTTCCAATCGCGTCCCTAGCATAAATAAAACTCTGTGCATATCGTCGAGCTACTGCTGTGGGTGATCTAGCCCAGTTTTGCTATAAGTTCTACAGCATTTGGCATTATCATTTTAAAACCATGTCTATTTAGTAATGATGTTTGTTTTAGTTATTGTTTTTTATTAATAGCTTTAAGTATTTTATTTACAAAGTTTACTTTGAGATCGCATTGTCTATTGTAGGAAGTGTTTAGATTTTCTCTCCTTTTACCACTTGGTTATTAGTTTTCTAACCAACTGGAATGAACTCTTCCTTCACTGGACAGGCACTCACAACCTACTGTAGGGACATAAAGGAGGATGAGACCCAACCTTTGCCTTCTTTGAGTTCACAAGCTAGTGGGCGTACAGACTGTAATGAGCTCAGCATGTGATGCTGTCACGAGGAGGACGTGGCTGAGGACACCCTGTGCGCACCTGGGGAACCATGTGAAGAGAGCAGTCTTGGTAGATGGAACAGGAGACTCAAAGACAGGGAGGCGTATATTTAGAAAATACTAGAAATAGAGATACTGTCTCATCTCCCACTTTCGCTGCAAGCAGCTTTTCTCATTTTTGTCTTTTAAAAGTTATTTAATATTTTTAAATGCATATATGTAATCAAATTGGTTGATCATATTTTGGGGCTGTTACTATTCCTCTAAAAATGAATCCCTCAGGATCTGGGTCATCATGGTTGACTTGTACAAAGACATAATAAAGCTGCTGCAGCTAACACTTCTCCTTAGGGACAGTTATGCAAACCTATCATTTTTTTCTTAACCATAAGCAATCGATAAAGAAGTATTTGATTAAGACAACACTGCATTAAGGCTGTATTCTCAAAGTGCCTCTCTGAATGGTGTTGGCTGTCATATGTTATAATGGCAAACAGCACTGCTGCTCATTATTCTGAGTAAAGAGGGTAGTCATTTGGCTCTTAATGACAGACACGGAATGGGTCTGCAGAGACTGGATCTGGCTCCATTCCTGATGCAGAAATGCTGTTAATATGCAGGACTTTATAAAATGCTATGGTCTTTGCTACATCTTCTTGCATTTAGACACAGAGAGCCACATTTTCTACCACAAGCCCCGAGACCTTGATTATTGTTGGAACAACACTTTTTCATTAAAATATATGTGAGTGAAAGGGATGTCAAGGATATGATTTTTTTTTTCTTCTGGAGTTTATAGATTATTTGGGTGACCATAATACTTTGAAGACTACATGCAGTTACTACTTGCCCGTCTCTTGCTCACCAGGGTGTAAGCTCCTGGAGGGCAGACATTATGTCTTATTCATGCTTTTGTCGATAGTGCCTAGCGTATAATAGACGCTCAATGAAGATGTATTAACTGGCTGAAAGAAGACATGCGTGAACAGGACGTGCGCGTGTTACAGCTCTAGTCGAGCTGCACTGTGTGAGTGGTGGAGAGAGGCGTGAGCATTTGGGGGATGGAGAGAGGATGACCAACTGGACACGATGAAAGCAGACTGCTGGCGGAGCCGGCTAGAGGGCTTGGGCTATGAGGAAGCCGGAGGAATGCAGAGCTGGAAAGCAGGGCAATTGAGACAGCAGAGGGGATGGCAAGACTGCAAGTACAGCCTTAAATCCCAGCAAGAATGACCAGCTCAGATTGGCTGTAACTGCAGGTATGTGGAGGAGAGAGGAGGGGAGTCAGGTAGGAAATGCCTATGTTTGGAAGGGCTATAAATAAAGCTAAGGAATGTTGTAATTCTCTCAGTAGGCAATGGGCAGATCGATTAAATAAACAAACTAACAAATAAATAAAAACAAGGGGCTGGCATCGTCAGAGTGACACATTTGAGAGATCATTCTTGTGACACTGTGGAGAGAGAGAAAGAGAGACCTGGAAAAGGGAAGTCAGTCACTAAACTATTGAAATAATATATGTGCAGTGATATATGTGAAGCTGAAATAGGGCAACCTTAGTTGGAACTATAGATTTCATGCATTTATTAGGCAGATAATTAACACATAATTGAGGGCCTACTATGTGTCATGCCTGTGCTATGTGCTGAAAATATAATTCTAAGCAGACACACAGATTCCATCACCTGCATGAGAACACAGTCACAAACTGCAGTAAAGGCAACAAAATCTGATCCGGCTTAGGAGGTGAAGAAAGGCTTCAGTAAGAACCAGATATCTCACTCCAAACCTGAAGGACAGATGAGCTCTTTAGATAAACAGAGTTGGCAGAGGATGCGGGTAGTGGATGCATTTATCAGGCAGAGGGGAGAGCCCATGAAAAAGCCTTCTCTTAGTGTGAAACACAGGACATTCTGTGAGCTACACACCAAGTGCTGAGTGGATGAAAGTATTGAGTGAAAGAATGCTTGCTGAAGACGAGTTCAGGGACTGGGCAGACCAAGCATGGCCACTCAGGGTGAAGACGTATTGAGTGGTTTCAAGTAAAAAGGATGACACAACCAGATGGTTATTTTGAAAAGATCATCCTAGTTTTTTACTGAAAAATGGTTAGAAAAGAGTGAGAGAGAGTGTAAGACATCTGCTAGGTGACCACTAAAGACAACAGGTGATGGTTGCTGCTCAAACCAGGTGGTTGCTGGAGAAGTGGAAGAATTCCACTCTTACTTAAGAGGTCAGTGGTCCATGGGAGTTAAAGGTGGCTGCTAGGGCCATTAGCTGTAATAGGAAATGCCAAAAGAGGACCAGGTTTTGGCAAGTAATGTGGGGAAGACAATGAATTTAATTTTGAACATGGAGATTTTGAGGTGGATTTGAGATACTGGGTAGACAGGCAGGTAAATAAATGGGATTTCAAGGTGTGTGTAAATTTTAGTCATTGAGTTAAGGTAACCCAAGTTCCTAAAGCTGTCTCTTCTACGGAAAACTAAGGAGAGCATAAGTGTGTATGTAGTAATGTAGGAACAGCTTTACCTACAGTCCAGGGTTGCTGGAAGGAGAATAGAAGCCTGTGGAATAAGTGGGGGGCTGCTTCATATTTTTGAGACTCCTACTTCATAGGAAGCTTATATAAGCAGGCTCTTTCCCCCGCTCCAGGGAAGACTAGAAGGCGATGCCACACTTCTAAGGCCACACAGAAAAGAGTTCCAGAGTGGCATTTGAATCAAGTCTATACTTTTTCTTCTATATCATATTTAAAACTCTAGTACATAAAATCTTAGGAGACTGGAAGTCTTGCTTAGGACTGGTTGATGAGCTTATACTAAGTTGATGAGCTTATACTAAGAATTCACCCTGAGTTTAGAATGCATCTGTTTTTCTTTGTAATGGCGTGTTCTCTTGCAGTAGTGTTATGCACTGAATGTTTGTGTCCCTCCCATATCCATATGTCAAAACCCTTTCCCCCAATGTGATGATGGTATTAGGAGCTGGGGCTTTTGGGAGGTAGTTATAAGTAGATGAGGTCATAAGGGTGGAGCCCTCATGAATAAGATTAGTGCCCTTATGAGTGTCATGAGAGAGCCTGTTGCTTCTCTCTCTCCCCACTGCCATGTGAGGACACAACGAGAAGTCAGCAGTCTACAACCCAGAAGAGGACCCTCACCAGAACTTGACCATAGTGGCACACTGATGTTGTACTTCTAGCCTGCAGAACTGTGAGAAATAAATTCCCATTGTTTATAAGCCACCTAGTCTGTGGCATTTTGTTATAGCAGCTTGAACTAAGACAGATAGGAAGAATAAAACACTCCTCCCCCAAAATGTCCACATCCTAATTCCAGGGAACTCTGAATATGTTACCTTACATGGCCAAAGGAACTTGGCAAATGTGATTAAGGACTTTGAGACCAAAAGATCATTTGGGATTATCCAGGTGGGTTCTATCTAATCCCATGAGTTCTTGAGAGTGGAGAACCTTTTCTGGCTGTGGTCAGAGGGAGATGTGACTGTGGAAGAATGGTCAGAGGGATCCAGCATTACTGTCTTTGAAGACACGGGAAGGGAGCTATGAGCCAAACAATGTGAGCAGCCTCCAGAAGCTGAAAAAGTCAAGGAACCAGATTCTCTCCTACAGTTCCAGAAAGGACACTGCCTTGCTATCACCTTGCTTTTAGCCCAGATAGACCTATGTTGAACTTCTAGCCTACGAAATTGTTAAGATAAAAAATTTGTGTTAAGTCACCATGTTTGTGATAATACATTTTGTCGGAAGAACACTACATTTGAAGTTGTATGGTGGGCTTAGTAGGAATCATCTGACTCAGGGTAACCACAGAGTTTGGATCCAGATTTAGGTGGCTGTGTCCAGTGAACAGTAACTCCAGTTACCCTCACAAGAGTCAGGGTTCACTCCTTGGAGCTATTGTACAAATGGCATTTGGTTTCACGTGAATGACCCCGCATCTGGAGCATAAACACTCAAAGCACATACCTTTATGAACAAATCATCCACAAAACAGAATGACCTGTCAATAAGCCAGGTTGAAAAGATTGCACTGAGATCAACAAATTAATAAAAATGGTTGTGGCTAAGGAGTAGTGGCCAAGTTAAATAGATTGACGATAGATAGATAGACAGACAGACAGATACATAGAAATAATTAGTCACAGTTATTTAGAGAAACCTGGAGATAGAGAGATATATAGATATATGTAACATATATCTATATATATCTCACATAAGAAAATAACAATCAACAGTAGCTGCTTTTGCTTGACTTGGACAATAAGGGGCTGCTGTGGGCATCATGACTGGAAGGATATTCAAGCTTCATTCCTGGAAAAAATACTAATTGCCAATAGCCAATCATGAAGTGACTTAGTGTTTAGAAGACAGTGCAGATAGCTCTTAGCTTATGTATGCATGCATTTTGTTGATGGTGTTTGCTTGCTTCCTTGTTGGTTTTCATTGGTTTGGGGGAGGTGTTCTTTCTGAGGCCACACTCTCTCCTCCCCTTTCCACTTCTCTGGTTCCATCCTGAGCCCTGACTTCAACTCCATCAGTGACCTCCCATGATCAGTGCAGGAGAAATTGAACTCCAGAGCAGGGCAGCGTCCTCCTGAATCCCACAGGGAATCAATAACAGTATGGAGCTCACTGCTTGTGTTTCCCTGCGGTTCTGTGGTATAGACTTCTGACTTTTAGGGTTTTTTTAAGAAGGGAATGATTAACTGAAAAAACCCTTTCTCTTGATTACACTGATCATTTTTATAGAGATCTATGTATGTGTCAGGATATTTAAAGACATCTTTCTTGCCAAGGGTGAGGATAGGAAGGAAAAAGCCAGCAAAGGAGAAGAGAACCCAGTGGTGGCACACATATAAAAATTTCGTATAAATAAATAGGGAAAGAAAATCTAAAGCTAAGACCCCAGTAGACAAGTAAAGGACACGAACAAAGCAATTCACAAAAGAGGAATTAGAAATGACTAATAGGCCCATGTGGGGTGGGAGGTGGGTTCCAGCCTCTAATAAAAATTAAAAAGGAGGCAGTTGCAAAAATGAGAGGAAATTTTTCACCCATCTAATTAACACACATTAAAAATTTAATAGACAGGAGAGAAGAGAAAATGATGATTAAAAGAGTTTTGCTTAACTTACTTTTCTGCATTTCTCTAGGGAGTGTTAATTAGCACAACCCTCTAAGAAGCATTTTAGCAATATGTATCACGGGCCTTTAAAGCATTCCTACCTTTTGACCCATTAATTCTACCTCCAGGATACAAATAAAGATGAAATAATCCTGAATAACACAAGAAGTTCCTACACACTTTATTGAAATTATGCTTAGAATAATGATACACTGAAAATAACTTTACTTGTCCAAAGAGTTAAAGTTGTAGCTATGAAAAAACGTGTGAAAAATGAATTTGTGTTATTGTTAAATTCAAAATAAAAATTTTTATAATCAAAACTTCATTGAAATATGCGTATAAAAGAAAGCATCAGAATTATAAAACTGCTTTATAAAACTTGAATAGCATCATGAGTGATTATACTTCATTTTTTCTTTGCCTTTTCCAGATTTTATATAGGCAATCCATTTTACTGTAATAACTAGGAGGCAACCTTATATAAAACAAAAATTTGGCATTGATTGTGAAATCATTATATGACACATTACTGATGAGACCCCAAATAGTCTTCCATGTGGCTTCAGCAGCTTGGGGTAAAAGTGAAAGGCATTTCGTGGTGCCACCTCAGTCATACCCGTAGAGGTGACCCTAGACCTAGTAATCATTTGTAACATAACAGCACCAAGGAAGTCTCTGAAATCCTTCCTGTCCTGGCAGGAGACGAGCAAAGTCATTTTGGAGGAAACCAAATTTATATTGGATGAGAGCAAGTCACAATCATTGCCAAAGTAAATTGTGTTACAATTGTAGCTGATGAAAGTCCTATACTCCAAAAACCAGATTTTGAATGATTGGAAAGAGAAGTTCTCTGCAATTAGCCTATCAACTCTCCTCTGAAGGGATGTTAACTCCCATGTTAACTCCAATTAGAGCATGAACTTTTGCTGTCGGGTCCACCTTTGTCATATCCAACATCCGGCATATACTAAGTGCTCAAGAACTACATGCTGAGTAGGAGCCTAGGAGGCTTCTTGAGTTTTCTCTAGCCTCAGCTCCATAACCAACCCATCCCTTTGGTTTTTTCTTAAAATGCATCTCAGTTCGTCACCTTCTCTCCCTTCCACCTCCCATCCCTCCAGGCCACCATCTCTCTTGTCTGGAGAATTTCAACAGCCTCCTGTCAGCTTTTCCCCCCACCTCACTCTCTTCCTATACATTCTCCACCAATGAGCAAGATTGATGATCTTAAAGCCCAATCATATCAGGGTGTTCTCTTGCTTAATTTCAAAGTTCTCCAACTGCCTCACCTACTCTCATGTTCCTTAATTGCCTGTGTTGACTGCCACCTCCTATACCCTCCCAATTCTCTGCCCATGCCACCTTCCCCCTTATTCACCATGCCACAGTGGTTCTTCTTCCAGGTCTCCTAAGTTTCTTCAACAACCAAGCTCCTTCCCATGCAAGGCCTGTTTCAGTCTTGTTCCCTCTGCCCAGAGTGCACTTTCTCCCGCTCAGATTTCAACTTAAATCACCAGTCTTCAAAGACACCTGTCTTGCCCACCGAATTAAAGAAGCTTCCCTTCTTTTCCTTATAGCTCTCACTTTTTCTTGCTTTGTATAGCATTTAAGGCAATTTGCAATTACATACTGTTATCCTTTCAGTCTGTTTCTCCCACTCGGATGGTAGGTACCCCATGAGAACAGGGACCATTATCAGTCATGTTTACCATTGTATCCCAGTGTCTAAGCGCATTGCTCTGCAGAAAAGCAGTTCATGACTGTGTGCTAAGTGAATGAATGAGTTCCTAAAGAAAGGTGTGATTGGAAACACAGATTCCTTGAATGAGTGAGGGGCGGGGTGGACCAATATACAGTTAGGAAGCAGTTAAGAGAAAGGTTCCAATAATAAAAGCAGCACTGAGCTGTAGTGGTCCATCCTGTGCAGAGTTTCACCAGTGCTTCTGGAGGAGGTGGGTGGCAGCGCATCACTAAGAGAACTGCACATACTAATGGAGGCTCATGTACCCTCAGCACCTTTTTATAGACTTTATGTAATGCATTCCTGTGAATTCTCTCTCTTTTTAAACTGTATATAAAGAGCTTACACTTCTTATTTTCAGTAATTCTCACCCATTTTTGTTTGGTTGTTGGCACAGTATCCTGAGTTTTAAGAAAACTATCAGACAAACAGCAATCAGAGAGTGAAGCCCGGGTACCCAGAATGAACAGAGCAGCCAAGACCCCCCCCCCCCCTTTACAGACTGAAGCTGAACAGAGCCTGTTTACATGTAGGGGGCAGGACCATCTCTTAAGAGGACACAGATGGCAGTGGACACTTTGAGACTGTGCACTGAACATGCTGGGAAAGCAATTATAAAGGGATTTAAGTAGATGGCAGAAATGGAGAGGTTAACTCTCAATCCCTTCTGTGGTATATTAAATGGTAAAATGAAAAAGCTTTGGAACATCAAACTAAACTCATCTGGAAAATTGGTTTTGGAAAGAGATGGGCTTGTGCATTTGGACTCGTGTCAGCTGTGTAAACACCCCATTATCTAGCTGGTTATCTTCGCGGTTCTGTAAACCCCACACAGGCTCTCTGTACCTGCCTGCAGGTACAGCACACCCTGGAAAAACCGCCTGTTAGAGATGACCTTCTGGGTGGCCTCAGTGACTGCTGTCTCCATGCTGGAGAACTTTGAAGCTGTTTATTTTTGGGTCACAATGACCATTTTGGTAGGAATCCAGCCCTGAGAAGCATGGTTTTCCAGAAGAATGAGGGGTTGGTTGACACCCCTGACTGAAAGGCAGGATGGAAAAAAGATGGTCTGCTGGCTGAATAATCATTTTGTTTTCTATTTAGGTCCCCCAATTATGTTAATTTGGAAACTGTATCTATTAATTGCCCAATTAGACATCTGGTGATCACTCTCTACAGAAATATCCCCAATCATAGTGGCAAGGGCTGGATGCACTATTTTATTGTATCACAAATAAAAATCTAATTTAGATTTAATAAAAACTAATTCCAGCTAATTTAATACCAATTGATTATTAATGGGGTGCATTTTGTGGTTTATCAAGAATATAAGAAGGGTATATAATTAACTGGAAATGGCATCTTCAAGGTTATAATTAAATTCTTGGTAACTTTCAACTTTCAACAAATGTTTTACCACTTAATTAACATTTCAGAAGATGATTTATAATATGACTTATTAAACACCAATTGCATTGTGTGGAGTGCTGGACCGACTAATAAGTGTAGTGATGAAGCCTCCTATTTACAAAGTGTCTCTCCTTTCATACTATATAAATATCTTGTTGCAGAATAAGTAAGATATCCACATACCCTTTTAGTAAAAATTAATAATCAATTATGGGCTAAAGTGATTGGATTTTTTAAACACTGTGGTCATAGCATTTTATTCATACTTCTTTCCTTTTTATTCAGTAGAGACCCAGAGAGTCAGATAGAATAACTAAGAGTAATGGTTTATTTGGTTGATTTTTGTCTGGACTAGAATAACAGGCAAGAGGGCTGGACCAGGGAAGAAGATGGGTGTTTGCATCCCTAGCTCTTTGCACATAGTCAGCAACTAGCGAATCATTACTTGCTTCAAAGATAGGGACAGGGCTATTGGGAGCAGCATAGGACTCAAGCGAGGAGTTCTGCCTTTAACCATCCAGCAGACCTCCAGCAATGGTGGAGTTGGGATCTTCTTGCATTCTGTGCCGCCTTTGTGCTCCCCTTATGGCATCGACGCTTACTGGAGTATCGTCTCCCACAAATATCTCAGTGTGCTCTTGTGCCAAGCCTGCTCCTGCAGGGTTGTCTCATTTGCATCTGAAGGTATCAAAATCTTGCTTAGCAAGTCCCTTCCATCCCAAACATCTTTCAGGATCTGAGCTCAGCACCATTTTAACATGATGCTTCTCGCTTTCCCCGAGGCCTGTTCCAGGAAGGTGAGCTATATTAAACTTGCTGCTGAAATGTTTGGGTTTATTGATTTTTATTTTAAAAAAACTTGGCACCAAACATCCAAAAGGCAGTTTTAAAAAAATCAAAATGGGAAAGAAACAAGAAGGGAAAGCATGCACCCAACTGTGGCATTTAGCACTGTCCACCGTGGTCAGCGTTTCCAGATGCTTATCCTCCAAGATGTTTCAAAACAAGGACTCTTCCCCTGATGGCTTTTGTACATGGAGGTGGCAGTTTTAGGCTGGAGGCAGCACCAGGACAGAGATGTGAGTCCATTGTTTTATATCGTCAATGCTTGGCTGACTCCTAGAAGGTAGAAAACATATTTAGGTGAGACTCCTTGCAAGTAAGGATTCTCTTCTGCCATTAGGTCTGGCAGCCTCTAAAATTTGCCAGCCAGATTCATTATGAGAATCTTGAGGTCTGTAGTATTACCACAAATTCAAAGGCACTCTTCACACAGCTGCCTTTTGAGGGTTGTAAGATCAAGTTTGCTCATCGATTAGATTTGGCCTTTTTGAGCAGAGTGTAGGAAGCCTTGGGATGGGATGTTTAAACCAGACTAAGGAACAAAATAATCATCCCAAACTTGCCCCTGATAACCATCACTGGAAAGGAGCCTGGGGCCACAGTAACATCCATCTGTCTGTCCATCCATTTATCCATCTGTCCACCCATCCAGCCCTCCCTCCCTGCATCCTTCCCTCCTTACACCCTTCCAGCCATCTTTCCTTCCCTCCATCTGTTCCTTCTTCCTCCCTTCCGTCTTTCCATCCATCCATCCATCCATCCATCCATCCAGAAGTTATATATCAGACACTATGCTAACAACCATGGATTAACAAGATGATAGAATTATTTTACATTGTACGTGGAGAGGCCGGTACCAAACCAAAGTTCAACTGCTTGCTGCTCGAAAGGCCAATACTTGAGAGAGAGGTGATGGTGGAAAAGGAAACGTTGCTTTATTCAGGAGGCCTGTAACCTGGGAAGATGGTGGACTAATGTCCTAAGACCATCTCCAAGTTGTCAGGAGACGAAGGTTTTCAAGGCAGTGTGAGGGAGCGGGCTGCAGGGCACGTGAGCAGCTTGTGCGTAATTCTCAGATTGGTTGGCATCAAGGTGAAGTTTATAGCATCTCCAATCTTCTGGTTTCAACCAGTCTGGGGTCAGAACTTTATCTATATCTTTCAGGGAACTGGGATTTTGGTGACTCTGCTATGTGGCTGGTTTATCGTCTAAATTGTTACCAGTTTCCCAGACAAACAGCTATTCTTTGTTTCTACATCTTCACATTTCCTAAACATAAATTCTTGAGCAAACCTTTTGAGACTCAGGGGAAGCCTCGGAGACTAAAGCAAAAAGCCTTTTACTTTAAAGGGCAGGGACACGGGGGCCTGAATGCAGTTTAAGTCCCCCCTTTTCTTTGATACCCCTCAGTCTTGAGGGGAACAGGTGCTAGATAAAAAAGAGAATAATGTTTTGGATAGAGAGTTAATCATAAACTTGACAGAGGAATTCAATTTTAAGGGACTTGGTTTTAATATCATCAAATGTCTCTCCAGCTTCCAAATCCATCATGCTCTTCTAGCCTTCATACTTTTGTTCTTGCTATTACTAACCCTGGAATCTCCTTTTCTACCAGGAAAATTTCTTCTCGTTGTTAAAATCTCAGTCCAAAAGTACCGTCGCCTGAGAAATGTTCCCAAATGTCTGATCCTGAATTGAGTGTTTCTGCCTATTTATTCGCTTGCTACTTTATACATATATGTTCACTACTTCTTGTCACATTTTATTTCAGTCTTTAAAAATAACAATAGCAAGAATAACAACGATAACAAATAGATTGTGTTTGACAAGTACTCGCTATGACTAGGCACTTTGCCAAACACTTCACATGTATTAAACATTTAGTCCTCGCGGTAATCCTCGGAAGAAGCTACTATGATTACCTCTATTTTAAAGGAGAAGCTGAGGCACAGAGAGGTCATTTATGGGTCATTATACCCAGGCACTGAGCTCTCCTTGGTTTGAAGAGATACTGTCTACCATGAAGTTAGTCAATGCCTATCACAGAGGCACAAAATAGATACTAAAAGAATGATGAAATGAATCAGGAAATAAAAGAATAAATTTAACTCAAAAATTCTAGGTTTAGTCCCATCACCACAAAATAGCGTAATGTTAACTGTGGTTCCTACTTGGCCACTTACATTTGTCATTCAGGTGTGGATTCACTGTGGATTTTGGTGCCATTCAAGGGAATGTCACTGGATGCTAAATATATATCAGGCACCCCAATATGCATTTTATATAGATTATCTCATTTAAGAACTTACAACACCCGATGAGGTAAGGACACTTGTTATTCCATTTCAAAGGTGCAGAAAAACTGAGGCTTACAGATGTTAAGAAGTTTGCCTAAGGTCACCTAGGTAGGAAGTGTTGAATCTGGTGTTCAGAGCCATTCAAGCTTTCCCCAGAGCCTTCAAACCTCACCTGGCATTGTATGTCTCTGCTAACAGGCACATACAGAGAGATAACGCAGAAAATGGGGAGAGAAAGAGGCAGATACAGAGAAAGCAGGAAGGGGCATCATTTCATGAATAATATAAATACTTAGGCTGCTCTATCCCTACTTTTCTGTAAGACTTATTGTTTTCAGTAATATCTGTTCAGAGTGCCTTGAGATGTTAAGCACTTGGGGAAAAAACCTGAGAAAGGGCTAAACTCCTGCTTAGTGACAAATTATGTGTAATTTATAATATAAGAATTTGTATTAATGTTTGTTTGAACTTTTAGGTTCAAAACAATATTCTCAATTGCATAGCCATGGTGGCATGGCGGACCGTGTTGCCTCTTTCATCTCTATAGGATGTTTTCTAGTTAGGTTTATGAATAGATCCATATATACCACTAGCCTTGGCATTCAAAGTAGCCATACTACTGCAGTTATTTCTTGTCCTGGAATATCCTACCAGGAGTTCAGCAAAGCTGTGGGTACAGGTGGTACGTAATCATTCTGCAATCACTTGTAATTGTTTACCTGCTCCTACCACATCTTGAAATTCCTTTTTCAAAAATCACAAGTGACCCTTTGCTCGCCAAAACTAATGGTCTCTTCTCAGCCATCATTTTCCTGGAACTTGCCGAACCATTTGATATCACTCACTCATCACTCTCTTTATGAAGCTCTTTACTGCCCGAGCTTCTATGTTTTGGATAATGGGTACCTTTTAATTTCACCAATTATTTACAATTTCACTATTTGGCTGGCAGAGATCACCAAACTAGAGGTTCTCTAGACTTCAGGGTCAGTTTTTCTATTGATATCTCAAATAAAAATGGTTCAAACCCTCTTCCTGTGATATAATGGGAAAACAAGTTTTACCTTTACCCTATAGATTTTGATGATCCGTTTGAGAACCCCTATTGCAAGATTATCAGCCACAGAGACAATGTGCAAAACTCATTTTGAAATAGCTCTACAGAGAAACGAAGCACAATCCGAACTTTCCAAAATAGGTATGGGACAACTTCACTTCTAATCATCAGACTCTTGTGCCTATGATTTATCTGACTTCTACCTGTTGAGTATGACAAACTACATTTCAACACACATAGACTTTGGAAACTGAGAAATATGACAGTAAGTGAGAAATGGAAAGAAAATGTGAGTCCTCTTTAACTTGTAAAAAGTCAGCATTCTTTCAGACACTGTCTGTTGAACAATAGTTAGAGAAGAATGGATGTCTATAACCACAGAAAACACCTATTACTGATATACAATTGTACAAAAGAGTAAGGAAATGAAAATTATGTTTTAGAGAGGCCCATTCACTCTTTGGGTTTTCAAGGAATAAAAATTGTGTGAGGCAGAGCACACACACACACACACACACACACACATTAATGTTCATAGTGCTCTACCACAACCACCTGCTGTGATTTTTGCCCTAACTGATACTAAAACACTATTAGAAATATCTGCACTTACCCTTGTGCTGTTCACAAACATTTCTTCAATTGAGACAGCTCTCAGATTCTCCCTTGGGAGTATGGAGGGAGGGCAAAATGGCGAGTCAAGTCGGAACTGAATCTGGGCATTTGCTACACAGCTACACATGGTATCACAAGGTGATGTTCAAGCATCCAGAACTGGGTTAAATTTTTTAAACGAAGAATAGCCAGAAAGGTCTAATAATTGGTGTGTTCCCTGCCGAAAGTGACCAGCAAAAGCCAAATGTAGGCTTTTGTTCCAAGGAGGGCAAGTGAGTAACAGGGAAAGGAAACAAAGCAAGGACTCAGGGGTCACTGGACTGTAGAATGGAGTATGGGCAGGGATAAATAAAATGCACGTGTCCTGGACATGCACTTGGATATGTCCTTGAGGGTCCAAAGTTCCATCATAGTGGCTGCTGAACGAGTGGGATATGGGTGGGTTGGTTTGATTTCAAAGCACAATGTTGGCATGGAAAGGAGCCTGCAGGGAAATACCATATGCATATTTCTCAAAAAAATATTGAATGAAAGACTGAAATGTCATTGAAACGTTGTTAGTACCATTTCTCTGCCTAAGAGAGGATAAGTGTTACACTGATACGCTTAGCTCTTTTTATACTTTTGTAAGAGGAGACATTATTGTCAGTCTTTTATATAGTAATTTGTTAAACTAAAAACTAGTTCTCCCACCCCTGCTTTCTTTGTGGATTTTTTAATACTATTTACGTTGACATGAAGCACAGTTTTCCTGTCAGTTGAGCCGGTTGGTATGGCAACATTTAATTTCTTGAAGAAATGTCTGTCAACATCATGACGAAAAAAGTAGCAGTGGTACACTGTACCAGCATGAATCATCACCACCTTCAACAACAACCATGACAAAACATTATCATAATGATAATAATAGTGATAACAACAACAACATCATGTACAACAATTGAAGTAGAGAAAGCTGAGGCTTAGAAGTCACAGCCATCCCAAGACTCAAATTCCCGAGATCTCTTTCTGACTCAATAACCTTGGGTAGAAATCCCTTTAAATGACCATTTCTTATCTAGAAAAGGAAGCTAATTGTACATAATGCATAGGGTTATACACAACTCATAGAGATGGAGGGGGTAGGTAAATGTGTTATTTAAGAAAAAAAAAAGAAAAATGCCCTGCATATTTTCCAGCACATGGTAGGCTTCTAGTACACGATAGTACCACATCTATTTTCATGATCGCAAAGCCAGTTGAGTAAGTTTTGAAGAGTTTTAAGGAGAGGAAGATGACCCTGAAAACTGATGAGCCAGGCTTGTCCAAGTTCTTTTCTCCCACACACAACAGCATTACCCTGGAACCATTCGGACGCATTCCCCATCAACAATAAGGATGGCCTCACTAACTCCATGGAGTCTCACTTGAGGAGGTCTCGTTCTGGCCTCACATAGATTCCTCCCTTAGCCATCAAAGTAAGCTACTTCAGTAAGTCAACGCTGAGAGCAAAATGCACTGTCATCCAGAAAGATAATAGTCAAAACAACTTTCAAAATAGAGTGGGAGTGAGTTTATACACAGTAACATATACAAATTCAGTTCTGATGTGAAAGGCAGTGTGCTAAGAGTTTCATATGTAAAATTTTGTTTAATTCTCAGAACAAGCATTGGAGGCAGGGACCTTCAGGTCTCCACTTTGCAGGGGAGGAAACAGAGATCTTAGCAGCCATTAAGCCAGTTGTCCAAAGTCATACAATTACCAAGTAGCCAGCTAAAATTCAAATCCAAAATGGGCTTTCTCCAGCTCACACACTCAATCTTAAATTTATCCTACCCAGAAGAAAGGAAAAACATAAACATATGTTTATAATAAACAGAGATAGGGGAAAAAGCAGGAAGAAAGAGAGAAAGAGACAAAGACTAGAGAGAAGGAAATAAGGGGAAAAAAATTTAATACAAACTTAACCTTTTAAAAAACACTAATTCTCTTAAAAGGTGAAGTTACAACAGACACCGCAGAAATACAAAGCATCCTAAATGGACAACCTGGAAGAAATGGACAAATTCTTAGAAAGGTATAACTTTCCAAGAGTGAACCAGGAAGAAATAGAAAATATGAACAGACCAATCACAAGTAATGTAATTGAAACTGTGATTAAAAATCTTCCAACAAACAAAAGTCCAGGACCAGATGGCTTCACAGGTGAATTCTATCAAACATTTAGAGAAGAGCTAACACCCATCCTCCTCAAACTCTTACAAAAAATTGCAAAGGAATGAACACTCCCAAACTCATTCTATGAGGCCACCATCACCCTGATACCAAAACCAGACAAAGATACTACAAAAAAAGATTACAGACCAATATCACTGATGAATATAGATGCAAAAATCCTCAACAAAATACTAGCAAACAGAATCCAACAACACATTAAAAGCATCATACACCATGATAAAGCGGGATTTATCCCAGGGATGCAAGGATTCTTCAATATATGCAAATCAATCAATGTGATACACCATATTAACAAATTGAAGAATAAAAACCATATGATCACCTCAATAGATGCAGAAAAAGCTTTCGACAAAATTCAACACCCATTTATGATAAAAACTCTCCATAAGGTGGGCATAGAGGGAAGCTACCTCAACATAATAAAGGCCATATACAACAAACCCACAGCAAACATCATTCTCAATGGTGAAAAACTGAAAGCATTTCCTCTAAGATCAGGAACAAGACAAGGATGTCCACTCTCGCCACTCTTACTCAACATAGTTTTGGAAGTCCTAGCCACGGCAATCAGAGAAGAAAAAGAAATAAAAGGAATACAGATAGATTGGAAAAGAAGAAGTAAAACTGTCACTGTTTGCAGATGACATGATACTATACATAGAGAATCCTAAAGATGCCACCAGAAAACTACTAGAGCTAATCAATGAATTTGGTAAAGTAACAGAATACAAAATTAATGCACAGAAATCTCTTGCATTCCTATACACTAATGATGAAAAATCTGAAAGAGAAATTAAGGAAACACTCCCATTTACCATTGCAACAAAAAGAATAAAATACCTAGGAATAAACCTACATAAGGAGACAAAAGACTTGTATGCAGAAAACTATAAGACACTGATGAAAGAAATTAAAGATGATACAAACAGATGGAGAGATATACCATGTTCTTGGATCGGAAGAATCAATATTGTGAAAATGACTATACTACCCAAAGCAATCTACAGATTCAGTGCAATCCCTATCAAATTACCGATGGCATTTTTTACAGAACTAGAACAAAAAATCTTAAAATTTGTATGGAGACACAGAAGACCCCAAATAGCCAAAGCAGTCTTGAGGGAAAAAAACGGAGCTGGAGGAATCAGACTCCCTGACTTCAACCTATACTACAAAGCTACAGTAATCAAGACAATATGGTACTGGCACAAAAACAGAAATATAGATCAATGGAACAGGATAGAAAGCCCAGAGATAAACCCACGCACCTATGGTCAACTAATCTATGACAAAGGAGGCAAGGATATACAATGGAGAAAAGACAATCTCTTCAGTAAGTGGTGCTGGGAAAACTGGACAGCTACATGTAAAAGAATGAAATTAGAACACTCCCTAACACCAAACACAAAAATAAACTCAAAATGGATTAGAGACCTAAATGTAAGACTGGACACTATAAAACTCTTAGAGGAAAACATAGGAAGAACACTCTTTGACATAAATCACAGCAAGATCTTTTTTGATCCACCTCCTAGAGTAATGGAAACAAAAACAAAAATAAACAAATGGGGCCTAATGAAACTTAAAAGCTTTTGCAAAGCAAAGGAAACTACAAGCAAGACGAAAAGACAACCTTCAGAATGGGAGAAAATATTTGCAAATGAATCAGCAGACAGAGGATTAATCTCCAAAATATATAAACAGCTCATGCAGCTCAATATTAAAAAAACAAACAACCCAATCAAAAAATGGACAGAAGACCTGAATAGACATTTCTCCAAAGAAGACATACAGATGGCCAAGAAGCCCATGAAAACCTGCTTAACATCACTAATTATTAGAGAAATGCAAATCAAAACTACAATGAGGTTATCACCTCACACCAGTTAGAATGGGCATCATCAGAAAATCTACAAACAACAAATGCTGGAGAGGGTGTGGAGAAAAGGGAACCCTCTTGCACTGTTGGTGGGAATGTAAATTGATACAGCCACTATGGAGAACAGTATGGAGGTTCCTTAAAAAACTAAAAATAGAACTACCATACGACCCAGCAATCCCACTACTGGGCATATACCCTGAGAAAACCATAATTCAAAAAGACACATGCACCCCAATGTGCACTGCAGCACTGTTTACAATAGCCAGGTCATGGAAGCAACCTAAATGCCCATCGACAGACAAATGGTTAAAGAAGAAGTGGTACATATATACAATGGAATATTACTCGGCCATAAAAAGGAACGAAATTGGGTCATTTGTAGAGATGTGGATGGATCTAGAGACTGTCATAGAGTAAAGTAAGTCAGAAAGAGAATAACAAATATTGTATATTAATGCATATATGTGGAACCTAGAAAAATGGTACAGGTGAACCGGTTTGCAGGGCAGAAATTGAGACACAGATGTAGAGGACAAAGGTATGGACACCAAGGGGGGGAAAGTGGTGGCAGGTGGTGGTGGTGGGATGAATTGGGAGTTTGGGATTGACATATATACACTAATATGTATAAAATAGATAACTAATAAGAACCTGCTGTATAAAAAAAATATAAAATAAAATTCAAAAATAAATAAATAAAACAAAATACACGAATTCTTTTGAGTGCGATATGCACATATACATGCATATGCATAAATATACATGCATATATATTCTTATGATCTTATATATTTTTTCCAGTTTTATTGAGAAATAATTGACATACATCACTGTATAAGTTTAAAGTGTGCAGCACAATGGTTTGATTTACATATATTGTGAAATGATTACCACAATAGGTTTAGTTAACCTCCATCATCTCATATAGACACAATAAAAAGAAAAGAAAAAAAATTTTTTTCCTTGTAATGAGAACTCTAGGGATCCACTCTTTCAACAACTTTTCTGTTATCTTACAGCAGCGTTAAGTATAGTCATCATGTTGTACATTGCATCCCTGGTACTTTTTATCTTTTAACTGGAAGTTCGTACCTTTTGACCACCTTGCTCCAATTCCCCCTCTTGCTCCCTGACCCCATGCCTCTGGTAATAGGAAATCTGATCTCTTTTTCTGTGAGTTTGGTATATTTGTTTTGTTTTGTTTTGTTTTTAGATTCCACATATAAGTGAGATCATTCAGTATTTGTCTTTGTCTGACTTGTTTCACTTTTCACTTTCGCTGTAAATGGTAGGATTTTTTTTTATGGCTGAGTAACATTCCATTGTATATATACACTATAACTTCTTTATCCATTCATTCATTGATGAACACAGGTTGTTTCCATGTCTTGACTATTGTATTATGCTACTATGAACATGGGGGTGCAGATAATCTTTCGAGTTAGTGTTTCCTTTCCTTTGAATATATTCCCAGAAGTAAAATTCTGGGTTGTATGGTAGTTCTATTTTTAATTTTTTGAAGAAACTCCATATTGTTTTCCATAGTGGCTGTACCAATTTACAATCCCACCAACAGTGCACAAAAGTTCCCTTTGCTCCACATCCTCACCAGCATTTGTTACTTGTGGGTTTTTTGATGATAGCCATTCTGACAGGTGTGAGGTGGTATCTCATTGTGGTTTTAATTTGCACTTCCCTAATGACTAGTGTGGTTGAGCATGTTTTCAAGTATCTGTTGGCCATGTGACTGTCTTCTTTGGAAAGATGTGTATCAAATCCTTTGCCCATTCTTAAATTGGATTATTTTTTTTGCTATTGAGTTTGTATGAGTTCTTTACATATTTTGGATATGAATCTATTATCCGATATATGGTTCACAAACATTTTTTCCCATTCCATCAGTTGTCTTTCCACTTTCTGTTAGTTTTTTTGCTGTGCAGAAGCCTTTTAGTTTGATGTAATTACACTTGTTTATTTTTTGTTTTGTTGCTATGCTTTAGGTGTGATTTCCAAAAAGCATTCCCAAGACCCATGTCAAGGAACTTTTTTCCTATGATTTCTTCTAGAAGTTTCATGGTTTTGGGTCTTAAATTTAAGTCTTTAATCCATTTTGAGATAATTTTTGTGAGTGGTGTAAGATACGGGTTAAGTTTCATTCTCTCAACAAAAATCGCAGTTTGTTTACATGTTTTCTAGAACTTTATTCTCAAAAGAATGGTCTTATTTCTTCAACCTATTATTCATGCTGGCTTGGCTGGATGTTATTTTTCCCTTCACAATCTCAGTGGTGAAATGTTGTTTTCAGTTTGCATCTATGCTGCCCTTGGTGGATGAAGCCCACGGCCTTAGGGGAATGATTTTCATGCTGGAATTACCCCCAGGAATTCAACAAAATCTGGAATACTGGTAGTTTATTATCACTGAACAACCTTTTCAATCTGGTGTGTGCTCTGTCTGTAATTTTTAAATTCTTTATCTCAAGGATCACAAGTCACTCTTTCTCTCTGAGAGAGTCTGAAGAAATATAATAGTTCCTTCTCAGACTTCAGTTATTTTATGGATCTTTTTTTAACCACTTGATCCTACCCACCTCTTTGTACCTAGTCATCTAAACTTTTATAATCTGTTGACTTTATTTCACGTTTTTCACAATAAAAATTTTTTTAACATCCAAACGACGTCATTCCTAGCTTTAAAAAGTCAACTTTCCTTTGATACTACTACCACCTCCCCCATCATGTCAAAAGCCAAAGTCTAGCTTTGGTTGAAGTTTCCTCCTCCTCATCTCCAGGTCAGGCATGAACTCAGGTTTCCAGGATCAGCCCAGTTGAACTCCCTGACCACAGTGATTGGTTCAAGAATAGGCATGGAACCCTAATCAATCCTAGGAATTTTTTCACATTTTGAGGGGTGAGGTGTCTCTTTCCTTCTGAACTGGAACCTGGAGAGATGTGAGCCCTCAGGTTCTGGCAGCCATTCTGCCACCATGTATCAGGTGAGAATTAATCCAGCATGGAGGAAAGAGATGAAAGATCAACGACTCCCAGTGATAGTGAGCTCCTGGGAATATTGCCTTTGCGTCACATTACCAGGAATGGTTTCACAGGCATGGAGTCATTGCAGTCACACACAGCCCCACAAAGTTGAATGCTTTGAAATCACAGTTTTGAATTATTAATGATTGTATCTTCAAAGTGTGAGTCAAGTCCAGTGGGACAATAGAGCACCAGAAGCACAGAGTTCATGAGTGGTTCTGCGTGCTGCCACCTCCTTGTCTCCCTAGGGCAAGTTCTCAGCTGCTTACTTCCTGTTCCCTATGCCTTGGGCCCCACCCCGGTTCCTGATCCCTGGACTCTTTATCTGCTCTGCAATAGCTGCTGTCCTCTGCCATGTTCCATGATGGGGTAGCATGGATGTGGGATGGAATGGGGGTCCCAATACACCATCACCCTTAGCCCCCAGGAGGGACCTGGATGCAATCAAGGAGAGGGTTGGGTTGGCAGGTGTCCTAAAACATCTTAGAATGGGGCCAAGTGGGTAGACATTCTACCCCAGGCTGGGAGCATCAAAGTGTGTTCAGCAGTCATTCAACTGAGCGGGACCTGACTGGGTCCCAGAGTGGAAGTTGCAATACCTTGGGTGGGAGGTTGGTCAACACTTTTATCATGGATTGGGACAGTGGGCCCTTAGGATAGAGAGGTTGATTTTGCCTCCTCCAAAGGGGCCCTACCTTTTTATTTTTCACTGGGTCCTGCATATTGTATAGCTGGACCTGCATGTCATCTGGAGTTTTCAACTAATGTGAGATAATACATTCTCTTTTTTTGTTTAAGATTCTTCAAGTTAGATTTTCTTTCAGAGGCCTAACGGACATGCCCATGTTTTCTGCTCAGTCCTGGGCTGGCTGACACATTTCAATCTGTGGTCTTGCTATTTTCCTCACCACTCTCTGGACAGCTATTTCTGTCCTCACAGATCACCTGTTGCCCACATCTCACTGCTGCTTTGTGCTACTGAGCTACGCATTCCTCTGAGCCCAAGGAGTGGGGTGTTGTTAGACTCTCCCTTAATCCCCTTAAAACACAGCTGAAACCAGGCTGTTTGAAATGAGCTTCAGGACTTTAAGAAAATATAATAAAGACATGTAAAACTCAGAGCTCAGTTGTGGACTCCAGACTCTTTAGGACCTTCCACTAATCCCCTGGCCTGCCACCATGTTGCAGGAGCCATATTAGACCCCTTGGTGGATGAAGGTGCTTCAGATGTTCCCCAAACCCCCAAGGAATCTAACCCACATTTTCCCGAGGCCCTTAGAAAGGGGGATCTCCCTGCCAGACCTTCTCAAGAGCAGGAAAGCAAAAGTTTTAACTAATGTTACTACTGGATTTTAAATTAAATCTGACCCCATTTGTAGCCACCAAAATTTTAGAAATATAGTAGTAGTTCAGTCACAGGGCACCTCTTACATGACATACCTCTTATTTCATATTTGTAATTTGTAAACATTTCTGTTTTCAACAATTGAATTAAGAGGGAAATTATAGACCAGTCTTACTCAATAACAAATGTAAAAATCCTGCCTAACGTGTTAGCAAAAGGAATTCAGGATTGTTATGACTAAATAGGACTTACTGAAGAATGAAACAGTGGTCAAATATTAGAAAATGTAATGTAAAAACAATTAGATAATCCTCTCAAAAGATACAGAAAATAATAAATAAAATTTAGCACCAAGTCATGATTACAACAAAACAAAAAAACTTTCAGTAAACTAGCCATGGAGAGGAATGCCCTTAACCTAACAAAAGTTACCTATAAATGAAGATTTAGAAACTTTTCCATTAAACTCAGGATCAAGGTGTGAATCCTCATTATTATATCTTCTATTCAACTCTGTTCTGCAGATCTTGGCCAGCAAGTTAAGGAAGGAGGGAGGGAAGAAAGGAAAGAGGGAAGGAAGGAAAACAACTGTAAGGGAAGAATCAAAAGTGTTCACAAATGATAATTCCTTTGTTGAAAATGTAAGGACATGAATATCTACAGATGACTTATTAGCAATAATGAGAGTGTTTTTCAGTATTGTTAGGTAATAGATCAATGTCAGAATACACAAAATATTTTTTTAAGACAACGGTGTCCTGTAACTAGTAAAAGCCAATTAGGAAATATAATTTTTAAAGAGTCACAGTAGCAAAAAAATATAAAATACTATGAGAAATTAATAAAAACTTACAGAAAAATATAAAACAAGACCTAAATAAAAGGTAAAATATACCATGTTGATGAATGGGAAGATTTAAATTTTAAATTTTAAATTTAAATTTTAAATGTTTTAAATTTACCAAATTTCCTTAAATTAATCTGATGTGAGTCTACTTAATACTAAAATAGATCATTTACTCCATCAAAATCCCAAAGGATTTCTTTAGAGAACTGGATAAGCTTAGCCTAAAATTATTATAGATGAGTAAAGGAGAGAGAAACAAAAAGGTAAAGATTATTCTAACAAATAACAAAATTTAATCTGAATCTGTAATAATTATTTCAGAGGAGTATTGGTGCAGAGATAGACAAATAGGTCAGTCGTTCTATGCATGATTATTACATTGCTGTAATAAGACAGCCCCAGTACATGGCCACATATAAATGAGTGCTTGCTATATTTCACAGTTGACTTTATAATGAGTGGGTAATGGATAGAGAGTAGAATAATGATTTTGAGTTTGGGGGGGTGGAGATTATCATTCATATACAAAATCAAATACATTTAGATACTTGCTTTATATTGGACACACAAAAGTAACTTCCAAATACAGTTAGATCCCACCAGTCTACATGTTAAAAACACAAGAAGCAATCCAAAAAATAGTATAGGGGCACATATATGAACTTAAAGTGTAAAAGCATTCATGGGAAGATTTTTCATCCATTTTAAGACTGTGGAAGGAGGATGGGGGAGGTCTTTAGCTGTCTCTCTAGTATTTTATCTCTTTGCAAAAAAAAATAAGAAACATGGCAGACTACTAACAGTTTAATAATGAGGTCAATAGGCATAGTAATATCTGATTGTTATTTTTTGTACTTTTCTCTATGTTGAAATATCCTATAATTTAGGAGAAAAAAGAAGCAATTACTACAATGGATGGGTCAGTTGCCATGTATTCAGTCACTGAATTCACCACTTTAACAGAATAAAGGAGGGGAAAAAAACATGTGAACATTTCAATAAATGCAGAAAAAGCTTCTGTTAAAGTCTATAAGTATTTGTGATAAGGGGGTAAAACAGCATATTAGGAAAAGAGGTAAACTCTCTAAATCTGATAAAGGACATTAAACAACCTACAACTAACATAGTACTTTATTAGTAAATATTTAATGTTTTACTCTCTGCACATAGAAACAAGAGAAATATGCTCACTCTTTTTTTTTTTTTTAAGTATTTGTTTTTATTTATTTATTTATGGCTGTGTTGGGTCTTCGTTTCTGTGCGAGGGCTTTCTCTAGTTGTGGCAAGCGGGGGCCACTCTTCATCGTGGTGCGCGGGCCTCTCACTATTGCAGCCTCTCTTGTTGCGGCCTCTCTTGTTGCGGAGCACAGGCTCCAGGCGCGCAGGCTCAGTAATTGTGGCTCACGGGCCCAGCCGCTCCGCGGCACGTGGGATCTTCGCAGACCAGGGCTTGAACCCGTATCCCCTGCATTGGCAGGCAGATTCTCAACCACTGCACCACCAGGGAAGCCCAAAATATGCTCACTCTTAACCTCATCTAGTCAATATTGCACCAGAGGCTCTAGTCAGGGAAAACAAGGCAAGAAAAAGAAATAAAAGACATGCCATTAGGAAAGTAAACTTTATCATTGTTTTTATTCACAGATGACATGATTGGGTACATAGAAAAACCAAAGAACTCAACAAATAAACTACTAGAGCTAAATTAGTGAAATTAGTAAGGTTTCTTGATTCAGGGTCAAAATGTGAAAACAAATTGTGTTCTGGGGACAAAAAATTGGAATATTCGCAATTCCGAATTTTTGAGAGAAATTAAAGGAGTTGTAATTAAATGGAGAATATCCATATATAAATATAAATATTTATGTAAGTATCCATATTCAATAAATATAAATATCCATATTCAAGGATAGAACAACCTGATATTTTCTGCATTCTTGTCCATTTCCAGGCCATCCTCTACATTGTTCAGAATCAAAGCTCTGCAGTGGAGTTGACCTTGGCTTGACATGCCTGGTTTAAAAATCCTGAGCAGTCCCTGTTAGCTGAAGCAGAGGTTACAAGGAGGGCACCTCTAGAGGATGCTGATGAGACGCCTCTCAGATTTTTGCATATCTTTTTGCAATTTCTGGTTGACTTTCTCTTGGGTTCCATGTGTTTTGCCCCTGTGGTTGGCTACTGGTGCCTCTTCACCTACTAGCACAGGGAGTTCAAAGTGCCTAGAGATTTCCATTGTGTAGGATGGCCCTAAACTCATGACTAATGGGCATGGGAGTATGAGAGCTATAAGTTATCAGGTCAGGACAACTGAGACATCACTTGCACTCTAAAACCCCCCTGCAGGAGAGCCCAAAGCTCTTGCAGTCACACCCCTGCTTGGTTTCTTCCCCCGGCCTGCTCTGCTTCCTCCATTTCCAAACTGTCTTCTCCTGGGAGCACCTTCTTAATAAACCCATTGCATATGAATCCTCATCTCAGGATTTACTTCTTGGGACCTGACCTAAGACGCCCCCCTTCCCGTGGGCCAAATTTCGATTTAAAATATTGTTTGTCACATTTAATTTTCAAACTGAGTATTTTTAAACTACATTTACGAACCCAATTTGGTTCTTACCACTTCCTTCTGGTTTATTTTAGTCCTGTTTTGTTTACTGACCTTCTTTGCCCTGCCCATGAAGGCATTTGAGTGTTTAAACCCCTGACCTATGGGCTGTCCACCAGGGTAGGGTGATTTAGGGCCCTTGACAGTCTCACCTCATTATACATGCCTGGCTTCATCCCCCACCTCTCTGTCTCAGGCACCTTCATTTCCTGCCACCACTTAATGTCTTCACACCCCCCATCCTTGCCGGCACTTGTTGTTCCTTTACCCATGATTCTTGGTCTGACTGAAAGATTCTCCCCCACTTTGTTTTTTTAAGCAAGCTCTTTTATTATTTTTATTTTTTTATAATTAATATTTTATTGAAGTATAGTTGATTTACAATGTTGTATTAGTTTCTGCTGTACAGCAGAGTGAATCAGTTATACATATACATATATCCACTCTTTTTTAGATTCTTTTCCCATACAAGTCATTACAGAGTATTGAGCACAGTTCCCTGTGCTATACAGTAGGTCCTTATTAGTTATTCTCCCCCACTTTAGATCCACCTAGCAAAATCCTATTCATCAAGGCCCTCATCACATGTTCCATACTATGGGAAATCCGTTTCTCCAGCCCTGCCTGGGCTCCCCTAACACCTTGTACACATGTCTGTGACTTGACATAGCATATCCGAGTGGAATCTGAAGGACATCTGGGATTAACCTACTAGAAGGAGAGAGAGGGTGAAGGCGTCTGGGCAGAGGAACAGCATGGGAAAAGACCTAGCGGTGGGCCGGGAAGAGGTGGATGGAGTGGAACACCATGTGTTAGAAGAACTGACTAAAGACCAGCGCTGGGGGACATTAGAAACGGGGAGGGAAGGGGTGGGAGGGGAGAAGGACAGGTGACCAGGAAATGCAGCCGTTTCTAGTCTGGAATTCACGGATGAACGCTGGGTATCCGAAAACACTGTCAGTTCTATATAATATTGGTACATTTGTTTCTGGAGAGAGAGTTCATAGTTTTCATCTCATAGATATCTTTACTAAGAGACATAAAGGGAAGGAGGGAGAGAAAAGAGAGAGAGAGAGAGAGCGAGGAGGGGATAAGAATTTTTGAACTTTTTCCACACGTCAGAACTATGCTTGGGCTCCTACTCCCTCCATCATAAGGTCTACGGCCACCACTGTTCCCATTTTATAGGTAATAGAACTGAAGTTCAGAAGGGTGAAAGCTCTCTGAGGACACACAGCCCGTCTGTGTCGGAGCCAAGATGTCAGCTCACTTTTAGGACATGCAGGATCATGCTGTTTATTCTGCTGGCTGCTGGACAGGAGAGAGCGAGTGCAGATGTTTCCAAAAGGCTTTTGTGTGACTTCCTGAGGCCAGAACAGTGCAAGCTGCAGGCAGAGGATGGCTGATGTTGCTTTATTACATGCTCCTCTGCCCAGTTAGTTCATAAAACCGAGGTTGCTTGGGAACCATGGTCATTGAGGCCAGAACTTGCCTTGACAGCTTCATTTGAAAAAAAAAGTTCATAATACTCAAAAGCCTGAGAACAGAGAAAAAGATAGAAAATTAAAAGGCCATTGGCTCTCTCACGACGCTGTAGCCTTCTTTGACTTAGGTGTTCTTTATAATTATCTACACTCTGTAGCTGTGGGTCTCAAAGTGTGGTCTCAGGACCATCATCATCACCTGAGACCTTGTTAAAAATACAAATTCTTGGGCTCCACTCCAACCTACCTAATCAGAAACTCTGGAGATGGGGCCCAGAAATCTGTTTTCACAAGCCCTTCAGGTAATTCAAATGCATGTCTAAGTCTGAGAACCACTGATTGAAAGCATACAAAGCCCTCTCAGATTCATCATCACAGTGGTTCTCCCTGGAAACCTTGAATGCATCTTTCTTGTACCCACTGTGCCTTTAAGGATACTAAGGATACAAAAGGATGCGATTTGCAGAATGTAAATCCAGGTTGGTTGGCTTTGTAGGACAGCCCACTTTCTTTGAGCGTGGTGAATCTCCCACCATGTTCTCATGGGGTCCCTGTGAGACCCCCAAACCCCCAGGAGAATGAAAAGACAGCTTTGCCACCTCCACTCTGAGCATTCTCATGCTTCATGACAAGCCATTGGACAAACATCCAAAGTGGATGACTCTCATGACCCTAAGTGCTATGGGAGAAGATATTTAGAACAATTCATTTGACTTCGGTTGGAAACCAATTTGGGTGTCCAAGTAGACTTTTGCTCTATTAGAGATGTATGTTCCTCCATTAAAAAATTAGGCAGACAGATGAAACAGCCAAGTGTTTTTCAAACAGTAAAGCACCATTTAAAAATTTAAGAATCACCACCGTTTTGATGAGCATCTACTGTCAACGTTACTTTCCACGTGTCATTGCATTCAGTCCCCATAACAAGGGTGCAGACTTGGTTTCTTCTTTCTCATTTTATTCAAGGAGAAAAATTAAGTTTCTCCTATAATCATGGTCATGATCACTCTCTTGCTTCAAATCCTTCAGTTAATTTCCATTGATCTACCACAGTGGTTCTCAACTGTGGTTGCACATTAGAACACCTGGGGAATTTAAAATCCGGATGCCCAGCCCCTACCCCAGGCCAGTTAAGTCAGAATCCCTGGGGGAGGGACCTGGTATTCTTTGAAGTCCTCCAGGTGGTTCCAATGCACATCCCAGTTGGAGAATCACACTTCAGTCTCCTTAGTGTGGTCTACAAATGCTTAGGTGCTCTGGCTCCTGCCTACCTGTTGAAAACACATCCTATTTCTTTTTCCCCAGAGCTTAGCATCCTGGCCTCCTTCTGTTCCTCAGCTGTATTTCAATGGCTTCATCACTTCCAAGCCTTTTCGTTTGCTGTTCCTCCTGCCAGGATGCTTCTTTTAGCAGCTCTTCATGTGATTGACTCATTAGCACCCTTCAGGTCTCAGCCCAAATACTTCCTCTTCTAAGAGCACTACTTCGGCCTCTTCATCTAAAATCATGCTCAGTGCCATTCTTACCTACCTCTTTGGTTTATCTCTTTGGAAGCATGTTTTACAGCTGTGATAATATATTTGCTGACTTGTGTGTTGTTGGTCTTACACCATTTTAATGAAGGATCCAGAGAGCAGAGAGACCTTACTGTTCTTCTTCACGACCATATCCCCAGTATCTGGAAGGGTGTCTGCTTCAATAAATATTGCTTGAATAAATGAGTGAAGGAGAATGAATGAACTCAGAAGGTTTTAAGTGATTAATCCCCAGCCCTATAATTGTAGTTCGTATTTGAACTCCAACGTTTTGAGTCCAGGTTCATCAATTTTTCCAGTACAGTCAAACTGACCATTTCTGTTTTCACTTTATTCATACATGTTTAAACCAACAAAGTTAGAAACAACATACTGTTCCTAATAAGGAACCTGGGACTTGGTGACTTGGAGTTTACCTTCTGTGATGTGCAAGGAGTAGGCGAGTGGGCACAGTACAAAGCCAGCTGTGTAAATAGCATCATCTCCAGTCAAATTTAAATGAAGTCAGTAAATTATGCTTCCAGACCCTAAACCATTTATTTCACCATGCAAGTAATTTCTCTGCTCAGGTCTTTCATTAAGAACCAAATGGAAGGGGCCCCTCTAAGGAGAACATGGTGCCTGATATGATTGTGGGAGACACGTTCTTTAAAAAATGGAATAATCAAATGGTGGTTCACCTTTCCCAGTCAGTTCTCATCGTTATAAATAACGCAGGGCCACAAGCTGGGCTGAACTCCAGCCCACAGCGTGCCTTGGAGGAGACACAGAGGGCTAGGTCAGCCCTCTGCCAGCAGAAGCAGTAACACCAATGTTAATAACAAGTCACCTGTGTCAACTCTTTGGGGGATAGCTATTGTGTGTGGAGGGGTGTTAATATTTTTTCTCCCTGTGCATTGTTTCTGAAGTGGAAATGTACTTGCGGATAATATTGCATTGGCTTAACATGCACAATAGAGTCAGCTTTTACTCTATTGCTGCCACAGTGAAATAACTGCATCCAGTATTGGTATCAGGGAAGGCAAAGTCTGGGCAGCCATGGCTGAGGGTTGGGTATCAGTCTTCACCCGGCTAGCATTTGATCTTAACGAATGATTGCGGGGCAGGGGGTACATGGCTTTCCATAACTTGCTTTCAATAACCATCATTTTCATTGAACCTTGCTCTAATTCCAAGAACAAACAATTCTTGTTTACATTTGAGAGAAGAGGAATCTGAAAGAAAGGCCATGCAGCTTGCCTAAGATCCCTACATTACTGAGAGACAGAGCTGGGATTCAAACCCAGGCAGGGTGCAATTCATAACACACTTGGGGAGCTTCTCTGGGTGCTAATAATAATATGTAATAACAGTAATAATAATATAATATTATTAGTAATATTTATTATTAATATTAGTACTTAATAAATGTTAAGTGCAGTTGTCTGTCGTTGGTGATGGGGGGGTTGGTTCCAGGACCCCCATGGATACCAGAATCCACAGGTGCTCCCCTATGTAAAATGGCATAGTATTTGGCTATAACCTAAGCACATCCTCCCATATGCTTTAAATCACCTCAGAATTACTTATAATACCTAATACAATGTAAATGCTGTGTAAGTAGTTGCTGGCACAAGGCAAATTCAAGTTTTGCTTTTTGGAACCTTCTGAAACATTTTTTCCCAAATATTTTCAACCTGCCGTTGGCTGAACCTGTGGCTATGGAGGGCTGCCAGTATATGCCGGCGCTATAAGTGCATTACACATATGATTTTATTTAAATCTCATAGTAAGTCATTTAATTCTCACCATGATCTTATCATGTAGAAGCTATTACTTTCTCTTTACAGATGCAAATACTAAGGGTCAGAAAGTTTAGCGGCACGCCTGTGACCGTCCATAAGTGGCAGAGCTACTTTCAACCTCTTTCTGTTCTTCCCCGGTACTGCATGCAACCTAGACTAGAAATCACCAGGCTTCTCACAGCAACAGGCATAATGAACCCAGAGGTGTGAAACCCGGTTTGGCTACCATGTCACTGTGTGACCTTTGGATGAGTCCTGTCTCCCATCCCATGGGCTGCGGGGCTGGCCGATTTCTTCTGCGTCTTGACGCCCACTCTCGTGTGCTTGCCCACTGCACACAAATTAGGACAAGACACAGAAAGCCACCGTCTCGTAAGCATTTCAGATCAGACTCTTTCATATGTGAAATCATATGGTTTAACATTAGCAGTGAAAGCAAACCTCTGGACGCGAGTCTCAGGGAGACAGGAGAGGGGATTTTGCTAGAGGAGGAGCAGAGGGTCACTCTCTAGTCCTTTCACTGTGGCTCTAGGGAGAGGAGCAGGTGGCGTGTTTCCTGCCCCGTGCACTGCTCGCAAGGGGCTGTGGGAAAACAGCAACAGCACAAAACCGATCTGGAGCTGAGAACATAATTACATGAACTTGAAAATGAGGTAAAGACCAAATGGAAGCAGTAAGCCTTAGGCATAAATACAAATGGATGACTATCAGCAAATCTCTGTGATAGCAAGTTAAAAAGAAAGTGAGAGGGATCCTCTTGCTACTAAAGTAAAAGCTGAAAAAGAACTGTGGGAGTTAGCACGGAGGCAGAATCCAGGGTTTGGGATTCCTCACAGGACTCAGAATAGAGGCGTCCGGGCCTGTGCTGTGTATCATCTCACTGAATTCTCACACATGAGATAGGTGTCAATACCACCCCCATTTTATAGGTGAGCAAATGGAATCAGATGCTAAAATCTTGTCCAGACCGTACAGCTAGTCGGTGATACAGCCAGGATTCAGAATCAGGTTGTCCTCATCCTGAGCTTTTGCTCTTACCCACTGGGATAGACTGTTTGGTCGGGGCAGAGTTCAAGGACAGCCCTTGTCACTGGCTCTATCCCCAATCAGGAGAAACCCTCTTCATTCAAGTGATAAGACAATGAGTTCAACTCCAGTGGCCAAATTTGTCACCTTGGCCCTCTCTTCCTCGTTTCAGTCCTCATAACACTGCCTTTTGCCCAATTCCTTAACCACTTCTGCTAAGTCACTGTTCTCTCTATGTGCGTGACACTTGTTTCTTCCACTATACTCTAACTGTTTATTGGTTATTGATCACTTATTGACTGATAGGTTGATTCTTTAATCTTCAAACCTCTCTAAGGTGTGGAGTGCAGCGCCAGGCTCTGACTAGGGTACAGGGTAAGGGTGTGGAGTGAGGCACGGGCAGCTCCCCCAGGACAGGCACAGCACAGTGAAGATGTACTAGGCAAAGGTAGTCTCCACCCACACTGGAGGGGGTGCAGCTGAGTGAAGGGGGTGCTGAGAGAACACACATAAGGAACCCCGAAGCCCACCCAGATGAGGACAGCAGATTCCCTGGAAGTGATGCTGGAGACAAGAGGCTCTTCAGCCTTGCCCAGGATAGTGTACACAGGAGGCCTGTGGTGCTCCAACCCTGCCAGGCGTGGAAATCACCAGGGACTGGGGGAAAGACCAGAGCATGGGCTTCATAACCTCTTATGCCATAGATTCTCCTGCGGTGGTCTGGGTGGTGTCAGGTGCTGGAGTCATTAACAAGTTCTCAAAGTGATTTTATTTCATTCAGGTGGTCTGAGCTGCAGCAGGCAATTAATACTTGCTAATAAATACTTACAAATATACATACATATATGCCAGAGAAATAGACAAATACATGTTTATTAGCAACACCTTGTGAGCACTAGTTTATACCCCCCTCATTTATACTTATTGCACGGTGTCTTGCTGGGTGAGATTCCACTTTCTAGGAACCCCTGGAACAGCTGAAATGAAGAATAAACACACTTAGCTCAAAATTATAGTGAGAGGTTTAATGAACAACAACAACAAAAATCAGTATTCACTGTCAGGGAATGTGGCATGAAATGTTTGACTCCAAATCTGAGTTGGTAAAACCCAATCCCCTCCTACCCTACGGTGCTTCATTTCCCTCTCTAGGTGGCCACACAAAGCCAGCATCCACTTCTGCTTTCACACCTCTGATGCTTCACTGGAATCCACAGTCCACACTGAGTCTTAAAAGTGACAAGATTAAAAAAATTTTTTTTTCTCCATTGAACTTTCATTGCTCCTCCACATAGATGCTGGCTCTGCCTCCGCAGCTAATTAACCAGTCTCAAATCTCTTGATTTTTGATCTCTAAGATGTCCACATATCACATGGTGGCTATTGCCTGACTAGTCACTCATCATCCACCAAAAACTTACTTAATTATTCATTCATGCAGTAAGTATTTATTGAGCACCTACTAGGCACCCAACTCTGTTCCAGGCATTTGTGCCCTGTAATGGAAGAACAGCAGACATAATCTGCTGCCTAGACGGAGCTTGGAAAGACAGCCATTAAAAAAAAAAAAGCAAATCACACTAGGAAGTGTTTTGAAAGGAAGGTAACAGGGCATGGAAGTAGGAAAATAACAGAGGTGATAGCTTACACGAGTCTAAGGACATAGAAAACTGAGGACACAGAATCCCCAAAAAACCCCGAGTCAGGAAAGGGCTTGACATCTTCATGAAATTGCAGATCAAAGTGAGAGAGTGGTGAGAAAGGAGAGGAATAGTATGAGACTGAGTTGGAAAGGCAAGATGGGCTAGATGACTGGGTACCTTGTAGCCATGGACGGTGCATTGCAATTTCACACAGGAAGTGATGGAAAGCCACTGTCGGATTTAAGCAGGAAGGTGACATGATTTGATAAGAAGGATTCCTGTTGAATGGCTATAGTGCCACAATTTTTATCCATTCATCAGTTGATAGATATTTGGGTTGTTTCCACCTTTTGGCTATTGTAAATAGTGCTGTTATGAACATTCATAGTCATGTTTTTGTTTGAACACCTATTTTCAGTTTTTTGGGGTGTATACCTAGGAGTGGAATTGCTGGGGCATATATTAATTAAATGTTGAGCTTCTTAAGGGACTGCCAGATTTTCCCACAGTGGCTGTACCGCTTTATGTTCCATCATCCATGTATGAGACTTCTAATTTCTCCACATCCTCTACATGCTACGACAAGGATGAACTTTGAACACGTTACGCTAAGTGAAAAAAAGTCATGCACAAAAGTCCTGTATTGTATGGTTAAATTTATATGAAATGCACAGAATAGGCAAATCCATAGACACAGAAGGCAGATTAGTGGTTGACAGTAGCTGGGGGAGAGGGGGAAATGGGCAGTGACTGCTTGACGCATGCAAGGTTTCCTTTTGGAGTGATGAATTAGAGTTCTAAGTTCTAGAATTAGGTAGAGGTGATGGTTGCACAATGATGTGAGTGTACTTAATGCCACTGACGGTTAAAATGGCAAATTTTATACTGCATATCTTTTACTGCAACAAAAAAAGGATGCCTAACAATTGCATGGAGAATTAGTTAGGAGGGAGACTGGAGAAGGATGCCTGGAGGTGACGTCAGTAGTCTACCTGAGACAGAATGAGGCTCACAGAGGAGGGAACCAGCAGAGTCATGCAAAGAGGAACGGAATTCCGTTCAGTGGATGCCTTGCTGGTCCTTCTTTTTTTTTTTTTTTTTTTTTTTAATTTTTTCACAATACTTATTTCCATACTTTTTCTCAATTTAGTGTGCTCCAATATTTGTTCTTCCCTGCATTACATCTCTTTTAACAAATAATTTAGCTAACAAAAGTGTACTTTTTGTGTGGTTCTAGTATATGATAAAGTTTTTGTCTAAAAAGATGAGAAAATTCATTACAGGCAAGTGATGCAACCTCTTTTTCCTTTTCCCATCAATTTACTGCTTGTACCCACTGATTCATCCCCTGGGTCTCTCCTCCCACTGAATTCTCTATGGTATCAGAGACATCCATGTTTTATTACATTTGTTAAATAAATAAAATAAATCAGTAGCATCAGATGCCTTAAGGTTGTGTGTGCAGACCTGCTGAGTGGCTCTCATTACACCTTCCTCCCCATTTTCCTACCTCAGCCAGCTTAGGGTCCTCGGCCACGTGGAAGGAAAAAAGCCCTGAAATCAATACAGTAGTTAACGGGAAGGCACTGAAGTGTGGCCAGCCCAGAAGCAATCTGCTGACTCGGAAGCATGGGGAAGGCTTCTCCGGCCAGGCTGCTGCCTGCCCGAGCCACGGTGGAAGCCCCAGAAAGAGTGCAGTCATCAATCCCAGAGAAGCGAGACTTGAGTCTACTTCCTGTATCAGCAGGAGGGAGAAAGAGTTGCAATCCTGAAGCTCCGTTTCGGAGGTGGTAATGAGGATCCTTCCAACACTGGATGACAGTTGACCTGAATGCAAGTAAGAAATCACCGTTTCCTGTTAGCGGCCTGACTTTAATGTGCTGCAGGATCAGCATGGGCCAGGCCTTTTGGTGTGACTTTGCAGAGAAGGTGCTCTGATCCCGTTAATATGGGCTCTGCCTCCTCTGACCCTAACACGAATAAGCATGGTGCCGTCCACTCGCATGAAGATCGGGTACAAGGAGGAGGGCTCAGAACCACGAAGAATAAACACAGCAGACTTGGGCAAGCATCATTCATTGTACTCTCATCTCAAATAATACTATCCTGCAAGTCAGGTACAATGGAGCCTGGTGCTGGGCACCGTTACCTGTCATTACTGAAAAGAAAATCATTTTATAGGCATCCCTCATAGGAAGCAAAGTAGCAAGGAGCAGACTATGTTCTCTGAAGTCACACAAACCCAAGTTTAGCTCTTGTCTCCACGACTTCCTAACTGAGTGACCTTGGGAAGGTGACTTAGAAACTGAGACCCTCAGCCTTCCTATCTGGAAAATGGACATAACGATATTGATGTCATAAAGCTACTGGGGAGGATATGGTGTATGTGTGTTAAGACTTAAGATGAGGCCTGGGTGCTGGGAAAGGTCTTCTCCAATAACACAGTGCCTGCAGACAGCAAATGCTCAATACTTTTCAACTCTTTTTATTCCTGGGATCATTGTCTTATGCAAAAGCAGAGAATTCCATTGCTATACTGACCTCCCCCAGGATGAGGGGAGCAAATGCCAACAACCGTCAAGAACTAACTTACTTTTTCTTAACCTTTTTCTCATCAGGACCCACTTTCAGTACTGATCAGGAGTCCTGGCTCGAATCGAAGCCATATTTATCCTAGTTCACGGGGGGAGAGTACCCCGACCCCCGAGCCCTGGAGAAGAAGCACCACCCAGAGGAGAGAGAAGTGAGGCCCACCCATGGGTACCTGTGGGAGGAGAAAGGAAGGGGATTTGGAGAGAAGCTCAGTGTCCATCACTCTGGGTGCCTCCAGCGTGACTCCCTTGAGCTTTGATCCACTGCATAGGTTCCAACCCAAAGGGGAGGGTGCTTTTCCAGGAGACTCTTTCAAAGGACATGCCTAGTGAGGTGTCTTCCCTCCATCTGAGACTCATTGCTCAAGAGAGCTCTGATTACTGCAGTTAGAGTGATGACTTACGGGTTTGTGTTGGATGGTAGGGGCAGGGCTGGAGGGATATTGGGAACCACGTCACTAAGGCCAGGAGTTTAAAGAAAGCTTTTATGGCAAGTAAAACCTAAAGGCTGAGACAAGAAAGAATATTTATACCAATATGATTCATAATGGACCCGAACTAGAAATATCTGATGTCCATCAACAGTACAATCATGAGTGTGCTGCATGATTTCATTTATATAAAGTTCAAAAATCAGCCAAACAAGTTGATGGGGATAAATATGAGAATAGTAGTTACCTTGTGAGGGGAGTGACTGGAACAAGGTACAGAAAGGGTGCTGGAATATTCTATTTCTTTTTTTTAAATTGAAGTGTAGTTGATTTACAATGTTGTGTTAGTTTCACGTGTACAGCAAAGTGATTCAGTTATATACATGTATCTTCTTTTTCAGATTCTTTTCCCTTATAAGTTATTACAAGATACTGAATATAGTTCCCTGTGCTATGCAGTAGGTGCTTGTTGGTTACCTATTTTATATTTTATATTTTATGTGTTAATCCCAGGCTCATAATTTATCCCTCCCCCCTTTCCGCTTTGGTAACCATAATTTTGTTTTCTATGTCTGTGGGTCTATTTCTGTTTTGCAAATAAGTTCATTTGTATCATTTTTTTAAAGATTCCACATATAAGCAATATCGTATGATATTTGTCTTTCTCTGTCTGACTTCACTTAGTATGATAATCTCTAGGTCCATCCATGTTGGGTTGCTGGAATGTTCTATTTCTTGATCCAAGTGGTGGTTACACAGATGTTTTCATTTTGCAGAACTCCTTTGGGCTCTAAACGTATGATCCATAAGTTTTCTGTATATATGTTATTCTTCCAAACAAAAGGGTTCACTTATGTCTAAAGCACTAACTTCCCAAGTCTCCATGAGACATTGAGTAGATTCAGACCATGTGGCTTCAGCAGACACGGGCCATCGTGGCCCGGTACCAGCACTCTCAGAACCACCCACCTAGTGGGGGTCTTCACTGGGCAGCAGCAGGGGGTGCAGAAGCCTCCCAGGTCACAGAAGCCAGGACACTGGGGGACCCTACATGAGCAGATGAATCACTTAGTGGAGCCCGCATGTGTAAACATCCCTAATTTAAAGATTCTCAGGAAATGTTTAGGGAGGGCTTGGAACACCTTGACCTTCCTACAAAGTGGGATTAGTGCACATAGAAAAATAAACCATATCTAGAAGGTTGCTGTGACCCTGCTCTCCCCCTCAAGTTGGTGGCAGCTAAGAAACATACTTTGAAATGTTTTATGAAGACTTTATCCTGAAATGGTTGTAAGATATGGTGGATAACAAGTAGTTAAAGAATATTCATTCCCCTTTCCTTCTTACGCCAAGTTGAAGCCATTGAGAAACAGTAAAATAATCTCCTCAAATTTAATGTAATTGAAGAATCTAAATTTCTGAGCTGTGGATACATCTCTACTTTTGCTTCTGGAAGAAAATTATTTAAATTAAAATGTCCTTCCCTGCTCAAACAATATTAATATAATATTAATGACTATCAAACTGAATGAAAAATTATTCACTCATGACACCTCTATGCCAGTGAGTAGAACTGTTGTCTTTCAGCATCCATCAATGGGCATATGTTAAATTTTGTAATCACTCCTACTCCACTGATGTGGAGATTTTTCTAAAACTTTGGTGCTATAAATATCACTACAGTGAGATGTTTGTACATAGTTGGCTTTTTCCCTCTCTTTTTGGAATATCTCCAGTAAGTAAGTGAAACTAATTCCTATAAATAGAATAACTAGGTATACAGATTTGGACATGTTTAAGGCCTATGAAAAATGCTTCCTAAATTCTTCCTTTTAAAAATTGAAAATTTCACTTCCAGGGATTATTTTTAGCTTGTTCTTTGATTTTGTTTTATTCATTCGTGTGTGTGTGTGTGTGTGTGTGTGTGTGTGTGTGGCAAGGTTATTTGGGGGATGGTCAGAAAAGCTTTGTCCATCATGCCCAGCTCTGGCCTATGTGAGCACTTTGGATTCATAGAGAGAGGCAGTTCTGTGGAATGCAAACTTTACGGTTTTGAGCTTACTCAAGCTCTTGAAATAGGGACTGCCACATGCAGCACCCTCTCAATATTTCTAAAGCAACTGAAATCAGACTTCATATTCAAATCGTCTCTGGCTGAATTACTTCCAATCTAAAATGGCTTTGAAATTTTTCATATTAATGGATTTGAATATAAAAAGTAATAAGAGAAATCTATAGACCTATATAATTTTAAAGTTTTATGCATGTGAACCTGGAAATATTAGAAACATAGCTCACGCTGATGAATAATATTCGCAATCTAAGAAGATCTATGATGGGGCCTGGGTGTGGGGAAAGACTTGTCCAATAGCACAATGATTTTTTTCAAGGGCACAAGAAGGAGTTTAAGGCAGGGACATACTGCAACAGACAAAAGAAAGGAAGAAGGGATGTTACCATTTAATTTGCCTTATTTGCCTCTAGTAGGGGCTTCAAACACCTGTATTCTTCTTCCTACAAATGTCATAGTGTACTCTCCAGATCCTCAATTTTTAATGTTTTCTTCCTCAGAAAGTTTTCAAAATCTTATTAAAATTACGCTGACAGTGTAGGAATTTTAAAAGGAAAATAATTGAGTAAAAAGGAAAAAAAAACAGATATAGCAATTATAACGTGTTTCTGTGGTTAAGTATACACTGGGGCTCTGAGCTCCCTGGCATCCAAGATAAAGAAGGAAATGTGGTGCTTTTCATATGACATGAGAAATCCTCTTGATTCTGTTAACTGAGTCAAAGAGAAACTTGATTTCTAAGAGAAACTTCTCTTCTGGGCCATTATGCAAGGGCCACAGGATAATATGAAGGTCAACATTATCTACCAAAATTTTACTGCAAATGCCGAAGTCGAATTCATTCTTTGAGCTTTTCGCACAACCTTCAATTAAAGTTAGAGGAGTTGGCTGCCATCCAATTCAGCAATGGCAGTTGTGTGAGGACTAGGATGATATATTTCAGGTTTGTGATAAGAGGACCACAAGGACCTCTCTCATGTTCAGGTTTCCAGGGAATGACCATTTAGCTCAGGGTCTATCAGGACAAAGGTTGGGTGTGAAAAGGCAAGGTCAGCATGACATTAAGAAATCAGTGTTTCACAAAACTGATTCAACATCAGAATCGTGTGTGTGTGTGTGTGTGTGTGTGTTTAATACACTAAAACAGAAACGCTGGGGATAGTGCTCAGGAGTGTGTATTTTTTTTTAAGTTCACTGTCCAAATGAATCAAGTGCAGACAGTTTGAGCCAGCATTTGGAAACAAATGGTTGAGGTGGAGCTTCCTGAAGGCTTTCTTTCTCTTCCGGCCTTTGGCAGGAGCCAGGAAGCAAAGGAGAGGAGACTGGGATCCCTGAAGAACATCTGCCAGGTAGATGTGGAAGATGAAGGGTGAAACCTTCATCTTAAGAGCTGCTTATGGGACCATTATGGTTTGGGAAGAAAGAGCGGGAGTCGAGGCCATGAGCTCATGCTGACTTGCCCACTTCTTGTATTCATGGGCCCCAGATACTCCCTGCAAAGCACAGGCACCCATTAGTGGCATCCTTCTCACATGGCGATGCTTCTCTACTCTGGCAAATTTTGATAAATGCAATGCCAAGTTGAGCAGTGTGCAACCACCGCAAGCAATATTAATCAAAGAAGGGGCTGGTAGATCTCTCGGGTACTTTTGTAGCTGGGGAAAAATAATCGCATGTCTGATTTTTTCAGAAGACCACATTCTTTGGTTCATTTTTTTTTTAACCTAACAATCAGGCTGTCTGCAGTCCAATAGTTAGACTGGTATCACCAGCTAATGTGTAAAAAGCTGTCCCCTGGAGGCCTATTCCTGATTTTTACTCTCTCCAGGTCCCCGAAACACTAAATAAATAAAAGTGGATGGCTTTTAATGAAAACCTTAGCCTGCTCGGCTTAGCTTTTAATTGTGTGACAAACACACACGCACATCACATCCTGAGTTGTTTATTGGAATTACAAACCCTCAGCCTAAATGTCAGGCTATGCCACAGAGAAACGTGGGCAGCTCAGTTTATTAATGGCAAGTTCGAAGGTTGGTCCCATCATTCATTGCTATGGGGACTCCAGCTTGCTGAAGCTTTCAGCTTCCAATATAGATCAACATGATCCCGACATTGACTCAGAGCAGATTAGAAACCCACAGCACAAGAAAAGACATGAAATCCCTTTGTAGGCTTCAAATAATTCACGTGCAGAAACTTGAAACAAAAGACAAGACGCACCTTGACTTGTGTTGGCTTGGATTAAAAGGCTTCCCAGGTTTGCCCGATTTGGGTCTGTTCACAATAGATTTGGTGACAATGTCTGAGGCTCCTTTTTCTCATCAGAAAGTAGCCATAATATCATCTGCCTCTGTAGGATTGCTGTGAAGTTTTGGTATCATATGTTTTAATATCTACTACACACATAGAGTATGTTGTCAAAACAATAACAGCTAGTTTAATTGATAGGAAAATATTTTTTAAATGTATAGGGTAGAGTCTAATCTTGAACTGAATAGTTAATTCTTTCCATTTGAGAATTCACCAAAGAATTTATGATCAAGACCACATACAGATGAAGGCCTATGATGTGCATAAAATAATACAATTGAAAGCACAAGTCAGTAAGGACACCTTGTAACGCTGACTCCATACTCCAACTGGTACCACCAGATCAGAACAGATCTGCCTGGATCCAAAGCAGGAGTCACTTTTCCAGTTCCTGTTGTCATTAAAGTGACAAAATGCCAAAGGAACAGGGAGCTGAGGAGGAAGAACAGTGCCAGTACTCAACAATGGGCCTCGAAGCATCCTATCCTCATGTTACTGTGCTGGACATTATTAGCTTGTGATACATTCTTCTCCATGTAAAAACAGCAAAAAAAATTGACTGAAAGAAATAACCTTAGGTCAATAAACAACTATAACCCTGTAGGCATCTTAGCGCTTATAAATCCCTTAATGTTTTCACCAAGGGGAATGGAATCATTGATACTGGAAAAACAAGCAGCCAAGTAAAAATGGGTATCATCATGTTTTCTTAAGAAATTCTTCAAGGAGCATTCATTCCTGTTGATCTGCTATTTACAGACCCAGAAGCTTTGCTTTATGTGGTTCTAGCCCACATGCCTTATAGATGTTATCTCCCCTTGAGTCCCAAAGGGTGGGAACCCATTTACCATAAGGAAGACAAGATACTTGGCTGATACTAGTAAATTAAGAGCAACTACTAAAAACGACTCAGTTAAATGCTTGTCCAATAACGTTTATCAGTTTTCGAATGGAAGCAGTGAAGGGTTTTCTGGGTGCGTTTGGGTCCCAAATATACCTTGGTGAGCTGGAGTTGACTTTCCTTTTATTATGGCAGGTGGGGAATAGGAAGGTCTTAATTGACAGCACCATACGCTACTGTACCATCAAAGAATGGTTAACACAATCAGCTCTCAATAAGTGCTTGCTTCATAACAGAGGCTGAGCCAGAGCCACCCTTGGGGGCCCAAAGACACGTCTGTGAGCTCCCACGTACTGGGAGCATAGTATCTGCCTGCAGAGTGCACATACTGCATGCATGTTTCATGTATCACATCATTCCTCTCCCACTTTACAGATGAGAAGACAGATTCAGAGAGATTAAGTGATTTGCCCAAAGGCACATGGCCAGTGAGTGGCAAGACCAAGGCCTCAGCTGCATTCTGCCTTCCTCAGCACTGCTGTTGGAACGTAAGTGCCAGTCAGGGAGTGAGAAGTCTTTTCTATTCACCGCTATAACCTCATCATCCAGCACAGGACCTGGTTCAAAGCGTGTGCTCTGTAAATATCTGATGAGGGACAGCTGTCCAGGACAACTGATCATAATTCTTTAATATTTATTTATCTATTTATTTATTCATCTATCTATCTATCTATCTAGCTAGCTGGCTGCGCTGGGTCTTAGTTGCAGCACACAGGGTCTTCGTTGCTGCATACATGATCTTTAGTTGCAGCATGTGAGCTCTTAGTTGCAGCATGCAGAATCTAGTTCCCTGACCAGGGATCAAACCCCGGCCCCCTGCATTGGGAGCACAGAGTCTTAACCACTGGACCACCAGGGAAGTCCCAACTGATCATATTGAACAGACTCACACTCTTAAACCCCTCATCTCCCTGTTTATTTATACCTGATGCCAGATTGGGCATTCTTTGCATATGTTTTTCCTCTGGAACTTCTCTTCACTTTATCATACGATTTTGGCTTTGTTTGCTCTCTGCCCGCAGAGTCTCCCATTTCTCAGGGGAGCGTTCCTAGTTCTCATTCCCGGCATCACACATTTTACAACACTGCCTCCCACTTCTGTGCCATCAACTCTGGCCCTTGGCTGGTCCTTGATCAAGAGCTCCATCTCCCACCCATGAGAGGAAGAAGCAGGTCATTTAGAGTAGAAGAAGGAGTTGATGATCCCTAGGGTGAGGGAATATATATATCAGGCATTTAGGACAAGTCTCTGCATGACAAAAATCTCATGATTTGTGCATTTACACCAGGCATTAGAGTTAATGAGATATTTTCAAAAAATTACTTTATTTTCATAAACTTATAAAGCTCCAAAATCAAGTGGGATGGTTCACATTCTCCTTTCTTGGTCCCTTCTTCAGTGACCTCAGAGAAAAGAGAGAGATGAATGGTCCAAGGAACACAGAGGAACATTTTTGAAGCATGGAGAAATACTAATGCCTTATTTAACAGTGAGTTATGACTTAGGAGTTCTTCATATATAATCAAATGTTTTAACAAAAATATATGTCACCGTAAAATACAGTAGAATTGAATTCTAAGCAAAGATGTATATAGAGTAGGTGAGTTTCCAATTATATCGTATCGATGCTTCTTAGGTGCTGAGGGTTTCTTCTGGAACAGGGAGGTTCTTTTCAGGATGTTTCTACTGCCTTATCCATGAAGAATCTATGTCTACTGGTTTGGGAGTCTTGTAATATACAGTGGCCCTGTCCAGTGTGGGAAGTGCCTGAGACAAGAGCAGTCAGTCTCTGAGTCAAACCCAGGCAGGACTTGTGTACTCCTACCTACGGCCTTTCTGTGATTATTCTGTGGCTGTTGACTGCTTTTCCTGGGGACCTAGCTAATGATTACAGTAAAATATGACTTGGAAGAGCTTCCTGTCCCATCAGCCTTGGGAATCAACCTTGACATCACCGTGATCCAGGCAGTACAGGTATAGAAGAGAAGGGGTGTGTGTGTGTGTGTGTGTTAGTGGTGGTGATAGTGATGTAAGGCAAGGCAGGAAAACAAAATAATTGGAGCCTGGTCTTGCCTGGCACATATTACCAAGAAAAGTCAGGGCCAAAACCCAATAATGGTTTTTCTATTAAATAGCTCCAGATGACACCCTCCCCCTGCACCCCATATTCAGGCTAAACACTCACCTGCCATCTGCCCCCCAACATCTTAGCTTCATGCTTCAGCTTCAGTTTCTACCTTTAGCCCCTTCAGATTTGGACACTTCTGCATCCTCCCCTCCTGGACATCTAGAATTTGGACAGACATTTCAACTGAAACATCCACTTCTTATCCCCCAAAGTGTCCAAAGACTCTAATTGATCTCTATTTGCTTTTAAACCCACAGTAGCTAAAAGCAAGCTGAAGCACGTGTGCACTCATGACTGTCCAGGCGGCCCTAGGTGCAAGGGCGCCAGCCGCATTCCGCCAGCACCTGTGCCCTTGTGGTTCCACTCTCTTCACCGTCTTGTATTTCAGCAGCAGCTCAGTGATGAGGCTTCTATTCACTCTGCTCCAACACTATTTTTACACCTCTGCCAAAGCTCTTCCTGATCCCCTTCCTTTGAAAAGGACCCTGATAAATCCTCTTATAATGACAGGAATGCAAGAAACAGCAAGGGTGGAAAGGGATGGGGCAGTGTGTGGTCCTACAGCTGTTACCATTTTGGGATCAGAAAGCTGGTGACATTTGTTAAAAGGCAGCCGTACTACCATATATGTTAATGTGTCTATCTTAACAAGGACTTTTATGGATTTTATTCTAAGTACATTTTTTAAATTAACTTAAGTCTTTTTAAGCCATAAGCCATTGGAACCATTGGAACATAAGCCAACTTGAATGCCCCATTTATTTCTTCCCTGAGTTCCTGTCCCTATGAGCTCACAGCCCACTTACATGCATGTATGATGAGGGGCAGGAGAGGCAGACTGTTGATAAATAACCAAGCAATGACATAAGTATGCCACATATCCTCACTGAAGAAGAACCAAGAGCTGGAGGAGGCAGTGCATGGGTCCTAACTCAGATTTGCTGAATCAAATAATACTTTTTGGAGGAAGTAGTATCTAAGTTGAAACCTGAAGAGCTCTATAATTTATAATTATTTTATGTATATTCATGTTGACCTGTTCATATGATCTTCATCCCCAAATAGACTATAAACCCCTTCAAAAAAGGAAACATATTTTTCTTATTTAGTCCTGTATTCCCACTGTTTAATTCCAGAGCATGGGACATATTAAGTATACTCATGAATATTTGTTGTAAAAAGAAATGAGAAGCAATGGACTCTGCTCAATCCCCACCCACACACCCCATACACACTCAAAAAAAAACTTCAATTCTCTTTAATTTCCTGTTAAGAATTCCCAGGTTAGTGACTGAGGACAGCAGTCGAATGTCCAAAATATCTTTTTTGGGATGGCCAAGAAAAATTTAAACTTTTGGTGGTGGATTATTCAACTTAGCAGAATTCAACAAGACAGTCACTGGAGTTTTATTCTTGACTTTACCACTGACCTTTGAAAGGCACTTCAACATACCAATTAGAAACTGCACATTTGCACAACTCAGTAAATTAATAGATGACCCCAGAGAAAACCACTTCTTTTTCCAATTCCAATTGGAATTTTTCCAATTCACTGTCAACTTTTCAATCTAGTGGTGCCCAAATTGCTACACACTTTCAACAGAAAAACAATGAAAATCCATTTTTCATCATCCGCTGCCTTCTGCTTTCTTCATTTTTTAACCCCATGCAAAGTTAACTGCTTCTGAAGAAAGAAAATGGTTTTTGTGTAGCCAGTGGGCTGCTGATTCAGCAGCCCCTTGAACCTGGAGCCACAAGCATTCCTGTGTTTGCTAAACTTGAGGCAGGGGAGGGATGGTGGATTCCACAGACTTTGCATCTGTTTCTAATCTAGCTACAGGTCTAGGGAGTTCTAACCTGAAGTTTGTTAGAGAGTAATTCCTCAAATTATCAGTGGAATAGACTCCTAAGGACAGAGGCTTTCTGAAGACAACAGATGAAAGTTTGGGAGACCCTATTCTTCTGCATAATGGAGAAGACCAGCAGGAGTTCATATAAAATTTCTCCTAGTTATGGGGAATAGAAAACGAACTCATGGATTTTATTTGGTTTAGCATGTGGTCTAGGTGCTTTTTTTTAATTACTTATACAAGGATATTAACATTACACCTGCTGGAAGCTTGCTTCCTCCATGGCCTATTTGTAAATACAGAATGTTGAAAATTTATGGTAATTGTAACTTTAAAATTATCCTAGTCTTTTGTACAAATCTTGTAACTGTCGCAGCGTACTCAATTCCAATTGCCTTGTGCAAATTGGCCTAATAACGAAAAGCCATACATTTTCATTAGTACAGTTGTTCTGTCTGCTGATGGCTGACATTCTAACTTGATAAACAGCGGGATTCTCTAAACTGCTGATTTTGAAGCTCAAAACTCTCCACTAAGAAGAAATGAAATTTGACTTCTGAATATTGCTGGTAAAACTCATCCTCAAAGGTGTTGGAAAATTGTGGGCCTATTTTTAAGACCACTGGAAAAGGCTACTTTTTATACACTTCCTTTCTCTCATTTGTAAATGCACACCATAATGCATTTTAGAGGGTCATTCATTCATGTCTTCATTCTTTTGGCAGATATTTGCTGATCGCCTACTTGGTACCTGGTCCTATACTATGTGTTATGAGGTTGAGATGTTACGAGCTTGACATGAATATCCAATATCTGGTGCACAGTATCAATTCAATAAGTGTCAGAGTCTTTTCTCCTTTTTACAAGAGTGTAGGTAATATGGATAATAATGAGATACTAATAACATAATGAGTTTATTATAGTCAACATTTTAGCCAAGGAATTGTCATCTCTCATGGGAAAGACTTAGATTTTAGAGAGTTAGAAACACTCCTCGATACCATCAAGCTCTCTCCCTGACTCACACAGGGATCTCCCCACTGCTCTGCTCATGTTTACATGCCTTCAGCAAAAGTAAGCTCAGGACAACCTACAAGGCAGATCATTCTGTGAGTAGACAATTTGAGCAGTTGGATCTTAACATATGCCTCAAATAATAGTCCACCCATTCTCAGGCTCCTCTCAGACGTAGGAAAAGAAAGCAGCCTCAATTTTCTCTATTTGAAGACAGTTCTTTTTACTCCTAAGCCTTCTCTCAAGCTAATCACCCACTTTTCTTCAACTGTTTGTTTTAAGTTGTTGATGTAAGTTTTAGCTTCTTCCCTCTGTTGTTCACTTATGTCTGAATGTCAGTCAGTGAGCCTCTTATAAAATATTTATATAGATTTGACTCGAAGTGAATGAGAAATAATGTCAACAGAATTTCCTCTGGGCGTCATGCTTATGAACCACTATGTATTCAACTACTTGGGTCTTCCCAAACAGCCCTACAAGATTCCTGTTTTACAGTTGAGGAAACTGTGATTGGGATAGGGAGGGTGGGAGGGAGACACAAGAGGGAGGAGATATGGGGATATAGGTATATGTATAGCTGATTCACTTTGTTATAAAGCAGAAACTAACACACCATTGTAAAACAATTATACTCCAATAAAGATGTTAAAAATAAATAAATAAAATTAAAAATAAATAAATTTTTAAAAGGTAACGATTAACCTATGGTCACACAGATACTAAACGGCCAAGTCAGCATTCAAACCCTGGGGCTCACTCCTCAACAGTCATTTGATCTTTTCCCTGCTCCACAGATCCCTTGTAACTGAAGTGTTTATGAGTCATTCCTCTCTGCATTATTTACAGAAAATGTTTCTCTTGTTAACACTGGACCTAAAGAATGAATATAGAGGAAAGATTTGTTCAAAGTAGCAGTTCTGTATTACCCCCTGAATGAAACTGTGAAGTGTAAGACAAGGAACCAGACAAAAGAGAATTATGTAGAATCAAGAGGACTTTAGATGATATATGAAGGCATTAATAGAAAAGTGGCTATTCACAGGGTTATGATTGATTATGTATTTAAAATAAACACAGTTGGCTTTCTTTACTTTGGCTCTGAGAGGGGCTTAACTTTAGCACCATAATGGCCCACTGTTGTCTACATGGCAGGTGGCTGGTACATAAATCCCGGCAAGGGGCAGACTGAGGGGCCAATGTATGGATTCAATCTAAGAACTTTGCATACCCTGCATTTTTGCAGAGAAACAAACCAGCAGTGTCTGTGTTCCCAAGTCTCTACCTCAGCTTCATGGGAGAAGCAGTGAGACCCTACCTTTCCTTTAGCTTAAAAATGGAGTTGACTAAGTGCAATTAAAAGTTAACTGTGGTTTGATAGGGACTGCATTGAATGTGTAGATTGCTTTGGGTAGTAGAGTCATTTTCACAATGTTGATTCTTCCAATCCAAGAACATGGTATATCTCTCCATCTATTTGTATCATCTTTAATTTCTTTCATCAGTGTCCTATAATTTTCTGCATACAGGTCTTTTGTCTCCTTAGGTAGGTTTATTCCTAGATATTTTATTCTTTTTGTTGCAATGGTAAACGGGAGTGTTTTCTTAATTTCACTTTCAGATTTTTCATCATTAGTATATAGGAATGCAAGAGGTTTCTGTGCATTAATTTTGTATCCTGCTACTTTACCAAATTCATTGATTAGCTCTAGTAGTTTTCTAGTGGCAGTTTTAGGATTCTCTATGTATAGTATCATGTCATCTGCAAACAGTGACAGTTTTACTTCTTCTTTTCCGATTTGGATTCCTTTTATTTCTTTTTCTTCTCTGATTGCTGTGGCTAACACTTCCAAAACTATGTTGAATAATAGTGGTGAGAGTGGGCAACCTTGTCTTGTTCCTGGTCTTAGTGGAAATGGTTACAGTTTTTCACCATTGAGGACAATGTTGGCTGTGGGTTTGTCATATATGGCCTTTATTATGTTGAGGAAAGTTCCCTCTATGCCTACTTTCTGGAGGGCTTTTATCATAAATGGGTGTTGTATTTTGTCGAAAGCTTTTTCTGCATCTATTGAGATGATCATATGGTTTTTCTCCTTCAGTTTGTTAATATGATGTATCACATTGATTGATTTGCATATATTGAAGAATCCTTGCATTCCTGGAATAAACCCCACTTGATCATGGTGTATAATCCTTTTAATGTGCTGTTGGATTCTGTTTGCTAGTATTTTGTTGAGGATTTTTGCATCTATGTTCATCAGTGATATTGGCCTGTAGTTTTCTTTCTTTGTGACATCTTTGTCTGGTTTTGGTATCAGGGCGATGGTGGCCCTATCAAACTACCACAGGCATTTTTCACAGAACTAGAACAAAAAATTTCACAATTTGTATGGAGACACAAAAGACCCCGAATAGCCAAAGCAATCTTGAGAATGAAAAATGGAGCTGGAGGAATCAGGCTCCCTGACTTCAGACTATATTACAAAGCCACAGTAATCAAGACAGTTTGGTACTGGCACAAAAACAGAAATATCGATCAATGGAACAGGATAGAAAGCCCAGAGATAAACCCACGCACATATGGTCACCTTATCTTTGATAAAGGAGGCAAGCATATACAGTGGAGAAAAGACAGTCTCTTCAATAAGTGGTGCTGGGAAAATTGGACAGGTACATGTAAAAGTATGAAACTAGAACACTCCCTGACACCATACACAAAAATAAACTCAAAATGGATTAAAGACCTAAGTGTAAAGCCAGACACTATCAAACTCTTAGAGGAAAACATAGGCAGAACACTCTATGACATAAATCACAGCAAGATCCTTTTTGACCCAGCTCCTAGAGAAATGGAAATTAAAACACAAATAAACAAATGGGACCTAATGAAACTTAAAAGCTTTTGCACAGCAAAGGAAACCATAAACAAGGCCAAAAGACAACCCTCAGAATGGGAGAAAATATTTGCAAATGAAGCAACTGACAAAGGATTAATCTCCAAGATTTACAAGCAGCTCATGCAGCTCAATAACAAAAAAACAAACAACCCAATCCAAAAATGGGCAGAAGACCTAAACAGACATTTCTCCAAAGAAGATATACAGATGGCCAACAGACACATGAAAGAATGCTCAACATCCTTAATCATTAGAGAAATGCAAATCAGAACTGCAATGAGGTATCATCTCACACCGGTCAGAATGGCCATCATCAAAAAATCTACAAACAATAAATGCTGGAGAGGGTGTGGAGAAAAGGGAACCCTCTTGCACTGTTGGTGGGAATGTAAATTGATACAGCCACTATGGAGAACAGTATGGAGGTTCCTTCAAAAACTAAAAATAGAACTACCATACGACCCAGCAATCCCACTCCTGGGCATATACCCTGAGAAAACCATAATTCAAAAAGAGTCATGTACCACAATGTTCATTGCAGCTCTATTTACAATAGCCAGGACATGGAAGCAACCAAAGTGTCCATCATCGGATGAATGGATAAAGAAGATGTGGCACATATATACAATGGAATATTACTCAGCCATAAAAAGAAATGAAATGGAGGTATTTGTAATGAGGTGGATGGAGTTAGAGTCTGTCATACAGAGTGAAGTAAGTCAGAAAGAGAAAAACAAATACAGTATGCTAACACATATATATGGAATCTAAGGAAAAAAGAAAAAAAAGGACATGAAGAACCTGGTGGCAAGATGGGAGTAAAGACACAGACCTACTAAAGAATGGACTTGAGGATATGGGGAGGGGAAGGGGTGAGATGTGACAGGGTGAGAGAATGTCATGGACATATATACACTACCAAATGTAAAATAGATAGCTAGTGGGAAGCAGCCGCATAGCACAGGGAGATCAGCTCGGTGCTTTGTGACCACCTAGAGGGGTGGGATAGGGAGGGTGGGGGGGAGGGAGATGCAAGAGGGAAGAGATATGGGAACATATGTATATGTATAACTGATTCACTTTGTTTTAAAGCAGAAACTAACACACCATTGTAAAGCAATTATACTTCAATAAAGATGTTAAAAAAAAAAAAGTTAATTGTGGGACTTCTCTGGTGGCACAGTGGTTAAGAATCCGCCTGCCAATGCAGGGGACACAGGTTCGAGCCCTGGTCTGGGAAGATCCCACATGCCGCTGAACAACTAAGCCTGTGCGCCACAACTACTGAAGCCCACGTGCCTAGAGCCCGTGCTCTGCGAAGCCACCGCAATGAGAATCCCACGCTCCGCGATGAAGAGTAGCCCCCCCTCGCTGCAACTAGAGAAAGCCCGCACGCAGCAACCAGTGCAGCCAAAAATAAATAAATAAATAAATAAATACATTTATTAAAAAAAAGAAAAGTTAATTGTTGCAATTCCTCATGTGAAACATCTTTCCAGAGTATGGAAGGAGTGTTTTCATGAACTCTGAGGTTACAAAACTGTCCTCTGGGGTTATCAAGCCCACCCCTAATGGGATACTTTAGGAATGTTTACAAGAACTCCAAGGCACCATAATGCCTAGTGGAATATGTTGAGAGATGCAAACTCATTATTTCCAGTCTTTTATATTTTACTACACATTTCTTCAGTATGGCAGCTCAGAAGAACATCAGATACTTTCATGATAGCAGTCCCCTCTAATAATTTATATTCACCGGGGTATAGAAAATAGGAGGAACAACCAAAAGAAAAACAGAATCTTCATTGAAAATCCAAAGGCAGATATGTGGGGAATAGAAGGAACTTTTAGAGCTGTAATTGGCTCTGCAGATCATCTGGTCTACCATATTGATGTAGAGATGAGAAAACCAAAGCCCAGATAGGGCCAAGACTTACCCACCACTGAAGAGAAAACTGTTTAGAGCCATCCCTATTCTACTAAACCAACAATCAACTCTAATTTGATGTCAGAATTATTCCATTGCCCTCAGCATCATATGTGTAGGTGGAGTCATGCTGTGGTTAAAAATTAGTGTAAATTTCTGATTACACCCACAGACACATACACACACACACCTCTAATTGAATTACCAGACATTTGTTCAATTATTTCAGAAACATAGGCATATTAACTATGCCATCTTTTTTTTAATCCTCCTGGAAACAAAAATGACAACTAAGAAACACATTATGCAGGGGTTAACTTATTTTATAGATTTTACAGATGAGAGATACAAAGTTTTGTTTTAAATTGCCATTTTCTTCTGCTAATAACAACTGCAATGATAAGAGAGTTAACATTTACCAATCTATTACTATGTTCCAGGAATTATGCTTAGACTGTTTCTCAATTATATTTAAAATTTTTAATAACAATAATATTTATTAAATACTATTATTACACCCATTTTACAGAAAAAAGAAACTGAGGTTTCAAGAGGTTAAGTAGCTTCACTAACGTCACAGATCTGGAAAGTGATAGAGCTGAGATTTTTTTTTTTTTAAACATCTTTATTGGAGTATAATTGCTTTACAATGGTGTGTTACTTTCTGCTTTATGACAAAGTGAATCAGCTGTACATATACATATGTCCCCATATCTCTTCCCTCTTGCATCTCCCTCCCTCCCACCCTCCCTATCCCACCCCTCTCGGTGGTCACAAAGCACCGAGCTGATCTCCCTGTGCTATGCGGCTGCTTCCCACTAGCTATCTATTTTACGTTTGGTAGCGTATATATGTCCATGCCACTCTCTTACTTTGTCCCAGCTTACCCTTCCCCCTCCCTGTATCCTCAGGTCCATTCTCTAGTAGGTCTGCATGTTTATTCCCGTCTTGCCCCTAGGTTCTTCTGACCATTTTTTTTCTTTCTTTTTTTTTTTTTCAGATTCCATATATATGTGTTAGCATATGGTATTTGTTTTTCTCTTTCTGACTTACTTCACTCTGTATGACAGTCTCTAGGTCCATCCACCTCACTACAAATAACTCAGTTTTGTTCCTTTTTATGGCTGAGTAATATTTCATTGTATATATGTGCCACATCTTCTTTATCCATTCATCTGTCGATGGACACTTAGGTTGCTTCCATGTCCTGGCTATTGTAAATAGAGTAGAGCTGAGATTTTTAACACAGATAGTTGGACACCAAAAACCTACATTTGTACATATTGCTCCATTCTTTATGAAGGCAAGTATGAAGAATATGTAGCAATGGGACATTTACTGATAACTGTGAAAAAGAAAATACAAACATCTGCCTTGAACACTTTGAAGAACTAGGAGAAGTGAAAAATCAATAAATGATTTTAAAAGTGAGAAAAGCAAAAATACCTGATTGTGACTTGTGACCACAGTTATGCAAAAACATATGTCCATATGGACAAACATTGGAAAGATGAAATCATTGGTTTCTGGGTAGGGAGACTTGGAACTACTTACTCCAAAAATTAAAAAAAAGAAGTCCTTCAGCTGATTACTGTTTTTATCAATATCATTTTAAAAGAATCAAATGGTAATGAAATGGACTCTGCATGTTGCCCTTTGGTCATATCCCTATGGAACTCTACAGGTTAGATGAGAAAAATGATGAAAGTACCCACAAAATTCCATGTTCCTGCGGCAACATCTCCTCCCCACAGCAGGGTACACCAGTGTGGCTCATTGGTTTCTGTTTCATTCAGCGGATATTGCTGAGTGCCTGCTATGTGCCAGATGCCTGAGCTGAGACGTGCTCTGCTCTTAAGATATTCTAGTGAAGTGAAGAGACAGAGACCATAATAGCTGTAGAGAAGAACCAGCAAAGAACTGCAGGGACTTGAGGAGGGGATACACCATCTGAGTCAGGGGCTTCACAAAGGGTTTAACTGAGTGGAAACTGTTAGGATAGTTATGAATGTTCTAGAAGAGGAAGCATATAACTGAGTATAGGGGGAACTGTATGCAAAGGCATGGAGATGCAAAAACCAGCACAGGCAGTTGAGTGTGCTTGGGTGTTAATTGCACGTGGTGGTCGGGACTAGCGATTGAAGATAGATGGATACTGGGGGCCATTTCTTAGAGGGCTTTATAAGCCACGCTGGGGAGCTGCAGGATCCCTGGATGCATTTGGGTGGATAAGAGCCAGGAGAGAGCATAGACCTTCCTGTTTACAGAGTTGGAAGTGTTCTCATCCCTCATGCTACCTACCACCCATGGATGTGAAGGAAAACCCTGAAGATACGGAGTCACTGTGGAGATAGGCTGGCTGGAGGCTCATCTCTAGAGTGGAGCACTTTGGGGGCACCTCCACGTGACATGAAGTGCTGCATACACATCAATAAGCCACCTCCCAGACAGCTCAACCAACACACAATGGCCAAAGCCTTCGTTCCTGCAGATCTCAAAAGCCCCTCAGTACGCAGTCTTGTATGACCAGCCCTTGGGACAGACTAAAACACCACAAGCACCTACTTACAGGAAGTCTTTTCTGCAGTTTATGGTTTCTGTTTAGATTTTAAGAAAAGAATAAGGAAAAAGGGCTGTTCCCAGATCATCAGTGGAATGGCATCCCGGCATCCTGCTATGTTCTGCTTTCAGGTTTTAATAAGCTTAACAGTGAACACAACTCAATGTTATTAAAAAAGAAACAGCATATGGCTGTTTCTTCCCAGTCATCCTGTAAATGTGCTTCCCTCTGTTGTTTCAAAAGTATTAAAAGCTAATGGTTTTATTTTTCAATTGAGGTCTGCGTGTGTGAGAGTTCGTGTCCATATGTGTCCCCAGCACCATAGCGTTTTCCTGGTGCCATGGCTCTCCCTTGGGTGGCTGTTTTCCATTTGGTGGTGAATGGTGGGAATTCAAGTCCAGCCCTGGTGAGAAGTTGGCAGTCTGAGCGTAAACTCACCCAAAGATGGTACTGCCTGGGTTTTTGTCAGCAAAGGGATATGAATAATTGAAAGCAAGGGGAAGCAAAGATGCTGTTTCTGGAACCTGGTTCGACCGAAGGAGGTAAAATGGCTTTGATTTAAGGGGAGAGAAAGCGACACCATAATGAACTCCAGGATTTCATAGGCGAATTTTGCTGTTTTATCAAGGGAACAGGCAAAACCCATGTAACTCAAAGTGCTGATTACCTCACTCCCTGGATTATGTAAGGTAGTAACTTCTGGGAGCAGGGAGACAAATTGGAACAAATTTTAGGAGAAAATGGTTGGGCTGTTCTCATTTAGAACCATCTCCCTTTCCTCAGTCCTACCCCGGCAAAAATGCAAATGGAAATTGCCTGGAAGTTCTTTCTAACCAGTCTGCCTCTGGAGGTAGTAAACTCTCCTTGGCCTTCTCTTCACTGAGCTCTGCTCCAACTGGAGCACCATAGGTCCTCTGCCTCCTGCTGCCTCCGTTTGTGACCCTCCTGGGGATCAGAATCTGCAAATTCACTGCTAGGCGAGTCGGGGGCGCCCAGGTACAAGCCCACCAATCTGAAATTGAATTGTATCTCAGTGAAAAAGCAGCTTATTAAGAGTCATAATATTTCATTCCATTGCAGCTCACCAGAAGTTATTCAATAAGGATATCCTCTTTACTAATCATCTGCAGAAAGTCCCTAGCCTATGAGGACAGAGAAAGATGTCTTAGTTTGTGACGTCTGGGCTACTTCTTCTAAGCCAACATTTCTATACTTTATCCTATTTACCTGGTTGATGTCAGTCTTACCTGTAGGATTATGTGTCCCACACTGACAGAGCCCAGGACTGGTTTGTTCATCTCTTTCTTCCCCATGCCAGGTTAAGGACGGGCTTGTGAGAGCTACTCAATCAGTATCTCATTCATTTGTTCATTTGACGAATCAACTGAGGGTCTACTAGGAGCCAGGCACTGTGCCCTTGGACTACAGCAATAAACAAAAGAGGTATGGCTTTTGGACTCACAGAGCTTACAGTGTGAGGGGGAGGCTTGAATTTGCTGAAAATTCTGGAGAGCAAGAGAAAGGAAGTAAACAGGCACATGAGACTAAGGAGAGAGCTGCTTTTGGTCTGAGAGGGAAAGCATTTCTGAAAAGGTGTCATCCCAGTTGGTACTGGGGAGTGAGAAGGACCCAGGTGTACAAAGAGTGAGAGGCGAGCACCCCTGGAACCAAAGAGGCCCTGCTGTGTTGGAACTTGGCACGTTTGGGAAACTCGATGTGTTAGTTCGCCAGGGCCATCATAGCAAAGTGCCTCAGGCTGGAGACTTCAACAGCAGAAATGTATTTTCTGACAATTCTGGAGGCTGGAAGTCTGAGATCAAGGTGTCAGCAGGGTTGGTTTCTTCTGACACCTCTCTCCTTGGCTTACACATGGCTGTCTTCTCCCTGTGTCTTCACATGGTCTCTCCTCTAGATCCATCTGTGTCCAAATGTCCTTGTCTTATAAAGATACCAGGCATATTGGATCAGGGCCTGCTCAAAAAAATGACCTCATTTTATCTTAATCACCTCTGTAAAGGCCCTGTTTCCAAATACAGTCACATTCTAAGATACTGGGGGTTAGGATTTCAACATATGAATTTTGGGGGACACAGTTCAGCCCACAACACTTGGTGAAGGCCATTTGGGTTGGATCTTTCAAAGTGTAAAAGGGCCATTGAAGGTAATAAACCAATGAGTCACAGGGC